>NW_012098097.1:6632393-6639674 GCF_000951045.1 Mandrillus leucophaeus
CTGTCTGCAGGGTCTCACTCTATTGCCTGGGCTGGAATGCAGTGGTATGATTTTGGCTCATTGCAACCTCCACCTCCCAGGCTTCAGTGATCCTCCCACCTCAGCCTCCTAAGTAGCTGGGACAGAAGCTGGCTGCATGCCAGTATGCTCAGCTAATTTTTCTATTTTTTGTAGAGATAGGGTTTTGCTATGTTTTCCTGGATGATCTTGAACTCCTGGGCTCAAGCAATCCACCCATCTTGGCCTCCCAAAGTGCTAGGATTATAGGTACACACTACCATGCATGGCTAATTTTGTATTTTTTTGTAGAGATGGGGTTTCACTATGTTGCCCAGGTTGATCATGAACTCCTGGGCTCAAGTAATCCACCCTCCTCAGCCTCTCAAAGGGCTAGGATTACAGACATGAGCCACTGTGCCTGGCCTCAGACTTCTGTTTTGATGGTTTTCTAAAACAGGGCAACAAAAGAAAAATCCTCAATCTAATAGAACCCTACGTCAATCTGGGACCACAAAGAATGCTCATCAGGTAAGGATGTGCATGCATACACCTGCCATGTAGAAAAAGGTGAAGAGGATACTTGCTTGACTTGTTCAACCTTGGCATTGGAGGAGGGAGGAAAATAAACTCACTTGAGACTTTATAATCATGAGCCAATCTTCACAAGGGTCTATGGTCATCATTTTAGCTGCCTATAGTCCAAAAAACCTCAAGGGGGAAATTGAACAAGTTGTCCTAGTTTGATAGACTATGGCAGAAGCCAGTGCAAATACCCTCTGGGAAACTCTGCTTCCACATGTCTTACAGAATACCTACAAAATTCTAAGAAATATGGTGGCCCAAAGACAAAGGTCCCCAGAAATTATCCTGTTAGGACTCCAGGAAGACAGAATTTAAAAAAAGGAAAAAGAGAATGAGAAGGTCTAGCATATGTTTAATCAAAATTCCAGAAGGAGATGATACAAAAAAAATGAGAAAAAGATAGTATTCAAAAAGATAATAGCTGAGAACTTTCAAAATATTTTTGTAAGACACACATTTTTATATCCAGGAAGCTCTGGTGGTATCTGATGCTATTCCTGGATGGGAGGATTGGTGCCTTGAAAAAATGTTTGGCACTTCTACTTCTACTTTCTACTTCTTCCTAGTTTGTAGAAAGTTGCCAAAAAAAAAAAAAGTTGCTCTCCTCTTAACAAGAAAGAGCTGGATAAATTACAGAATACCAACTTTTCCTGAACCCATCAGAGAGATGAGGTCACAAGGTAACTAAGTAGCCTGGAATCCACAAAGGAACAAGCCCCTCCAAGGAGAGAAGAGATGCATGAATGACCTACATCCCTTGTGGCAGAGTAAAGGAGGAAGAGGTCCTGCAGCCCGAGTGACAAGGAGAGTCAGCTACAATTTTAAAGAACCACTGAAGGCCAAGTGTGGGCTAGTGTATCAGTCTGAAATAGATGGGAGCATCTGCTCAAACAGGAGTTCCTGTTTACTCACAGGCTATTTCCCACCAGCCTCTGACAGGTGCTCCTGAGAAAGATTTGGGCTGGTAGGACACCTGAGAGAGCCACCATTTGCAGCACAGACCAGCAGAAGGTGATCAGCTGCCACTGTGAAGGAGACAGAAAACTCTGCCATTTCCCTAGATCTTCCTCTCCTATGAAGCAAAAGCCTTAAACCACTAGAGGAGGAAGTGCAAACCCTTTTGCCTGTTGGGCGCAAAGGTAGTGATCAGTGGCTGTAGGGGAGGAGAGAGCAGGTGCAACACCCTGTCCAGACCCTTCTCTCCTACAAAGCAAAAGCCATAAATCACTTGAAGAGGGAGAGCAAAGCCTCTTGCACCCAGAAATAGACACAATGAGGTTAAGGAAAAGAGGTAACAAAAACCCTCCAATGCTGGGTAGTGAGCAGGTTAACTGTCTTGGGCTCAAGGGCCCATGTAGATATCAAGTAGATGTCTCTTACCACTAGAGAAGGAGCAGGAAATGCCTGTCTAAGACCCACCAAAGCAGTCTGACTACTGAAGGAAGAGACCAAATGGGGCAACAGTGCTGAAAAGGCTTTACCCCAAAACTCAGGTACACAGAGCCTCCCTAAGACTAAAGCTGGACAAGGCAACAGAGAACCTTCCTGCCCCCTCCACAAGCCTGTCAGGGAGTACCAGGAAATAGCAGTCTACTGCTGGGGAAGGACAAAGCATGGAGAGATACCTACTTTGTGACACAGGCATTGAAAGCCGGGTGAGTTGAGGGTGGACCACTCACACTGTGAAAACCCTCCTGCACCCCAGCATTGACCCTAAATATAAGCAACAGCAGCGCACCAATAGAAAACCTGGAAGCCTGTGGTCCATTGATGGTAACCATAGCAACAAAAAAACCCAAACCCAGCTCAACCTGTAGCTAGCATGACTCACCCTTCCACCTAATGACCCAAAACAAGAAGCATGCCCACTTCCAGGCATGACTATTATCTATCTTTTGCTAACCAGTTTTAGTGTGACATTTGACATTCAATCAAAAATTATGAGACATACAAAAAGGACAAGAAAACACAAATTATTTAAAAGAGACAAAACGACAACAAAAAATAAGACTCAGATATGACCTAGATGTTAGAACTATCAGACAGGTACTTTAAAATAAATATGATTAAAATGCTAAAGGAGCTAGTGAAAAGGTGGACGGCATGCATGAATGGATGTAGAATTTCAGCAAAGAGAAAGAAACTGTAAGAAAGAGTAAACTGGGAATGCAAGAAACAAGAAAAAAAGACAATATCAGAGATAAAAATTTCCCTTGATGGGCTCATTAGTACACCCAAAACAGCAAAATATGTCAATAGAAATTACACAGACTGAAACAAAAAGAGAAAGGAAAGGGGAGAGAACTGGATTAGAATATACATGAGCTAAAGGCATATAAAATGGCCTAATGTATATATAATTGGAGTCCCAGTGAAAACAATTTTCAAAAACCAAGAAAACCTGAAGACTTTTACAGACAAAGGCCAAAAGAATTTATTACTAACAGGTCTGTACTGTTAAAGGAAGTTCTTGAGGCCATGAGAATATGATAACAGACAGAAACTTTATACCAAAAAAAAAGAACTTCAAAAATGGTAAAAATAAAGGTAAATACAAAAATATTATTTTCTCATTTTTAGTTACTCTAAAAATAGTTGTCTTGTTAAGCAAAAAAAGTAATATTTTGGAAATATTTTGTGGTTTATAATGTGTAAAATAAAATGTGTGTCATCGATAGCACAAGCACGGAAGGAAGAAATTGAAAGTATAATGTAAAGTTCTTATACAATATAGTGACTTAGTATAAAACTATTTGAAGGTAGACTGTGATATATTAAATATGCATGTTAAAAACTCTGCGACAACCACTGATAGTTTTATTTATTTTTATTTTTTGTAGATATGGGGTCTCAATATGTTGCATAGGCTGGTCTCAAGCTCCTGGCTTTAAGTGATCCTCCTCCCTCAGTCTCCCAAAGCACTAGGATTACAGGCATGAGCCACCACATCTGGCTCAGACTTTTCTTTAAAAAGTATAACTAATAAGCCAATAATGGAGATGAAATTGAATCATAAATATTAGTCACAAATCAGGCAGAAAAAGAGAAAAAAAGAAGAGATGATACTAAATAGAAACTATTTAGCGGTATGGGAAAATTAAATAAAACCATATCAGTTATAAGATTAAATTTAAATAATTAACATGCCCCAATTAAAAGGCAAAGATTGTCAGACTGCATAAAAAAGCAAGAGCCAGCTATATGCTATATCCAAGAAACAGAATTTTAATATAAAGACATAACTGGTTAAAAGTAGAATGATGGAAAATGATACACTCATGCAAACCATGCAAATATTAATTGAAATAACTAGAGTAGCTACATTAAAAGTAGTAAAGGTAGACTTCAGATCAGGAAATATTACCAAAGATAAAGAAGGGCATTGCATAATGATTAAGGATCGATTCATCAAGAGGTAATAATCTTAAAGGTATATGCACCTAACAACAGTGCTTCACAACACGTAAAGCAATTACTGTCAGAGCTGAAAATAAATACATCCACAAATACAGTTAGAATGTCAACACTCCTGTCTTATTAATTGATTGAATTAGTAAACAGAAAATCCATAAGGACATAGAAGACCTAAACGACATTATCAACCAACTTACTCTGACATTTTATAGAACAACCCAATCAACAACAGCCCGTGACATTCTTTTCAAGTGCATGTGGATCATTCCATATAATAGACCATATTCTGGCCACAAAACACATTTTGAAAAACCAAAACTATACAAAGTATGTTTTCTAACCACAACTAAAGTAGAAATCAGTAAGAGACAGATATCTGAACACTCAACAAATATTTGAAATGAAATAATACACTTCTAGTGAGCTGAAGAGGAAGACACAAGGGAAATTTTAAAATATTTTTGAACTGAGTAAAAATAAAAGCAACATATTAGAATTTGTGTAATGCAGCTAGTAGAGTGTTTGGGGAAAATGTATAACATTATATACCTGTATTAGAAAAAAATAAATGTCTCTGATCAATTATCTAAGTTTTGACTTTAAAAACCTATAAAAGGAAGATCAATTTAAATCCAAAGAAAGCTCAAGGAAAGAAATAATAAAGATAAGGGCAGAAACCAATAAAATTGAAAGAAAAAATAGATAAAAATTAACAAAATGAAATACTGGCTTTCTGTAAAGGTCAATCAAATTGATAAACCTCTAGTCAGGCTGATAAGAAATCAAAAGGGAAAGACAGAAATTACCAATGATAGGAAAAAAGAGGAGAGCTATCACTCCAGATCCTATAAATACTGAACAGATACAAAGAAAATACTATAGAAAACTATATGCCAATACATTTAGTGACTTAGATTAAATGGACACATTTCCTCAAATATAGAAACTATCAAAGCTTATTCAAAAAGCAATAGATAAGTTGAATAGTCCTACATATATTAAAGAGATTAAATTTATAATTAAAAACTACATACTGTATGTAGTCAAAAACCTTCCCACAAAGAAAACTGTAAGCCCAGATGGCTTCATGCACTCCATGGCAAGTTTTTCCAACATTTAATGAAGAAATAATGTAAACACTACATCAACACTTCCAGAAAACAGAAGGGAAGTGAACACCTCTCAACTTAAGATGAGACAAGTTATCACACTGATACTAAAACCAAACACATTACAAAAAAAAAAATACGCAGAAAACTATAAACACAGACCAATACCCTTAATGAAAAAAGGTGCAAAAAGTCCTTTTAAAATATTTAAAAAAATAAATTCAGCAGTATATGAAATGACAGTACATCATGACCAAGTTAGGAGTTTATCCTGGGAATGCAAGGTTCGTCCAGCCTGGGTGACAGCAGATGACCCTGTCTCAAAAATAAAAATTAAAAAAAGAGAAAAGAAAAAAAATGAAATTTTGAAAGTTTTTTAAAGTACCACTTACAGTATTACTAAAACCAATAAAATACATGTATAAGATTTATATGCTGAAAACTACAAAGCACAGATGGGAGAATCAAAGACCTAAATAAATACATGATGATATATAGGATGTGTCAAGATGTAAATTTCCCCAAAATTTATCTATAAATTTGCCACAATCAAAATAAAAACTCAGCAGACTTCTTTATAAAAATCAACAAGCTTATTTTAAAAATTCATTTAAAAAAGTAAAGGAACTAGAATTGCCTAAACAATTCTGAAAAAGAACAAATTTGGAGGCTCATATTATTTTATTTCAAAACATACTATACAGCTACAATAAAGAGAGTATGGTAATAATGAAAACATATCCAGAAACAGGGCCATAAAAATATGATTAAGTGATTTTCAACAAAAGTGCCTAGGTAATTCAATGGAGTATGGATTATTTTTCCCCAAATAGTACCAGAATAATTTGACATCTATTTGCAAAAAAGTCTTTGGCACATACCTCACACAATATACAAAAAAAGAATTTGAAATGGATCATAGACAACGTAAGCTCTAAAACGATAAACTTCTAGAAGAACACATAGGAGAAAATCTTTGTGAACTTGGTTTTATTTTGGAAAGAAAACAAAAAGTACAAACCACAAAGAAAAAAATTAACAAATTAGATTTCATCAAAATCTCAAAATTCTGCTTTTTGGAAAGGCATGTTTAAAACATAAAAGGAACAAGCCATATAGGAAGAGAAAATATTTGAAAAATACATATCTGATAAAAGACTGTAACCAGAATATCTTTTGATCTCTCAGAACTCAATTATAAGAAAATAACCTAATTTTTAAAATGTTTTAAACTTGTTAAAAGATTTGAATATATACTTCATGAAAAAAGATATACTGATATGGTTTGCCTATGTCCTCGCCCAAATCTCATCTTGAATTCCCTTGTGTTGGGAGAGGGACCTGGTGAGAGGTAACTGAATCATGGGGGCAGGTCTTTCTTGTGCTAGTGAATAAGTCTCATGAGATCTGATGGTTTTAAAAAGCGGAGTTTCCCTGAACAAGCTCTCTCTGCCTGCTGCTATCCATGTAAGATATTTTTTGCTCCTCCTTGCCTTCTGCCATGATTGTGAGGCTTCCCCAGCCATGTGGAGCTATAAGCCCATTAAAATTTCTTTTCTTCCCAGTCTCAAGTACGTCTTTATCAGCAGCATGAAAATGGACTAATACTTACATACATACGGCAAATAAGCACATAAAAATATGCTCAAAATCATTAATTACTAGAGAAATGCAAATTAAAAGCCAATTAGATATCCATGCATACCTATTAGAATGGCTGAAAAACAAAACAAAAATAAAACTTTGACAATACCAAATGCTGGCAGGGATGTGGAGCCACTGAAATCCTTATACACTGCTAGTGGGAATGAAAAATGGTACAGCCACTTTGGAAAACAGTTTGGCATTTTCTTATGAAGTTAAACATATGCAGACTATATGTGGTAGGCTGAAAAATGGCCCCCTAAAAGGATATGTCCACATACTAATCCCCAGAACCTGTGAATATGACCTTATATGGCAAATGGGTGAATATGACCTTATATGGCAAGAGATGTGACTAAGTAAAGGACCTTGAAAAGAGTTAATTCTGGATTATCCCAGTGGGCCCTAAGTGCAATCACATGTATCGTCGTAAGAGAGAGGTAGAGGGCCCAGGTGTGGTGGCTCATGTCTGTAATCCCAGCACTTTGGGAGGACAAAGTGGGTGGATCACTTGAGCCCAGGAGTTTGAGAC
>NW_012098097.1:6639914-6672011 GCF_000951045.1 Mandrillus leucophaeus
GGGGGAGAGGGAGAGAGAGGCGCAGAGGGAGTTGGGGGCAGATGCACAGGGAGAAGGCCATGTGGAAATAGAGGCAGAGATTGGAAATTATGCAGCTACAAGCCAAGGAACATCAAAGTTTCACCACAGCCACCCACAGCAGAGAGAAAGTCATGGAACAGATTCTCCTCTTAGAGCCTCTGAGGTACTGCAGCCAAGCTGATGCCTTGATTTTGAACGTCTGACTTCCCAGAACTGTGAGATAATACATTTCGGTCATTTGTAGCACCAAGTTTGTGGTCATTTGTTATGGCAGCTTTTGGGAATGAATGCACTAGATAACCAGGAAATCTCCTTCATACATATTTACCCAAGAGAAATCAATTCATATATCCAAACAAAACCCCTACATGAATGTTTAGAATAACCTTATTCATAATTGTCCCAAACTGGAAACAAGCAACATGTCCATCAACTGGTGAGTAAACAAATTATGATTCACCTATCCAAAGGAATACTACGCATCTATTAAAACAAAAAACAATGATACCTGCAGCAACATGGACTCTCAAAAGCACCACATTAAGTAAAATAAGTTAGAATCAAAAAGCTCCATGCCACATGGTCTCATTTATGTGACATTATGGAAAAGGCAAAAATGTAGAAACAGGAGACAGGTCAGTGGTCACCGGAAGCAAGGGATGTGGGGAAGGAACTGATTATCAAGGAGCATGAGGAAACTTTTTAGGGTGAGGCAATGGTCTATGTTTTGATGGTGATGGTTAAATCACTGTATGGGTTTATTAAAATTAATAGAACTGTATACCTACAAGGAGTACATTTTACTGCATAAAAATTATGCCTCAATTAGCTTGAAAAAAAAATGTGTGAAAAGCCAAAGCAAAAGAAATTATCTTAAAAGCCTCAAGAGTGAGAAGACAGAAAACTCACAAAGAAACAGTCATTAAGATGGTGGCTCACTTTCCCACAACAACACTGGAAGCCAGAAGACCATACAGTAATTTAGCTTCAATATCCTGAAATAAAATTACTGCCAACCTAGCATTCAATATTCCATGTAATCAGTCAGAGTCTGTCAGCAAAACAAAAAGAAGTCTAAATATTTTAAGCAAAAAAAAAAAAAAAAAAAGAAAGAAAGAATTAACATAGGGAATTAGGTGCTTGCAAAATTGTTGGAAGCACCGGAGGAGTGAGACTCAGATGTTGCAGATAATAAACTCAGAAATCGGAAGCAAGAAGCTGCAGGGGAGGCCCCAAAGCTGGTGGCAGAGTGGACCGTGAAGTCTGTGCATGCTCTTGGAAACTGCCATCACTGCTGAGGCATCCACTGGCACTGCCAGAGGAAGGTTTACTGCCAACTCCTTCATGCCTTCCAAATCTCAAGCAACTGGAGTGCTGATGGCAGGGAATTCTGAAATTAGAGGGGTGAAACTACAGCAGTAGTTAGAAAAGATTATAGCAAATAACTTCGGAGATGCAGTCGGAATAGCTTTATGTGATTCAAAAGAAATGGAAAGGTATTGGTTAACTTTAAGCCTTATTAAACCAAGTATGCATATAAAATAACTAGAATAACTCTGAATTTAGATAGGCATAGAGTACCTAATCACGAAATAGATGGGAAAAATTGAATCATAATTTAAAAAAAAGAAATTAAAAAGCCATTCTAAAAGAAATAAATACAAAAATCCAGATGAAAAGCATTTTAAAGGCAATAGAAATTAATCTAAATGCAGGTTGGGCATCTGCAATCCGAAAATTCAAAATCTGCAACGTTCCAAAATCCAAAACTTTTTGAACACTGATATGATGCCATAAACTCTACACTCAACCTCATGTAATGGGTCGCAGTCAAAACTTTGGTTTCATGCACAAAATTCTTTGAAATATTGTTAAAAAATACCTTCACGCTATGGGTATAAGATGTACATAAAACAAATGAATTTCGTGTTTGGAACTGGGTCCCATCCTCAACATATTTCATTATGTATATGCAAATATTCCAAAATCACTTCTGGTTTCCAGTATTTTGGGTAAGGGATATTGAACCTATATGCAGTATTCATAATAAATAAGAATGAATTTGACTTTTGAATTAAAAGCCCAAGATTATCAGACTATTTTCTGTAACCTAGCTAAATGTGGCTTAGACAAGACAGAAAAAAACATGAAGTCTGAAAGTCAAACATAAAAGTTAAGTTTAAAAAAGGAGGAAGATTTAACAAGAAAATACTAAACAGAAGAATTCTGGTGAAGTTATATTGATATAAGGTAAAATGGACTTTTAGACGAAAAGTATTACGGAAAACATTGGGACTTCCTACATAATGAGAAAATGTTTAATCAAAAAAAAAAAAATTCTAAACTTTCATGCACCAAAACCAAAACACAAAATATATAAAGTAAAAATGGACAATGCTACAAGAAGACATAGAAAAATTCACAATCATAGTGAGCGATATTTATTTATTTATTTATTTATTTATTTATTTATTTATTGTTTTTTGAGACAGAGTCACACTCTGTCGCCCTGACTGGAGTGCAATGGCATGATCTCAGCTCACTGCAACCTCCACCTCCCAGGCTCAAGCGATTCTTATGCCTCAGCCTCCCAAGTAGCTGGGATTACAGGCGTGCACCACCACACTCAGCTAAGTTTTTTTTTTTAGTATTTTTAGTAGAGACATGGTTTCAACATGTTGGCCAGGCTGATCTCGAACTCCCCACCTCAGGTGATCTGCCCACCTCAGGTGATCTGCCCACCTTGGCCTCCCAAAGTGCAGGGATTACAGGTGTGAGCCACAGTGCCAAGCCAACATAGAGATCCATCTCAGAGACTGATCAAGCAGACAAACAAAATTACTAAGAATACTAAAAATGTGGACAATACAAATGAGAAAGATCCTATGGTCATATATAGAATACTGTGCCCAACAATAGAAGGATATACATTTATTTGAAAGCATATATGAAATAGTTACAAAAATTGACTATGTGCTTGACCAGAGTGAGCCTCAACAAACAATTATATCATATTCTCTAGCTCTAATGCACTCAAGTAAGAAATTTAGTAATAAAAATATACCCATTAAAAATCTATATGTCTGGAAAGTTTACAATATCTAAGTATTCATGGCTTTAGAAAGGAGTTATAATGAAAATTTGAAAATAAAAATATGAATAACTGAATTATAAAATTATTTCATATAAAAATTTTGGGGGTGCAGCTAAAGCAGTATTTAGAGGAAATATAACTTTAGCTGCTTATATTAGAACTAAATGCTCAAAATTAATGACTTGAGCAGAATAAACCCAATAGAAACAGAAAGAATATTCAAGTTAAGAACAAAACTAAAGGCACAAAACAAAGTGCAATAAAAAGAAATTTCAAACCAAAAATTGATTCTTTGAAAAAAAAAAAAAAAAAAAAAGCTTTTAAAATGACCATTCCCTATCTAGCAAGATTACTCAGAAGAAAATAAACAGGATGGGGAGTGGAGAAAGAACGAAAAAATAAACAATATTAAGAATTAAAAAGGGTTTATACTGCAAAACTGCAATTATTAAACGGATGAGAAGAGGTTAAGAAAAAACCTTATGATAAATTTTAAAACTTAGATAAAAGTGGATAAATTCTAAAAAAATACAATTTATCAAAGAAGCAGTAGAAAACCTGGAGAGTCTAATGACCTTTAAATAAATTGAATTATTAGATAAAAATCTTCCAGGAAAAAAAAAAAAAAAAAAACTAGGTCCAAATGATTTGTCAGCAATTTCTACAAAATGTTTTAGGAACTACTCTTCCAGATCATAGAAAAAGAAGAAACCTGCCCCCATCATTTTGAAAGATTAGCATAATCTTAATTCCAAAACTTGACAAGGATGATATGGGCAAGAAAAATCAGTCTAATCTCATGCAAAAACTGCTTAGTTAGGATAGAATTGATCATTTTGCAGTAACAAATTTCAAAATGTCAGTGGTCTTGCACTATGGAGGTCTGGTTCTCTTCCATGTCACAGCCTGTTGCAGGACAGGCAGCTCTGCTCCAGGCAGTAACACAGGAATCCAGGCTGCTTCTCTCTTATGGCTATACCACCTAGAACATGTGGCTTCCAGAGTTTCCACAAAAGGGGAAGTACAGACTGGAAAATCATGTGGGATGATTTTAAGGTCCATGCAGAGAAGTGACTACACCATTGTTGAGGATTGACTTGTGTCCTCCAAAATTCAATTATTGAAGTTCTAACCCCAGTACCTCAGAATGTGACTGAATTTCAAGATAGGGTCTCAAGATGTTTTAAATTATTTAATTACCACTTTTAACAGCATCTCACTATGTTTCCCAGACTGGTCTCAAACTACTGGGCTCAAGCAATCCTCCTACCTCAGTCTCCTGAAGTTCCAGGATTACAGGCATGAGTCACCCCACCCAGCCCATAAAATATTTTTTATTTATGACTTTTACATCTCTGTTCATGTGGCAGAAACCACACAATGTGCTTAGCCCACCATTTCCTTTGCCTGAACATAAAGAAGTGGTAATTAAAGTAAGTTAATAGGGGTGGGTGCTAATCCAATATGGCAGGTGTCCTTATAAGAAGAGATTAGGACACAGCTGTGCATGCATAGAGGAAAGACCATATGAAGACACAGCAAGAGGTCAGTCATCTGACAGCCGAGGAGAGGAGCCTCAAAAGAAACCAAACCTGCTGACCCTGTGATCCTAGACTTCCAGCTTCTGGAACTGTGTGAAAATAAGCTCCTATTGTTTAAGCTACTCTGTCTGTGGTATTCTGTTAGGGAAGCCCTGGCAAACTAATCCAACTATCATTCCCTTAGTAGGAACACAGTCAACATGGTCCCAATCTAACTGCAAAGGAGGCTGGGAGATTTGCTCTTCTTTATGTCCAGGACAAGGAAATGGTGGGCTAAACACATTGTGCGGTTTCTGCCACATGATCAGAGATGTAAAAGTCATAAAGAAAAAATATTTTATGGGCTGGGTGGAGTGGCTCATGCCTATAATCCCAGCACTTCAGGAGGCTAAGGTGGGAGGATTGCTTGAGTCCAGTAGTTCGAGACCAGTCTGGGAAACATAGTGAGACCCTGTTTTACAAAAAATAAAAAAATTAGCCAGGCTTTGTGGCACATGCCTGTAGTCCCAGCTACTCAGGAGGCTGAGGAGGGAAGATTGCTTGACCCCAGGATGTCAAGGCTGCAGTGAGCAGTGATCACGTCACTGTACTCCAGCCTGGGTGACATAGCGAGACCCTGTCTCAAAAAAAAAAAAAAAAAAAAAAAAAAAAAAGAACCCATTAGGAATAAACCCAATAGAAAAATGAGCAAAAACATAAATAGGCATTTGCTAGGAGGGAAAACAAAATGGCCCTTCACCATATAAAAAGCTGCGGCTTCCAGCTGCTACTCCAAGTGTGGCCTGCTTAGACCACAGTGGCATCCTTTGGGACATGTTTGTAATAAGGAAAATGAAAAGGAAAATCCTACAGAGATACCATCTCATACTTACCAGGTTGGTAAAATGTAACAGTTTGTCAATACCAAGAGATGATGAAATGTGGGCCAACAGAAACTCTTGTCCTTTACTGGGGTAGAGTGGGAATCAGCATAACCATTTTGGAAAACAGTGTGCCTGTTCATTGTAAGATTTAACACATGGTTACCTTAGGATTCAACAATTCTACTTCTCAGTGTAAACCTAGGTACATAGAGCAGTGCTTATCAAACTCTAGCATGCATACAATTTTGCTAATATGCAAATTCTAATTCAGTAGATCTGGGATAGGACCCTGAAAACCTGCATTTGACTTCAAAGCCACTGTTCTGAGGGTTACACTTGGAGTAGCAAACCTGGAGTTTCATAAATCCATATTCACAGCAATATTCATAATAGCCCAAACCCCAAATTTCCACCAGCAGTAGGCTGGGCAAATAAATTGCAGCATATTCGTACACTGGAATATTATTTAGAAGTGAGAATGAATGAACCACAACCACTCAAATTAAAAATAGATGAATCCAGCAAATATATTATTGAGCAAAAGAAGCAAGGAACAGAAGAAAATATACAGTATGACTCCATTATATAAAGTTCAAAACTCAGGCAGAGCTAAATAATGCCCAGGCACACCTAATTTTAGTGTGCTTCACAAATATTGCATTTTTAAAAAACAAATTAAAGGTTTCTGGCAACGCTGTGTCAAGCAAGCCTATAAGCATCATTTTTCCAACAGCATGTGCTCACTCAGCATGTGTCTTGCTGCTATATTCTGATAATTCTCACAATATTTCAAACCTTTTCATCATTATATCTGTTATGGTGATCTGTGATCAATAATCTTCAGTGTCACCATTGTCATTGTTTTGTGGTGCCACAAACTGTGCCCATATAACATGGCAAACCTCATCAATAAATGTTGTGTGTATTCTGCCTCCTCCACCGAGTATTTTGTCCCTCATCTCTTTCCTTCTCCTCGGGTTCCCTTATTCCCCGAGACACAAAAATATTGAAATTAGGTCAATTAGTAACCCTAGGTGTTAGGGCAATTAATAATCTAGGTGTTCAAGTGAAAGGAAGAGCTGTACATCTCCCATTTTAAGTCAAAAGCTAGAAATGATTAAGCTTAGTGAGGAAGGCATATCGAAAGCTGAGACAGGTCACAAGCCAGGCCTCTTGCATCAAACAGCTAAGCTGTGAATACAAAGGAAAAATTCTTGAAGGAAATTAAAAGGGCTACTCCAGTGAACATACTAGTGATAAGAAAGTGAAATGCAGCACTATTTACAATAGCAAAGACATGGAATCAACCTAGGCGTCCATCAATGGTGGATTGGATAAAGAAAATGTGGTTCATAAATTCCATGGAATACCATGTGGTCATAAAAAAAGGAACAAAGTCATGTCCTTCGCAGCAGCATGAATGTAGCTGGAGGCCATTATCCCAAGTGAACAGAAAGAGAAAATCAAATACTGCATGTTCTCACTTTTAAGGGGGGGATGAACATTTCATATGCAGGGACATATAGACGGAAACAACGGACACTGGGGACTCCAAGAGGAAGGAGAGAGGGACGGGGGTAAGGCTGAAAAACTCCCTCTCAAGTACTATGCTCACTAACTGGGTGGCGGGTTCAGTTGTACCCCAAACCTCAGATTCATGCAATATAGCCTTGTAACAAAACCTGTACATTTAACCTTTGAGTCTAAAATAAAAGTTGAGAAAAAATAAAAAGGAAAACAGACTTATTGCTGGTATGGAGAAAGCTTGACTGGTCTGGATAGATGATCAAACCAGCCACAACATTCCTTTAAGCCAAAGCCTAATCCAGAGCAAAGCCCTAGCCCTCTTCAATTCTATAACGGCTGAGGGAGGTCAGAAGGCTGCAGAAGAAAAGAGGTGGTTCTTTTTTTCTGCAGAGGTAGGTTCATGAGGTTTAAGGAAAGAAGCCATCTCCATAACCTAAAAGTGCAAGGTGAAGCAGCTGATGGAGAAGATACAGCAAGTTACCCAAAAGATCTAGCTTCATAATTGACAAAGGTGGCTCCACTAAACAGCAGAGTTTCAATGTACAGGAAACAGCCTCCTATTGGAAGAAGATGCCATCTAGGCCTTTCCTAGCTGGAGAAGAGAAGTCAATAGCTGGCTTCAAAACATCAAAGGACAGGCTACTCTCTTGTTAGAGGCTAAGTAGCTGGTGACTCTAAGTTGAAGCTAATGCTCACTGACCATTCTGAAAACCCAAGGGTTCATAAGAATTATGCAGAATCTACTCTGCCTTTGCTCTATAAGTAAAACCAGAAAGCTTTATGACAGCACCTCTGTTTACAGCATGGTTTACTGAATATTTTAAGCATACTGTTGAGACCTACTGCTCAGGAAAAAAAAAAAAGATTATTTCAAAATATTATTGCTCATTGACAATGCACCTGGTCACCCAAGAGCTTTGATGAACATGCACAAAATTCATGTTGTCTTCATGCCTGCTAACACAACATCTATTCTGCAGCCCAAGGATCTAAAAGTAATTTTGATGTTCAAGTCTTACTATATAAGAAATACATTTCATAAAGTTATAGCTGCTATAGTAGTGATGAGCAAAGTGAATTGAAAACTTTCTGGAAAGGATTCACCATTCCAGATGCCATTTGAACATTTGAGATTTACGGTACGAGGTCAAAATATCAACACTAACAGGAGCTTGGAATAAGTGGAGTCCAATCTGATGTTGAGGGCTCTAAGATCTCAGTGGAGAAAGTAATGGCAGATGCAGTAGAAATAGCAAGAGAGCTAGAATTAGAAGCAGAGCCTGAAGATATGACTGAATTGCTGCAATTCATGATAAAACTTGAACAGATGAGGAGATCCTTCTTACAGATGCACAAAGAAAATAGTTTCTTGAGATGGGATCTACTCCTGATGAAGATGCTGTGAACATTGTTGAATTAACAACAAAAGATGTAAAATATTACATAAACTTAATTGATAAAGCAGAGGCAGGGTTTGAGAGAACTGACTGCAGTTTTAAAAGAAGGTCCACTGTGGGTAAAAACCTATCAGATAGCATCATATGCTGCAGGGAAACCTTTCATGAATGGAAGAGTCATTTGATGCAGTATACTTGATTGCTGTCATAGTATAAGAAATTCCTGCTGGGCATGGTAGCTCACACCTGTAATCCCAGTGCTTTGGGTGAACAACATGGGAGGGATGCTTGAGCCCAGGAGTTTGAGACCAGCCTGGGAAACATAGCAAGACCCCATCTGTACAATTTTTTTTTAAAGTTAGCTGAGCATGGTGGCATGTGCCTGTAGTCCTAGATACTCAGAGGCTCAGGTGGGAGAATCACTTGAGCCTGGGAGTTCAAGGCTGTGATGAGCTACGATTGTGCCACTGCACTCCAGCCTGGGTGACAGAGTGAGACTCTGTCTTCAAAAAAATAAAAAAGAAATTGCTACAGCCACCCCAACCCTTGGAAACCACCACCCTTGGATGAGGATGTTAGCAGACATCAACATCAAAGCAAGACCCTCTACCAGAAAAAATGATTGACTTGCTAATAATCAGATGATTGTTAGCATTTGTTAACAAGACAGTATTTTTAAATTAAGGTATGTACATTGTTTTTTTAGACATAATGCTATTGCACATTCAACAGATTCCAGTATCGTGTAAACATAACTTTTATATGCAATGGGAAACCAAAAGTTTTGTGTGATTCACTTTAATGTGATATTCACTTTATTGTGGTAGTCTGGAACAAAACCCACAATACCTCTGAGGTAGGCCTATATTGTTTAGGCATATTTATATACCTTATAAAACTTCACAAAAAAGAGAGAGAGAGAGAGAAGTAAGAAAATGCTTCATATGAAGCTCAAGATAGAAGCTGCCTCTGGTGGAGAGAAAGAGGAAGGTGATAGGGAATAAATACCTAGGGGCCTTCTCAGGTGCTGGTAATGCTCTGTTTCTCAAGCTGAATGGTGAATGTGTGGGTGTTTTATTATTACTCTTTAAGCAGTATGTGTGTGTGTGTGTGTATATATATATACACACACACACACATACACACACATGCACACACACATATATACTGTGTGTGTATACTGTGTATATATGTGTGTGTGTGTATATATATATATCTTTAAGCAGTATGTGTGTGTGTGTGTGTGTATATATATATATACACACACACACATTGCACTCTTTTGAATAAAAAAGTAACAGGAAGCCTTTTTGTATTTAAGTCCCAAGTGACTAGTAAAATAAATCTAGTGGGTTATGAAAAGTCTAAATTTTGAGAATCAAGAAGTACTTGCACCTCTGAAATAAAGCATGCAGACATCTCAGTTTGCAAGTCATGCCATATTGGACACCCAGGAAATAAGATCTGGGACATGCTCCCTCTTTCCATCTAAGACTCCTAGCGAGAGACAAGGAGACAGGAGGGGGCAGGACTGCAGAGTAAGTGCAGAAAGCTAACTGCCCCATACAGCAGCCCCATCCATGTGTTGACATGGGGCAGAGTGGGCCAGCGCGGAGGGTGGGGGTGGGTAACTTCCTGGAACAGCAAGAGAGAAGAGAAAAGGAACAGGGGGAAGGGGCTGGAGACCCATCATCTCCCATGTCATCAGTTTGGGAAGCTCTCTGGAAAAGCCCACCTTTTCTTTCTGAAACCTCATCAAACCTTTCTTCTACTACCTGTAAAAGAGTACCCCATCTACTGACTGTGGGAGCCACAGCCAGGCAGCTTTAACTCATGAGACACTCATGATTCTGCAGTCTGGGGCACAGATCCCCTGATTCCAAAGCCTGTCCCTCCCAGACAGGTGTGGTACCTGGGCCAGACTTCTCCCCATTCCATGCTGGGAGCTCCTTTTTTGCAGGAGCTCTGCTTGCAACTTCCACCCCATCCAAGAGTGATGATGAGATTGGATTTTAACCGAGAGAGAAGCAAGTTATAAATACATCCTGGTATACTATTAATGTCAATAATATTAGTGCAATTATTTCCAGACTAGTCAGATTCAATAAAAGCAACAGTAAACAAGCCTGGGGCAGTCACCAGGTGAGCGCTGTGGGGGCCGCACAGCTGGCTGGCTGCTGAGGATGACGTTTTGCCTTCCTGGCTGTCTCTTGAGCATGGGAAGCCGTGGTGTTTGGCTGCAACTCTGCCAGCACCTGCTCCCGCACCTCCAGGTCCTGATGCCTTTAAGTAACTGAGCAAGGCAGCCATCTCCATTCGTAGCAACAACTGTGCCATATGTGAAAGAGGGAGAGAGCTTGAGCACTATATGCTACTCACAGGTGAGATGTCTGCAAACCCAGAGCCAAGACAGTAGAGTCCAGCTTTGCAGACTCACCTTCCTGAAGTCCTTGGAATGCTGGCATTCCCTCTAGCACTTCTCCCTGCTTTGTAATTCTCCATTTACATGTACATCATCCCACTTGATTCTGAATTCTCTGAGGACAGGGACCAGGAATCCCTACTGCCCAGGACAGTGTGCAGTGCAGAACAAGGCTCAGCAAATGTTGAGTTGTGAAATCCGGGAGGCTCTCTCCTGGTTGTTTGGGAAGTCAGGTAGTTTAAAGGCTAAGAATACAGGCCTGGAGTCAGCTGGGCATGGAATTAAAGGCCTTTTCTTCCACTTATTGACTGTCCAACTTTGGGTAAGTTACTTCATATGGTTTGGCTGTGTGTCCACCCAAAATCTCATCTTGTAGTTCCCATAATCCCCACGTGTCATGGGAGGGATCCAGTGGGAAGTAATTGAATCGTGCGGGCAGTTACCTCCATGCTGTTCTTGTGATAGTGAGTGAGTTCTCATGAGATCTGATTGTTTTATAAGAGGCTTTCCCCCTGCTTTGCTCTGCACTTCTCCTTGCTGCCATCATGTGAAGAAGGACATGTTTGTTTCCCCTTCTGCCATGATTGTAAGTTTCCTGAGGCCTCCCCAGCCATGCAGAACTGTGAGTCAATTAAACCTCTTTCCTTTATAATTATCCAATCTTGGGAATGTCTTTATTAGCAGAGAGCAGACTAATACATTACTCAACCATTCTGTGTCTTGCTTTCCTCATCTATAAAGTGGAAATAATCATCATCTTTGCTTTATAGGGTTGTTGTGAGATTACCAGAAGGGATAAATGTCAGTGAAAGTAGCATGGTGCCAGGCACATATAGGTGCTTAATAAGCATATTGCTATCATTGTTATTATTTTAATAAGCACATTATTATCTGTGATTATTAGAGAGGCAGTAAGGTAGAGTTCATAAGAGCCAGACTCCCTGGGTTAAATTCCTAGTTCAGCCCCTTTCCAGCTGTGTGGCCTAGAGTGACTTGGATGACTGAGCTAGAATAGGGTGAGGCAAGTGAGGCACCTAGGATGTAAAATTTAAGGTGGCTCCTCACCTGCTGCCGTCTCATCCTGTCCCTATTGAACAAGCCCTTTGCCTGTCTATGCTACATCGTAAGTGATAAATGAATGTTAGCTTCTTCTATGGACAAAATGAGTTTCCCTAGAACAACTGTCTATGTAGCGGTCTGTTCAGCTGTTGTATAAGCAGAATAAAGCTGAGCCCATGAGCAAACACAGTGGGAGTAAGCAGTTAAGGGCATCCAGCGATGGAGAAACAGGGGTGACCCAAATGTCTTTCCCAGAGTGCCCCTGCCCATTTCCAATCAACTGCATTTTCCTAGAGTTTGCGAGTGGGTTTCTGTACCTTGCAGACTAAAACACTCTCTAAGCAGTAATAGAAAGCACCAGAAAGAAAGCTGGGAATCACATCCAGGAGGCCTTGCAGGCCATGCTAAGGATGTTTGGTCTTGGCTCTTGCTGGCTACTCCATTTCTGATGTGGTTCTTACTTGGGAAATCACGTGCAGAATGACTCCCTTGAACACACACTGCCCGGGCAACTTGCTCCCCCGTCTGCTCACCCAGGTTCCTCTTTCCTCCTGGCTACAGAAGCCAACAAGAGAAGAGGGTCACCGAGGGTGCTCCTATGCAGAGAACATAAAACATTCGGCGCTAGCTTCTCTCCAATCAGAAAGAGATGGTGTTCACTTTATTCTTAAAAAGGGTAAAGCGTTCTTCCCCGCAGCTACCGACCTGGGACTTTAAACACATTTGCATGGAACATTCCCTCTGGCACCATCCTGGCGAATGTCTCTGGCTCTCCTGCTCGCTACAAAGGCCTGTATATCTTTTCCCTGGGCCTTTCCAGCAGAATTTTAAAGAGGATTTTAGGGAGCGCGTCATGACAAGGGTTCTTCAGAGTCTTCTAAATCATAACACACAGAACCGAAAGAGGGCTATTTCTTTTCCTAAGAATGATTCGCCCACCCCAGCCACAGGCTAAGAAACTTTACAAAAAAAAAATAATAATAATAAGAAACTTCCCATCCTCAATTTTTCCTCCCCAAGAAATCCCTCTCAATCTCCTCTCTTTTGCTCTCCCCTCCCTCTTCCCTCTCCCCCATCTCTCCATCATAAAATAATAAAACAGACCCAAGTGCATGTAAATCCCTCGCAGTTGCTGGAGAGGGGGACAACCAGATGTATTTACTACTAAGTGGATGCAAATTCACTTACTGCTGATTTTCAAAGAAATGAGCCGCCCCTGCCACAATATTGCTTTTCTCATCACCAAATAGGGCCTTTGCTTTGTAATTTGGTGAAGCTGTCAAAACAATCAGATCTGGGAGGCAGGATGGTGTCTGCGTTTCGGCATCCCAAGAGATTGATCTCAGTGGTAGCTCCAGGCAGCTCCACTCAGAAATGTGCTCCGTGGGGGAGGCCGTCAAGGAGGTGTCATGGAAAGAGATGGGTCAGCTGGGCGTGGAGCACAGGGCAGAGCCAAGGTCAGGATGGGCTAGACCTCCAGGTTCCTTAGCTGCAAGAGCAGCCCCAGGGAGATGTGGTTCTGGACCATCCAAAGGGCTGAAGAAAGAAAGGTATCGACACACATTCTTGTTCAAACCTGTGCTCTTTTCTAGGACTTCACAGGTCTACTGGGCCACAGCAGCCATTCCATGGACTCCAGATCTAGAACCCATGCTGGGTAGAAACCCCTTCAACTACTCAGGCAAGTCATTGGATCTATCTGAGCCTGGCTGGATTTTTCATTTGCAGGAGAAAGTTGACAAATCTGCCCCCATGCGCCTCTCAAGCTCTAGTTATAGGACTTCTGAGGTAAAGGACAAGTTGGGAGAGTATCATAGCTGGGCTGTTCTGGAAAGGGATGCCAGTCCTCCTGGAGCTGGTTACTAGTGCAGGATTCTTGGGGTTACAAATGATAGAAAATCAAGTCTAACTCAAGATAATTTGCTTCAAGCCACCAGAAAGCTGAGAGTATTGGTTTTCTAATTGCTGTTGTAACAAATGACCACAAAGTGAGTGGATTAAAACAACATAAATATGTTATTTTACAGCTCTGCAGGCCAGAAATCCAGAAATGGGTTTATGTGGCTAAAACTAAGATGGCGGCAAGGCTGCATTCCTTCTGGAAGATGTAGGGAAGAAATCATTCCTTGCCTTTTGGCTTCTGAGAATGCCTGAAATTCCTTGGCTCACAGCCCCTTCCAGCAATGGCATAACTTTGACGTTTATTTCCATTGCCACATCTCGCTTCCTGACTCTAACTATTCTGCTTCCCCTTGTGATAACACTGAGCCAACTCAGATAATCTGGGGTAACCTCCCCATCTCAAAATTCTTAATCATATGTGCAATACCCCTTTTGTCATGTAAGGTAGCATATTCACAGATTCTAGAGGTGAGGATGTGGATGTCTTTTGGGGCCATTATTCTTTCTACCAACTTTGGGGAGCAGATTTCAGGTACTCCTGAAGATCCAGCACAAGGAAGAGGGTGCTAGAGGCTCAAACAGTATCATCAGGGTCTTTCTTTCATCTCTGTCTCTGCAGTCTGCTTCCTTTGTGTTAGTCATATTCTCAAGGCCATTTCAAATTGCCTTCCCCCGCTAGCCAAAAAAAATGCTGCCTCTAGCCCTCAATTATGGCATTTCAGATTAGTAGATATCAATAGTTTGGGAAAAAATAATCTTTCTCCCTCTCCTATCTTCCTCTCTGCCCTGGTCCAAACACCAGTCTCTATGTAGATCCCTTGAATTAACTAAGAGGTGCTTGGGAAGAAGGGCACTGGGTAGAAATGCAAATCCTTGAGACAGCTAGGTTGGGGGTTCATCAACTTAATTTATAAGTTAATCAGCATGTACCCATTTAGTAATCCAAGCTGGTCATGCCAGATACATCAGCTACAAAGTGCTCTAGCAGCAAGCCTGGTCATTATTTAGTCTCTTATAGGTCAGGCCAACCACATAGAGCATGTGCAGGAATCCCAGCCCTACTCAGCCCAGAGCATTGACATTTGTGGTTAAGCAGGGCCCCATGGAAGCCACACATCCATCCCCCTTGGTTTCACCATGTGTCTCTGTAACCTTGAGGGAAAAGGCCCCTCCCCTCCTGGGGTGGCATGATAATTAAGAGTAATTTCAGTCCTGCTGGGCTCCAGTTACAATTACAGGGTTCTGGATCAATTAGTATTCACATTTGCATGGAGAAGATGGTGAAATTTAGAATGTAGACCCCCCATTTAGGAGCTATAGCTAGGGTGACCCTACAGCCAGGTGTGCTAGGGACAGTCCTGGTTTGCACCTGGATTATTCATAGTTCTGTTCTTCACTCTCATAGCGGTCCCTGTTTAAATGATCAGTGTTTTGGTTACCCTAATGTTAGCAGAAGTAGAAAAGAGTTTATTTTCCCCTTCTACTGTTTCACTTACCCCTGAGCCAGGTGGGGGGCTCCAAGGCAGCAGCTGGAGAAGACCCCCAAATCACACAGGTGCCCCTCTTCCTTGTGCCAGCTGTAAAGCCAAGGAATAAACCAACCCTTGCAGGGAGTTGGGGAGCCTGTGATGTGGCTTCCTAGTAGCTGTGCCCAGCCTCTAGACTGTACCTTCTGGGTCTGCAGAGGCCTGTTCACTGTCATGCCTTCATGTAGATCTCCGGGGTAAGTGCTCTGTTGCTGTAGGAAAATAACTTACAACTTTTCTTTGAATGTATGTATATGAATGCCTGTACCTTTATATAAATGCATAAATTGTTGTCATTACATGATTTGTGTGTGTGTGTGTGTGTGTGTGTGTGTGTGTGTGTAGACTCTTAGTTGTTTTCTTGTTAGTTTGACTTTCCTTGACACCTCTCCTCTGTCCTCCACCCATAGCCACTAGAAATTCATGCTAATATCCCTGGAGGGATCCTTCTACATTCTTCTTCACGATCATATTATCCTGTATAAATATATGCATACACACACTACATGTAGTATACATGTATGTATGTAACTTTTTATACACACCCACGTGCATTCACTTATACCCATAATGCACTTAAACATGTATAGCCAGTCTTTTGTCATTATTTGTTTTGCGGAATTATATGATACTCAGTTTCTTGCATCTTGTTTTCCTCACTCAACAATACCTTTGGGAACTCTATGTTCTCCAGTATTGCTCTAATTGTTTTCAATAGGGCATAATATCGCATGGTATAAATGTACCATAATTTATGCACCCAGACCTCGAGTGTGACTACTCACTTTGTTTTCAAGGGAGAAATTTCCCACATTCACCAAATACAAATGTGTTACATTTTTGCCTTAATGCTCCTGACTCACATCTGATTCAAAAATCTTTAAAAACACGTGTCAATGTGAAGAATATAATCAGCTGCTATTTTTTTCCAAGATGTCACACTGACCCACCATCAAACTGTCAGCGCAGCTTGGTACCCTTGTTCCCTACACAGAGTCACAATCAGCCTTTTGTATTCTCTGATGTTTGTTGTCTGATTGCAATTCTGAATTGGGGTGACCACCAAAGACTGGGTACCTACACAGGAGGCATCTCAATGATTAGAAAGGGTCCAGTCTTTGGAACAGGCAGACCTGGGTTCAAATTCTGGTACCATCACTTATCAGTTGGAAGATTTGGATAAATACTCGCTTTCCCCCAGCCCCAGTTTTCTTTGCCTTTCAGATAGAAATCATGATCCCAACCACGTAGAGGATTAAATGAGATTATGGGTGCACAGGCCCTGGTCTCAGGGGGCCCACTGCCCAGGTGGCTTTTCCCAACCACAAATTATGAATCATGTTGGACTTGAAGGTGAAAAGTTCAAATTGATCAATAGCAATGTCAGGGGCAAACAGTCCAAGTCAGATAAGCAAACAGAAACGGGTTGTTTTTGGAATAATTGGATGCCCTGTCTTTGTTCGCAGAGCAGCGTGTGCACCACGGATGTTTAAGGCAGCTTATTTTGCCAGCAATGTCCAGATCACTGGTGAGCCACAGCAGGAGAGGGGCCTGGCTGCGGGAGGGATCCAGAAAACAGGGAACTGATGGAGGTTTAGGATTAGAACCTGAGGAAGGGATGCTAGGGCAAGGATGCAGGAGGTAGCAGTGGACTGAACCCACCTACACTCTGGCCACAGACTTGATGTGGCAGGAGAGGTGGGTGGGCATTTTTCCGCCTGGCAGCAGAGGTCACTTTCTGTCCTCTCCACACACCATACATCACACTTTCCAACTCCGCCCCACTCAACCCCCCAGGAAGAAGAAAGAGGAAATGAGTTCCACAGCACAGGTCTGTTATGGACTGAACATGTGTGTTCCCCCAAAATTCATATATTGAAGCCCTAACACCCCAGTGAGATGGTATTTAGATGTGAGGACTTTGGGAAGTGATTAGGGTTAGATGAGGTCACAGGGTAAGGCCCCTATGATGGAATGAACGGCCTTATAAGAAGAGGAAGAAAAAGACTAGAGAGCATGCACGCGCTCTCATTCTCTCTCCCTCCCTTCTTGCCACAGGAGGACACAGCAAGAAGGTGGCCATGTGCAAGCCAGGAAGAGAGGCCTCACCAGGACCCACATCAGCTGGCACCTTGATCTTGGACGTCCAGCTTCCAAAACTGTGAGAAATAAATGTCTATGGCATTCTGTTATGGAAGACCAAGCTGACTGAGACTGCAGCCCTGCCTTTCCTTTTAGGGTACCCAAAATGGAGTCCTGTGGCCAACACAAGCTGCATGCCTCATCTCTTGCCACATTCTGGTAGGGGGATATAGATGTGGCCAAGACAAGTGTGGAGGTATCTGGGGTGCTCACAGGCAGGGCCTGGAGAGGAGCCCTCTTGTGGACAACTTACCCAGGACTCTGAGATATGCCTCAGCATCCCCTGCTCCTTCGTGCCAGGCATGGTGTCTTGCACACAGTGGGAGCTTTATATGTGTTTGGTGAGACATTGATTAAAAATAATAGATGGCGAATACACGCAGATGTGGAGAGAGACTGGGAACCAGCAGTTGCCAGATTGGAGGAAAGGGTGAATTCCCGCCTCAGCCCCGCCCTGTCCACAGCTATGAATTACTCTGCAGTGGGGAAAGGGATTTCTTCATTAAAATCTACAAAAAGGGAGTCATATTAATAGCCAGGCACACTGTTCTTTTCCTTCAAGGTAAGAAGATTTATGACTCAAACTTACATTTTATCGCGCACAACCGAATAAAAATGATCGATTTCCCTGCCCGCCTTACAGCATCCTTCCACAGTTATTAAAGTCTCTAAAAATGTTTTCTTTAAAAAAAAAAAAGGTTAAAAGAAAGAGAGGTGGAGAGAGTGCAAACCAAGAAGAAGCTGGGAAATGCTGCCTAGCTGAGAGCTATCCATCTTGTCAGCTGCGGACCACATAACCTTGATGTCACTATATTTTCTGCTCGTATCCAAATTTACAATTTGCCAGCCAAGGAGATGGAAATGCCAAACCTCCCCCTTGGAGGTGGATGCTGGAAGATTCTTAAAGAGCCTGAGAGAGAGGAGCATCCTAGCTCTGAAAACTCCAAAAAGACACTGAGCCTACTGCTGGGCTCTTAGCAATTTTCCCTGAGTTGGGAAAAACCAGTCTCCAAGGTCAAGGAGATGGATTTCAACTCCAGGGCCACAACGCATTCAGCAAGAGCCCCTTTGTTCACTGAAGAACAAGGAGGTTTCCACTTTGGAGGGCCCAAAATGTATCTGTGCAAGTTAGGAAATGGGAGGGTTCAGCCATGCAACAAACAAGGTGTAAACCAGAGTGAAAGAGAAGTGTTTAACCTACAGGAAAGAGCAAACCGAATGCCAGCCCTGCAGAGCTCCGCCTTGCATGCAAACACACAAATGGGTAATTATACATCATTCATCTGTTCTTTCTAGTGGTTGCCCAAGAACCTGTGGTTTGCCATTTTGGTAATTAAATTTTGCTAAGTGCCAAGTAATACAATTGTGTATCACCCCATTTGTGAATTCCTTCAGGACAAGAATAGGATTCTCTCTCCTCTCCCTCTGTCCCCTATACACACACACGCACGCACGCACACACACACACACAGAGGCACATTAGGTGCTTTCTATAGGGGTCTATTTAGTTGAGAATGGCAAAACTATGCTTTAAAATTCCATAGTTCAGTCGGGCATGGTGGTTCACACCTGTAATCCCAGCACTTTGGGAGGCCAAGGCAGGCAGATCACCTGAGGTCAGGAGTTTGAGAACAGCTGACCAACATGGTGAAACCCTGTCTCTACCAAAACTACAAAATTAGCCGGACGTGGTGGCTCATGCCTGTAATCCCAGCTACTTGGGAGGCTGAGGCAGGAGAATCACTTGAACCCAGGAGGCGGAGGTCGCAGTGAGCACCACTGCATTACAGCCTAGGCAACAAGAGCAAAACTCCGTCTCAAAAAAAAAAAAAAAAAAAAAAAAAAAAAAAAATTCATAAGTCACAATTTGTTACCAGGTCAGTCTGGTCTCTTTCCAAATTAGTGCTCATTAGTTAGGTCTTCCTGGACTTGTTTCTGAGTGAATCTGGACATCTATCCTTTGCTCACACTTTGTTACTACTCAGCACTTCCATTCTGACTTCTGGAGGGTTCCCCACATTGCAGATAGGGCCCTGGGGTCCTGCAGCATAGTTGGAGGGTTGCAGGCCCCCTCCATCGCTCTAAGTTTCTCGAGCTTGTGAGAGCCTTGTATCCTTCTGGGAGTGTTTTCCTGGCGTGGCTGGAAGACAGCCATGAATCTGTCTCGGGCCATTTGACTTCAGCTCCCAATGCCAACCCTAACAGACACTTCCATCAGGCCTGACGCGTCAACGATCTATAAGCCATTAACCAGCGCTATCAGACCTCCCAGATTCAGCCTCCTCTGTGAGAACAAATACAGAGAAGAAAGGGGAAGGAGGGAGTAGAGAAGAGGTACAGAGAGAGAGAAGAGGAGAGAATGCCAGGTCCTCCATTTCCTGTACGGATAAATGATTGATGATGATGATGATGATGATGATGATGATGATGAGAGCAACTAACAATGACAAAGCTCACTGTGTTTCAAGTACTCTTCTAAATGCATTGCAATATAGTAGCTCATCTAATCCTCACAACCACCCAAAAAGATATGCTGTTATTAGACTCACTTTGTAGGTGGGGAAACTGAGGCAGGGAGCTCTTCAGAGACTTTGTGAGGTCCCAGCACTGGTGGGTGGCAAAGTTGGGGGTTTAACCCAGTTGCTGGGCTCCAATATTTGTGCTCTCAGCCACTCTATGCATTGCCTCCCACAGTGGTCAGGAAGTCAAAGTCAAAAGAGATGGAGAGAGTTCAGCTCAAAGCAGGCAAGAGTCCTAGTTCCCTGTGGGCGGTTGCTGCACTGTGAGAACTGGCCCCCAGCTCACCAGGCAGAGGAGAACAGCTTTCCCAGAGATTCCCTGCTTGGGCCACAGAGACAAAAATTGTCTATTCCTTCTAGAAATAACAGTGTCTAAGCAGCTTTCTCAGTCAGAGCCCCTCAAACCATCTGTCACTTCAGGTCCACAACCTCAGAGGTGGTTCTTAGTGGCCACAGCCTCAGCTGCAGCTCCCCGCACCCTGGCCAAATAAAGAAGACAAGTTTCCAAAGTCTCCTCATATGCCAATATCCCCTTCTCACGCAGGAGAGATGGGACGGGACGGGACGGGACGGGACGGGACGGGACGGGATGGGATGGGATGGGATGGGATGGGATGCAGCAGAACGAGATGGAATGGGAGCTAGGGGAGGAGATAGAAGGGAGGGGATAGAGTGACATGGGACAGGGTGGGATGACAGGAAAGGGAAGGAAAGGCAGGCAATGGAATGAGATAGGAGGGTACAATGGGAAGAGGTAGAAAGGGACAGAAAGGGAATGATATGTGATGAGTTGAGAAGGGAAAAAGGTGGACACTCTCTTTTTTTTTTTTTTTTTTGACAGAGTTTTGCTCTTGTTGCCCAGGCTGGAGTGTGCAATGGCACGATCTCAGCTCACTGCAACCTCTACCTCGCGGGTTCAAGCCATTGTCCTGCCCAAGCCTCCCAAGGTGCCTGCCACAACACCCAGCTAATTTTTGTATTTTTAGTAGAGATGGGGTTTCATTATGTTGGCCAGGTTGGTCTCGAATTCCTAATCTCAGGCAATCCACCTGCCTTGGCCTCCCAAAGTGCTGGGATTACAGGTGTGAGCCACTGCACCTGGCCAACACTCTCTTTTTAAACTATCCATATGCTCCCATCACCCCTTTTTCCTAAAAAATTACATAGTCATTAAAACAGAAACATCCCTGCAGCCCCAACACCTCCCGTGTGGCACAACACATGGCAGCTAGTGACCCACTGCCATTGGCCAGGATTGAAAAGATTCCATGATAGGTGTAGGAGCTCCCACACCCTTGCAGGCTGACTGCAGAGGCCTCTTCCCAAGCTCTACGCCCAAGCCTTGGGCCCCAACCTACCTCCTTTAAGGCCAACTCAATCCTCACCTCTTCCAAGAAGCCTTCTTCAACTACATCCTTCCTTTCTCTCACTCCCAGCTCTGTTTAGCATTTGTCACCCAATTTAACACTTGCTTCTGTACAACGCTCTATTGATCTTTAATCTTGTAATCCAGATCTATAGCATATAGCCTGTGCTTCTGCCCGGTGGCAACCCTGAATGAATTTAATTCTTCCAGCGTTTAAGAAGCAGACTCACAGAACTGTGGAGCATTAACCCTCATGTTGCAAATGCAGAAACAGGCTCCGAGAAGTCAAGGGATATACCTGG
Organism: Mandrillus leucophaeus; assembly: GCF_000951045.1. NCBI lineage: Eukaryota > Metazoa > Chordata > Mammalia > Primates > Cercopithecidae > Mandrillus > Mandrillus leucophaeus. Next base: position 6,661,596 of record NW_012098097.1, read on the forward strand.
CATCTCATGGCTGGTGAGCCAGAGACCTGGGGCATCCAGAGCTCAGCATTCTGGCTCCCTCCACTACAGTGTGGGGAGCTTCCTGCCTTAGTTGGGGTTTTCCTAAAAACAGGCCCTCCAACAAGGATGGGAGTACTGGTGATTTATCTGGGAGGTGGTTGCAGGAAGCACTGTGAGGGAGGGGAGAAGTAAGAAGAGGAAAGAGGAAAGCCAATTAAAGAGGTACCAAGGAGCAAGTTTCCCTTCTGCGACATGGGGGCCCAACCCCTTCAGGCCTCCAAGAGGCTGTAGAACTCACCAGGAAACCAGGGCATTTCTCCAGGAGCCCTTGTCCCTCAGGGCTGAGAGACCCACTTAGGGAGTTAACTCCCAGCACTTCTAGCCTGCCCTACAGGGCTGAGCCTCCTTCCACGGTCAAAGAACCCCGAAAAGCAAAGAACAGTGGTGATTGGGGTACACAGCCTTTGCATGTGCATGAACTGTCCACTGCAGCTGGGGTGTCCTCTGGGTGGGTCAAGGAAGGAAGGGCAGGCCACCGACAGGGTATGCCACATTTGGGAAACACTTGCCAATCCATGGGATGAGACCTGGGTGCCCCAACTTTCTTTCACATCTGTGTCCAGTTCTTTTTGGTAGGAACAAATCCCTGCTCCAAGGTGTCAGATGAAAGAATGGTGCTCCCCACCCTCTCCCCACCCCAGGGATATATATTGTCATGGGGACTTTGATGGCGCATAAGGAAAAGCGCACTGTCTGATGACATGTGGCAGGTGATATCTGGGGTGCCGCACATTCCAGCCATCCCTCCCACACGTGCGAGAAAAGGCCTTCTGACATAGTAGCCTCGCTTCTCCTGTGGGCCCCTTCCTGCTGGGCACCTCCTGTTTGCAGAGCTCCTAGTGAGGGACCGTGTGGGTGCCAGGACAGACAGGAGGATGAAGCAGACCCCTCCCAGCCCCCAACATTCCTCATGGAGGGCAGATGGGGCCCGGGAGCTGGCCAGCCCAGCAGGTATGATGGGTCTGTGCACGGGGATCTACTAGGGGACCTAGGAGTGCCCAGAGCAGGTGGCCATAAAGAGGAAATATGAGCAGGAGTTATCTGGTGTTTGACACAATTCCTGACATGCTTTCCCCAGGCAGGGCATGCCCTGAGTTTACAAGGCAAATGCACTTACCACTTCTGCCTCCTGTCCCAGGAGCCAAGCTTACCCCTCAGCCTGGAAATCTGGGCCTCCCCATGTGGCCTGCTTCCCCAAAAGGCGCCCTGTCCATAGCCCCTGCCCCTCTCTGCACACACATGCATGCGTGAGCATGCACAAATGCATCTGTGCACAAACATACACATATATGGAGGCACACATGGAAAGCACCTGAATAAAAGACAGCCAGCCCAAATTCCAGCCACCCCTCTGCCTGAACCTAGCTCCGAGCCCTGGGATGCATCATGTCCCTCATTGGGCCTTATTTTTCTCCTCTGTGTCATGATGATTCTAAAGAACCCCCAGGGATGCTCAGCTCCCTGTCCAGAGAAGGTACAGCCCCATGGATGGACAGCAGAGGCATCTGTTGGCCCTCTCCTCCAAGGAGGCATCGTCTACCCTTGGGCACCACCTGCCATGGTGATAGCTCAGGCCTGCCAAGAGAAAGAAGCAGGTGTATGGGTGGTCGGTGGCATCCTGCTTTGCCCTTTTTGCAGCAGATATCAAGACCTTAGATTAGGTTGATCTGGTCCAGCATGGGAAGAATGTCAAACACCCCCTCACTGAAGTGACACACAAGCCAGCAAGCCAGCCCTTTCTCCCACCTTCAATTCTGCTTGTATCAGCAGAGAGGGTCGTGTTGCCACTGGCTTTGGGATGGTGCCTGGGAAGCTGGGAGGGGCAGTTCCCCAGCTCCCCCTCTGCCTATGATACTGTGCGGAACAGTCTCAGGACCTGGGAGGCAAGTTCTTTGCAGAAAGGGTTTTTTAGCAGGGCTCTGTTTCCCATAGTCCCCAGATAATAGGCCTAAACCAAAGGGTTTCTAGGAAACAGACCCTCATAGCTGGCCACTGGCCTATGAAGACAGGGCTCAGATGTCCCAGTAAGTGAAGTACTCTTCCAGGGAGACAGCAGTGAACTGAGCCCCCGAGAGCCCACCAGCACGGACCAGGACAGCCCACTACGGGACACACCCTCCCACAAGGGGCCACTGCTCTACATTTGCAGGATCTGACTTTTGTTTGCTGAGATTATGGAGCCTGCATATAGTTCCTGATTTTTGCAAAGCACATCTCAAACTTCTCACCTGTTAGCACTCCCCAGCATCATGACTGAGTGGATGATTATCACCACACCCCAAGTGGGGAAACTGAGGCTTCAGGAGTAGGAGAGCCTGAGTTAAGGGCATGCAGTGAGTCATCAGCTGCCCTCTGCTTCCTCACCAAGCTTTCTGAGGCCACACTGCTTCCTGGAGTCCTGGGGCATATCCATTGATTTTGCCAAGGTGGGTTGTGGCAAGTAGGTCACCGGGAATAGGAGACATGGGTTTTCAAAGAGTATATAAAGGAAAGAAAAGAATAAAGGGGTGGGAGGGGCCCATGATCCAAAATCCCCTCTGCAGCAAGCTCTTGTAACTGCATGTACAGCGGCCCCCCTTCCTCGCACCTTCCCTTTTTACATCAACATTCAATCATCTTTTCCCATTCACTTCGTCTCTTCCATTTTTATCTTACGCTGCCCGTGAAAATTGGTGTGAAATAAAAAGGCAACTCTGCCTAGAGATGTAATCAATTGATTTGGCAGGTAGCCCACAGACACCTAGGAAGAGGACAACCAATTTTCAGTGGACATCCTCTCCCGCTTCCTTTTCTTCCTCTACTTCCTCCCTTCCGGGCTCTCTGTCCCCCTCCTTTTATTTTTCTGTCTCCTTCCTTTTGGCCTTGCTTTGATCTTCTTGTTATTTTCTGCTTTGTATTTAATGGAATTAGACCAGCCTATGAATTTTCCCCCAATTCTTTCTTTCTTCTTATTTTATATAACAGACAGCAGAGGGCAAGGTGTCTGTCTTGCTCGGTTTTCTATCTCTGCACCATGCTGGGAAAGCGCCGTATTCCCAGGGGCCTTGTCAATCTTCCTGGGGAGGTGGGACCACAATCAACATCTTGAAGGATCCCAAACTCCTGCCCCAGATAAGACATGGGTCTATAAAACAAATCCTAGAGTGGAACAGCTCTCCATCATCCAGGAGAGGAGAAAATGTTCTGTGCAGGAGAATTGTTTATTTTCATCCACTCATTCACTTATTAAGTATCACTATTGGCCAGGCACTAAGGGTACAGAAGTGAACAAAGCCATCATTGATCCTGTCCAAGTACACTGCCTGGCGTACAGTAGGCGCTCAACAAGCGGTGGCCACTGTTGATTATCATTCTTCTGGAAGTATCTATGATAGTGCAAGATATTTACTCATGTTCAACAAATGTTAGTTTCCTCCCTTCTAAAGACGCTATCTTGGTACGATATCTGTTTATTGGTCTTTGTTATTGTTTTAATACAAAAAGAATAGAGGGATGAAATTAAAATGTTCACTCTGGCCTAGTCTGGATTAGAAGATAGTCATTAGATACAAAAAGACGTGTAATTAAAAATTGTGATAACCGGGATAAAGAAAAAGCACAGGGTGATACGGGAGGATTTCATTTAGAAAGGGGTGGGAGAGGAATCTGGAGCCTGCGTCTTAAAGAAGCATCGCAAGAACAGGAAACCAAACACCGCATGTTCTCACTCATAGGTGGGAACTGAACAAGAGAACACTTGGACACAGGAAGGGGCACATCACATACCGGGGCCTGTTGTGGGGTGGGGGAGGGGGGAGGAATAGCATTAGGAGATATACCTAATGTAAATGAGGAGTTAATGGGTGCAGCACACCAACATGGCACATGGATACATACGTAACAAACCTGGACGTTGTGCACATGTACCCTAGAACTTAAAGTATATATATGAAAAAAGAAGCGTCACATAACCCAGTGGCTCTCAAAGTGGGGTTCTCTCAGCCATAGAAGCAGCAGCATCAGGAACTTACTAGAAATCTACATTTTCAGGCTGCCCCAGAACTACTGAATCAGAAACTTTGGGCACCAGCCCTTCCAGGTAACTCCAATATTCTCACAAGTGTGACAACTGCTTATGTAAGCTGAGACCGGAAGGAGGAGTTGGAGTTGGCCAAGTGGTAGTGAGAAAGAAGTCTTTCTAGGTGGAGAAGATAGCATGGACTGGGGCCCCGAGGCAGGAAAGACCACCAGGGCTAGGGTGTAGGGAGGGAGTGTGAGAATCAGACCTTTCAGTGTCTTAGAACAACTGGAAAGAGTGTGAATTTTCTAAGTCCACCAGGATCCCCTAGGGCAGGGGTCCCAGTCTGTGGCCTGTTAGGAACCGGGCCATACAGCTGAGTTGAGTGGTGAGTGAGTGAGTGTTACTCCCTGAGCTCTGTCTCCTGTTGGCTCAGCAATGGCATTAGATTCTCATAGGAGGCTGGGTGCGGTGGCTCACGCCTGTAATCCCAGCACTTTGGGAGGCCAAGGCAGGTGGATCACTTGAAGTTAGGAGTTCGAGACCAGCCAGGTCAACATGGAGAAACCCTGTCTCTACTAAAAATACAAAAATTAGCCAGGCATGGTGGCAGGTGCCTGTAATCCCAGCTACTTGGGAGGCTGAGGCACAAGAATCGCTTGAACCTGGGAGGTGGAGGTTGCAGTAAGGCAAGACTGCACCACTGCATTCCAGCCTGGGTGACAGAGCAAGACTCTGTCTAAAAAAAAAAAAAAAAAAAAAAAAAAAAACCACCACCAACAATTCTCACAGGAACTGTGCATGCAAAGGATCTAGGTTGTGCACTACTTGTAAGAATCTAATGCCTGATGATCTGAGACGGAACGGTTTCATCCTGAGACCATCCCCACCCCACCCATGGAAAAACTGTCTTCCACGAAACCAGTCCCTGGTTCCAAAAAGGTTGGGGACCACTGCCCTAAGGAGTTCTAAGCAGAGAAATGAAGCCACAGGGTGTCGATGTCATAGAGTCCTATCACTGCCCACAGCGGGCTCCCAGCTGCTCCTGGTACTTCCCTGGCCTCACCTGCCCTGTTGGAGTGGCCCTTCTCAGTGCCTGAGAAAAATGACACTCTTGGGTGGTACAGGAGGTCCTGGTAGAAGGCTCTTTCTTTTCATTCCATGCCTTTTGATACATGATGGGATTTTCTGTCTTCATATTTTATTTTTACCTCTTTTCAAATATCAATAAGTGGCATCAAAACAGTGGGATTATCCGTTATTTTTGTTTCTGCTCCACAAGTTCTTGAATTTTATGATATAAAAACAAACAAAATTTTATAAAGTCAATATTTATCAAATATTACATGTCAGGTTTTTTTTTTTGAGATTTCTCTCTTCATTCATTCAACAAATATTTTGTGAGCCCCTCCTGTGCCCTGGGCATTGTGCAGGCATGGGGATAGAAACAGAGACCAGCATTCTGCCTCCATGGAGCATCTGTGCTCATGGCAGGAGTCAGACCAACAAAGTCCAAGAGCAAAATGTATCTCAGAGTCTGCCTGGGAAGGGGAGTGAGGCATCCCAGGTGGGGCTGGTCAGGGAAAGCCTGAGAAGGTGGTGGCTGCGCACAGCCTTGGGGAGAGGAGGCAGCAGCGTGGGGGGGATGAGCAGGTGGATAGGGATGGGAGGCTCATGAGCAGGTGGGTAGGGATGGGAGGCGGGAACAGCAAGCACTGAGGTGCTGAGCAAGAGCAGGAAAGGATGCAGGGTTTAGTGGGAGGAGGAGGAGAGGACAGGGAGAAGTGGGGAAGAGCCTCACTCAGGATTTTGGCTTTTATACAGAGTGACACAAGAGCCCATGGGCAGGGCACTGGGTATTCTGACATTCTGAAAGGGCCACTGGGCTGCTTGCTGAGAACAGCTGGTGAGAGCGGCAGGGCAAGAAGGAGAGAAGGGAGCTGGCAGGAGAACCTGATACAAACCAGGTGGGAGCAGATGGGAGCCTGGGCTAGAGCAGCGGAGGGTGGGATACAGTCAGATGCTGGATGGCCTCTGAACTGAGTGTCAGCGGGATCTGCTGCTGGGCCAGAAAAGGGATGAGAGAGGAGGCTTGACGATGACCTGAGTGATGAAAAGACAGCACTGCCACTTATGAGGCCGGGGAAGGCTAGGGGAGAAGCCAGCGTTTCTAGGGGAAGGAGTTGCTGGTTAATTCAGTGTTGGGCATGTGAAATCTGAGATGCCATTGTGTTGCTTTGGATGTCCCAAGGGGCAGATGCCAAGACAGGATTGGACATGGGAGAGACTTACTGGGGGCAAAGGCTGTGAAGGACAAAGGGGAGGCAGCAGGCGCTGGCAGACTGCCATGCAGGCCTGGCACCCATGAAGGAGAGGGGGATGGAAGGAGGCCTGGGAGGAAGAGCTTCCAACCACAGCACAGCTCCAAGAGCGTTCACTCAGGCCGATGGAAGGTCCTTGAGCCAAAACCTCCCATGGGGTATCCAACATCCCACAGGTGTGGACCTGCCCTGGCACCACCCCCTCTAACCCCATCCCACCTGCTCAGCTATTGGCTGGGAGAAGCCCACATCATGTGTGACTTCAGCACGTCATAGGGGTGGGCCCATTGGGGCAGCAGTGGGGTGTCGGTCACCGTGGTCCCCTCAACAGAAGGTGTGAGTGGAGCAATTTTACAGCCGCCACAGGCTATTAGACATGTAAGTGGAGATATGTAGTAGGCAGTTTAGATATACGAGTGTGGAGTTCAATGCAAGGTTCAAGGAAGAGATAAAAATTTAAGTGTCTTCAGCTTATAAATGGTATTTAAAGGCATGAGAATGGATGAGTGCGTGCACAGCTGGCGGGGACAAACGCTCCAAGGACTGAGTCCTGAGGCACGTTTGCATTTAGAAGAGTCAGCAACAGTGGCCAGGGAGGTAGGAGGGAAACCAGGAGTCTGTGAGGTCCCAGAAGTCAAGTCAAGAAAATGCTTCATGGAGGAGGGAGCACTACCTTTCAGAAAATCGCGCGTCACACTAGCGAGCATCCTCACAGGCCAGGCAATGTGCTAAGGACTCTGCGTGCAACACCACACTCCACGGTTCTTCTCCCCTGTTGTGGGTGGTGTGCTGTGCTGCCCGGATGCCCTGTCAGGGCCAACACAGCCATTCCCCAGTTGCTGGGAGTGTTGGCTGCTGATGCTAAAGGTCACACCCCCTCCCCGGGGACAGCCTATACCCAGAGACAGTTGACACAGCCTCCCTGCCACATTTGGGACATCTCAAGCGGACCATCTGGCTTACAAGCGCCTAGTGGGACCAGCTGAAGCCTCCGTTGTAGCTACAGAGTCAGGCAGATTCCTCCATCAGAGTAAAGAACCGCTGACTACATGGGCTTGGGGGATGGGGTGCTACTTGCTACATCTTATCTTAAAGAGTCTTTTGGATGCTTCGGTGAGAAACAGGAAACTCGCAGACTTTCTAGCCAGTCCATTGTAAGTTGTGACCCACTTCACCCCCTCCTGACACTCCCACCTTTCCCACCACTTTTCCTCTTTTCTATAGCACTTACTACCTGCCAACCTGCGATTTAATTTCCTTATTTATTTATCTACTGTTTATTATCCATCTTCCTTCTTTCCCACAATGTCAGCTCTAGAAGGGCAGGGATATTCATCCGTTTTGTCCACTGATGTATCCCAAGTGCCTAGAACAGTGTCTACTGCATAGCAGGTGCCAGCGTACATGCACAAAATGAGTTCCCAGATGGGCTGACCTTCAAGAGTTTGCAGCCCAACTCTCCGTTTTTGCTGAATCCCACCATCCCATGTGAAGAGAATGAACCAAACTTCCAGACCCACAGAGGCAGCATGGGGTGCTGGGACTTACCACAGTTAGGAGGCAGTCTCCTCACCCACAAAGTGGGATGCCAGGGATGGTCCGATCGCCACATGGTCACAGGGAGCTGCCTCGAAGCCTTCCTGTAATGCTGTCAGTGAGGCCAACTCTACGGATGGAACCCATAGTCCAAGCCGAGTCTGAGGCCGTTTCAGGGGCATCCTCAGCACCTCAGTGGTGCTGGGAGGGAGGTTCTTTGAGATCCGCACACACTGAACTCCTACAGGAGGAGAAGACAGACCCATGTTAGACTGATGGCTGCTCTGAAATGGGGGACTTATTGTGAGATTCCTGTACTAGAGAAAAGAGACTCAGTTATTCCTTGTGGTAAGCGGGCATGGCTTTCAATGGGAAGTCCTGCCTTTGCTATTTCCCAGCCATGTGACCTTGGCCAAGTCAAAAAAATATCCTGGAACCTCATTAGCTGTCACTAACTGTCAAATGGGAAATGAGTGAGATTATGTGCCTGAAAATGTTTTGTAAATTCCAGGGCAGTGGTTCCCAGACTTTGAGATTTCATAGACAAGGGAAGTTTCCAGTAATCTGGAGCCCACATAAGGATTCCAGCCTTCTATTTTGCCACCTAAGGACATTGAAACACAAGCAAGCAACGAAGCGGTGGCTTGCCCATCGTCACTATTCTGTCCTCAAAGGCGGAACACACTTTACGCTAAAAATGGAAGAAGGCCAAAAATCTGAACAAAAGATAGTCTTTGCAGCTTGGGAAAAAAAAAAAAAGTGAACTTAAAGGAAAAACTCACTGACTTGTCCTTGATTTTCTCATGTTGCCAAAGACAAGGGAAGTTTTTCTCTGGGAACATTGTGAAATGATGAGATGAGAGCGCTGGGATGGCGCACCCAGGCAAACAAGAGGAGCTGCCGACCATGGAGGCGGAGACCCAGAGCTTCAGGCTCTCAGGAGCTGAGGGAGTCAAAGCCTCCACCCACCTGACACCCATTTGAAGCATGCTGGTGCACAAAGGAACTGCAGGTGGGAAGCTTTCTGTAGGGTTCTCTGTGGAGGACAGAGTAAAGAGCTTCTCTTCACAGGAGGAGTGAACTGGGAGTCAGGACCTGGTTAGCAGGAACACAACGTCCGTGCGGTCAATCCGGAGCACTGAGCACTGTGCGAAAGGCTTCTTGAAAGTTATAGGAAGGAACTATTATTCGTTTTGCAGCTTGGGAAACTGAGACACACAGAGGTTTCCGTTGCTTCCCCAAATCTCACAGTTAGTCAGTAACAGAGCTGGGGCCCTCATTCAGCCAGCCTGGTTGCAGAGAAAGTGTGTTTAACCACTCACTCCAAAGCATGACCTCCAGAGCGAGGAACGGGCTGCTCTGCTGATGCAAAGAGGCAGATTTCTAGCAGAATCGGCCTGATCCTGATGCTCACAGGCTGGCATGTTGGGTCCAAGGCAGCAAAGCTACTTTTCTGTATGAGTTTCCCACTGTAACGGGTTGAACAATGACCTCCATAAAAGTGTGTCCAAGTCCCAAATCCCTGGAATCTGTAAAGGGGCCTTTATTGACCTTATTTGGGGAAAAGGCTTTTGCAGAGGTAATTAAAGATCTTGAGATGAGGGATGGGTGCAATGGCTCAGGCCTGTAATCCCAACACGTTGGGAGGCCAAGGCTGGCAGATTACTTGAGTCTACAAGTCCAAGACCAGCCTGGGAAACATGGTGAAACTCCATCTCGACAAAGAATACAACAACAAGCTGTGATGGTGTGTGCCTGTGCTCCCAGCTACTTGGGAGACATGGAGGAGAAAGCCACAAAAGGACAGAGGCAGGGACTGGAGGGATGCTAGTCTGGGAGCCCCAAGGACTGTGCAGCCCCCAAGCTGGGAGAGAGCCTTGGAAGGGATCCTTAGAAAGCAACTCTGCTGACAACTTGAATTTCGACTCTGGCCTCCCGAATTGTGGAGAAATACATTTCTGTTGTTTTAAGCCACCAGTTTGTGGTAGTTTTTAAAAGCAGTCCCAGGAAACTCACACATCCCCTTTCCTACTTCCTCCGCGCCAGCTTCCAAACCTCTCCCCCAGGAGAGGATCAGAGAATTACGCCCAGCCCTCCAGCAGTGAGCTGCTCCCCCACTCCATTCATCTCCCCGTTCCTCACATTCATCCCCCACCGAACCCACCGACAAAATGCTGAATCGGCGGGTGAGATCCCCATAGCAACAGCTCCGATGCCAGAACCCAGGATTACGACACCGGATCAGCCAGAGACGCGCTGGAGGGGCCCGGGAGGGGCTGCTGCGAAAACGCGGGGCAGAGGGGCGGCAGCGCGCGGCAAATCCCCCGGGGCTTACGGGAGCGGCTCTTCAGGAGACAGCGCTGGACGAATCGGGCGGGGTGGAGGGGGGGGATCATCTGCAAGCGCCAACGCAAAACCGCCGCAAGACGTGCCAGGCCGGGAGGCTCCTGCGTCCGGCCCGCGCTATGGCCCTTGCGCGGGGACAAAGACGAGGCCATCGCC
>NW_012098097.1:6676375-6676879 GCF_000951045.1 Mandrillus leucophaeus
AGACACACACACAGAATCACATATACACACACAGAGACACACAGACTCACACATACACACAGAATCACATATGTACACACACACACAAAATCACATATATACACACACAGAGACACACAATCACATATACACACATACAGACTCACATTTACATGACACAGACAAACTCACACAGGCACACGCACTCATTCACACAGACACTCATTCACACACACACATACACAGAATCACATAGACACACACAGAGACACAATCACATATACACACAGAGACACACACAGAGACACACACAATCACATATACACACACAGACACACACAATCACATATACACACAGAGACACACAGAATCACATATACACACACACACACACAATCACATAAACATACACAGAGACACAATCACATAAACACACACAGACACACAGAATCACATATACACATACACACAGAGACACAGGCATACATTCTACACACATTGACACAGACTCATCCACACACAGAC
>NW_012098097.1:6677505-6678167 GCF_000951045.1 Mandrillus leucophaeus
AACGCAAAACCGCCGCAAGACGTGCCAGGCCGGGAGGCTCCTGCGTCCGGCCCGCGCTATGGCCCTTGCGCGGGGACAAAGACGAGGCCATCGCCCTCGCGTGTTCCCAAAGACACCCACATCAGGAGGCTGCTCCCTCCGCCGCCTGGGAGGGTCCCACTCGCCCTGGCCCCTGAGAACGTCCCCTCGGGGATGTGCCTGACGGGGCGCTCCTCGCCCTCTGACCTCCAGCCTCCAGCCTCCTTGCTCTGCCCGCGTGGATGCAGCCCCCGGTTCAGACACTAGCGGGTGCGCGGGACCGCCCAGGGCGGGCGGGGGGGACACAGCCTTCCCTCCCCTCTAGTCCCCCAAAGCCCCCGGACGCCGGACGCCGCTGCCGCGCCCCCTGCTGGCTCCCTCCGGCAGGCTCCCGCGTCCCGCTGGGGCTCCTCTCCCACAGCAGCAGCGCGGTCAGCGCTTCCCCGCCCAGCGACCTCCACAACTCCCTACCGTTCCCGTTCCTGCTGCCGCCGCCCTCTCCACCCAGGCTCCTGTCACCCACCACGGGCGTTCACACCCTCCCGTCCATCGGCCTCCCCCGGCCCGACGGTCCTGGCTCAGGCAAATCTCAGCCTGCATTTCCCCAAGGAAGTCCCCCTCCACGCACACACCCTACACTCACG
>NW_012098097.1:6682407-6691559 GCF_000951045.1 Mandrillus leucophaeus
ACACACACAGACACACAGAATCACATATACACATACACACAGAGACACAGGCATACATTCTACACACATTGACACAGACTCATCCACACACAGACACCCCCTCATACAGGATCACACCACATGCACACTCATTCACACACAACAGACACCAACACACACAGAAACTCATTCACAGACTCACACAGCACACACACAGATCACAAAAACTCACAGACACATATATGCACACACATTCACACACTCATGCAAGATACATGCAAATACAGAGACACACGCAGACACACAAACACACATACAGACCACTCACAGATACACACACACCAATGCACACAGGTACACTCATTTGCACACCACACACCCACTTACACACCAATATACATGCTGGCACACTCATACACAGACCTATAAACACACAGAGCCACCCACACTCAGACCTACTCATTTGCATACCCACTCAGCAATACACACAGACTCACATTCACATACATGACACAGAGACAAACTCACACAGGCACACACACCCTATTATGCACATTCTCACAACAGACATGCTTACACACATTCACACACTCACACAGGCACACACACACATCTCCTACTGAAGCCCAGGCAGTGTCTACCACCTACCCAGACACTGTGGACAGTGGAGTGGTGAGAGGCACAGGTGTGTTCAGGTCAGGCAGGAGGGATCTGAGCAGAGGCATCATGAGCCCAAGGGTGCCTTGGTGGCAAGGACATCACCTACTGTTTCTCTGCATCTTCCCCCCCCCACCCCAAGTCATGCAGCACAGCGCAGGGCACACAGGTTTGTCGTAAGTGTTTCTTCAATGAGCAGACAGGAGCTACCCAAGCTTCAATGTAGGTAAGAATGCATAGTGGCCGCCATTTTACATGTTGAACTTAGAGCTTCAAAGCAGCCTTGGATAAAACCACTGGGCCATTCTCCAAAAAAGAAGAATGGGAATGTCAACATCCTTAATTGTCTGCCTGTATTCTATGTACTTCCTGACTCAGAGCCTTGATTGACAAAATCCCCGTTCCAAGAAAATCTCCCTGCATCACTGTAGACACTGTGTATTTGGCAAGTAGACTTTCGACTTTGGGTTGTGGCATGAATAAATACATGACTAAATCAGCAAGCAGTTTTCCCTGCACCTTAGCACAGTTCTGGGTACAATGAAGGCATCAGTCAAGATGGGAGGGTGGTGGGTGGGAGTGGCCTTTAAAAGATGGGAGTTCTGCCTCAGCTCACTACTTGGTCGGGCACAGTGGCTCATGCCTGTAATCCGAGCACTTGGGGAGGCTGAGGTGGGAGGATCATTGGGACCCTCGGGTGGAGGTTGCAGTGAGCCATGATAGAACGAGATGTTGTCAAGAAAAAAAAAAAGAAGGAAGGAAGGGAGGGAGGGAGGGAGGGAGGGAGGAAGGGAGGGAGGCCCAAAAAGCAAAAACCAAAAACCTCACTTCTAAGGCACTTTCTGGAATCGTTCCACTCCACTCTGATCTCCCTCTTTAGTGGGCATCATTTTGGTAAGTAATGAATTCACCCTGAGCCCCATTCCTGTGTGGGATTAACCATTTCACTATCCTGGATGTGTGAGTATGTGTGAACCTATCGCCATCACCTCTTCTCCCATTAGTCTGTAATTCCACCTGAGCAGATTGGGCTGTTTCCATCAAGATTTCTTTAGCAACGATGACACAACTCTGCCAGCAGCAAGTGTCCAGCCACACACCTGGGTCACCCCCTAGTTGGAGGGTGCTGGGGGAAGCTCTGGCATGGGCAGCTCCACTTCGGATGCTTCCTAGAGTAGATGTTCTGGCTGGTGTCCATGGGGATGGAAAGGGAGAGGGACTTCCTTAGTCACTGCCACGCATGTCTTCCCCTTTATGGGAAAATGTCTGAGTGCTGGTCATTTTCAGACCCTAGGGAAGTGTCTAATTGCCTCCTGGAGAACCCCCACTTATAGAGAAGAAGACAAGGCTGTCAGAGAATCCAATGCCACATTTCCCAAAAAAGGAGGAAAGGCAGGCCCCAGGCGGGCCCTCAGCAGGTACAGAATTGGAACTGCCAGACAGACACACCTTTTCCCATGCTACAACCTTGGCTGCCATGCCCCGACTCCCCTTACTGCTGCTTCTAAAAGAAAAGGAAGGGAGGAAAATGCAGGAATTTTCCAGAAAGATCCAGAAACTCCCCCAAATTGCCAGAAGTCTCCAGGTTTGTATATTAATGCAGTGGCGCAGTGTAGTAATTTGCTCTAACTACCTGGGTGTGCCCTTGATTCTGGTTAGATTAGACTGAATCAACCAAGAAGCCGCACAGAGTCCTCCAGTGCTGGAGCTGAAAAACCCCAGAGAGTGCAACGCTTTCATTTCGTGATTTTCTCATCTGTACAATAGGGTGGTAATAGCACCCACATCATAGATTGTTGTGAGGACTCAAAGACTCAGACCATATAAAATGCTTGACATGGTGCCTTCCACCTAGCAAGTGCTGCATAATGGCTGATGGTAATGAGGCCGATGATGAAGGCAAAGAAGAAACTACTCCTTGTCCAAGGTCACCTGGGCGACTTAGTGACAGAGCTGCAGTTAGAACAGGGGTCTCTCCAAGTTAGGCCAGGCTGGATTGCCTTGCTGCCAGTTCCTGGTGCTTTTGTATCTTCATGCCTCCACCCAGGCCCAGCTGAGCACCATCAGGGCCTCATCAGAACCAACAGTGCCCCCTGCAGGCCTTGGCCTCCTGGGACTGTTCAATTCAGGGCTGACGGCCTCTGGGAGCAGTGGGAATGTTTGCCTACAAAACAGGTTCCACGGAGTACTGCTGGGACGCTAGGGTTTTGCCTCTGAAGATGGTTCCCCCAGAATGAACAGTTGCCTTTTTCCCACCTCTCTCCTCTTGCCAATCTTCTTAGCACCCAGGATTAAGCACAAACATGGGAGTAGGGAACACGAGACCCGGGTTCCAGGGCGGTTCAGCCACTGGCTGCCTCTGTGGCTTCAGACAATTCGCCTGAGAGTCCTAGGTCTCTTTCTTAGAGGCCTTCCAATGTCCCAGACAACTGCCAAGTCCAAGGATACCCTGAGCTCCTCTAAGCTCTAGCCAGCAGGAGTTCAGGACATACCTTGCTGCAGTGTGGGGTGATTTGGGCACCCCGGCAGCTTATTCAGAGGGTCCAACATCAAGTTCATTTCCTGCTCTCTCGTTCCTGCCAGCCCAGCTCAGTGCTGGGCCCTCCACCTCTGCTTTCCCTCCACCACCTGTCTACGGTGGTGTGGTCCAGGGTAGCCGCAGGCCCATGTACCAGCACACACTGCCGCCTGTCTGGGCTCTCCCGCTGTGTGTGCTGCTTGGGGGAAGAGTGGGATCCACCCATCCATTTTTATCCAGCACTTTGCAGGGTCACCTTATGTGTGGAGTGTGTGATGAAGCCTTCCAATGATGCCTCCTGACGGAGCCAAATCTGACTTCCATAATGGCCTGAGAAAAGGTCGTAGCCTGGGACTCTGTATTACTCTGTCACAGAAATTAAAGGAGCAGTTTGCCACAATAAAGGACCGTCTGCTCAGTGGCCTGCTCACCCTTGTTGGCTTCCTCCTGCTATCTTTTCTGATAATGTGGATAAGAATCCGCTTGCAACAGCAGGCAGGATTAATTCACTCTCCAGCACTACAGAGAAGCCGTTGAATACAGCTGCCTCCACCACCTCCCTGGGGACACACCTCAGGATGAAAAGCACAGCTGGGGGTGCAGGAAGGGAGCTGTACTGAAGAGTTTATGTTGACCAACTTCTTTCCTAGGGTTTATCTCTTTATTTGCCCCACTCTGATCCAAAACGTACACAAGAAGAAAAAAACCCAGGTGCTAATGATGCGCTAGTTTTTTTTTTTTTTTTTTCAGTGGTTATTTGTGGGAGAGGGCATGAGAGAAGAGTTGAGTGGGGTTAGGGATGTGAGTTTTCAATTATTAATTTGTACGTATAAAGTTTTGAATAATTTTTAAAGTTTTTGTATTTTTCAAATGAACAAAACCACGTACCTACACAAGAAGAAAAAAACCCAGGTGCTAATGATGCGCTAGTTTTTTTTTTTTTTTTTTCAGTGGTTATTTGTGGGAGAGGGCATGAGAGAAGAGTTGAGTGGGGTTAGGGATGTGAGTTTTCAATTATTAATTTGTACGTATAAAGTTTTGAATAATTTTTAAAGTTTTTGTATTTTTCAAATGAACAAAACCACGTACCTTCCCCGGGAGATGGTAAATGCATGTGTTGAAATGCCTGCATTGCATCTCGATGTAAGCTCAGGTGAAGGTGGGTAAGCAAGGATGCAGCTAAGCCCCTGACAGGCATGGGGTTTGCTGGGGGCAGGAGTCGGGGATGGAGAGGAAGGACAAACGCCTGGAAGAGTGAGATGACCACTCGCAGCTCCCAGCATCACTTAAGACTTGATATTAGATAACTTGGTGGGATTAAATAGAAAACATTTCTTACCAGCATCCTAAATCTCTCTTAGTTTTCATGTTTACTTATGATGCTTGTTTTTTGGTTTGTTTGTTTGTTTGTTTTCTTGAAAGGGTTTACAGCCTCCACAACCCCAGTCTCTGTGCATGGCTTTGAATTTCACAAATGGAGGCCGTAGCCTGGGGAAGGCAGTGCTGCTTCCATTGTGAGCTGCGCTGTGGCTGTCTCCTTCCCTTCTGCAGGAATTGAGGAATTCCTAAGATGACTTGGGGGCTGCTCTGCTGCTGGGGGTGGGGAAAGAAAACTTTCCCACAGTGGCTCTTGAGTGAACCAAAATTGCCATGGATAACAAATGATGCAAGACTCCATCCTGAGCAAGGAAAAGGCATAACCCCAGAATTGGAGAAAGCTGCTTCTAACATAACTGACTCCTCTCGGCTCTTGAGAGTGAGAACCACAGAGCAGAGAAAGTGCTGGGTGTCTCAGCTCTGCAGCTGGTCCAGGCGACCAGCTCCCACCCCTGCTCCTGACAGAGATGAGGAGGAAAAGATCCAGCTCTGCTGAAGATAGGTCACCTTGAGGAAGTGTCGGTTCAAAACTTTGTCAGAAGAAGCCTGCAAAACTGTCAAAGAATCTCACATCCCTAACACCAGTGAATCTTGACTCCTCACATGACAGCAAAGCGCAGGAGTGAGGCATTTTCAGACAATTCTTGGCAAGATGCCTCTGGATATTACAGTCCTTGCAGGTGTATACAAACGGCCAGGAGGGTCAGAAGACACCAATGCTGGCAGCTTCCGGCTTCACTCGAAGGACATTTCCCTGATCATTTCCAACAAGGCCCTGAGCCAAAGTATGTGAAATCCCCCACATTTTTTCTTTCACTTTTTTAAGAAAGGACAAATATGTACAAATAAACAGAAGAGTGTGATGAATCCCCAGGAACTCATCACGAAGCTTCAACAATTACCAACATTGTTTTGTCACTCTGGTTTCATCTATTCCTCCTACTCGCCACCTCGCCACTAGATTATTGGGTTTTGTTTTGCAGTTTTTAAGATAAGATTTATATGCATTGAAATGCACAAAAATCTTCCCTCTACAATTTTGACAAATGGATATGGTCATGTAACCCAATCCCCCGCTACAATATGGGACATTGATGGGGTTTGGGTGTTTGTCCCCTCCAAATCTCATGTTGAAATGTGATTTCCAATGTTGGATGTGGGGCCTTGTGGTAGGTATTGGATCATAGGGTAGATCCCTCACGAATGGCTTAGCACCATCCCCTTGGTGATAAGTGAGCTTTTACTTTGAGTTCACAAGAGATCTGGTTGTTTAAAAGTGTGTGGTACCTCCCCCCATTGCTCTCTCTTGTTCCCGTTCTCACCATGTGGTACACTGGCTCTACCTTCACCTTCTACCATAATTGAAATCTTCCTGAAGTCTTGCAAGAAGCAGATGCTGGTGCAATGCTTTGTATGCAGCCTGCAGAACCATGAGCCAATGAAACTTCTTTCTTTATAAATTACTCAGTCTCAGATATTTCTTTATAGCAATGCGAAAGCAGCCTAATACAGAAAATTGGTGCCTAGAAGTGGAGTGTTGCTATCCAGATACCTGAAAATGTGGACACAGCTTTGGAACTGGGTAACAGGCAAGGCTGGAAAAGTTTGGAGGGCCCAGAAGAAGACAGAAAGACGAGGGAAAGCTTAGAACTTCTTAAGAGACTGGTTAAGTGACTATGACCAAAATACTGATGGGAATATGGACAGTGAAGACCAGGCTGACAAAGTCTCAGATGGAAATGAGGAACATATTGGGAACTGGAGTGAGGGTCACCTGTGTTAAGTCCTAGCAAAGAGCTTGGCTGCATGGTATCCAGAATCCAAGTCATGGGGATCTGTGAAAGGTTGAACTTAAGAGTGATGATTTAGGGTATCTGGTGGAAGAAATTTCTAAGCAGCAAAGCTTATCAGATTCAGGACAAAGGAATGACTTAAAGTTGGAACTTTAAGTTCCAACTTAAAAGGGAAGCAGAGTGTAAAAGATTAGAAAATTTGTGGCCTGGCCATGTCATGGGGGAGAGGGGAAGGTTTTTCAGGAGATAAAACAAGGGCTGCAGAGCAACCACTTGCTAGAGAGATTCTCATGAGTAAAAGGGAACCAAGTGCTAATATCCAAGACAATGAGGAAAAGGCCTTGAAGGCATTCCAGAGATCCTCTAGGCACCCCCTGCCATCACAGGCCCAGAGGCCTAAGAGGAAACAATGTTTGCAGGAGTAAGGCCTGGGGCCCCATTGCACTGCTCAGACTCAGAACACTGCTCCCTGCATCACAGCTGCTCCAGCCTCAGCTCAAAGGGGCCCAGGTACAGCTCTGGCCACCACTCTAGAGGGTGCAAGCCATAAGCTTTGGTAGGTCCCACATGGTGTTGAGCCTGCAGGTGCTCAGAATGCAAGCATAAAGAAGGCTTGGTGGCTTCTACTTAGATTTCAGAGCATGTATGGAAAAGCCTGGGTGCCTAGCAGAAGCCTGCCACAGGAGCAAAGCCCCCAGAGAGAAACTCTACTAGGGAAATGCAAAGGGGAAATGTGGGGTTAGAACTCCCACACAGTTGACTACATAATGAAGCTGTGGGAAGGGGGCCACCACCCTCTAGATCCCAGAATGGTAGAGCCACTAGAAGCTTGCACCCTCAGCTTAGAAAAGCCACAGCTCAACTCCAATCCATGACAGCAGCCATGGGGACTGCACCCTGGAAAGCCCCAGGGCCAGAGATGCCCAAGGTCTTGGGAGCCCACCCTTTGCACCACTGTGCCCTGAATGTGGAACATCAAGTCAAGAATTATTTTAGAGCTTTGAGATGTAATGACTGCCCTGCTGGGTTTCAGACTGATATGGGGCCTATTGCCCCTTTCTTTTGGCAGATTTATCCCTTTTGGAATGGGAATGTATACCCAATGCCTATATCACCATTGTGTCTTGGGAGTAAATAACTTGTTTTTGATCTCATATTTCATAGGCAGAAAGATGAGACTTTGGACTTTAGACTTTTGACTTGGGACTGTTGAGTTAATGCTGGAATGAGTTAAGATTTTGAAGAATTTTTGCAAAGGCATGACTGTATTTTGAAATGTGAGAAGAACATGAGATTTGGGGGGTCAGAGGCAGAATAATAAGGTTTGGGTGTTTGCCCCCTCCAAATCTCATGTTGAAACGTGATTCCCAATATTGGATGTGGGGCCTATTGGGAGGTGATGGGATCATGGTGGTAGATCCCTCATGAATGGCTTAGCACCATCCCTTTGGTGATAAGTGAGTTCTCACTCTGAGTTTGCAAGAGATCTGGTTGTTTAAAAGCATATAGTACCTTCCCTCTTGCTCCCTGTTACTCTCTCTCACACCATATGATATGCCAGCTCTACCTTTACCTTCTACCATGATTGTAAACTTCCTGAAGCCCTCACCAGAAGCAGAAGCTGGGGCCATGCTTCACGTACAGCCTGCAGAACTGTGAACCAATTAAACCTCTTTTCTTTATAAATTACCCAGTCTCAGGTATTTCTTTATGGCAATGCAAAAATGGCCTAATATATACATTTTCATCTTATTAGAATACTCCATAGTGTCTCTTCCCTGTCAATACCCCCCACCTTTGTCAGGCAACCACTACTCTAATTTTTTTTCACCATAGATTTGTTGTACTAGTTCCAGAAATTTATATAAATAAAACCACATGGTATATACGGCTTTATGTCTGGATTAATTATATCTACATAACTACAGCGAGATTATTCCATGTTGTTTCATGCACCACTAGTCCCTTTTTTGTTGCTCAGCGGTTTTCCCTTGTAGGTTTATTCCACACTTGTGTATCTACTCCTTTGTTGAAGGACATTTGCATTCTTCCCAATTCAGGTTAATAGGATTATAATGAATAATCATATGTAGGACTTTTTGGATGTATGTTTTCATTGCTCTTGGATAAACACCTAGAAGTTGATTTACTGGGTCAAAAGATAGGTACATGATTAACTTTATGAAAAATTGCCAAAACTTTCTTGAAAGTGGCTATAACATTTTGCACTCCCACAGACCACATAAGACTTCTAGTTGCTTCACATCTATGTCAACATTTCTTGTTGAAAGTCTTTCCACTTTAGCCTTTCTAGTAGGTGTGACTATCTAGGATATCTTTTTATGGCTTTAATTTGCATGTACTTGATAATGAATACAATGTTGAGCTCTTTTATATGTGCTTATTGTCCATTCATAAATCTTCTTTGGTAAGGTATCTCTTAAAATCCTTTGACCATTTTCTAGCAAGTTGATTTTCTTTTCATTATAGACTTTTAGATGTTGATTATGTATTCTAAATACAAATCCTTTATCAGATACATATTTTGTGAATGTTTTCTTCCAGTTTGTGGCTTGCTATTTTATTTTCTTAATTGTGTCTTTTGATGAGAAGGTTTTTTTTTTGAGACGGAGTCTCACTGTGTCGCCCAGGCCGGAGTGCAGTGGCCGGATCTCAGCTCACTGCAAGCTCCGCCTCCTGGGCTTATGCCATTCTCCTGCCTCAGCCTCTCAAGTAGCTGGGACTACAGGTGCCCGCCACCTCGCCCGGCTAGTTTTTTGTATTTTTTTAGTAGAGACGGGGTTTCACCAGGTTAGCCAGGATGGTCT
>NW_012098097.1:6693384-6699665 GCF_000951045.1 Mandrillus leucophaeus
CATCCCATTACTGGGTATATACCCAAAGGATTATAAGTCATGCTGCTATAAAGACACATGCACACGTATGTTTATTGTAGCACTATTCACAATAGAGAAGTTTTTAAGAATTGATGAATTGATCAATCTTTTTCTCTTACAGTTATTATTTTCTGTGTCCTGTAAAAAAAAAAAAAAAAAAAAAAAGAAAGAAAGGAAAAAAAACTTTTCTTACCCTAGATTACAGAGATACTATTTTTTTCCTAAAAGCTTATAAATGTTAGCTTTTATGTTTGGGTCTATCATTCATCTCATATTAATTATTGTATGTTGTGTGAGATAAAAGTTAAAATTCTCTTTCATTCTCCCATGTAGACACCAAGTTGTTCTAACAGTGCTTGTTAAAAAGGTTTTTCTTTATGCACGTAAATGTTTTAGTCCCACTGTCAAAAATCAATTGATCATGTAAATCTCTTTCTGGGCTCACTATTCTTTTTTATTGACCAGTTTGTCTATTATTACACTGTTTTAATTACTTTATAGTGAATCTTAAGTTTAGAAAGTATAAGTTTTCTAGCTTTGATCTTCTTTTCCAAGACTGGTTGGTTATTCTAGGTCTTCTGTTTTTCCTTATGAATTTTAGAAGCATATTATCAATTTCTATTTTATAAAAGTCTGGAGGAGATTTGATTGGGATTGAATTGAAATACAATTAGGGGAGAATTTACATCTTAACAATATTGAGTCATCTAATTCTTGAACATGGTATGTCTCTCATTACAGAAATTATTACAGAAATACAAAAATACATTATGGAAATTATTACAGATCCTGTCATTTCTCTCAATAGTATTTTGTAGTTTTATGTATAGACCTTGCAGATCTTTTGATAAATTTATTCCTGCTATGAGGCTAAGAGCGGTGGCTCATGCCTGTAATCTCAGCACTTTGGGAGACTGAGGCAGGCAGATCATCTGAGGTCAAGAGTTTGAGACCAGTCTGGCCAACATGATGAAACCGCATCTCTACTAAAAATACAAAAGTTAGCCAGGCATGGTGATGCACATCTGTAGTCCCAGCTACTTGGAAGGCTGAGGTGGGAGGATCACTTTATCCTGGGAGGCAGAGGTTCCAGTGAGCCAAGATTATGCCACTGCACTTCAATCTGAGCAACAGAGTGAGACTCCAGCTAAAAAAAAAAACAATGTATTTCTGCTATGGACTGAATTGTGTTCCCTCAAGCTTCTCATGTTGAAACCTTAACTCCCAGTGTGATTGTATTTTGACATAGGGCTGAGATATAGGAGGTAATTAAGGTTAAATGAGGTCGTAAGAGTAGGGTCCTAATCTGATAGGATTTGTGGCTTAAAAGAAGAGGAAGAGAGTTCATTCTCTCTCTCATGAGCACCAACCTAGACAAGGCCACATGAGGACACAATGAGAAGATGGCCACCTGAAAGCCAGGAGGAGAGCCCTCACCAGAACCCCACTATGCTGGCACCCTAACCTCAGACTTCTACCCTCCAGAACTGTGAGAAAATAAATTTCTGTTAAGTTACCCAGTCTGTAGCATTTTGTTATGGCAGCCTGAGCAGATTATTTTGTTTTTAATTTTTTGAGAGATAATTTAGCTGGGTATAGAATTCTGGGTAGAAGTGTCTTTTCTTTTCCTTTCAGCACTTTAAAGTTATTGTTCCCCTATCTTCAACCTCCTTTGTCTCTGATGAGCTGTCAGGCAACACTAGTATCTTGTAACAGAATGTGGTGGTGTTTCTCTCTGACTATTTTCAAGAGTTGTTCCTTTGTCTTTGGATTTTAGCTATTTGATTATGAGGGGTCTAGGTGTGGTCCACTTTGTATTTATTCTACTTGGGATTCATTGAGCTTTTTGGATCTATAAATTCACCACTAGATTTTGGGGATTTTCAGTCATTATTTCTACAAATATTTTTCTGCCTGATTTTCTGTCCCCTCTCCTTCTAGTACTCCAATTACACATATTTTAGCTTGATATTTTCCACATATTTATGAGGTTCTCTTCGTTTCTATTACTTTCTTTCTCTGTATTTTTTCCACTGGATACTTTCTATTGATCTATCTTTAAGGTCACTGACTCTTTGTTCTTCCATTTCCAATCTACTACTGAATGATTAAAGGGATTCTTTCATTTCAGTTATATACATTTTAAATGTAGAACTGCACTGCCCAATAATGTTATCACTGTGTGCCTGTTAAAATTCTAATGAATTTGTGGTTTGTTTACAGCAGCTACATTTCAGGTGCTCAAGAGTCACATGTGGCTAGTGACTACTGTGTTAGACAGTGCTGATATAGAACATTTTCATTGCTGGAAAAGTTCTTTGAACAGCATTACTCTAGAATTTCCATTTGGCTGTCTATAATAATTTCTATTTCTTTACTGTGATTTCTCATTTTGTATGTATTTTCCATATGTATATATTTTAAGTCTTTGAGCATATTTATAATAGCTACTTTAAATTCCTTATCTACTAACTGCAATATCTGGATCATCTAGGCTTGATTTCTACTGATGGGAATTTTTTTTCTTGGTAGAAGCAACATTTTCCTATTTCTTTACGTGTCTAGTGGTTTCTGATTGGATATTAAACATTTTTTTAAAAATACATTGCAAAAACTCTGAAGTCTGTTTTGTTTTTCTATCAATTTATTCAATCATCCAAGCCAATTGACTATCTCAGTCTCCAAATGTCATCTCCCGCTTGACCAGTTGCAACTAAAATCTCCACCAGTTTCTTCCACTTCCAGTTGCTGGTCTTTTTCCCTGGGTCGTTATCACTATTATTAGACCAATATCATTATCAAATCCACCCAAAAAATTGTAGTCTCTTCTCAATATACATATCTTAGATGTGCCAAGAATTTGGAGTTTGGGCAAATCTCATACATGTTTTAGGGCTCTCCTCCTTTGAGGCACACTTCCTTCAAGTTTTTTTTTTTTTTTTTTTTTTTTTTTTTGAGACAGAGTCTTGCTCTGTCACCCAGACTGGAGTGCAGCGGCATGATCTCGGCTCACTGCAACCTTCTGCCTCCCAGGTTCAAGCGATTCTGTGTCTCATCCTCCCAAGTAGCTGGAATTACAGGTGCCTGCCACCATGCCTGGCTAATTTTTGTATTTTTAGTAGAGATGGGGTTTCACCATGTTGGCCAGGCTGGTCTTGAACTCCTGACCTCAGGTGATCCACCCACCTTGGTCTTCTAAAGTGCTAGGATTACAGGCGTAAGCCACTGTGCCCGGCTAACTTTCTTTCTTCCAGCCCTGAATGTTGTCCTCTGACATCTCAAGTCAGTACAGCTGTAGCTTTCTATCACCTCAATTTATGCACAGATTTGGGAGTTCCAGGCAAAACACTTCAAACTCACAAATACTCATGCAGTCTCACCAGGGCAGACTCACCTCCAGTTTCTGCCTGCCTTTGGTGTTCCTCTGTGCTCTTTTGTGTTTTGCTCAGAGTTTATAATTGTCATCTGTGGAAGACTCACTGTGACCAAATTACTATACTGCTACCAGAAGCCAGTAGCTCCCACCTTATGTTTTTATTTTGTTTTATTTTTATAGTAAACTGAGATAGTCACTCAGTTTGTGTTGCTGAAGACTGTTAACATTAGGGCATACGACCTTAGGGGGAGAAGCTTCTATTCTTGATTGCATAGAGGAAACACAAAGCCTGGCCTCATACCATTAGCCGTCAGAGTCCAAAGTCATCGGTACCTCTGGGTTATAGTTATCAGTGATTAGTAAGGAACATAGACTATGTAAGAGGAAAATACCACAGCCCTAACTTGACCTAAACTTTCCTTCAATTCCCTTCAATCCCTAGAAACAGCTTTTGTTTTCTCCTCCAAGGAAAGAAATGTTAGAGCTTGAGCATCTAATCAGCATTGTTATCATACCCACCCCCGCAAAAATTCTCCTTAAACCACCTCATTAAACCACATATGTATAGATCACACTCATAGAGAAGCCTAACAGTTCAGTAATAATTGGATGATAGATGTGCATGCGGGTGCTCAGAAGTCATATTGCATATGGCAGGGGGTGGGAAATCCAGTCTTGCCATTTTTTTAGCTGTGTGGCCTTCAGACTTTTTTTAACCACTCTAAGCCACAGTTTTCTCATCTGTAAGTTTGGGATAATAGTATCTATTTTGTAGGGTTGTTAAGAAAGTTAAATTTTTAAAGTATAGAAAGTACCCATCATACTGTTGATAACAGAAGACTCTCAAGAATTCTGTGTCCTGCCCTGCTTCCTTAAGATCTGTATACAATGCACTTGAGGTCTCTACCATTAACCACTTGAAATTCCAGTTGGAGGAAAAGTCTTACCAGCAAGAAGAAATTCCCCAAGTGTATCCACATGGGTAATAGTTGTCTAGATACTTGTCACTCATCCAGAGTGACCTTGAACATCGCATCTTCAGAATTTCTGAGGACTGCTTCAATTTCCTACAGTTTCATGGAAACTATACTGCGTATGATTCCTGGTGTAAGACCACTTTTCAACGAAGTCCTCCAATTTACAGGATCATCCAAGAAATAAGTCCCTTTGAATCATCTCGTATCCAGATGAGAAAGGAAACCTGTGATGTCATAACTTCCATTGTCACCTTCTTAGGCTTATTGAATTAATGCTGTTTGCATTCACCTGTCCTAAGATGAAATTCATGCAAACCTGATTGCATTGCCCTCAAAACTGGACAAAAGCTTCCAGCCTGCCCAGGGCTTTTCGTTCATTTTAAGTATATCTTCCATAAAAGGCAACCATTGTTGAACCACTTTAGTGCCCACTGAGAAAAGACCTTCCAAGGTGTTGGATCTACCAGTGAACATCTGCTTCTCAGAATGTCAAGCAGTTATTGACTTTTTGGTTTGTGCGAGCACATTGCAATATTCTGTTTCTTATCACGGGCACTTCGCCTAAAGTGTTGGAGCTGTGCTTATCCACAAAACGAGAGATGACCCTGAGGTTCTAATTACTTACCACTCAAGAACAATGTCATCGCAGGAGAAACAACCCACAAACTGTCTGCACAGGAGTCCAGCTGCTCCATAACTATCTGTGCAAGCCTGTCCCTACAAACTACCTGCACAAGACGATGGGGGATTTACTTCTAATGATGAACCAGTCCCTGGGACCCACGAAGGAGACTTGCATTTAGTGCTTTGAACTAAAAGTCAAATGTTTGCCAGTGAGTGTAGACAGGCAGTACTGAATCTTGCCCTGAAATGCTTCCCTGCTCATTGCAGATTAGGTTGAGCCACCCTCATATTAAGTTATCACTTGGATTCATTTACTCATTCAATGCTTATTGAGGGTCTACCTCTAGGAAGACAGCAGTGAACAAAATAGCCACTGGCCCTGCCTGGAGTAGCTTATATTACAGTGCAGTGAGACAGATAATAAACAAATGGATAAATATAATATCATGTAGTGATAAGTGCTAAGGAAGAAAATTACAGAGAAGCCGAAGACAGGTGCAGTGCCTCAGGCCTATAGTCCTAGCTACTCCGGAGGCTGAGGCAGGAAGTAATCCCTTGAGCCCAGGAGCTCAAGGCTGCAGGTGAGCTAGGATTGCACCACTGCACTCCAGCTTGGGCAACAGAGTGAGACCCTGCCTCTAAAAAGAGAAAGTAAATAATAGAGTAGGATGAGAGGCTAGAAAGTGAGGAAGTCAAGGAGTTATTTATTGCAGAGTGCTTAAGAAACGCTTCCCAGTAAAATAGTGTTTGAGCAGAGACCTGAAGGCCATGCACATACCTTAGGGAAGTGTGTCTTGTAGAGGCCGCAGTAATGGCAAATGTCTGTAGCAGGAGAACCCTTGTTGAATTTGAGGAATGACAAGGGGAATATGAGGCAGGAGCAGAGAGAGCAGGAGGTAGGGAGGCAGTAAGTGAGCCCAAGAAGTTGAATGAGGCCAGATCCTGTAGGGTCCCTCCTGTGGCTGATGCTGAGGCAATAGCAGCAACTTCCTAACAGGCATCCTGGCTTTCAGTCTTGCTTGCCTCCAACCCATTTTCTACACAGATACTGGAATGAGCTCCCTGATGTTACCAGGTTGCCTTCCTATGTAACACCCTCAAAGGCTTCATTCCACTGAATGCAGGATCAAGCTCAAGCTCCTTAAGGTGCACCACAAGAGCCTCCTTGAAACTGGCGCCCCTCTCTAGCCTCCCTTCTTTGTAATTTATGCCCCAGCACATCCAAGCTGCTTGAACTTGCCCTGCTGCATGGAGCTCCTTCCTTTTCCAGCCATCACTCAGGG
>NW_012098097.1:6700060-6740048 GCF_000951045.1 Mandrillus leucophaeus
AAAAAAAAAAAAAAAAAAGTCAGGACCATAGTGACCATTCAAGGTCAGTTACTGGGTGAACAAGGAGAAATCTATCCCACGCCCTGATAATAGACATAACCAAGAATTGGCTCTGAGGACGCTGTCAGGATCCAAAACCAAGGTAAGAAGAGGCAGATGCTCACACTGAAGGAACTGGTTAATTCCATCAGGGGACATTTCTTAGGACAGGAACAACAAGTGTTGACTGAGTGAAGGCTTCTCATAGAAGACCCACTACACATCACAAGACATACAAAACACTCTATGTATGTGTTTTCTCTAATCCTCACAACACAAATTATACAGATGAGATAACTTAGTTATGCCCAAATTCTAAGAAGACGAGCTGGGACCCAAACCCCAGCAAATGCGATTCCACAGTCCATACTCTCATGCCTTCCAGAGCTGGGTAAGGAGGTGACTGCAGCATAAAAGGCTGAAGGGTCCAGTGGCCGTTCCCTCCATGGAATTGGAGCCACCCACACACATGCCTGCACTTGAAGAGGCAGTTACAGGGAAAGGACTGAGAACAAGCCTTGGTACCACCTGCCTGTGCTCATTTCCTGGGTCTACATGGGTTAGCTCATGGCCTCTCTGTGCCTCAGTTGACTCACCTGTAAAAAAGAGGCAGTTATTACAGGCACAGAGGATTAGAAGAGTTAATTCCTGTAGAGCACTTACACAGTGTCTGGTGCATGTTAAGTGCTCAATTAATATTAGCTACACTAGCAAGACATGGCAAAGTCACACAAAAGTCCTCTTCCAGTCCACCTTGCTGGTCCGAGATCACTAGCACAGCGGTGACGAGAAGCGGCCTGAATTTCAGAGAGCACGGGGTCAATATTTACCAGAATTTGCCTTTATTCTGCATTGGCCTGAAGAGGTGTTTTCTGGGGAGTCAGCCCACCACTTCGTGCAACCCTAAAGTGTGTCTTTGTGAAAAGGCTTATCCCTGCCCCACTCCTTTCCTGCCGCCCATTTTCATGTTCAGTGGTGGCCACAGCGGTCACTGCTAGTTTAGTTTACTTCCTCTTCACTGCAAACTCCAAGTGTCAAACCTAAGAGCCCTTGCTCTCCCGAGCCGTTCGGCAGCCCAGCTGATCTCATCACAGCCATAACTCTCTTGAATGGCTGCCGTTACACTACAGCTCCTAGCGCAAAACTGGTACGACTGTGTCTACTGCAATGTATTCATCAATTTCCACAGGCATTTATTTAGTGCCTACTGCGTGGGTCATATAGATGCCTACTGAGCAGTCTGCCTCCACCATGCACCCCCAGCATCACTGCAGACTCGCTTCATTGTCATCCCTGAGTGGGAGCTATCTCTTCAGAGCGGGTGTGAGATGCTTTGCCCGAGTATGAGATAGTCCTCTTCTGGTACCCCTCTGTTCTGTCCTCTCATCCCACGTCACCTGCTTGGGCTCCTCTCTGGCTCCAGCTCCTGTAGGGTGTCTCTTTTGCCTGGGTGGGAGACGTCCTCTCCCTCCTGATGCAGCCTCTTCTGTCTCTCCAGCAGTCTGCGCTCATGCACTTAGCCTGGAGATCACCCTCAAAGAGGTCTGCTCCCTCGTCTCATGCCTACTTTAGCTGATCTGCCTCGAGCCATCACCCTCTTGGGTCTTCATGTCCCTGATGCCCTTCAGCTACCATCAACATGTCCTGCTTCATAATCTCCTTTTGTTTTTTAAGCATTCCCTGTCACCACTCCCACCCTCATCTGTTGGATATTTCTGTAACTCTGAGTTTCCTTTTTTTTTTTTTTTGGGGGGGAGATGGAGTCTCACTCTGGTGCCTAGGTTGGAGTGCAGTAGCATAATCTCGGCTCACTGCAACTTCCACCTCCCAGCTTCAAGTGATTCTTCTGCCTCAGCCTACTGAGTAACTGGGACTACAGGCATGCCACCAGTCCCGGCTACTTTTTGTATTTTTAGTAGAGATGGGGTTTCACCATGTTGGCCAGGCTGGTCTCAAACTCCTGACCTCAAGTGATCTGCCTGCTTCAGCCTCCCACAGTGCTGGGACTACAGGTATGAGCCACTGCGCCCGGCTTTCCTTCTCTCTTGAACACTCAGTTCTCAGCCGTCTGTCCATTCATAAATCTTGCTACCCTCCTCACCACTGCCCATCCAGGAGTCTACCAAACAATTCTAAGAACAAGTATTTTCACACCCAAGTCCACATTTCCTTCCATGGCAGCCCCAGACTCTCTGACAGGTGGCCTTTGAACCCCAGATTCATGGGTATTTACAGACAGGTATCAACTCCACCATGAATCTAGGGCCTTGCAAATGAAAAAGAAGTTTCAAATTGTGCTTCTGCTTTCAATTAGTATCACATTTCCGCTTTGCAAGAAACAGCAGGTGCAGCCTGGGTGACCAGATAGTGGCCTGTCATTCCCCACTCCTCCTGCAATGTCCATCAAGCTGGCTTCAAGTGAGTCTGCATATCGTCTTTGCTATTGTGAAGACACCACAGAGCTCTCAAGAGTACACCATAGGCATTCAGCCACGTTCTTGCACACTGGGTGCCTGTGACCTCCCCATCCTTGTCTCAGGCTTATTTTTCTGTGGTATTAAAGGAACACAAAGAATTTATAAGCCAGTGGAGTTCTTTGTTATCATTAGTTGTAGTGCAAGGAAGGGGTAAACAATGCAGCTTGTTCTTTTGCCTCTCCAGTTCCAGAAATTTATTAGAATTTTTTTTTTTTTTTTGGCCATTGAGTTAAAAGAAATCAAGAAAGACTAATTAGTTTCTTTTTTAGCTAAACCTAAAACTGGATACAAGGGGTAAACCTGGGCGATCTACATCTGGGTGGCAGTTTTATGTGTCAGCCTGGAGGTGGTAGCTGAACCCACTGTGCCTTTGCATTTGTTTTTGGAAAACTGTGAGCATCACCCCCAGCATGGATGCCTGAGTGGCAACCAAGACCCTAATCTATAGCATGGGGTCCCCGTCTGGACAATGATGCACCAATGAGTGTCGAGTAGAAGTGGATCCTGTCCTTCTGTGCTCCTCAGGACAGGCCACTCTGTACTGTGAAAACAGACCACAGGAAACTCCAAAAGCTAAGTAAATGCCATGATTATCTTGCTCACGGATACTCTACTCATTGTAGTGACTTCAATGGCTACGAGAGACCTGTCTCAGCCAGGGTAAGGGGATGCAGTGACTCACATTGGCTCACAGAGTAGACACAGCCACATCTACTTCCAGGGCTGGGGGGTGTGCCCTGCCACATGCCCACAGTGGGGGCCACTGCGCTGATGATCACTGCATCTTACACTCCTCTGAAGCTCTGGGGCTGCTCCTACATCTGTAGCAGTCGGCATAGCCCCTGACACACACCCTTTCTGCTCTTTGGGTTCCTGGGTTCCATTTCATTCCCCAACAGCAGTTCAGAAAACTTCTCATATATTTCTCCAGGTCACACCAACGTAGGGGTGAAAATGGAGTTTCATCTGTTGAGAAGGGAAGAGGAGGGGAAGGAAGGGCAGGACAGGGGAGGGGAGGAGAGGGGAGACCTCAAGCTCATGCAGGTACAAGGGAGGTGTCCGCTGTACACTAGTCTCACATCACTCGCCTGTGGCTCCTGCTCTGGCTGCAGCTGCTCTATGTTGCCATCCAGGTGCTCTGCCTGCTCTGGAACTTTGCCCTGTGGTCCTCAGACATCAGCTGTACCTCATCACCCTTGCATTACATGCTGGTACGTGGGCCACAGAGCCATATGAGCTTTTGTATTTATATCCTTGCCTGACAGAAGTTCCCAGAGCAGCTGGTGTGTTCCTGTGTCTGCCACTACCTTCCCCACACCCCAGGACAGAGAGATGGCAACAATGTAAAAACCACTCCCCACCATACTAAGTGACCCCCTTCCCTTGGGCCCTGCACCTGTGCCCAAGACCCAACTCTACACTCTGATTCCTTTTCTCAGGATGGGTCGGTCTGTTTGTTTTGCCCATGAGGCTCCTGTGGTCCTCCTGCAAGTCTCCCCCTGGCTGGACCTGTCCTGAATCCCAGGGCAGACAGAGGTTAGGGTCTTAAACAGCCCCCAGCATGCCCACGAGCAATGTCAGAGAAGCTACAAGGTGTCTGCTGCAGTGACAAGGAAGACATTGCTCACTGCTGCAATCACTGGAGAAGACACCTTCCCCACACAGTAGAGCTTTTCTGTGCACAGTGGGCTGAAACAGACACTTCTCCCCTCCGGAGTGCTGCAGAGGGGCCTCCTGCATTAGGAGAAAAGTTGGGCCAACTTCCAGCCCTGAGATTCAGCCACGTTCCTCCCAGCAGGGACTGACTGTACTTGCTTCCCCCTTGGGAGCCAGTAGGGTTTGGAGCACAGAGAGATGAGTGCACACACCCAGCGCCCTGGCTCCAATTGCCCCAGCTCTGTCCCCGACACAGCCTCTCTGGCTTTGGGGGAAGTCCTCGGGATGAGACAGGGCCCAGACTAGGGTGAAGCAAGTCAGGCACTCAGCCCAGGCAGAAAATTTAGGGGGACCCCAGAAACTCACTAAACAACATTTATTGCGGCATTCTTAGGAAACCAACATGAAATAAAAACTATCCACAGTGAACAAAATATCCAAATGTGGAATAAAGACAGGCCTTGTCCCTGTACTCGTACAAGCCACACCCTAATCCCAGCCCGGCCAGATCTTGTCTTTATTTCACATGTGGACAGCTGACAGTTTGTTCATCACAGACTTTCTCTGCTTTGACTACGTGTGATGGTCTTGACTCCTGAGTACTTGGCTGCTCCTCTTAAATGTGGCTGCAGGCAAGTGCCTTGCTCTCCCCACCCTGGCCTGGGCCCTGCCCCCCAGGCCTCTGGAGCTGCCCTGTGCTATTTGCTCTTCCTCTCCTCTCGACTTGGGCCGCCTTCATCTCTCACGGAGTTCCAGGCAGGGGACCACCCCTGTAGTAGACACTGTCGGTGTCCCGGCCACTCTCTCTTGGCGCTGACGGCTCCAATGCCCATGGCTTCGGACTGCAAACACACACAACTCAGTCTGGGAGCTTTCACGGGAACCAGGAGCATGTTTACAGTCCACTTCTGGGGAAGCTGGATCTGCCAGAGAATTAACCCCCATGGATGTTAAAACATCCCAGCTCCTCAGCCCTCAGGAGGGACGATTTGGAATGATGTGGTGCATCTGGCCCTGAGGCCCGTGAAGGGATCCAGGTGCAGGGTGTGGGCCTGAAACAGCTGATCCCATTCCAGGCTCATTTCCCATTCTCTTATCAGTGCTTCCTGGGATCACCTCCCCAGACAACTGCTTCTGGGGCCACCTGGCTGAGACAAACCAGCTGCCACTGCCACTGCCACCTAGGGCCACCCGTACCCCTGTTTCACACTGCCGATGCCACCTGGCTGAAGCCCCTTTGCTAATGGGGTCAGGTGGGACAAGGGGGCAATCCCCTTTCCCATCCATCCCACGTCCCTTTGGCCCACAGACGGTTCTGGTGAGTGCAAGAAGCATCCCATTGCATCCCCAGCACCAGGCGGGAGGTCTTATGCGACAAACACTCTTCCTCTCCGCTCTAGTCCCTCTGTTGCAGGCAGATCTCACGGACGCAGGCTTCCATAACAGCTGTCTCAGTACTGACTGAGTGGCTAAGCTAAACATTAAAAGCCAGCACCCTATACAAAGGCTGGAATGTAACAAAGGCCCACCAGAAGTTTTGCCTAGGCCTTAGGAGTTTTTCCTGGGCTTTAAAGCATGACAAAACAACAAAGGAATTCTTAACAGGACACATTTAGGATGAAACAAGTTTTATCGGGGGTCTGAAGAAACTCGCCAAACCTCTGTGATTTAGCCCGAAACAAGATAAGGGTAATCACCCCAGCACCTGGACCCATTTAGATTAAGTAAATTTACTGAGACTTCAGAAGAAAGTCTTCAGGACTCAAGCCTTAGTTATAGATTAAAATAAGTTAATCGCTTATGTCTTTTTTTTTTTTTTTCCCTGAGGCGAAGTTTCGCTCTTGTCACCCAGGCTGGAGTACAATGGCGTGATCTTGGCTCACTGCAACCTCTGCTTCCCGGGTTCAAGCGATTCTCCTGCCTCAGCCTCCCAAGTAGCTGAGATTACAAGTGCCCACTATCGTGCCTGGCTAATTTTTGTATTTTTAGTAGAGACCGGGTTTCACCAGGTTGGCCAGGCTGGTCTTGAACTCATGGCCTCAGGTGATCTGCCTGCCTCGACCTCCCAAAATGCTGGGATTGCAGGCGTGAGCCACTGCACCCACCCAACTTATGTCTTTAGATGAACGTACACTTATATTTAGATATATAGCTTCGAAGGTATGTAAGCTCTGGAAAACTTTGTAATTTTGAGTTGGCCTGGCAATAATTTCCAGGCCTTTTCCCAGTCACCAGTTGCAGAAATAAAAACTCTCTTCCTCCCCAGTTCATCTGCATCTCGTTATTGGGCCATGAGAAATAGCAGCCCCACTCTCAGTTTGGTCCAGGAACACCTCTGCCCAGGACTGAGGTATGATACCAGCGGGCAGCAGCCTGGGAGAGCAGCCTCCCAATCCTCCGCCAAACTCTCCTCTGTCCCTGTCCTTCCCAAGAGGTCTTCTGTGGGCTGACCCAACGAAGTGATGATTTCACTCCCACCCTGAGGTCAGCTGTCTCACAAAGCACAAGCATAGATCACCAGGCATTCACAGAAGCCCAGGCCCTTTGCTTGCACGTACCCAAGCCCCCCCCTAGGATCCCCACGGAAGAATTTCTTAGCAGGATGAATCCTTAAAGGTCAAGTCTGGAAAGGAAAATTCTCAGTTGAAATCTCCGCGAATTCTTAGAGCCCCGACAGTACTAACAATTTCAAAAGAGTTGGTCTTATCAGAGGCCTAGAGCATGCAACAGGGAGGGAGGGTGCTGCCCACCCCTCCTGGCGCCTCCAGCCAGGCGTTGAGCTGCCTGGAGCTAATCAGGAGTCAAAGAGTGGTGGTGACCTGGGAGTCAGAAGCCTTAGCCTCTGAGAAAACTGTGCAAATTTGGGCCTCTGACTCATCACCTCTCTGAGCCTCAGTTTTTTCATCTGTAAAAGGAGGGGGTTACACCAGATAATCCCCGGGGGCTCTTCTAGCTGTACGATTTTATAAAGAAAAAAAAAAAGTTCTTCTCTTTGAAGAGTCCTGAGACCTGACAAAAAAGCATTTCTAAGAAATACAATGGAGTCTCCTCTAGGAATTTTTCAGGATTAGGGAAAGCATCAGTCAGTATCGAAAGGAGCCTATAGACTGTATCCTAGGGAGATGGGGCGGGAACAACAGGACCTGGGGTTGGGGGTGGAACTTGTATCTCACTCAAATACTACCCACTGAATCTTTGAACTAAGATCAGTCATTTTCTACAAAACAGACCCCTGGCCGGCATCCAGGACTCTGAGAAACTGGGTCGCTGCTTTTACTAATGTCCCACGATGGGGACACCAGGACAGCTTCCCAATGGATGCTTCACTGCCCTTGCAGTGGGAGGAGTCCCATCCACCCATCCCTGGAAGCTGAGATAACCACGGGCTGAAGGGAAGAGGCGGCGGAACAAGAGATGGAACTCCTGGCTAATATGAAAAGAATGAATAGATTAAAAACCGCAAGCTACTTCATCAGGACCCACATGGCAAGTTAAACCCACAAATATCGACGCTGAAATGTGTTGAGAAGTCTGTCCAGGAAGGCCAGGAAATCAGGACGCTCGCAAAGACCTGCTCAGAGCCACAGCCGCGGCGGCCACCTCCGTTGATGCGGCTTCTGCTAATGAATGCGGCCTTCAAATCTCTCTCTCCAGGGCCCTGGGAGGACTGTTAACACCATTTGCCAGTTAAAGAGCTCAGGAAGATCCTTCAGTTTTAAAAGCACCCCTTCCATGGCTTTCCTGCCCTGGAGGACCTGAGTAATGGGAGATGAGGAGGAAAGCCAGCCGGCACAGCCCCTTCTCCTCTCCCCTTGAGCTCCCGTGAGAGGGGTCACCAGGCAGCGACCCAAGGAAGGCTTTAGAGTGGGAAAGAAACCGCCACCTGCCTGCCTCCTGCCAGCACTGATATGGGAGCCAGGAAGCAGCTGGGCTGGTCAGAGTCCTGGCTGGAGACTATGTGCTGGTGACTTTCTGTCTGAGCTCATTCCACCTTGGCCATCTTGGGGATTAAAAGCTGGGAAAGGTCTTAGAGATCAATCCAACTCATTTATTTTATGGTGGGCAAATAGCGAGGTCCAAAAATGCAAAGAGAGTTGCCCAAAGGTACATCGTGGGGATGAGAACAGGAAAGAGAAGTGGAGATCTGGCATAGGCTAAAACCCACACCAAGCTACATAGACTAAGTGGACCTCATGAGCACCAAAGTGATGCATGTCAGACATGCCTATGTAAGACACCAGACACAGTGGGAATTCTTGTGCCCAACCTCTAGGTATTCACGTGCTAAGGGAAGGGCGCTAGCTGAAAAGTAGTGGGAGGAAAGGGGGATCCCAGCCAAGGGGGAGAGGAGGAAGGAGCCTGAATGAATGGGCATGGCCACAAAGAGAGAGCTGATTACAAAAGGGCAGTGGGCTTCATCTCTGTGGCACTGCATATGCTGACATGAGGGTTGAGGTCCCTCAGTGCTTCCAGCTAAGTGATGTGGCCCCAGGAGAGTCTTTTATCTCCCTTTTCAGGAGTCCTCCTCTCAGAGGTGTTTGAACCAGAGCAACTCCATCTTGAATGGGAGCTGGGTAAAATGAGGCTGAGACCTCCTGGGCTGCATTCCCAGGAGGTTAAGGCATTCTAAGTCACAGGATGAGACACGAGGTTGGCACAAGATACACGTCATAAGGACCTTGCTGATAAAACAGGTTACAGTAAAGAAGCCAGTCAAAATCCACCAAAATGGCGATGAGAGTGACCTCTGGTCATCCTCTGTGCTACACTCCCTCCAGCACCATGACACTTTACCAATGCCCTGGCAACATCAAGAAGTTACCCTATATGGTCTAAAAATGGGAGGCATAAATAATCCATCCCCCCCTTTTTTTTTTAGCATATCCTCAAGAAATAACCATAAAAATGGGAAACCAGCAGCCCTCGGGGCTGCTCTATGGAGTAGCCAATCTTCTATTCCTCTACTTTCTTAATAAACTTGCCTTTACTTTACTCTATGGGACTCTCCCTGAATTCTTTCTTGCATGAGATCAAGAATCCTCTCTTGGGGTCTGGATCTGGACTCCATTCCTGTAACACCCCCTTGATGCTACCAGATCACTTACATCCACAGGCCCACAGGAAAAACTGGAGTAGAAGGCGAAAAACACTAGATTTGGGGAAAGTTGTAACCGGGTTGTAAACACAGACTGGGAAAACCAGCTGTGTCCCATCTGCCTCCAGGCTGTGGGCATGATGTAGTCTTGAAGATAAGAGTCAGGAAACTTAATTTATTACCAAGAATTAGGGTCAGCCACATGCAACACACAATCCAAACTAACAGTGGCTTAACCAAGATGGCAAATTCTTTCTTCTCTTACATAAAACAAGTGCAGAGGTAAGTGGTCTCAGGCCAGTAAGGCAATTCTGGGGTTATCAGAACTCAGTCTCCCTCCGTCTTTCTGCTTCTGCCATCCTGGGACTGAGCTTCCATTTCCAAGGCCCTGACTTGGTCCAAAATGTCTGCGGGAGCTCCAACCATCACCTTCCAGGCAGCAGGGAGGGAGGGAGTGGGAAGAGCATCTGAGGGGTGTTCCCTCCTAGCTGAGCCGCCTGCCCCAAAGCCCCTTTCTCATCCCAAGCCTGGAATTTATTCCCACAGCCATGCTTCGTTGCTTAGAAAGCCAGAAAATATGATCTTTTATAGCTGGTTCCATCACCTCCCCAAATGTAACAGGGATTCTCTCACGAAGGAGGAAAAGGTTGAGAGTTCTTGGGTGGAATGAGCATTTCTGCCCCTCCTTGGATTCTGTTTCTCTGTGCTTCTGGCTGCGCAACTCTCACCTCAGTTTTCTACATCAGTGAAATGAGGAAAATCAACCCAGGCTCCTCCCCTCCGTCAAAGAAAAGGCATGATAACAAAAAAGTAAATTAAAACAAAAAGACAATTCTTTAACTCACAGGAGGGAAAATAAGCTGGTAAGACCTGGCAAACGCAGCAGGTGCAATGTGGCCTGGCTGTCCCCACGGATGTCCATACTCCGGGGTGTGGGCGATTACAGGCTCCCTGCCACGAAGCCCTTTGATACATAAGAATTCTTTTGAAATATGACTAATTACCCCCACCTGACTTTAAGACGAGTTTCTTTAATGGATGAGGCTTTTTCAAAATGAGCCCCACCTGTGCTGCTGCCTTTCTCAAGCAGGCTAATGATAGAGAACAGCCGGCAGGAAGGGGGGCGGAGACGGGGGACAATGGGCAGATGAGAAACAGAAAATCCACCCACCTTGCCGTGCCCAGTAGAACCAGCTTCCTCTTCTCCAAATCTTTGGCCTGAATTCCTCCTAACGAGGACTCCAGTGAATCCCATCCCTCTTCCTTCCCCATCCAGCTCTGGTGCAGCTACTAATGAGTGCTGGAGGGACCCAGGGCTGGGAGCAGCCACGCAGTACCGATGTGGACCGTGACGGCAGTTCTGTAGTTACAGGTTGATGCTCCTTCTCCCAGACACGAGAGTCTGCAGGCCATGGAGATGAGAAGGCAATGCCTCCGCCCCTAGGGAGAAGGAGGAAGAGGATGAGGTCAAGGAATACGAAGCAGCAGAGGGGAAAGGACCGTAGGAGGCTCTGGTTTAGAAAAGCAAACCCAGCCTCCAAGAGCAGC
Organism: Mandrillus leucophaeus; assembly: GCF_000951045.1. Taxonomy (NCBI): domain Eukaryota; kingdom Metazoa; phylum Chordata; class Mammalia; order Primates; family Cercopithecidae; genus Mandrillus; species Mandrillus leucophaeus. The sequence continues at coordinate 6,710,876 of NW_012098097.1, forward strand.
ACCCTAGTGAGGGCTTCATTCTCCTCAAAGGAAAGTTGGAATAAACAATAGAAGACGGGGGGAATCAGCCTGGCAAACATGGCGAAACCACGTCTCTACTAAAAGTACAAAAATTAGCCAGGTGTGGTGGCATGCACCTGTAATCCCAGCTTCCCAGGAGACTGAGGTAGGAGAATCACTGGAACCCGGCAAGCAGAGGCTGCAGTGAGACAAGATCGCGCCACTGCACTCCAGCTCTAGGCAACAGAGCAAGACTCCATCTGAAAAGACAGGAGGGAAGGACAATGAGGAGAAAGAAGGAGAATGAAGACACTGATCTGACTTTGGGCAGCTACAACTCTAGCTATGTCTGCAAAGCCTGGAAGAATGATGTACCCTCGTAACTGCCCCTCAGAATGCAAAAGACCCAGGGAACATTTCTCCTGAGCTCACATTTCTATAGAGCTGTAGTGTAGACATCTGTGAGATCTAGGGGAAATGAGATGGTGACATGAAGGGATTCCATTAAGCATCAAGGAGAACCTCTCAGCTGCAATAGCGTCTCAGAGAGGGATACATTTGAGGAAGTTTTGCAGGATGAATAGGAGTTCACTGAATGGACCAGGAGGAAAGAGCCTTCCAGTCAGAGGCAGCATTGTGTACAAAGCACAAGAGTGTGAAATGTCAAGAGATGCGCAGCTGATTGGGTCTGGATGAATAAAGGTTTTTAGGGAGGGAGAGCAACTGGAGAGAAGGTAGGAGAAACCAGTGGGTCCCTCTCCCAAGTGGCCTAGGGGGTGTGGGCTTTGGCCAAAGTTAACTGGGAGCCTCTGAGAGGTATTAGCAAGGGGAAGCACATTTTAGAACAAGCACTCTACTGCAGAAAAGGGATTTTCAGCAGAAAGACAGACTGAGGGACTATTGCAATGCACTGGGAAGAGGTAGCAAGGTCTGGAGTTACTGCAGGAATAGTGGGGAGAGAGGACAACAGGGCCTATCCCAGGGGTGCTGACATGACTTGGAGGCATGTGGAGGGACCTAGGGTGACTCCCAGATTTGACTTGGGGACAGGGTCGAGGGTGACACTATGAGCTGAGCTGGGTAAGAAACACAGAAGGGGGAAGGAATTGAACAGGGAGTGATGGGTTTGCTTTTTTTTTTTGAGATGGAGTCTCACTCTGTTACCCAGGTTGGAGTGTAGCGGCACAATCTTGGTTCCCTGCAACCTCTGACTTTTCGGTTCAAGAGGTTCTCCTGTCTCAGCCTCCCAAGCAGCTGAGACTATGGGCATGAACCACCACGCTCTGCTAATTTTTTGTACTTTTAGTAGAGACAGGGTTTTGCCATCTTGGCCAGGCTGGTCTTGAACTCCTAACCTCAGGTGATCCACCTGCCTCAGCCTCCCAAAGTGCTGGAATTACAGGTGTGAGCCACTGAACCCAACCCGAGTTTGTTTTTCAGCATGTCGATTTTGGAGTGGCAGCGGCCTTCAGGTGGAATCAGGTAGGCGGCATTGGATACATGGTACAGGCGTGTAGGCTTATGTAGGTCATCCATACATCTCTGGCTCTGGGATCTTCGCTTTAGTCATTTAAATCACAGGCCTGCTGTCTTTTCTTAGGCCTCCAGGAACCTGGTCACATCTAGAGCAGAGTAAGTGAGCCACTTGGGGAGGGCACAGGCTGCTGGGATGGCAAGGGAGGTTGAGCGGGAATCCCCGGGGAGGAAACCTCCCTCCCGGCAGCCCCCGCTGTCCCACTTGCGAGATGGAGCTCTGGGACCAAGCAGCACATGCAAGCACAAGACAAAAACGTCATCAGAGCTGCTCACATAGGGAGCAAAATGCTGATCAGAAGCAAACTGTCTCCCTAGGAGGCCTCCAGTTGAGAAGCCTAGAGCTCTTCTTTGCTATAACTCTAGAAGCACGGACCCGCAAATGAAGGGTGAGATGGAGGAGACAAAGTAGGGATAGAGAGAGGCAAGCAATGGTGAGGATTAAGGAGAAGAGAGGGAGAAAGGGGAGGGCAGAGAGGAGTCACCCTAGAGGAGTCACCCTGGGGCCCAGAGACAGGTGAGACCAGTCAGCAAAGGATCAAACCCGTGACTTGAGTCCTTCGGAAGCAACCCTCCGATTTCCTCCAGTGACCTGAGGAACAGATGGTGTCAGCAGCTCACTCTGTCTGGGACAGGTACCTACTCCCAGATACAATCTCCTCTGAGGGTCTGGTCTACTGCTACCTCTCAAAAAAAGCCCATCTTTGCTGTTCCTGAGACAAAGACACTGCTCACAGGTAATCCTGGCTGGACAGATCATGCCTGCCTCTCCAGTGGTGAGTGGAAATTGGATTCGCCTCGTCAGACTTGATACCTGGGACTGCTCGGAAATTGCAAGGCTATTTACTCCCCTCTCCAGCCTGAACCCTGGAGGCAGAGAAATCAGCCCACTTTAAGGGACATCGCCAAAGTCAAGAGGCCTCCTCTGTGACCCTGGTCTCCTGTCTTCCAAGAGGGGAGGTGGCTGAGTGTCAGTCTGGAATCACCCACTCAGAACAGACGATGCTTTCCAGAGAAGACCAGGCACCGAGTGTTGGTCCCTTAAACTCTTCTGAAATGAGGGTGTGGAGGGGACGGGGAGGCAGAAACAAAAGATGTGTGAGATGAGAAGGGAAAGACCACTTCCCATGCATGGCAGCTTCCCTCTCACCATTGCAAAGATCATGAGCCAATTATTCCATCAAGTTAGATATTAGCGAATCCAACTTTATTAGAGCTTCAAGGCGCATGAAACGTTAATCATGGAAACCTTGATATTCTGCAGGAGAGAGACTTACTCTGGGAAGAGAAAAAAAAAACACTTTCATTTTACTTTGAGGTTAATACAAGGCTAATTTGAAAGCACTCGGTTAATGAGAAAGCTAAAAATACCTCTAGTACGATCACATGCCTGAGTCCCAGCTTCGGCGGCTCCAGCCTCCCTGGAACACGAAGCCGGCTTCGGGAGGGAGAAACGGCTCTGGACTCAGAGGACCAGCACCTACATCCCCAGGTGGTTACAGGGGCGCACCTGTCCTGAGGCTGCCAGATTGACAGAAGAAAACAGGAGGCAGAGAAAGTGAGGCAAGTCCACTGCTCTTTACATCCCTCCATTATGGGGACATAAAGATTTTACTTTGAGTAAAATCTCAAGTGCAACCAGGCACGGGGATGGGTTTTCCCTGAGCCACACATGCTCCCTCGCCCAGCCCTGTCCACAAGGGCAGCCGTGGGACAGTCAGCGAGCAGGGTGCTCAGTGTGGTGGAGGAGACAGTTTTCCTCCAGGGGAAGCAAATTGGACAGTAACTACCCCCCGCCCCACCCCCGCCCCACCGCGCCCCGCCCCGCCCCAGGTGATTGCAGCAGCTCACCAAGTGACCAGAAGCCATCACAGCAAGAAAGGGATGAATTGGGGAAATTGAGAAGGCGTGGTCCGCTTCAGCCTCGTGGGCTCCTGAGCACGTGCACGCACGTGTGTATTAAACTCAGAGGAATTTGATTTAAAAGAAGAAAAGCCCTCAGGGCTGGCAGCTGTGGGAGCTATTAAGGAGGAGCGAGGAAGGTTCTACGTGTCTGAAAAAATGATCTGGGGAGGTCAGCGACAAAGCCACCGAGAGCCGTCTCCTCCAGGATCTCCAGTTGCCAGGAACCAGGACGTGGGTTTGAAGCTGCCACGGACAGGGCTCTCTCCCGGCTGTGGCCTCAGACCCTGGACTCCCAAACAAGCTGGCTGTTGGCCTCTGGGCTTATGAGATGCAGAGATCCCCTTCTTTACAGTCCAGGCTTTGCAGGAAAATGAAGAAAGTAGAAGTGGGGGGAAAGTGTCATGTGCTCTGTCCCCCACCCAGAGACATATATGGCACGTTCTATCCAGAGCTAGCTCCTTGCAGGGCCCTGGATCTACATGGGGCTGGGGCCAGCGCCCTTCCTCCAGTGCAGCCAGTGATCCCCCTCCATGTCCCCTGCAGTGCAGCTCCCATCGGGCAGAAAGAGGTGGATGCATCTCACTCTGTCTTGCCATTGTTAATGGCATGCTTATTTCTCCTGTTTAAAGAACGCCAGGAGGCCGGGAGTTGTGGCTCGCACCTGTAATCCCAGCACTTAGGGAGGCTGAGGCAGATGGATCACTTGAGGTCAGGAGTTCGAGACCAGCCTGGCCAATATGGTGAAACCTTGTGTCTATTAAAAATACAAAAATTAGCCAGGCATGGTGGTGGGCACCTATAATCCTAGCTACTCAGAAGCCTAATGCAAGAGAATCACTTGAACCCAGGAGGTGGAGGTTGCGGTCAGCCAAGATCACACTACTGCACTCCAGCCTGGGCAACAGAGCAAAACCCTGTCTCAAAAATAAATAAGTAATAAAGAACACCCGGAGCAGATATCTGAGTGTCAGAAACACATGCCAGGATTCTCTTCCACCTCTCACCCTCCTCACCCTCTGCTCCAACCTGGAACCAGGAATGAAACACAGGGCCAGGTTTAGCCATGGGCAGATGGGAGGCAGACAGAACCGCTCTCAGGGTGACTGGCAATTGCAAAGAATTCCTCTTCCCTGGGCTCCACCGTTAGAAAAGCAAAACCCACCCACTCCCAATCCATCCACCTCACATTTATTAAAGGCCTACTGTGTGCTCAATGGGATGTGAGCACCTCCACCAGGGAAAGCCCAGATTGACTCACATAGGAAGACAGGGATATTAGACAAATAAATCCATTGAACCCATGCACTGAGTAGTTCTGGCTTGTTAGAGCAAATAGGAAGTGGTTTTATGTGTCCCTGTAACTCCCCCTAACTACATTCCGTCAAACCTCCCCTGCCTTCTCTCTTAAAGACAGCTGGTCAAATTATATACATTTCAGCTGTGCCCAGCTATTAGCGCCATCTCACCCCTGTATTTGGTTCGGTTTGGTTTAAAACTTCTGTCTTTGCAGAGTTCAAAACTCCACTCCTCCCTTCCCATCACCATCCTCAGCAGGCCAGTCCTGGCCATGGCTGTTCAGGGTTTGGGAGTGGGGTGGGGGTCTTGCTCTTTGTACTCTCCAGCCACTGCCTCCCTGCCTGTCTGGCTCCCCCAGCCATGAGGGGCTGGGGAGACCTCAGGAGGCTCTGGCTGGTGGCCTTTCTAAGTCTGAACGACCATCCCTGGCCCCACTGTGAGGATGGGGGTCACATGGACCCTGCAGGGGCCCCCACAGCGCCATTCCTTGATCTGGGAGGTCCAGCTCCTGCCAACTTCATCCCTGCCCCCACCACTTCCAGCCCCTTGCCCCTCACCCAGCCAGGGACCTTCCTGGTTGGGGCACCTGCACGACGGCTGCATCTCAGCTCCCTCCTGTGGGGTTCACTCCATGCAAGGCAGGGGTGCACAACTCTGCCCGCCAGGTGGGAGAGCAGGCAACATCCTCACCACCCTTCCCTGGACCCAGCAGACCTAGTTATCCCCATCCTCAGCCTGCATGGCTAGGCAGTCTGTTGGCTACACTGCTGGCCTAGCGGGGAGCTGCCATAATATGGGAGAGAAAGTCCCCCTTTCCTTCTTCCATAGGAAAGGAGAGAACAGCCTTCTTTCAGAAACCACACTTCAGCAAGGCCAGCTTCCTCCAGCCTTTGGTTGACTTGCGGCAAGGGAGATAATAATAATAATAATGGGTTCCATATCCATTTTGCAGGCTCGCTCACTGACTCATTTATCCTCACCACAACCTCTGATACCAGTACTGTTGATCTCTTCAATTTATTTTATTTTATTTTGAGACAGGGTCTCACTGTCACCCAGACTGGAGGGTAGTGGGCGTGATCTCAGCTCACTGCAACCTCCACCTCCCGGGTTCAAGCAATTCTCCTGCCTTAGCCTCCCAAATAGCTGGGACTACAGGTGTCTACCACCACACCCAGCTAATTTTTTTTTTTTTTTTTTAAGATAGAGATGGGGTTTTACCACGTTGTCCAGGCTGGTCTCCAACTCCTGAGCTCAAAGTACAAAGAGCAGGACCCCCACCCCACCCCAAAACCCTGAACAGCCATGGCCACCTCTGCCCACCTAGGCCTCCCAAAGTGCTGGGATTACAGATGTGAGCCACCGTACCCGGCCCAATATCTTCATTTTAGAGATGAGTAAACTGAGGCAAAAGGAGGTGATGCAGCCTGCTCAAGATCACACAGGAAGTGCCAGGAGCTGGCTCTGCAGCTCACGCCCTTGCCTGGCTCTGAAGCAGCTCGCTGAGCCCTGTAGGGTGGAAGTAGGTGGCAGTTCTCCAAATGTAAGATGGGTGTGCTGAGCCCTTTCCCTCTCCTTCTGGGACAGGTATCTGCAGCCTTGCTGTCAGGGCCGGAATGCAGAGCGGCGCAGCAGGAGCGTGTGACAGGGACACTCACCTCTTCCAGAAATGGGGCTGATGGCACCTCGTGGAAAAGACCAGGCAGGGCCTGTCGCAGGAGGCACTTGGGTTGCTGGAGGAAGGGAGGAACGGATGGAACCTGGAGTGGGAGGAGAGAGGGGTGGAGTCCTGGGCAGGTGAGAGTTTGTGCATAGCTTGGAGGCTGTGCTGAAGATGTGAGGTTTGTCCTAGAGGCAATGGAAAGCTGGAGGGATTTAAGCAGAGCTAGGTCAGATCCCAAAGACTGGACCCAACAGGAAAAGTAGTTAGCACAGGGCCCTCGGCTGCTGGAAAGCAAACAGGACTGTCTTTGAGCCCTGGCCTGGTTTCCTGCACACCATCCGACCTAACAGAAGCGGGGAGACTCAGGGGAGGACTGAGGTGGGTGGGTCTTACCCAGTGCTTTGGGGACCCTCCCTAAGGTGACTCAGAACATCTGTGCAGCAGCCTAAGGCCCAGCAAAGGAAGGGACTGCTGAGGCTTCCTGCCCTGCTCCTTCCCTCGGGGGCTTGCACGCAGCTCTCCGGAACCCCACCCATCTGGGGAATATATCGAGCTATGGATCATAACCCTGTAATGTGCAACTAATGTTCTGTGGACAGTTACACAGCAGCGCCACGGCAGACTCAGCACCAGAGGATGGAAGGCCACCCCTCCTGCAGACGGGGCCTGCCCTGCCACCCAGTTGCTCTGTGTTGGGGCCTCCCAGGAAATGAGAAAGGAAGCCGGGCACCAGCCCTGGGGCAGCCTGGAGGAGCCTGTCCTGGCCTGAACACAAGGACAGAGGCCAGAAAACCCTATGGCGCTCAGATGGGGACCCTCGGAGGCCACAAACCCAGCTAGATGACTATAGTAGCTGGTGCACCTGTGTTAAAACCTGACTCTTCCCCGGCTAACAGCTTCCACTTGCCGAGCGCTTTGCCAACTTCGCCCAGTTAAACCTTTGGAACAGCCCCGTGGGGAAGGTGTTTTCCCCACTCTGTGACTGAGGAAACAGAGGCCCACCACGGTGGTCACACATCAGGACTGGGAAGTCAGACTCTGCTCTGATTAATTCAAAGCTCTCAGCTCCTCGGCCAGGACGGAAAGCAAACCACTCATGCTCTCTGAGCTCCTGTTACTCATTCGTAGAAGACCGACGACAGCTCCCACTTTCCAGAGCTTGCGAGGAGTCCGTGCTGGCAGAAGGCCTGGCACAGGGCTGCAACGTGGCTACATTCGATTGGGGTTCTCCAGGGAAACAGAGCCAACGGGATGTGCATTTCTAGGTCTAGAGAGAGATTTAGTTCAAGGGATTAGCTCACTTGATTGATAAGGGCAGCAAGTCCAAACTCTGCAGGGTGGGCTGGCAGGAAGGAAGCGGGAGGAAGAGATGCAGTTGAGTCCAAAGGCCGTTGCTGGCAGAACTCCCTCTTTCTCGGGGGCAGGTCAGGCTTTGTTCTATGCAGACCTTCCACTGATTGGGCGAGGCCCACCACACCATGGAGGTCCATCTGCTTTACTCAGAGTCCACTACTGTCAAGGTCATCTCATCCAAAAAACACCTGCACAGCAACATCCGGGGTAATGTTTGACCAACTTTTGGGCACCGTGGCCCGGCCAAGTTGACAGCAAATTAGCCATCACAACGGTGAACATACCCCTGAGGCGGCCGTTCTGGACAGAGATGCTGCCACTGCCAACAGCACCCACAGCTAGTGTTTATCTGTTCATGGTTCATCCCTGGGGATGTGGGAACTCATGAGTGAAAATGTGGCATGCACACAGCTCTAAAGGGGACCAATGAAACTGGATATCCCCAGTGGGTGAGCCAAGCTGTGCCCAGATCCTGGGGCCAGAAGGGCTACTTCACTGACCCAGTGTTGGGGGTGGGGACTGTAGAAGAAGGTAGACAGAACTGGGTTTAAATCCTGGCTCTTGGCCATGACCGTGGAGAGAGCAGCGAACCTCCCTGAGACTCAGTCCTGCCTCCATGAAATGAGTATAGTGACCGCAGCTGCACGGAGCCACTGAAAGGATGCAATGCGTCAGCGGATATAAAGCACCTAGCTGGACCCAGCCCAGTGCACAGACGCCTTCCCTTCCCAATCTTACCGAAGAGAGGAGTACGTCCAAAGCAGAGGAGAAACTTAATTAGGATTGGAAAAATGTGAATTCCAAGGCTTATTAAATTCATGATATTTTTACTTACCATGTACCCAGAAATATATTTAGCAAAGCAATTTACACCATCACTGGCTGATGGATTGTGGTTTTCTAAGTTGGGTTTTAAGATGTAAATGGGCTCCAATCAGAGCATTGCTGGGAGGGAGAAAACCTTCCTCTCCACCGCCCTGGTCCTTGGGCTCCAGCCTCACCTGCGCAGCCTCCCAGGACAGACAGATGGCCCTGCGCTCCCACCCTCCACGGAGGCTCTGCTGGGGTCGAGCAGGGAGTAGAGACGATAGAATATCAATGATAACAACCATTTATCTAGCACTCACTGTGTGCCAGATGTGGGAGCTTTACCTCTGCTATTCACTTGACTCTCACAGCACCCTTGTAAGATAAAGGGCCTTCAGGCACCTTACCAGCTGTGTGATCTTAGGCAAACCACTTGGCGCTTGCTCTCTCTCTCTCTCCCTCTCTCTCTGTCTCTGTGTGTCTCTCTGTCTCTCTCTCCCTCTCTGTGTGTGTCTGTCTCTCCCTTGCTCGCTTTTTCTCCCTACCTCAGTTTTCCTCATCTGCAAAGTGGAAATACTAATACCTTACACTGGAGAAGCCCAGTGGCTGAAAGTTAATAAATGCTCAGAATTAGAAAGGGGTGAAAAGGAAAATTTCCTGCCCGAGGTCAACCAGCTAGTAAGTAGTGGAGTCGGGATTCCAAAGCAGGTGTAGACGCTAAAGCTCTTGACTGCAAGTGGGGATGGACAGGCACACAAACACGCAGACGGGGCCTTTCTCATGTCCACATGTAAGCGTGGGAGGGGGTCAGTGAGGTGTGGCTTAACCTACCCCAGCAACCCACACACACTCCCAGGAAGCCCAGGCAGGGATCGTGCTTCTGGGACCTGCTGACACTTTCCAGATGAGGCAAGGTTTGATCCATAAGGTCCCAGCTTCCCCAGGGCAGGCCAGCTGCAAGAAGACGCCCAGCCCAGCACCTTCCTTCTTGTCAGTCACTGTCCTCCCTCTGGAGTGCCCTTGCCCGAATCAAGGGCTTGCTGGAGCAGGACAAGCAGCTAGCCTTGAGATTTTCTTTACTGAAATAATTTGCTTATAAGCCAGATTTTTAATGCAAAGCCAAACATCGTCCTCGCTCAGGTGAAATCATCACAATTTCCAAATTAATGGAGTTGACTGTACATGGAACACCTGACTGGGGAAGGCTGGTGAGCTCAGGGTCAGGAACCATTTCCCAGGAGGGGAGCGAAATGGGAATGCTGTGGATAGGGCTGGGATATCTGGGTGGGAGGGACACTGGCTATGGGGCCCCAAGCCCGCTGGGAGGAGCTGGGACCAACCCAAGAGAATCCTCTGAGCGCTCCCCTTCCAGCGCTGTGGGTGAACAGGCTGAGCTTCCATGCTGCCGGGATTGTGTATGGAATGCAATCACCCCTCCCTTCACTTGCTTCCAGGACTATGAAAACCTTACTTGTGCTTTGAGATGACACTTCCATCAGGAAGCCCTCCCAGATTTTCCCAGTTGAGTTGCTCCCTCTTCATCTGGACACTTGTGTGACTCTTTAAGCCTGAAAACCGGAAGCTCCTAGAGGCCAGAGACCTTTGTCTTCTGCTGTCTCAGACCTTCCCCATATTCCCACCCAGTGCTCAGCATGTTTATAGTATGTGGTGGCTTCTCCAGAAATGTTTGTTGATTTGAACTGAGACATATTCTGGATAGGTATTTTTTCAGTTATTTTAAGAAAAAAAAAATTATATATATATATATAAAAACAATCTAAGTAGAATTAGAAAATATGTGAGCAGCAAGAATGCTTGTTAGGGGATACAGCATGGAGGGCACAGAGCCCCTGGCTGGGCCTCCTCCTGACCTCCCCACCTGCCCCCTGGGCACCTCCTATAGGCTGGTCACCACCACGTGTGCTTCAGAATTAGCCACCAGCAGGATGGCAAGGCCCCAGGAACCATCCCTTGAGGGAGGTCAACCTGCTGCTCTGGAAGGTTCTCAGAGACCCTAGAAGAGGCTGCCCAAGGCCTGGGAAGGACCCCAAATTACACAGATCTAAAGTTAGTGGCCTAAGCAGGGTATGAAGATACGGACTCTATTCTGGTATCTCTTAATAGTAATAGTTTCCAGTGGGGGCCCTGGGACCAGGGGGGAAATGGGTGGGAGGTGGGAGCCCACCCCATCCCACATCTGACTCATTGAGATGTTGCATAGTGATCAAGGAACAACGTTCTGACCTTATTCCCCCCACAGGTGGGCCCAGTGCCAACCACAAGGGACTTGGGTGGACAAGTGCCCAAGTCTCTTCGCTGACCCCTCTGAGACCACCTGGCAGTGATCTTCTTCCAACACTCCTGGCAGGAAGTAAGGGACTCACTTTAGAACCCAAAGGACTCAGAGGTGCCCTAGGAATCTGACTTGCAGATCAACTGTGGAGTGTTTACCAGGCCACGCCCTGCCGTCAGGACTGCATTTTCCACAGTGAAATTGGGCTATTACCCTCCCTTGATCTTGCGCTATTTCTCTGTAATGGGTGTGGGGCTCCTCCTCCCAGCAGCTGGGTCTCTCCGCTGCAGCTGGTCACAGGAGTGGCAGAGACCCTGGTGGAGTGACCGCAGCTTTGCAGGGGGCTAACTTTACTCCAGCCCCTGGGCACTGAGCTCTGGGCTTCCAGATGCCCCCAAAGATGAGCAGAGGCTATGGACACACATCAGACATCACCCAAGACATGTAACCTCTCATTTCTGGGGGGTCGCAGGAACAGGAACCCCAAACAATGTGCCTTGCCTTTGCCTCACCCCATCCCAAGGTCAGCTGTCTTAGTGTCATTATTCCCTTCCAGAAAAGAGAGAAAAGTGCCTCTGCAGGCACTAAATAATAATAATAGTAATAATGATAATGATAACACAAAATAAAGAGCATTTAGGCTGGGCGTGGTGGCTCATGCCTATTCTCCCAGCACTTTGGAAGGCTGAGGTGGGGGTACTGCTTGAGCCCAGGAGGTTAAGGCTGCAATGGACGATGACTGAACCACTACACTCCAGTCCAGCCTGGTCCACAAAGCAAGACCCTATCTCTCACACACACACACACAAAGAACATTTAATATGGTTTTTATTTTCAAGCTATAAAATTAATACATAGTGATTGTAGAATACCTGAAGCATGCAGAATAGTATAAGGAACCATACTAAAATTGTCTTATCCACTGCTAGAGGTAAATACTGGTAACATTTTGGTGCATTCTCCATGAGACTTTGTGTGTGTGTGTGTGTGTATGTGCGCTCGCGTGTGTGTGTGTGCACGCACGCGTGTGTGTGCACGTGTGTACGTGTGTGTGCACGCGTGTGTGTGCATGTGTGTGTGCACGTGCGCGTGTGTGTATGTGTGTGTGCGCGCGTGTGTGCATGTGTGCGCGTGTGTGCGCACGTGTGTGTGTGCGCGTGTGTCTGTGTGTGCACGTGTGCACGTGCGTGAACATCTATGTGTCTGCATTATAAAGCACAGTTAGGGTTATACTATATACACTTTTGAGTCCTTCTCTTTTTAATTAACATGATATCGTGAGCTTTTTCTCACCCAACAGAACAGCCTGTAAGGGCCACCTTACCTTTTCCACTTGCGTTTTGGCCCTTCAGAGGGCAAGGTTCCAGCTGTCCACACCCCTGGCCAGGAGAGAGCCAACCCAGGAAGGAAAGAAAGACAACGGCATGCATTAACCCGGAGTCAACAATTTATAAAGTCAAACATTTAAAAGGCAAAGAGATTCACAGTTAATCAAATAGTCGATTTGTCAGAGGGTCGAAGGAGATAAAGCCGTGGCTTCAATTTTAAGTTCTAACAAGTGCCGCCACCTCCTGTGTCCTATTCAGTCATCCCACCTCTCTCAGAACTAGGACATCCTACAGTTTTGGCCGTCACGGCCCCCAGCCAGCCTGCTTGCCCCTCCACGACAGGCCCCTTCACCCTTCACACTTCACCCTGTTGATTCCCTCATCAGCATTCCCCACCGCACTTTCTGGAGCTTATGCCAAGAGAGCTTTCCTTTGGGAGTTTTGTGAAACGGGGACATGAAGCCTGCCTGGGGTGGGGTGTGTAGGTGGGCAGGGCTAAAAGACTGATGTAAAATGGAACAGCCCAAGGTCGAGGGCTGGGGGCCAGCAGGAAGCTTCTGTGGCACAGTCATTAATTCTAAATAAATGAAGCCCTCTAAGCGTTTTTGTTCTTCTTTTCATCAGTTCTCAACCAGGGGTGATCTTGTCCCCCAGATGACATTTGGCAATGTCTGGAGACATTTTTGGTTATCACAACTGGGGGGGTGGATGCTACTGGCATCTGGTGGGTAGAGGCCAGGGATGCTGCTCTGGGATGCAGATCCACAGTCAGATCCACAGATGCAGACTGTCATGAATCCGAAAGACTAGTGTGGGGTGACTCAGTCTACCCCACTGGGGTCAAGAAAAATAAGTGGATGGAAACCAGGAGGGATGGGAACACAGGGTGTGGGTGCAGCTGTGAAAATTTCATGCTCATGATTCCACACACTCTCTTAAAGTTCTTAAAAGCCTTTGGGGAGTAACCTTGGGAACCGCAAACACTTTGCCCCCTTCTCAGGTTCAGCAAGGCAGGGTCTGCCTGCAAAGTAGTAGGACAGGGTCTAGGGAGCAAGTTGCACTTTGACAATTGTGTGAGCTGAAAAGAGGAGGAGACAGAGACATCCCAGGGACAGAGGTGGCAGGGTACCGTCTTTGAATGTTAAGGAGATGTTTTCTCTTTGGGGCTCTGTCCACCACCCCAGACTCTTGAGACAAGTCATAGTTACAAAATGGCCACTTTGCATTTGTGGTCACCTCTTGGATGGATGTTGGGTTGACTTGAGAGTATTCTGAGATGCTGTCCTGGTGGACCTACAAACATGAAGCCCACCTCTCTGCATGGAGTGCCAAGGCCACCCATTGTCAATTGTCCAAAGTGACAGTGTGACCTCAGACTGGACGTTGGAACACGGAGATGAGCCTCTGGCCTTCACCTCTTGCACATTCCCTGGTTTGGACACCTGATGGCAGGTTTGGACTCCTGATGGCAGATGCCAAGGTGATATCACTACCTGGATCATGCTGGGAGGAAGATGGAAGAGGGCCCAAGAGCTTCAGAGAGCAAGTCGTCACTTGCAAGCTGGGTCACCTGACTCTGGCAGCCATTTTTCTTCCCTTTGGGTTCCCCTGACACTGAGTACTGTTTTGACAAAATGTTCAGTGTCCAGGTGTCCATGCATGACCTAGAGGGTTCAGGAGGGACAGCCAGCCTGGAGACTTTAACAATAGACCCAGCACGGAAGGAGGCTCTCAGAGGCTGGAGGGGAAGGAAATCTGACTTCTCTCTGGACACACCATGCCTCTATTACCAACGCATGAAGGGAAATGGTGGGTCCTCTCCTAGTAATACTTGAAGTCTTTGTTATTTCGGATCATTTGATTTTTGACTCTTAAAAATAAGAGTCCATGGGCCGGGCACGGTGGCTCATATCTGTAATCCCAGCACTCTGGGAGGCCGAGGTGGGCGGATCACGAGGTCAGGAGATAGAAACCATCCTGGCTAACATGGTGAAACCCTGTCTCTACTAAAAATACAGCAAATTAGCCAGGCGTGGCAGCGGGTGCCTGTAGTCCCAGCTACTCGGGAGGCTGAAGCAGGAGAATGGCATGAACCCAGGAGGCGGAGCTTGCAGTGAGCCGAGATGGCACCACTGCACTCCAGCCTGGGTGACAGAGCGAGATTCTGACTCTAATAATAATAATAATAATAATAATAATAATAATAATAATAATAATAGAAGAGTCCATGAGGACTGAAAATGGTAACGAGGTTACAGTGAAAGCGAGATTCCAGGACAGGCTAAAAGATCAAGAAAAAGGGACTGGAGGAGAAACCTCACCTCTTTGTGGCTTTTTAGAACTGGCCTTTGGAAGAAGCAGCAACTCTGAGAATGAACCTGCTGGCCCCACCCAGCGATGGAGAGAACATCCCTTTCAGAGCAGAGATGCAGGATGGAATCAGTGAAGGGAGAAATACAGATTCCCTGAATATCTGTGTCCTCCCTCTTTTTTCAAGGACTCCAGTATCTCCTGGAAACTCCTAGAAAAAGTCTGGCATTGGTGTGAACTTAATCAGCAGAGACTCATTTACATAATAAGCATTCTGTGAACACTTACTGTATACAAAGCACGTGTCCCACAGCTAGCATAAGTTCTGGCATACAGTAAGTATTTAGTATTTGTCTGTTTAGGAGATTTGTTTTTGAGATGGAGTCTTGCTCTGTAGCCCAGACTGGAGTGCAGTCGCGCGATCTCAGCTCACTGAAACCTCTGCCTCCTAGGTTCAAGCGATTCTCCTGCCTCAGCCTCCCTAATACCTGGGATTATAGGCATGTGCCACCACGCCCGGCTAATTTTTGTATTTTTAGTAGAGACGGGGTTTCGTCATTTTAGCCAGGCTGGTCTCGAACTCCTGACCTCAGGTGATCTGCCTGCCTCAGCCTCCCAAAGTGCTAGGATTATAGGCGTGAGCCACCACACCTGGCATGTTTGGGAGATCTAAGGGTGACTGAGAGACTATCCCTGCAGCCAAGGATTTTGTAATCCAGCAAGGAAGTCAGAGGTGCCAGGGAGTAATTCAAGGCGGAATGAAATAAGTACATTTCCTGGTGTTTCTTTGGTCTCAGCTGCTAATCTGAAAGTGAAGCAGAGCTCCCTGGGGACCTAAGTATAGAAAATTTCTTTCTTCAGTGAACCCTAAGAATTAATGGGGAGATTTCCCCAAAATAAACCAGCTCACCCTTCCTTTTTCCTTTCCGCGGAGCTGAGTCTAGGGAACAACAGCAGCGCCATCTTTCTTTCTCTGAGGCAGAAGCTGCGCGCTCTATCGGCAGTGGGACAGGCTTGGGCTTTGGACCCAACAGATCTGGAGACCACCCACTAGATGAGGGAAGCTTGGGTACTGAGCCTTGGTTACCTCTTCTGTAAAGGGAGCTAATTTTGTCTTCCTGCAGGGGGTGGGTGTGAGAATCGTGAACGCAAAGTGGTGGGCACACCGCAATGGGTGTTCAGCCGTCTGAGTCTTCGTCCTGTGACGAGTGTGCACATAATAGCATCATGCGTGTTAAAGCTTTCCGAGCACAGGGCCCTTGTATTACTGATTTCCCTGCATCGCCTTAGTGTATAGTACAGTGTTTGCCCATGGTAGGTTTTTGTTGTTGTTGTTTTTGAGACGGAGTCTCGCTCTGTCGCCCAGGCTGGAGTGCAGTGGCACGATCTCGGTTTACTGCAACCTCCGCCTCTCGGGTTCAAGCAATTCTCCTGCATCAGCCTCCCAAGTAGCTGGGGCTACAGGCACCCACCACCATGCTCACCTAATTTTTGGTATTTTTAGTAGAGATGAGGTTTCACCATGTTGGCCAGGCTGGTTTTGAACCCCTGACCTCGTGATCCAACCGCCTCAGCCTCCCAAGTAGCTGGGATTACAGGCACCCACCACCACACCTGGCTAATTTTTGTATTTTTAGTAGAGATGAGGTTTCACCATGTTGGCCAGGCTGGTCTTGAACTCCTGACCTCGTGATCCACCCACCTCCGCCTCCCAAAGTGCTGAGATTTCAGGCATGAGCCACCACGCCCAGCCATAAATGTCTTTTAATGGGATATTTAAAAGCACACGCATGTTGTTATGATATATATCTTCAGAAACAAAAATCGAGACATGTCTGACTAGGACAAGGACACCCAAGGCAGGCACAGATGAAGCACTTTAAGTAAGGCCAGTCCTCAGAGGTCTGGCTCCAAGATGAACACTGACAAGGCTATGCGTCTGGCTGCCCCCTCACTCCCGGCAGCCCTATTTTTCAGGGGGAGAAGGATGAGGCCTAGAGAGAAATTAAGATGACTTGAGCCAGGTCACAAGAAATATGATATTCCAAGAATTACTAGTTCCCAGCTTCATCCTTCAATATCGCTCTTTCTCTTTATTTTGAAAAATCCACCCAAGAGGCAAGAAAATTTCCCATGATGCTCAGCTTGTTCAGGTGACACATCGGGAGACGGGGTGAGGGCAGAGGGATGACTTGGTCTCCAAAGCAGGGGTCAGCAAATGTTTTCTGTAAAGGACCAGATGGTAAATTGTACAGGCTCTGCAGGCCCACCATCTTTGTCACAGCTTCTCAGCTGTGCTGTGGTAGTGCCAAAGCAGCCCTCAACAATATGTACATGAATGAGCGTGGCAGTGTTCCAATAAAACTTTATTTATGGACACTGAAATATGAATTTGATATCATTTTCGCATGTCATAGAACAATATTCTTTTGATGGCTTCTCAACCATTTGAAAAAGTGAAAAAAAAATTATTCTTATCACTCAGGCTATAAAAACAAGATGGCAGGCTGGCTTTGGCTGGTGGGCTGTGTTTGCTGACCCTGGCTCCAAGCACTTGTGAGATGATCACCAGATGGCATGCATCCTCTTACTCCATATTCTCATCTTCCTCTTGGAAAAAGAAACTTCTGGCCATGGGGAGATGCCTGTTCCCTCAGACAAAAGACTTAGAGGTACAAACAAGGCACTGCTTTCTCTACGAGGCTTCTAGATCCGCTTGCCACCCGAGAATGTGAATACCAACATTTTTAGCTCCTAATGGGGGTGGACAGCCAGAAATCAAACTAGAAATGTGTGTTCTAAGCCATCTAACCCCCAGATGCCAGCACTTGGCTCCTCCAGCTTGAGCTAAGAAGTTGCATGAAAGCAACCAGGCACGGTGGCTCACGCCTGTAATCCTAGCACTTTGGGAGGCTGAGGCGGGTGGATCACCTGAGCTCAGAAGTTCGAGACCAGCCTGGTCAACATGGCAAAACCCCATCTCTACTAAAATTACAAAAATTAGCCAGGTGTGGTGACGGTCACCTGTAATCCCAGTTACTCAGGAGACTGAGACAGAGGAATCACTTGAACCTGGGAAGCAAAGGTTGCAGTGAGCTGAGATCAAGCCGCTGAACTCCAGCCTGGGTGATAGAGCAAGACTTGGTCTCAAAAGGAAAAAAAAAAGTGTGAACACAAATAATCCGCGCCTCGACTCTCTTTGCAGAGAGTCCAGGACGCTGGATGTTGGAGGCCTCACTGCTAGACATAGTCACAGAGTGCCTGGTGCACTGCTTAGAATTTGTCCTTTGTAAATTTAACTCGGAGGAGCACAGAAAGTTTGCCTTTCATATTGTGGCATAAATGATTGGGGAGCAAGTACACCAGGAATGAAGACAGAGGAAGTTCTCAGTCCGTGGTGGAGTGCACAAGAATGATAGGGAAACCCAAGGTTTGTGAAAACCGTACATATCGCAATGGTATGCAAGGGCAGCCTGGAGAGCATCATTATCTGATCCCCTGTTTTAATATGCTGGGTAGAGAAGCCTGAGAAACCACCGGAGGCTGTAGGGCTTGGCGAAGATTTGGCTGGAGCTAAAAGAAGGCAGCCCATGGGGAGGACAACTTTAGAATAACGTGAAAATACACAGACACGTGCTTGCAGACACTTTCATTCATTCATCCAATATTTATTTCCTGCTTATGTTGTTCCCAGCACTGGACTAGATGCAGAGAGAATCAAGTTGAAGAAGACTCAGCCCCTACCCACACGGAGCCTGGGAGCAGGGGAACGCTGGAAGATACCGACTGGAAAGGTATCTCAGGAGCATGAATTATTGCCAGGGCAGGGGTGATCCAGGGGTGCACCCCACAGAGCACCTGCCCTCTTGTGGAAGCCCAGCTACCTGCAGCCTGAGCGCTGACAGCCTGACCAGCACCTGCAGAGCCTGCGGAATGATCCTCCCCGGGTCCTCCTGAGTCGTCCTACCTCCGCCTCAAGCTGCCAGCATAGAGGATCCCGGCCAGCCCTGAGCCAGTACAATGAAGGAGACAGCTGAACTTAATCTACCGAGGCTCCACTCCTCTTTCTGGTTGGAAAATCTCCATCCAGCCTGCTCAGCAGAGGGAGCTGCCCCAGGAAGAGAACAGTGGCGGGCCTGGGGGCCGAGTGGAGAGAGTACAGAGGGAGGAAGCTAAGTACACACACAGCCTCTGTGCTCCCGCGTGCTCCCTCCGCCTGGTCAGCACCCTGTCGCTGGCATTGATCGTTTCATTTTTCTAGGGAGAAAAAGAACAAACGCGGAAGATAATGGTAGTGGAACGGCCGATAAGTAACGTTTGATCTCCTTTTTACAACCATTCCCTAGGGCCATATTATGGTAATTTTTCTTCTATAACTGGCAAATTGTATAACGAGTCAGATGATAAACCAGCAAGCAGGGCAGAAATTTGCATTTTAATACAACTGCTGGTATCACTCCCCCCACCCCCCATCCCAGGGAGATCAGGGCCTCTCTGATCCTGGGTCATCTGGCACCCTGCCCTCCTTTTCCCTTCTCTAACTCTGAGTGAGTGAGTCTGGAGCACTCAATAAATGTAGCATTTTCAATGAAAGCATAATATCTGTTTTCTCCAGATATTATGTAGCATAGAGATTAGGATTCAGGGCCCTGGAATCTGCCAGCTGAGCCCTACCCCAGCTCTGACACTGACTGAGTGGCTATTGTTAGGATCCTGAACTGTGCCTCAGTTTCCTTTTCTGCAAAACGAGGATCATTCTACTCTCTACACTATGGGTTTTTCTTTGGATGCCTGGTGTGCAGCAAATGCTCAATAAATATTATTAGTCATTGTGTCGTGATGGTCTGTGTGGAAAAAATTCAAGCTGCTTTTCCTCTCTCCTCCTATCACAATCAACACAGAAGACTTATGTGCCCAAACATGTGAGTTTTTTCCCCCACATGCCAAGCAAGTCATCAATTCTGCAGGGAACATCAGCTGGGTATCCTCCCACCCCAATTCAATCCCAACACCATCTACCTGGATATAGTGTCAGATCACAGGTTGGGGGACTCAGTCCTACAAGAGTGACCCCCACATTTCCAATGCCCATCACAAGCCCCAGTTTGCTTCACCTGGGCTTCTGACCTGCTGGATGTAAACTTGGGTTCCCATACCTCTCTTCTAGGGTTCAATTATCTGCTAGAGCAGCTCACAGAACTCAGGAAAACACTTCCTACATTCACTGCTATATTCTAAAGGATAGACGAAGGATAGAGATGAAGAGATGCACAGGTCGAGGTATGGGGGAAGGAGCGTGGAGCTTCCACGCCCTCTGTGGGTAGACACCGTCCTGAGATCTCCACATGCTCAGCTATCCAGAAGCTCCCAAACTCTGTCCTCTTGGGCTCTCTATGGAGACTTCATTGGCTAGACATGATTGACAACCATGTAGAAATGTGACTAAACAAAAAGTGACTAAACAATTAGTATTGATCTCAATACTAATAGGCTGAGCAGGGAAACCCAGCCAGGCCTGTCTGTTCAGATTCTTCTTGGCCTCTCTCTGTAGCCTTCCTTCCTCCAGGGTACAGGGCAGGACCTCTTCTGAAATGGGGGCCTCTACTGACTTATAATCAGACAAGGAAGGTCAGAGAATTTCTTTATGGCCAGCTCCAAGACGGAAAGCTGGGGAAGACTGGAGTCCTGCCTTGGCCAGGTAAAAGGAGGGCAGGAAAAGTTCAGAGAGAGAGATTCTGTTTTTTGAGGCCTGCTTTTGAGGCCTAAAGCCCCCCAGCAGTATAATAAGGGCTATAGGAGTCATGAGCGAGGAACCATGGACAAAAGCCAACACAGTATAGATGATGCTCTAATATCACAGGTGGTGATGACGATGATGGGTCCAGGTCCACAGGGCAGTGGTTCCCAGTCAAGGCCGTGTTATCAAGCCAGCCTCTCCCTCCCCTGTGCTCTTGCACACACCCCCACCACCACCTTCAGGGCCTTAGCACTGCCTTTATATTCAGAGCCTGGGAGTCCTGGAAAGTTCAGAGCACACAAGGTTAAGGGTACACAAAAAGTCAAGTCATGGGTTATGGAAGATCACATAGATATGTACACATCACCACCAGCCCGCAGGGCCCAGAACTGTTCTGCTCATCCCCTGTGCAAGTCCAGTTTTAGAAATTATAGAATCTTCCAGCCAAAGGAAGTGGTAGAAAGAGCATTGGCCTTGGAGTCACAGGCTTGACCTCGAAGCTCTGCGCCATCACTTCTGTCTGCTCATCTTTGGAAAATGAGTCCATTTCCTATCTATACAAGGAGTAACAACATCTGTGCTTCTGAGGACTGAAAAGGTTAACAGAAGCCCACGCCTGGCACACAACACCAGTTAAATCCACCAATTAGCTGACTCGGAAAGAAAGGCGCTAACAACCTTGGCCAACTTCTCGGTGTGGTGGTTACATTTGGCAGGGACTGCCCATCCTTTCATGCCCAAGAGAAGCTAAGTGGTGTCCAGAAAATCCTGCCAAAAACAAGAGATTATTATTTTAGCTCCAGGAGTGAAGCCTTTGGGGACTTGGCATGCCCTATTGTTTGAATTTATAGACAGGGGCCCCTCCAGTCACCAGTCAGAGGGAGGAAAAGGTTTGCTATCACAGTGGATTTTTTGGAGGGTTGTTTTTAGAATTTCCTACAACCCCTTGAGACCATCGGAAGTTCAAAACCAGGGCCGGGAATTGAGTGTGTTTCTGCAGTGTGATGAGGCTTCTGTCCACCTCACTAGGGTATAGGGGGTAGGAGCTGCTTTTTCTACACAAAATGAACCACAGACCATGATGAGGACCTTGGTCGTGGTACCACAACTAGGATCATTCATTCGTTCAACAAATATGTATTGACTTCCGTTTATGTTCCAAGCCTGATCTAAGTGCTTAGGATACATCAGAAAACAAAACAGACAATACTTCCCACCTTCATGGGGCTTACTATGTTCTAGTGTGGAGACACACACACACACACACAAGCACAAGAACAAGAAGTAGGTGAATTGAATTGCATGTTGGAAGGTGGGAGTACCAGGATAAAATAGAGCAGAAAGAGGGAGAACACTGAATATTCTTTTTCTTTTTTGTTATTTTTAAGAAATGGGATCTTTCTCTGTTGCCCAGGCTGGCATGCAGTGGCATGATCACAGCTCACTGCAGCCTTGTTCTCCTGGGCTCAAGCAGCCCTCCCACCTCAGCCTCCTGGGTAGCTGGAACCACAGGCACAGGCATGAGGAACCAAACCTGGCTTGAATTTTCAGGAGGGAGTGTGGATAGAGTGGATTGTTGTCCCCAGTTTTCCACACCCTCCTGGTAACAGAATCTGATATCCTGGCTCTTGGTGGGTGACTTAGCAGTGCCCTTCCCACCCAGAGCAGGTGTAATACCTTTCCCACTCCATGATGCTGGGCTTTGCCATGTGACTTGCTTGGGCCAATGGGATGTCAGCTGCTGTGATGCATCAGAGGCCTCACGTGTGCTTGTGAGCCTTGGTTTGGCCTCCTGTGCCTCTGTCATTGCTATGTGAAGAGCACACCCAGGTGCATGAAGCCTGCAGTCAGCCTGGCTCAGCCACACCCAGCCCACTCAGCCCAATCACAGCCAACTTGTCAACCACTCACATGAAATACAATATGACTTAAGACTTCTGTACTGGTTTTCTATTGATACCATAATAAATTACCACAAACATAGCCACTTAAAACAACACAAATCTGTGATTCCAATAGCTCTGTGAATCAGAAGTCCAGTTTGGCTCCAGGCTTCAGAAGGACAAAATCAAGGTGTCCGCTGGTTGGGCTTTTATTGGGAGGCTGTGGGAAGAATTTTCTCCCAAGCTCATTCAGGTCATTGGTTAAATTCAGTTCCTTGTGGATGCAAAGCTAAGATTCCCATTTTTTTTTTTTACTTGCTGTTGGTTGGGAGCTGTTCTCAGCATCCAGAGGCCTCTCTCTCTAGTTCTGATATCTCAGAGGCAGCAATGGCACACTGAAGCCTTCTCATACTTGGACTCTCTCGTTTCTTCTGCTTTTCCATCTGCTATCAAGGGCTTGTTTGATTACACAGGGTCTACCTAGATAACCCAAGTGTATTAGTCCATTCTCATCTGCTATTAGAACATACCTGAGACTGAGTAATTTATAAAGGAAAGAGGTTTAATGGACTCACAGTTCCACATGGCTAGGGAGGCCTCACAATCATGGCAGAAGGTGAAGGAGGAGCAAAGATTTGTCTTACATGGTGGCAGGCAAGAGAGCATGTGCAGGGGAACTGTCCTTTATAAAACCATCAGATCTCATGAGACTCATTCAGCATCACAAGAACAGCATGGGAAAAACCCATCCCGATGATTCAATTACCCGCCACCAGGTCCCTCCCACGACATGTGGGGGTTATGGAAGCTACAATTAGAGATGAAATTTGGGTGGGGACACAGCCAAACCATATAATTCTGCCCCTGCCCCCTCCCAAATTTCGTGTCCTTACATTTCAACCAATCATGTGTTCCCAATGGTCCCTCAAAGTCTTAACTAATTACAGCATTAACTCAAAAGTCCACAGTCCAAAGTCTCATCTCAGACAAGGCAAATCCCTTCCACCTATGAGCCTGTAAAATCAAAAGCAAGTTAGTTACTCCTTAGATACAATGGGAGTACAGGCATTGGGTAAATACACGCATTCCAAATGGGAGAAATTGGCCAAAACAAAGGGGTTAGAGGCCTGATCAAGTCCAAAATCCAATAGGGGAGTCATTAAACCTTAAAGTTCAAAAATGATCTCCTTTGACTGCATGTCTCACATTCAGATTATGCTGATGCAAGAGGTAGGCTCCCATGGCCTTGGGCAGCTCCATCCCTGTGACTTTGCAGAGTACAGACCCCTCCTGGCTGCTTTCACAGGCTGGCATTGAGTGTCTGTGGCTTTTCCAGGTGCACAGTACAAACCGTTAGTGGATCTACCATTATGGGGTCTGAAGGACAGTGGCCTCTTCCCACAGCTCCACTAGGCAGTACCCCAGTGGGGACTCTGTGTGGGGGCTCCAGCCCCACATTTCCCTTCCCCACTGTCCTAGCAGAGGTTATCCATGAGGGCTCCATCCCTGGAGCACACCTCTGCCTCGACATCCAGGTGTTTCCATACATCCTCTGAAATCTAGGTGGAGATTCCCAAACCTCAATTCTTGACTTCTGTGCACCTGCAGTGCCAACACCATATGGAAGTTGCCAAGGCTTGGGGTTGGTACCCTCTGAAGCAATGGCCTGAGTTGTACCTTGGCCCCTTTTAGTCATGGCTGGAGCTGAAGGCAGCTGGAATGCAGGGCACCATCTTCCAAGGCTGCACAGAGCAGGGGTCCCTGGACCCAGTCCACAAAGCATTTTTCCCTTCTAGGCCCCCAGGCCTGTGATGGGAGGGGGCTGCCTCAAAGGTCTCTGACATGCCCTGGAGACATTTTCCCCATTGTCTTGTCAATTAACATGTGGCTTCTCATTAGTTATGCAAATTTCTGCAGCTGGCTTGAATTTCTCCTTAGAAAATGGATATTTCTTTTCCACCACGTTGTCAGGTTGCAAATTTTCCAAACTTTTATGCTGTGTCACTTCTCAAATGCTTTGCTGCTTAGAAATTTCTTCCACCAGATTCCTTAAATCATCTCTCCCAAGTTCAAAGTTCCACAGATCTCTAGGGCAGGGGCAAAATGCCGCCAGTCTTTTTGCTAAAGCACAACAAGAGTCACCTTTGCTCCAGTTTCCAAGAAGCTCCTCATGTCCATCTGAGACCAACTCAGCCTGGACTTTACTGTTCATATCACTATTAGCATTTTGGTAAAGCCATTCAATAAGTCTTTAGGAAGTTCCGAACTTCCCCACATCTTCCTGTCTTCTGAGTCTTCCAAGTCTCATTTTCCTATCTTCTGAGCCCTCCAAACTGTTCCAACTTCTACCCATTACCCAGTTCTAAAGTTACTTCCACATTTTCAGGTATCTTTACAGCAGCACCCCACTCTACCAGTGCCAATTTACTGTATAAGTCCATTCTCCTGCTGCTATAAGGACACACTCGAGACTGGGTAATTTATGAAGGGAAAAGGTTTAATGGACACACAGTTCCACATGGCTAGGGAGGTCTCATAATCATGGGAGAAGGTGAAGGAGGAGTAAAGGCATGTCTTACATGGCAGCAGTCAACAGAGTGTGTGTAGAGGAACTGCCCTTTATAAAACCATCGTATCTCATGAGGCTTATTCACTATCATGAGAACAGCATGTGAAAAACCCACCCCTGGGATTCAATTACCTCCCACCAGGTCCCTCCCACAACACATGGGGACTAGGGGAGCTACAATTCAAGATAAGATTTGGGTGGGGACACAGCCAAACCATATCACCAAGATAATCTATCTTAAGGTCAGCTGATTAGTGACCTTAATTACATCTGCAAAGTCCCTTCACAGCAGGGACTTTAAGCAATTGTTTAAGTAATAGTGCAGTGGTTTAAATAACAGTCTTTCTCTCTCACCCAATACTTGAGGGATGAGTGGTTTGGATTGGTGGGGCCTCTCTGCTCTTCTTGGCTATGGGAGAACAGCTTCCTCTGCTCTATTGCTTTGCCTTCCCCAGGCACTGTTGTCATAGACATGGCTCAAGTGGGGTTGAAGTAGGTTCAAACCAGTAGGAAGAAAAAAGGAAGCTTGGAGAAGGCTCTTGCTCAGACATTAATGTTTGACTGAATAACAAAGGGATGGGAATCTTGGAGACGTTTTTAGGATTCTGTCTACCACAATCTACAATGTGGGGTTCCTGGAACTGTTTTTTACATGGTGCTATCACTACAGAAACCTGGCTCTCACAATGGCCAAGATAGGCCTCACTGAGAAGTAATGCCTCAGCAAGAGGCTTCTCCAAGCTTTCTTTTTCCTTCCTACTGGATCGATCCTACTTCAACCCAGCTTGAGCCACGTCTATGACAACAGTACCTAGGGGAAGACAGAACAACAGAGCAGAGCAAACTGTTCTCCCATGTCCATGAAGAGTAGAGAGGCCCCAGGAATCCAAACCACTCACCCCTCAAGTATTGGGTAAGAGAGAAAGGCACTTTGTTATTTAAACCACTATGTGTTATTGCTTAAACAATTGTATTATAGTAGCTTAGTCTTTTATCAATACTAACACAATATCTAATACAATAACTATACTACAAGGCAAATAAACCAATGGATGTGGGACACCTTGGGGGAAGCAGCAGCATGTTTTACCAGGTAAATCTCAAAAGGTTACTTGCGAGGGGTGTATGGCCTTAACCTCTAAAGTTCACAAGTACAACAGACACTCATGTGTGAAACAACGTGCAGAGGACGGACAAACGGAGTGACTAAGAGTGAAAATAAATGATTCTTATTAAAGACATGCAAAACAAAGAAGAAGGGCAGATCCAAGAGGGTCAAGAGGTAAGGTTAGTGGAGGTACCAGGAGAACCAAGAAGCCTTCACAGTAGGATCCCCATCACTGGCTGTGGCTGGACTAGATGGGGGATCAGCTTAGACTGGGGAGTTGTTAATCCATGAGGGGGAGGCTGGGAGGTAGAGAGTGACATCCAGCTGAGTCCTGTCCATGCCTATAGCCCCTCAGCACCTAACACCACCACACTGTAAGCGCCCAGGAAACAGCTATAAATTGACAACTCAGAAGAATGAGTCTCTCTCCTCCACCTCCCCTAGACCAGGAGATGCCCCCGACTTCAACAGCAAAGCAGAGATGAACGACCTCACGATGACACACATACCAGAATGTCATGAGGTTGAGTTTCTGTTCATTCAATCAACATTTGCAGGGCTGGGTGCAGTGCGGCCATAAAGGTGGATGAGCTATGACTCCTGTCGTTAAGAAGCTTGCCAACTCGGAGATGATATAAGATATGCAGGTAGGAAACTAGGATAAAAAGGAGAAATTGATGTGCACCCTGACAAAGTGTAGAGAAAGCGTTCCGAGAATTTCAAGGAGGAGTGCTTCCTGCTTGGGAGGGTGGGAGGGGCAGGAGAGGAGGCCGAAGACATCAAGGCAACACCGAATGAAGGTGTTTGAGCTGAACCTTGAAAGAGATCAAGGCTGGAGACATCCTGGTGGCATGCCTGCATGAGCAGGCTGGGGAGGAGGAGGGTGCTGGGTGTGGCCGAGATGAAGGCAGGTATGGGGACTGAGTTAGGCTGGAGCCTGGTCTGGTTCCATAGGTTTACACCACCACTGCTGTTCCCTCATTCTGCACTGAAGGGAAAACAATATATGTTTAAGTGTTCAAAGGTGAGGACTGGGAGGTCCTCTCCATTGTTCCTTATTCTGAGAGCCTTAGAAGCCCTAGCTTTTGAGGCTGGAAGGGATGTTCAAGACAGTTGCCTCCACCTAAGGCCGGAGCCCCTCCTGCTCCAGCACCTGTGGTTTCCTCCCCTGCAGCCCAGCAGTACAGTCCCGCAGGGGCAGGTGGGACATCCCTTCCATGGCCACAAACCCACCCACCCTCTCAAGCCCAGCGCAAGGGATGACTTCCTGTTCACACACACACCTGCACGCTCTCTGGGGACCAACTGGAGGGAGGGAGAAGATGCTGAACCTGAGCAGCACCTTTTGCTGGGAGGGGAACCCTCCCCGCCCCCTTTCCTGTCAGTGTATTCTCCAGTGAGTCCAGAACAGCCCTTTTTCTGTTCACCTCCTCTCCCATCCTGCCTCTTTAAGCAAGGAGAGAAGTGGCTGTGGGCTAGAAAAATGTCCCAAGCCTTCCAGGACCAAACTTCTGGGGAGCGGTGATTCCAATGGGAGGCCAGAGCTGGCGGCTCTGGAACTGGCAGCAGCGTTTAGGGAGAGGATGGGGGGAACCTCACTTTCTCCTCATCAGTGGGAGAAATGGAAGGCTGGGGAGGAGAGGCCAAAGCCGCCCTGAGCCAGGTACATCCACGTCCACACACTTCTCTCAAACTCTCTTGTCAAAATGAGACAAACAATTCTTCCAGAAACCCAGCCCAGGAGATGTTCACAGCAGATCCTACTGAAAAGTGGGGATGGGGAGGCAAACACTAAATAATTGAAATTCTTGAGAGCTGTGTGGAGAGGCACGATATTCTTTGCTGTGTGTAGAAAGGTTAATAAACACGTGTGACACAGGGCAGTGGCTGGGGACTCACGGCGAGCAGAAACACTTCCCAGAAGGAAGCTCGTGCCTGAGTTTATGCCCAGGGCTGGTGCGTCTCACAAGCTCAGCTCCTTCTACTCCTGCCTCTGGTCTGCTAGCCCCAGAAGACACCTGTGAGGCACCCAAGGGCAGAGACGGACATGCAAGACTTTCTAAGTCAGAAGGCTGTGCAGTGTCCTGCCCACACCCCCTCACTGGGTCCACAGAAAGGATGGAATCCAGCCTCTCTTTATCTTTCCTTAAAAGGAAGAGGCAGAAGGAGAAAAGTGTCATGTCCTGAGCCTCTGGGCCAACTTCCAGGGATCTGGTCCCTCGCTGGAACCATTCGAGATGGACCCTCAGGGCTGGCTGTCTTGCCCTGCATGGCCCTGCATCCCCTCACAATGAAGGCTGCTGAGTGGGGACACCTGCAAGCAGCCCTCAGCATCACAGCACCCCAGTCAGTGTCCCAGACAAACTTGGATGTGGACAGGTGTGCCCCCATGTGCTCTCTGGTAGCTGGGAAAGCCAGTGTGGAGGTGACGGAGGCCCTGCAGGGAGCGAAGATTGCCCCAAGCGTGCTGCTGTCCACTCAAGAGTCCACATTCAAGCAGCAGTCCACGCATGGGCCTCCTTCTGCCCTGCACCCCAAGCTGCCAGCGCTTGGCAGCCAGAACCCAGGATGTCTCAGGATGCTGCCGGGTGCTCTGATCTCCCTGGCAAGTGCCTGGCAGCAGTGGTTTACTTTCTAAACACCACATCTGGAATCTGACAGGGAAACAAGCGCTTGGGTGACACCCAAATGCAGCATCAACAGACATGCTGACATTTCCATCTGCCCCTCGGTCCCCAGAGTCCCCACGTGCAAGAGAAGCCACAGGCAAAAAAGTAGGTCACCCCGCGCTGGGTGGAACAGGGCAGGTGTTTACCAGATACTCAGCTAACTGTTTTGGGGGCAGGGGGCGTGGTAAGGATGCAGAGAATAAGGGAAGGGGCAATACTCTGCCTGATTCCCCAACTAACCAGCAGCTGGCGCATGGCAGTCAGTATACTTGGGTCTAGGCCAGCGGTTCTCAGCCCTGATTTTGGAAGGAGCTTCATTTGAGGAAAAAAAAAAAAAAAAAATTCCTAAAACACAAATGTCTGAGCCCCACCGAAAACCAGTTAATTCAAAATCTCCTGGAAGGAAGAGACTGAAGCATCAATGATATTTAAAAGCTCTCCAGGGGTCAGGCGCAGTGGCTTATGCCTGTAATCCCAGCACTTTGGGAGGCCAAGGCAGGCGGGTCACCTGAGGTTGGGAGTTCAAGACCAGCCGGACCAAGATGGAGAAACCCCATCTTTACCAAAAACATAAAAAATTAGCCAGGCGTGGTGGCACATACCTGTAATCCCAGCTACTAGGGAGGCTTAGGCAAGAGAATCACTTAAACCTGGGAGGCAGAGGTTGCAGTGAGCTGAGATTGCACCATTGCACTCCAGCCTGGACAACAAGAGCAAAA
>NW_012098097.1:6740098-6755858 GCF_000951045.1 Mandrillus leucophaeus
AAAAAAAAAAAAAAAAAAAAAAAACCACCAAAATCTCTCCAGGTACTCTGGGAATGTTGGAATGTGCAGTCACAGTGGATCTGCTTCTGGTCCCAGCAGAGGGAGGATGGCCCTTCCCCTTTGTGATCCTGAAAAGGAAAGAAGGGCTGGGAGGCAGAAGGTAGTTCAATGCTGAAAATTGTGTTTTTTAAAAATTATTATTTCTGCAACTTTACACAAAATGGTCCCCCATCTGGAATGCACCCTTCCTCTTCGCTTACCTGCATTCGACTGACTCTTCAAAGCCCGATTTCAGTTCATCTTCCTCTGATCCCAGGACGGGGTGTGCCCCATTCATTGTCTCCTGTTTCCTCTTGCTATCTCATTCCCCTGACAGGCACTGCACTCCTAGAGACCAACCACTCTCAGAAATGTTAGAGAGACAAATTCTCAGTCTCTACCCCACACCTACTAAGTTGGAAACCCTGGGGGTGGGGCCCAGCCATCTGGGTCTTCACTAGCCCCCTGGGTGAGGCTGCTGAGAGTTCCTGTTCCAGAGTCACTGTGCTGGTCTCTAGACCAGGATTCTCAAAGAGTGGTCCCTGGACCAGCGGCTTCGGTCTCACCTGGGAACTGGTTAGATGTGCAGAATCTCAAGCCCCATCCCAGACCTATCAAATCAGAATCTATTTATTCATTCATATTTTTTTTTTTTGAGAAGTCTTGCTCTGTCACCCAGGTTGGAGTGCAGTGGCACAATGTCGGCTTGCTGCAACCCCCACCTCCTGGGTTCAAGCGATTCTCCTTCCTCAGCCTCCCGAATAGCTAGGACTACAGGTGTGTACTACCACGCCTGCTAATGTTTGTATTTTTAGTAGAAACAGGGTTTTGCCATGTTGGCCAGGCTGGTCTCGAACTCCTGGCCTCAAGCGATGTGCCCGCCTCGGCCTCCCAAAGTGCTGGGATTACAGGTACGAGCCACCGCAACAGCCAGAATCTGCATTTTAACAGGATGTACGGGGGTGTGCCTGCTGGGGAAGGTGTGAGAAGCGCTGCCCTCTTCAGGGAATGCCACGATGGACTCCCTGAAAAGGGAAGGGCTGGCAGGCATCATCACCCTCCATCGCAAGGGCCATGTCCCCATCCCCCACTCCGTTCTAGGAGATCTCAGCCTTGATCACAAGCTGCTGGTGCTGGGAGCCTACAGAGAGATTCCAGAAAGGTTATCCGAGAAACAAACGGCATAGCCCCTTATCGCTGCCTAAGATCAAGTTGCAGATGTGTCTCTGAGGGGATTGCATCCCAGCTGACCACATTCTAGCACCATCCGTGAACATGGGCCAGTGCCGAACAGCACCCACTGCAACTGCCCAGGGAGCTCGGCTTCTTCTATAAGGGCCACCCTGAGGAGTGACAGTCTGAATTGCCCCAAGGTTGTCATCTAAGCCAAGCCTCCTGCTCCCTTGTCCTCTCTCCTGCAATCTTGCCCCTTTCAGCCTTCCCTGAGCACGCTCCCCTCAAACGCACCGAGAAGAGCGGCGTCGGACCTCAGTTCCGGGAGTGGGACTCAGGCCAGGCGACAGAGACAGAGAAGGGAGAGAAGAGGATATTGTGGGATTTCCCTGACTCCTCCCTCACAGGCTCCCTTCCGTTCACTTCAAGGAACACTTGAACGCCTACTAATCACTCAGCACAGTGAGTCCCTTCTGCCCCTGCTGAACTCCCACATTAGAGGTTGTTAAAAAATGTATTCAATGAGTTTGATATTCAAATATGAGCTTCTCCTGACAGGTTATAAATAGCTTCTTTGAGTCCAATTTGAGGTTTTGATTTTTTTTAAATGTAAGCTATCAGCCATCCATCTGTGTTTGAATCAGAGAGCCTCTTCTCCCTCCTCCCTGAAACCCATCGCCAAAGGCCATGACTACTTTCCCTACTCAGAGAATGTTGTGTATGGAGCTTTAATGTCCCCTGGGGAAGAGACCATTACAGGGAAGGAAAAAAAAAAAAAGACGCATTTCCATCTCTGTTCCAATACGCACAACCTAATTAAGATTTTATAAACACTCACCCAACAGGAAAACACACACGCACACACATTCACAGGCACCTAAATTAGCAAGGCAAATAGAGTCTAGATGAAGTGGTTTTCTTGCCTGTTTCCGTCCAGTTTTAATTAGGCGTCTGTCACGAGGAGGGCGTCACGCAGTGGAATTGTCTCATTTTGATTCTTTAGGCTTGGGATGTTGGGTTGCCAGATCCCCACACCTACCCCTTTTTCCTGAGAATCACAGCTCCGTCTCCCCTGGGCTCCTCTCCCCACCACACTCACCTCCTGCCTGCTGTTTGGGGCCCGGAGGAAGGAGGAGGGGCTTGTCCCCAAGCAGTCCCATTTTGGTGGCCTCCCT
This sequence comes from Mandrillus leucophaeus, assembly GCF_000951045.1. Lineage (NCBI taxonomy): Eukaryota > Metazoa > Chordata > Mammalia > Primates > Cercopithecidae > Mandrillus > Mandrillus leucophaeus. Next base: position 6,742,486 of record NW_012098097.1, read on the forward strand.
ACAGCACCGGCTCACCAGGGGACTTGACCCTGGCAGAGTCCCACTGTGGGACTGCCTGGTGGCAGTGGCGTCCTGCCCACACCCTCCAGATGCCAGGCTCTGAAGACAGAAAGCACAGGCTCCCTGTGGCCCCCTCACCCCCCATTCCTGAGTGCCAGCAGTGCAGCCCCCCAGCTCTGGTGCCCAGGAGGCTGTCTTGGGAGCTGCTCTCAGTCCTGCCAATGTCTTCTCTCCCATCCCTACTGCTGTGCTCCCCCACAGAAGAAAATAGGAAAGATGATTCACTTTCTCCCTCTTCGCAGATCCCTGGGGCTGTTTGGAAAAGTACATTTTCTTCACGTGTGTAGAAAATTAAATCTGTTGTGTTTTTGAGGAGCATGGGAGGGGCGAGTTGGGGGAAATGTCACTCACTGTTTTGAGCAGACTAGGTGTCGGGGGTAGAGAGTAGGAGGGGGGAAGCTCCAGTCTTCTGAATACCTTGTGGGGGTCAGGCTGGGAGGTGCCAGCTGAGCCAGGCTGCAGACTTGGCCTCTTGGTCCTGCCTGGAAGCAGCCACCTCCTTGAAGCAACTCTTTTTTTTTTTTTTTTTTTTTTTTACTGTAAGCTCTGGGATACGTATGCTATAGTAACCAAAACAGCACGGTACTGGTACCAAAACAGATATATAGACCAATGAAACAGTACAGAGACCTCAGAAATAATACCACACATCTACAACCATCTGATCTTCAACAACCCCGACAAAAGCAAGCAATGGGGAAAGGATTCCCTATTTAATAAATAGTGCTGGGAAAACTGGCTAGCCACATGCGGAAAACTAAAACTGGACCCCTTCCTCACACCTTATACAAAAATTAATTTAAGAGGGACTAAAGATTTAAATGTAAAACCCGAAACCATAAAAACTCTGGAAGAAAACCTAGGCAATACCATTCAGGACATAGACATGGGCAAAGATTTCACCAAACACCAAAAGCAATTGCAACAAAAGCCAAAATTGACCAATAGGATCAAATTAAACTAAAGAGCTCTGCCCAGCAAAAGAAACTATCATCAGAGTGAACAGGCAACCTACAGACTGAGAGAAAAATTTTGTAATCTACCCATCTGACAAAGTTCTGATATCCAGAATCTACAAGGAACTTGTAATTTACAAGAAAAAATTTACGAGAAAAAAAAAACAAACAATCCCATCAAAAACTGGGCAAAGGATATGAACAGACACTTCTCAAAAGAAGATATTTATGCAGACAACAAACCTATGGAGCAACTCTTTGTTTCCTAGAACAAAGCAACAGCTACGCCTACCCGCCTACCCGGTGACATCCAAACTTTCCAAGACAGGCTGCAGGGGGTGCAGGAAGAACGAGGCTGGGCTGCAGCGAATGGAAGTTGGTGACTTGTCACTGTGAAGTGGACCCAGCCCCCTGCAGCACTTGTCCATCCGAGGTCACTCTGCAGCCTCCTTCTCCTCCCACAAGGACCAGGGTTTGGAGGACGGTGAGGATGCATGTGAAGGTGTGGGGCCGGTGACCCACTGGAAAGATGATAACACCCAGGCCTAGGGGAGAGTGAGAACTAAGAGCTCACTGCTTCCTGCTCAAGAGACAAAGAGAACTTGTTAATTAATAGATCTCTCCGCCCCGAGAAGGATGAGGGCTCCACTCCTCTCTCTGCCCAGCAGAGGCAGAAGTAGAAGAAATCAATGCAAAAGAAAACAAAGACCGGGCACAGTGGCTCACGCCTGTAATCTCAGCACTTTGGGAGGCCAAGGCAGGTGGATCACCTGAGGTCAGGGAGTTTGAGACCTGCCTGACCAACATGGCAAAATCCTGTCTCTACTAAAAATACAAAAATTAGCCAGGCGCGGTGGTGCACAACTGTAGTCCCAGCTTCTGCTGAGGAGGCAGGAGAATCACTTGAACCTGGGAGGCAGCAGTTGCAGTGAGCCGAGATCATGCCATTGCACTCCAGCATGGGTGACAGAGCAAGACTCTGTCTTAAGAAAAAAGAAAATAACATAAAAAATAATAATAAAGAGAGAACAGAAAAGCTGTTAGGTCGACTTGAAGAAGTAGCTGCTAGCTCAATGATAACTTCTCAAGTCCAAGTCTCCGGACATGGTGAAACAGGTGAGTAATACCACCTGCCTTTGAGATGTTTACAGTGTGGAAGGAAAATTATTAGCTGTCAAAGCAATGATCACCAGGCAGCTGGGTATGAGGCCACCATCAGCTCTAAGGAAATGTGGACGCGTGATGCCCAGGCCCAGTGGACCGAAGCTTTGCCGCCTCCCTCTGCCGGCCACGGGCCCTGCTGGAAGACAGGCTGGCCACCTGTACCCGCTGTCTTCTGGGGCCACCATTCTGCCCTCCACCCAGGGACAGCTGCAGCCACCACAAAAGCAGCCTGGCTCCGGTGAATTAGCTGAAGTGACACTCACTTTGTATACACATGTTTACAATCAGGGCCAGATGGTGAAGTATTGGATTCGTTTCAACACCACTCCAGCCTGCTCAGCTGAGCCGGGCTTTGCATGTGACACAAGAACCACAACCCAGGGAAGGGGCAATCCCCTTCCTTAGACACCAACCCCAAATCCCACGGGATATTTATTAGCCCTCACTTAAAAGTAGCCTCAGCTTACCAGCTGTCAGAACATTTTTTTTTATCAAATATCCTGAAATTCTACAGACAGAAGAAACACAACCTCCTCTGATATTTTCCAGTTTCTTTCCCTTTTTAAAAAAAAATAAAAAATAAGTAAATAAATAAGGCATACTTGATGGAAAGGAGATTTCAAACGGTCACTGATGACCGTATTTATGTCGCCAAATTATTCATACTGGCAGGAAAAGAGGGCAGACTGAACACAGATCAAATGCAGTGATTATTTACCAAGCGATGAGGACATCCTTAGGTGACATGACAGAGAAACGGGGTGAGGGAGGATGTTGGCAAAGTGCCAGAGACAGAGTTGAGCAAGTCTGTGTGTTTCCATCTGCTTCCTCCCCAAAAGAAAGTGGCAAGGGAGCCCTTGAGGACAGCTGCACTGCAGAGCCAGTAGGATGGGACTGCCGGCCCCCAAGGAGCCCCAGGCCTGAGCGTCCGGCTGGCAGGCCAGGAAGAAAGAGGAGGAGGGGGCTAAAAGGTAGCGATGACAAGAGGAATGGCCAGTCCTTCCCCACTGCAACTTCACCAGGAAAAGGTGCCCTCCCAACCAAATCTAGGATAACCAGATATAACACAAAAAAGAAAGAGAGAGAGAGCAGGGGAGACACACACACAGAGAGAGAGAGAGAGAGAGAGAGAAAGAGAGAGGACGAAGAAGAAGCAGGGGCAGCAGCAGGAGGAGCAGGAGGAAGGAAGAAGGGGAAGGAGGAAGAGAAGAAAGCAAGAGAAGGAAGAAAGAAAGAAAGTGAGAGAGAAAGAGAGAGAGAAAGAGAGAGAAAGAGAGAAAGAGAAAAAAGAAGAAAAGAAAAGAAAAGGAGACCAGAGATATGCTCTTGTCATCTCCAATTGTGGGAATCATGGTCTAAGTAGAAAGTAACAAACTTTTTGGAAAGAACATTCAAGAACTCCTCCATCAGAGGAGGAGTTCAAATCCAAATTGTCCCTCTGGGAGGTGTAGCTTTATTTCTGGAATGTAGCCATTACTCAAAACACCTTATTTTGAAATTTTCCTTTTGAAACTCCCTTTAGAGTGACTTCGTGAGAAATATTTTATAGCACAAAGCCGTAACCTTGGCTGTGTGTGTAGGGGGAGGGGGTGAAGGCGAAGGTAGGGGTGAGGGTGGTTCTGGTGCTAGAACTCTGACATTGTTTGGGCTGGAGCAGTTTCCAAATGGTGATTGACTGACCACCACCCCCCCTAAAACTAATCTGACCCCAAAGAAAACAGCTTTCTTACCTTTGAGAATGTTCACAGGATCTGACTGGGCTTCTTCTTCAAGGTAATTCCAAGAGGTTGCTGCAGAAATGATTTCAGCTATAGCAGGACATCTGAGCACAACAGTGGTATTATAGAGTGGTCACTACAAAAGAGGAAAGAGATCATATTCTCTTGAAAGAGCACACACACACACGTAAAGTTAGGGCACAGCTTTAGAGATTGGCCCCAGTCATCTGCCTCCATTAAACCAGTCACTTATTCAGCCTTGTAGATTAGCATGGGCCCAAGCCCAAGGAGGATATCATCTGTGTGAAGGCAGCAGTTTGGCTCTTTTTCAGTCACTTATGAATCCTCAGAGGGAGGAACAGTGCTCAGAACATAGCAAGTGCTCCATGAATATTTATTAAATGAATAGACCAAAGACACAGTATCAGAAGAGATTTGAAGTAGGAATAGGTAAGTGTGGTGGCCAGCCTCTAGAATGATCCCAGTGACCCTACCTCCTGGTATTCACCTCTCTGTGCAGTGCCCTCCCATGCTGTGCCAGGGTTGGTCTCTGTGACCAAGAGAATATAGCAAAAGTGATAGCATGTTACTTCTTAGATTAGGTTATATGAGATACAGCAGATGTGGGGAAGCCAGCTGTTAGGTCATGAGCAGCCCTATGGAGAGGACCACATGGAGAGAAGCAAGAAACCAAAGCTTCCTACCAATCACCATTTAAGTGCACCAACCACCATTTTGGATGTGGTTGCTCCAGCCCCAGTTGAGCCTTCGGATGACTGCAACTCCAGCCAGCATTTTGGCTGTAACCTCTGGAAAGACCCTGAACCACAACTATCCAGCTGAGTTGATCCAGATTCCTGACTCACAGAATAAACTGGGAGACAATAAACATTTATTGTTTTAAGCCACTACATTTTGGGATAATTTGTTATGCAGTGTGAGATAACTAATACAGTGAGAAGACAGGGAAAAAATGCATGTGCTAGATTATGTATCTTTGCACTCATCCACAAGGCTGCATTTTACCCCAAACCCTGATTCTGTGTTTCAAACATTTGTTGGAAAAAAAAAAAAAATGGGTGGTGTGTCTGGTAATACCTGTATTGTAATAAGGATACTGTACCCCTTAATTTGTAGTAGCTGCTCTTTGCACCCAATTCCAACTCCCCTCTGGTGCCTCCCCTTTGTTTGAGGAGAGGAGCCTTCACTTCTTTGATGACTTTTCTTTTGTCTTTGTCATTTGACTTTCCAAGGTACTGCTTGGCCCTAGCTTCTGGAACTGCACCTGGCTTGTACTAGGAACTTCATAAATATTTGTTGAATGAATGAATCAACAACCCAGGCCTCCACTGATGCTGCTCAGGGGGTACTTAGCCAAGCTCTCCTCACTAGCCCTCTCCCTTGCAATCAGGGCTCAGCGAAGGGTGGGAGGCAGAAGGAAGAGACAGAACGACTCATTATTATCACTTGGCCTAATGAGCTGGGACTGAGAAGTTAAATGAGAGAACTATGGGATTGAAAGGCAGACTAGACTGTTTTCTGCCCACTATTATTTGGAAGACACAGCGGCAAGTTGAGAGTAAGCTGGTTTTCATTCCTGGCTAATGAACTCAAATGATCTAAGAAAGGGGCAAGCTGGCTGGAAAAAGGGGATGAGAGCCTTTTCCCATTCTCCTTTGTCAGGCAAGAGCCGAGGAAGTTAGGGGTACACCTGGCTGGGAGGAGGAGAAGAATCTGAATGGGCATCTCTCTGTTTTGCTCTGGAGAGAATGAAGACATCCTCACCCTAGGAACGGGGAAATCAACCTGTGGGCAGAACCAGCTTCTGCCTCTGGTTGCAGCCATCATCTGGCCCCTGCAGATGACTTCTTGAAGTATCAGAATGCTTGCCAACCACAGAGAGTGACAGTTTCTGGAACCTGCACCAGGAGCAACCAGGTCTTGGGGACAGGCAGAGCCCCTACTGCCCTCTGTGGAAACCAATGCAAAAGGAGAAGCCCTGTTTCCTCAGATGAAGGTTCCCTCAGTCCAAGGGGGCATGGCCTGCCTGGGGAAGGAGGACCCCAGGATCAATCCCATCATAACACCACCCAGCCTGACCTGTAGTACTTCTTACTTGGTAGCTCAGGGCTACAAAGGTGAGTGTCCCAAGAGACCCAGGCAGACGTTGTCTGGCTTTTCTGACCTAGCCTCAGAAGCCCCATCATGTTACTTCTGCCATGATCTTTGGTAGGAGAAGCAGCCACAAGTCCACCAGATTGAAGCGGGGAGAACAAATGCATCTTATCTACAGAAAATGTCTATGGTCATCCTCACTGCAGGGGCACTGGTTGTGGTCACTCAGAGACTGGACCTCCAAAGCAACATGACCTCCCTGGACATCATGACATTGGGAAGGGTGTTTAGGACCTTAGGCCTCTACTTTTTAATGTTTCTGGATTTTGCCAATAAAACTGAGAATACCCAGAAAATATTTGCATTTCAGATAAATAGCAAATAGCTTATTTAATATAAATATATCCCAACTATCCTATAGGACACACTTATACTAAAAATGAGTCATTGTTTATCTGAACTTTCACTTAAACTTGTTGTCCTGCATTTTATCCGGCAATCCTCTGATGATTTCCCTCTACAACACATCCTTTCTACCCCCTCCTGTTCCTTACAACTGCAGGGGGTGGGGTAGGAAAGATAATTGTTCGAGATCCTGAACTGTGTTTCTGTGCCAGCCTTGGAGAGATATAAAGAAGGATGTGGTCCCAGTAACTATTGCTGCATAACAAACTACCCTACAGGGCACTGCAGGAATGACTTATCTCTGCTCCACAATGTCTGGAGCTTCAGCTGGGAAGACTCAATTGCTGGAGATAACTCCTGGAGGCCAGAATCACCTGGAGGCATGGTCATCACCTGTCTGGCGGTTGGTGCTGACTGTGGGCTGGGACCTCGGCTGGGCTCTCTACAGGAGCATGTGCACGTGGCCTCTTCGTGTGACCTGAGCTTCCTTACATCATGGCAGCCTCTGGGTAGTTGAACTTCTTGGTAGCTCAGGGCTGCAAAGGTGAGTGTCCCAACAGACCCAAGCAGATGTCATCTGGCTTTTCCAACCTAGCCTCAGAAGCCCCATCGTGTTACTTCCGCCGTGATCCATTGGTAGGAGAAACAGCCACAAGTCTACCAGATTCAAGAAGGGTGAACAGATGCACCTTCTCCACGGCAAGAGTGCCAAAGAACCTGTGGGCTTGTTTTACAACCAGTGGAGCTGGAGGAAGTAGAAGGAACTTGCAGTGAGGGAGGGGCTCACGGTGAGACTGTGGAGGTAGAAAATTTCTGATGACGACGAAGGAGGTTGGAGAAGTTGGCAGGAGTGGAGCTGAAGCTTAGGGAGGTTGGGGGAGATTTGGGAATCATGAGCTCTGTGTGTGAGGAGGACCAGGAGGGGCTAGTGCTGAAGTCACTGGAGATGGTAGGTTGCAGAGGAAACCACTGTGGAAGAGGGAAGAGAGACAGCACCGAGGGTGTGGTAGCCATCAGGAAACATCAGAAGCGCTCATGTGCCATGCACGGCTCACACTGCGCTTTGTCAAAATTGGCGTCTGTCACCAAGATTGCATTCGACTGACACCATCTGCATTGATCCTGCTCACAGTCCCCCAGGCTCCCTCTCCACTCCCACCCATCTGCACACACCGAGTCTCTGCATTCCCCCGTCTCCGCTGGAGAAGAGCAGCATCTGCCTGCAGCAAAGCCCCCTCTCCCACCTCTGCCCAAGATGGGTTTTGGCTGCCTGCACAGGGCCTGGGACTGTCTCTGCAAACCTCAGAAGAGGCTCACCTCAGGCCAGGAGAAACATGTGGTGACTTTCGGGGAGCAGAGAGTTTGCTCAAAACAGAGGGGCCGAGAAGTGGGGGCACTGGGCAGCAGCAGGCAGCTGAGGGCCCATGCACTGCAATGCACTCCCCATCCTTTCCACCCCCACCCCTGCCTTGAGGAGGAGGGAGCGACCTTCACCTCTGCTGCTCTGTCTGGGGAATGGATGCTCACAGCAGCCCTGCTCCCCAGCACCAGCCTCTAGGAAGCCAGCAAGGCAGCCGGGCCTGACTGTTATGGAGGTGGGAACTGGCACCACATGGAGATCATGCCTTTTGAAGCCTGAGTTAATTGGATTTTACATCATCCTCTCTTGCCTGCCCCATCTTTATTAAATGAGAGGAGAGGAGAAGAGCAGCTGATCACCGAGAAGGAAAAGGTTAGGACAACGGCCTCTTTGTGGAAAGTAATCAATGCTCAGCCTCTCCCACCACGCCTCCTGATGTTCAGGCTCAAACAGTGCCTAGAACTCAGGGAGTGTGCAAAAAGATCAGTTGCCTTTATTACTATTCTTGTCATTACCTGGAAGGTACAATCTCACTCACATATACACATAATCATGTGTGCATGCACACACATGTGTGTACACATGCATACATCCATATACATCCACACCTGGCTAACTAGTGACCTGGATCGGCCAGTTACCCACCCAAAGGACCAGGGGTGGGGCCTCAGATCTGCTGTCTGTGGTCTTGTTTGGATGGAGAACTGCCCGCAGGGTCCAGAGCTCCAGCAACTGAGCCATCTCAGGCCTTAGTGGCCCCTGTCTGTCCTGTCCTGTCTTTTACATATATGTCCTCTCTTCGTGTTATATGAGAGTTTGAGGATCACTGGAGAGTTATTCCTTCCTCTCACTTTTGTAGGTCCATCATTTAAGGGAAAAGGGTGGCTTATTCAAGCGGATACTGGTGAAATTGGCTAGTGTGGGAGACAGAATTTGGGTCTCGGTCCCTCACTCCCTGTGGCCCTTGGCTGGGCCTCCAAGGCGGGCAGAGAGAACCTCCCCACCCCTGACTTCAGGCTGCACACAATGCTTCTGCTAGTGGGCTAGGAGCAGATGCTAAGGAAACAAAAGCTCAATGTGAGCTCCAGGACTGGCCTTGCCCCCTCAGATTTGAGCCACCCCCACAAAAAGAATGTACTCTGGTAGCCTGCTGGTCCAAAGAAGATGAGAGACTCATGGAGCAAGATCTGATTTCAGCCCCAACCTGAAGTCAGGCTCAGCAGGGGTTGGGCTGGATGAGCTGAGCCCTAGCCGACCTGCCGAGAATTAATGAGCACCAGAACAGAGGCTCACTGGTGTGCGCCAGCAAGATTATACGGCTGTTCTACAGGACTCTACGTGGCCACAACTCGCTCGCACAGTGCACCTCACCCTGCATACAGAAACACATTCCAGATGCATGTAAAACTAAAGGAAAAAAATCAAGAGAGTAAGTAAGTTTGAAAAAGACTCTCAAAGCTAAAAAGCAATGAAATCTTATGAAGAAACAAGACGGATAGATTTAACTGCAGAACTATTAAACGACTCTGCATCACAAAGCATTATAAGCCAATTGAAAACGCAACGTAATACGTGCCAAAGATTAAGCTTAAAAAGTTTTAGTCCCATTTCCTTAAGACACTAAAGCTAGCACCCGTGGAGGAGAGGTGTATAAGGATCTAGGGTAGCCTCCCTTGGCAGAGGGGTGAGAAGAGGTTTTGAAATACACAATGCTAAAAGGATGTCAGGGAAAAAGAAATAGCTTCTTTCTAGACGTCTACGGTCAAGGAGAGAGAGGAATACAGTCCTAAGGAGAGAACCAGGAAAAGAAGTCCTCATCCAAGTTGAGGACACGTGAAGCCACCCTTGCATGTGGTCAGCCCAGAACTACGGCAAGGATGCCCTTTGTCCATCCAGGAGCTGTTTGACACAGAAGCATTTCCAGGGGCGACAAGCCTGGCAACGGCTGTCCTGTGTTTGAGTAGTAACTGTGACTGGCTTTTGTTGCAGAGCCCAGTCCAGCAGGGCCCAGCCATAGTATCGATGGGAGCTTGCACAGCCAGGCCTCTGAGCCTGTGCACCACAAATTGGCTTCCAGGAGAAATGCTTCATGTCCTGGGTTCCCTGTGTACTCTAAGGGGATCCCCAGGCACTAGGAGGATCAACCGAGGGAAGACACCTGCACCAGAACTTTAGGCATGGGCCGGGAGATCCTGTAGTGCCTCAAACTGGCAACTGACGGAAGTGCACATCCTTGTTATGAAGACCCAAAATAAAATATTGAAGGTCCTCATTAGTCCAGAAAAATTGGGATGGGGGGTAAAGAAAGACCACAAAGTGAATCCACTTTAAAAGATAGAAAGAGGCCAGGTGTGGTGGCTCACACCTGTAATCCCAGCACTTTGGTAGGCCGAGGCGGGTGGATCATGAGGTCAAGAGATCGAGACCATCCTGGTCAACATGGTGAAACCTCCTCTCTACTAAAACTACAAAAATTAGCTGGGCGTGGTGGTACGCACCTATAGTCCCAGCCACTCAGGAGGCTGTGGCCTGGGGTGAACCTGGGGGTGGAGGTTGCAGTGAGCCAAGATCGTGCCACTGAACTCCAGCCTGGCAACCGAGTGAGATGCCATCTAAAAAAAAAAAAAAAAAAAAAAAAAAAAAAAAAAACGGAAAGAAATAAATGTTTAATTGTAATTTTATATTTAGAAAAAAAGACAAATTATGAAACAGTTTCTTTTAGCTTACATGTGACAAAGTAGGCTATTAATGCAACTTTTTAATTCCTCAGATGAAAAAAGAACAAGATATTGATTTGTGGGGACATACTTTTCCTGACGAGATTGTCTGATAGAACATACGATCCAATAGCCTTGATTTCATGTTTGACTTTTGCAGCACAATCCCAAAAAGGACATTTTTACAAAAAGGACATTTTTTGCAAAAAAATATTGGAAGGCATCATCAATTTTCCCAACGGCCTGTCTTAATCCTCTAAAATTCAAATCTCTGTCGTTTGAAGTGCCTGTCATTTCATCAGCCTTGTAGATTTTCTCTTCTGTAATTGTTAACCGGCTAAGACCTCTGCCGTATCCTCATTGGCCAGGAGCTTTGCACGCGACGAACATGATTCTCCATAATCACTGTGATCAACCTCAGGAAATTCTGCATCTTTTGCAAAATTTGAAATTGTCTTGCATTATCCTTTAGAGTGTTGGCAACATATGGCTAACAGGAACAGGCAGACCTATAAATATGATAATACAGGGTGGGGAAACATGCTGGCGTTAAGTTTAAGGGATGCAGGAAGAGGGGAAGGTTTATAAGAGATCAGCCCAACGATGAATTTTTTTTTTTTTTTTTTTTGAGACGGAGTCTCGCTCTGTCACCCAGGCTGGAGTGCAATGGCACGATGTCAGCTCACTGCAAGCTCTGCCTCCCGGGTTCAAGTGATTCTCCTGCCTCAGCCTCCCAAGTAGCTGGAATTACAGGCATGCCACCACGCCCGGCTAATTTTTGTATTTTTACTAGAGATGAGGTTTCCCCATGTTGGCCAGGCTGGTCTCAAACTCCTGACCTCAAGTGACCCTCCCACCTCAGCCTCCCAAAGTGCTGAGATGATAGGTGTAAGCCACTGCACCGTATTTTTGTGTTACAATATTATTATAACTTCAGGAACTCAGACTGTAGTAATGTGAGAACCAAGGACCTCTGTATAAAATCAAGGGATGCTATCCACAATATGTAAAGAGCTCATAGAAAGCAAAGAGGAAAAAATGGGCAGAAACAGAAATCTTTTCTGAAAAACAAGATAGAAAATGAAAGATGGGAAGAATAATTATTAATAGCTTCACTGTAAGCAAAGAAACATATAAGAAAGCAATATTTTTGCCATCAAATGAATGATTTCTAAATTATAATTCTCAATGCTGCTAAGGTGATGAGGAACTAGGCCTTCTTTGTACACCGCTGGTAGGGTGTAAATTGGTACCGGCTTTCCAGAAAGGAAATGCAAAATTATATCCAGTCTTAAAATCATTTCAACTGCATCATATTTTTTTATAAAGTCCCATGTTGTCTGGGCATATCCTCACATCATTCTTAAAACGAACAAAGACTAAATCAAATGTTGATTTTGAGGGTGTAATTTTTCTGGGGAAAAGAAAATCATCTAGTGGCACAAAACAATATCCTTCACTTTGAGTGAAGTTAATTGCTTTTTCAGCCCTCTCTAAAGTTTGATCTCCCACTCGGAGGCCACTTCGCACAGGAAAGAAAGCCTTTCCCCTCCGGAGAGTGCGCAGAGGAAGGGGCGTGAAGCCCAGCAGAGCCGCATCAAGGCACCCACGCCAAATAGCAAGCAGTTCCTGCCTCAGCCAAGGGGCTCCTCGCACAGCTGCCCCAGGCTCCCTCCCTCCTCAGCAAATCAAACGACAATGCCTTACAGGTCTGTGCCTGCGCTCCCCGGCATTGAAAAGCTGGGATGTCAGCCAGGCATCCACCAACACATCCACAGCGAATATCTTTAGTTGAATGGGGTTAGGAAGCTTTTTCACTTTCTTCTTCAAACTTTCTGTGGATTTGTAAGTTTCTACAATGAAAAAGCATCACATTTACAATCATAAAAGGAGATTTTTTTTTTAAGGAAACAGAGAGGAACAGCATAAACAAAGCACAGAAGTAGAAATGAATGGAGGAATGTGGAGGAAATCTCAGGGCAATGCAGAGGCTGGAAGCTTCAGTGGCGGTGAGTTGGGTGGAATCAGATAGCAGGATCCCACATTACTTGGATTGAAAGATCATGGCTCTGCTGGGTGCAGTGGCTCATACCTGCAATCCCAGCACTTTGAGAGGCCGAGGTGGGCTGCACCTGAGGTCAGGAGTTCGAGACCAGCCTGGTCAACATAGTGAAACCCTGTCTCTACTAAAAATATAAAAATTAGCCAGGTGTGGTGGTGCACACCTGCAGTCTCAGCTACTCAGGAGGTTGAGGCAGGAGAATTGCTTAAACCTGGGAGGTAGAGGTTGCAGTGAGCCAAGATCATGACACTGCACTCCAGCCTGGGTAACAGAGTGAGACGCCATAAAAAATAAAAAGAAAAAGAAAGCATGGATCCCTGCAAGTAGTGAGGAGCCAGGCAGCCCCAGAAGAAGGCCATGCCATGGAGGGCACAGTATGGAAATAGAGGGGAAATATACAGTTCTTTGGAGAAATCATTGAGCTGCTGAATCAACTCTCACCTGAAGTATACTTTACCTCCGGACTTGCACACACACCAATTAATCCCTTTAATTTTTTTAAGACACTTTGAGTCAAGTTTTCCATATGTGGTAACAGAAAGCATGCCAACTGGTAGAATGTGAAACGGAGTGTGGCTTGGAGAATGTTGCCACTGGCTGTCCCAGTTAAAATAGGGAGAGTCCCTTAAAATGAGCTGAGCCTGAATCTTCCTACTGATGGATGGGATGGTCGTCCTCTCTCTCACTGGGAAAAGGACATTTTCTGGGTATAATAAGGGTTTGGATATAAGATGTGCCTCAGGTTTGAATTCCACAAACTCCTCCTGCAGACATAAGAGCAGTTTGTCCAGCCTCAGGGTTAAATTGCATATGAGG
>NW_012098097.1:6756343-6759650 GCF_000951045.1 Mandrillus leucophaeus
TGCTGGAGCCTGAGAAATGGAGGTTGCAGTGAGCCATGATTGTGCCACTGCACTCCAGCCTGGGTGTCAGAGAGAGACCCCAGTCTCAACATTTCAAAAAAAGTAAAAAAATGAAAGCACACTTATACATGTGGCTTCCTTCATCCAAGCACCACATTAAATAACTCAGCCTCTGGGGGTGGTTGTTCCTTCCCCGTCCCCTTCCCAGCTGTGTGACCTTAGCAAATTACTTCTCCCCTAAACTTTGGGTCCCTCACATATAAAAGTGGGGTAATGATAGTGCTCACCTGCCACCTGCTAGGGTTGTTATAAGAGGATAAAACACACAAAGGACTTAGCATGGTGCCCGGCACACAGTACGTACTCAATAAATGGTAGCCGCCGTTCTTATCACAGCCCCGCAAAAAGTCTGTGCGAGCTACGCTTTGAGGAATGTTACAAGTAAATGCCACTTTGTTAGCCCAGAATGAATGAAATTCAATTAAAATCTCTATTGGAACCTCTCAAAGAACATCAAAGGTGATTCTGCTCATAACCTGCAGCCAAACTCCTGAAACTTGTCTCTCATTTCCACACTCCTCATTTCTTCCACCGCCTCCCTCTGGTTTAACATTTACGTGACGTGATGCATGCATTTAGTTCCCCTGACTCCCTTCTTTTGTTTGGCTTTTGTTTTGCTTTGTCGGGGTGTGGAGGGGTGCTTAGTTTTATTTTGTGTCTGCCTCCTCCCCAGACTCTGTACAACCAAGAGGACCCAGGAGCTGACCCAGTGTGGAGGTTGGTTCTCCTCTGCTTGAACGTGGAAAAACCTGACTCAAGCTGACACCATCAAAAAAGGGAATTTTTAGGCCAACATAACTTGAACCTCCAAGGATCAGTGGGACTGGTGCTGAACAGATCTGGGTTCAAGGTCCCAGCTCCTCTTCCTCTCCTGGCTTTGCCTCTCTGAACTGGCATCATTTTTTTTTTCTATAGGAATCCCCAGCTCACAAACCCCAGCCCCCAGCACAGACAGAGAGAGTGTGCAGGCCCTGGAGCTCAATTCAAAAGGCCCAGAATGAAGGCTTGTTGGCTCCAATTGGTCCATCTCAGGTCATGTGTCCATCCCTGAGCCAATCCCAGAGGCCAGAGGGCGGAAGCCACTCATTGGTTCAGCCTCGGCCATGTGCTCCACCGCAGCCTGGGGTGGAACCAGCCTCAGCAGAACCACAGGCCTGCCTGTGAAAACCAGGACCCTGCGTATGAAAACCAGGATGCTGTTAGAAAGGAGAATGGACCCTGGACAGTTAAAAACCATACACACGTGTAATCCACTATGCGGGATGTCTCTCTTCCTTGGAAGGCTGGGGGAGGAGAGGTTGGCAAAGCTCTGCAGGTTGCAGAGTCTCAGGTCCCTGGGCTGAGACGCCCTGGCTGTGCTCAGTATGACATCACTGGCAGTCGGTGTATGGCAAGTCTCTGCATCTCAGAGTCTAGGGGTCTATTACATCCCAGAACACTGCAGCAATTTTTTTTTTTTTTTTTTTTTTTTGGACGGAGTCTAGGTCTGTTGCCCAGGCTTGAGTGCAGTGTCATGATCTCGGCTCACTGCAACCTCCGCCTCCCAGATTCAAGCAATTCTCCTGCCTCAGCTTCCTGAGTAGCTGGGATTATGGGCGCACGCCACCACGCCTGGCTAATTTTTATATTTTTGGTAGAGACGGGCTTTCACCATGCTGGCCAGGCTGCTCTCGAATTCCTGACCTCATGATCCATCCGCCTCAACCTCCCAAGGTGCTGGGATTACAGGCATGAGCCTCCACACCTGGTCTAACGCAGGCCTTTAACGTGTCACTCCTGACTCGGCTCCCAAGGCCATCCAACCAAATTCCTCTGCCTGATATGTGAAGTTCTTCATGATCTCGCCCCTTGCACCCTTCTGCTCCCTTGGGGTAGTGTCCTTTCTCCCTGCCACCCCACAGGCTCACCCTCATTCCTGTGCCTCTGTTCCACAGCCCCCAATCCTAGAAGACTCCTCTTCCCTCCGCTTATCCAAATCCTGGTGGAAATGACCCTGGAAGAGATGGCGGACGAGCTGGTTCTCCTCCTGACTCTCCCAGGAGTCATGCAGACTTCCATGCTGCAATCATCCAACCTCATGGGTCAGAGGGTTCCTTGCCAGTTGGTGAGATGGCTGCTGCCTGCCTATGTCAAAAGGAGAGGTCGAGAGAATGGAGGCGAAGCATGTGAAAGCTTCGGAGAGATGCCTCGCCAATGAGAGGAGGACGCTGTATGCTGAAGGGCTGAGCCTAAGTCATGCCCACCCCTGGCAAGTTTCTCTGATTCCTCAGTGTCCCTGGCCCTGTGTGCC
The DNA here is from genome assembly GCF_000951045.1 of Mandrillus leucophaeus. NCBI lineage: Eukaryota > Metazoa > Chordata > Mammalia > Primates > Cercopithecidae > Mandrillus > Mandrillus leucophaeus. The sequence continues at coordinate 6,758,694 of NW_012098097.1, forward strand.
TCTGGTGGTCTCCACACTGTAACAAGACTGGGCCTGGTGGTCTCCACGCTGTAACAAGACTGAAAGACAGGTTTGTGTCACATGCATGTGGGAGTACTCTGTAAGGAGGAGCTCTCTGAACAGCCAGGGGTAAGGATTTATATACCAGCTTAATGGGTGGGAGGGATGGGGTGGTTGGAGGGCAGGGTTAGGACTTTAGTGGGAAAGCATAAAAGGCTTGGAGGGGCTGACAGCCCACCAGGATCACAGAAAGACTCTTTTAAACTGAAGACATTTGAGATGTGGCAGATGCAGAAAGGGACCTTTTCTGAGCTTCCCTTATCTGACGAAAACAGAGATTCCCGAGAAGTCAGCTGCCATCACCCCCACTGGGGGAGTCTCCAGACACGAAGGCAACTGACCTTTAACACTGTGACATTCCACAAATACTGTGTAAACGAGCTGTCCCCATCAGCTCAGGCTGCGGAACAAAATGTCATAGACCAGGTAGCTTAAATGACAGACGTTTATTTCTCTCAGTTCTGGAGGCCGGAAGTCTGTGAGCAGGGCATCAGCAAGGTCGGGTTCTGGTGAGGGCTCCCTTCCTGACTTACAGGCAGCCGCCTTCTTACTGTGTCCTCACATGGCAGAGAGGGAGAGACAACAGGCTCTCTGGTGTCTCCTGCAAGGGTTCTAATCCTCTCTGACGGCCCCGCCTCCATGACTTCATCTTGACCTAATGACCCCTTAATTGCCCTATATCCAATCTCATCACATTGGGGGTTGGGGTTCCAATGCATGAATCTGGTGGGGATACAAACATTATGTCCACAACATAAGCCTTGTCCAAGCATTTTTTTTTTTTTTTGAGACAGAGTCTCGCTGTCTCGCTGCACTCTGGAGTGCAGTGGTGCAGTCTCAGCTCACTGCAACCTCCACCTCCCAAGTTCAAGCGATTCTGCCTCAGCCCCCCAAGTA
>NW_012098097.1:6761339-6778874 GCF_000951045.1 Mandrillus leucophaeus
AACCACTGTGGGGAAGTGGATGAAAATGTGGCCTGGGTGGACAGTAGACAGGCAGCATGTTTCCACCTGAGTCCAGCCTGTTCTTAGGAGGGACTGTGTGCTGAGAGTGGGCCAAAGTGCAGGGGTCTGGAGAAAGGAGAGAAGCAGAACCAAAGTTTGGCTAAGAGCCACTTTGTTCCCATTGACCAATAGGGACCAGCATTCTGCAAATCACTGATGAGGCCAAGATCGAGAATCTGGAAGGCCAGTGTCTGTCCCTGCCATACATAGGTACACATGGGAGGCATCCCTGAGTTTTATCTAAGCCATGAGAAGAAAGATGTGCCTTTGCAGCAAGCTGTTTTCCAAACAAAGGGTGAGGGGATTCCTGTAACCTCGGCTCTTTTCCAGGGACAGGGGCGCCCAGGTGAAATTCAACATTGTCACTGGATATACACACACACATGCACACACAAATACAGACAAGAAAGCCTTGTTTTTAGAGCTTCCTGTAGTTGCTGTTTGTGTGTGTTTTTAATCTAGAGACACAAATCTGAATCTCTCAATGAGGGCAGACTGAACCCTTGTTTAGGGGATTACCCTCTTCATGGACCTCTTGGTTTTGCAAAGTTGGCACCCATTTCCAGCATTAAAATGAAGATAAGAAGCAGCCAGCAAGTTTGATATGGAGAACAGATGCTCTGCATAGCAATGAAAACTTCCTCTGAAATTATAGCTGCTTTCAAGTATAAAAGTTTCCTCTCCCCAGGGCACTTCAGAGGATTGGAGGCCTGGACTCGAGGAGGGAGACCTGCCTCAGACACTCCTGGAGCAGGGAGCATAAGGCTGAATCAAAGTCAAAGTTGGGGCTGAGATGAGGGAGGAAGGAGGGAACCCCATGGATTCTGGGAGTAGGCAGGACACCTGTGTTTTCTTTTCTGGATTGTAATTCCCTCTGCCTGCCCAGGCCTTTGGGAAGTCTATGGATAGTCCAGCCTGTGGGGAGCTAACGGGAGGCACCCAGTGGTGTGCTGCCAAATATTTAACAGCTGGCTCTCTGGGAGCTGGAAAGTGGGAGAGGAAGATTTCTGCTTTGCAGCATTTGCCAATTTCCATGGTGTCAGTACAATCACCATAGCCAATTTGAAGCTACCAAGCTTGAGAAATTCCTGAAATTCAACAATCAGCACTGGTATACCGGCACCAGCCAGCCCCAGCAACGCACCAGTGCGCCTCTTACACTTAAGGCAAAACCACGTGGAGAGGCAGTGGACAGAAGCCTGGGGAAGCTGGTTACAAGGTGGCCAAACGAGCAGAGCAGGCTGGGTGCAGTGGCTCATGGCTGTAATCCCAGCACTTTGGGAGGTCGAGGCAGGCGGATCACAAGGTCAGGAGATCGAGACCATCCTGGCTAACACGGTGAAACCCCGTCTCTACTAAAAATATAAAAAATTAACTGGGCGTGGTGGCACATGCCCCAGCTACTCAGGAGGCTGAGGCCTTGAGACCTGCTTGAATCCAGGTGGCGGAGATTGCAGTGAAGCCAAGATCGCACCACTGCACTCCAGCCTAGGGAACAGAGACAAACTCTCCAAAAAAAAAAAAAAAAAAAAGGAGCAGAGCAGCAGGCGGGCTCTGATAACTGGCTGGGACGGCCTGATCTCGGAATGTGGAAGTATTCCTCAGGGGTTCCCAACAATTTCTGCACTAGGGAATCTGTCTGTAACAGATTGGGTTTCCTGTGCTCAAGTGGAGGCTGGGACTCTAGCGTTACTTGGGAAGCACAGGCACTGAGTGCTAGATCCTGTGTGGCTGACATCAGCCTGTTAGAGAGTGCCTTGCAAGACCCCAACCCTTGAGTTTCCCCAGTCTGTGTTCACTGGCTCCTGAATCACGGGAGGTTTGGTGGAAGGCACCTAAGAATATGCGTCTGTGGGCGGGTGGAGCAGTGTACGGGTTTCTTGCGCAGAACAGGCACCCTCTGGGTAGCTCAGCGTGACTGTTAGAGAGGGTTCCTCAGGGTGGGGGATGAGCTCCTCCACATCTGTGTACGTGTCAACACAGACAGCTAAATGCAAATGCTTTTAATCAAGGCCAGAAACTGCCACCACTTTGGTTACTTCCTTTCACCATATCCACTAGCTGGGCAAGGTGGAGATGATGAACAAGAAGTTAAGAGGCCTGGAAATGAAAAGCCATTCATTTAATGAAGTCATTTCCTCCCCTCCCTCCATGGCTATGCCATGAATAAATTTGCAATCAACATCTCAAGGGTGCAAGAAATGGTGCATGACTTTATTTTCTTTAAGTCAAATTCAATCTGACTCCAAGCCCCATCCCATGGGGATGACAAGAAACAATCCTTTTCAATGTTGGGGCTCCCTCCCGGGGGTCATATTGAAGGAGAGAGACATCCCTGCAAAGTAAAACTCTTGAGGAGCCTGTCTGTGGTCTGTCTATACTGGTCCTGGACGTCCAGCAGCTCTCCAGCATCTGTGCTAGGTTAAGGCTTAGACTATGTTGAGGGGGAACCCTGGTACCTGCCCTCCACCCCACTCTCCACAACCCCTACTCCCTGGGCATCTCAGGGGAGCCAGCTGCAGAACTCAGAGGTGGGGGTCATCTCCATCCTAGTCTGGAAGAATCTCTTCTTTCTCCACTTTTATATCTGTCCCTGAAAAGCCTCAGCCCTCTCTCTTCCCAATCTCAGCCACCCAGCACCACGTCCTCCTGAGCCGATCCTTTCACAGGAGTCAGGAGTGAGTTGTGCTCTACAGCTTCTACCTTCAACCCTGCAAGTTCCCTAAGACAAACAGGCAGAATGACTCCCTGGGACAGGGGAGTGGAAAATACAAAGAACCAAACCCAGACAGTGTGAACCTTCCACTGCAGTGAAAACAACATGCCAATTAACATCAGTGTTAGCCTGTCCTGTGTGATCGGGAGAAGAAAGGGAGAAAGTTGTGGGGAAGAGAGACGGGGTCCCATCCTCAGAACTGTGGGGGTGGACAGCAGCTGGTGTGGTGACCACAGGTGCGGCCTGCCCATGCCAATTATGGCCGAGCAATATCATCGGGGTTGGATAGCAGCACACGAAGGGCCAGAGGCCGGGCGGGGGAAGGGGAAGGCTGGAGTCACACCTTCTCATACAACGTTTGCAGACTCAGCTTTTTTGAGGTTGATTCCCTCCTCAGCATACCAAGCACCATCCCAGGGTCCATGGTCTAAACTGTGAGACTCGGCCAGGCACAGTGGCTCATGCCTGTAATCCCAGCACTTTGGGAGGCAGAGGCGGGTGGATCACCTGAAGTCAGCAGTTCGAGACCAGAAGACCAGCCTGGCCAACACAGTGAAACCCCATCTCTACTAACAACAACAACAACAACAATACAAAAATTAGCTGGGCGTGGTGGCACGCACCTGTAATCCCAGCTACTCGAGAGGCTGAAGCAGGAGAATCGCTTAAACCTGGGAGGTGGAGGTTGCAGTGAGCCAAGGTGGCACCACTGCACTCCAGCGTGGGTGACAGAGTAAGACTCTGTCTCAATAAACAAACAAGCTGTGAGACTCGCCTGCAGATGTGACTTTCTTTTCCCCCTCCTGCCTCCATCATCCCGCTGGTCCACTCCCGCCTTCCTCTCCTGGCCAATCCCGTGCCCTTCCCAGGTCCTGTTATGCTCATCTCTAATGCACTGTTAAACACTACGATAAATCCACTGGTAAAGGCAGAGACAACTGGGTGGCTGTGGCTGCCACCTTCCTGGTGAGGCCAGTGTCACCACATGAGTCTGACAACGTTCGGACCCCCCTTCTGAAAGCGTTCATAGTCCCTGCTCAAGGCAGGGTGACTGCCAAGACCCACAGCATACTCCATCTTTCATCCTCCCAGCACCCCAAGTAGCAGAGACAGGGGAACGGGATGGAATGTCTGGCTCCATCTTAAACCCCAACTCCATTACTCAGCAAGCCTCAATCCTATTTCTCTGTTCGAGAAATTCATGGCACTCAAGACCTGTCTAAAGAGTTCCCCAAGGCCCCCATCTCTGCCCAGAAGACCCCAGTCACAAACGCAGAAAAATAATAGACCATCCCTGGACACCGTGTCCCAGGTCCAGGTGTACCCCAGTCAGCTTGTGGAGACTTTGGGGCTGAGTCTCAGGTTGGGCAACGATGATGATAACCACTGAACTAACTGTGTCTGCCCTGTGCCCGGCCACTCTTCACACCTGCTCTAAGACTGGGAGCATCCGTATCACCCATAGAAGAAAGGAAGCCCAGAGAAATCACTTCTCCAAATGCACACAGTTCATGAGCCTTAAACAAAATCTCAGGCATCCAATGCCCTTTTATGTTGCAACTTTGTTACAGGCCAGGAGGAGGGAAACATGTCGCCCCCACACCTGTGGGTAATTAACGTGGATTCATTTATCAGATTAGACGCGCTCAGACAAGAGCAACAGATAGAGCCCTGAACAAATAACTTTCCAGAGCAGGAAAGCCACTGAAGAGGACTAAACAGTTGGGGAGCAGGCTAGGAAGCCCCCCACATAGTGGGGGCCCAGGTGCGGTGCAGTACACAACCTGCACAGCTGTGCACAGAACCCGCGAGAGTCGGTGCGGGTGTGATTGGTTTTGCTTCTGTCTGCTGGGGCAGTGCTTCTCACACTCGAATGTGCTGCGGGGGGCCTGGGGGATGCTGTTAAAATGCAGATTCTGATTCAGCAGATCTGGGCTGGAGATGGAGCATCTGCATTTCTAATAAGCAGCCAGACGATGTGGATGCTGGTTGACGGCCATACAATGAGCAGCAAGGTTTAGAGGCGGTTCCAATCGTCCTAGGGTTAACCTGCCACATGGAGCAGACCAGGGTATCTCTACCTCCTCAGAGTTCCCTCCTGGGCCGTCAGCGGGGGCTACAGATGCACGGCCTCTGATGGGGACTTAAATCCCCTTACTGGGATGCTGTGTGTGATTGGACCTCGTCACACTTCCCGCTGCAATTGCTGGCACCAAAGCAGCTTAGGGAACCAGAGGGACTGAGGAAAGTAATATCCTCACAGCCCGGGGGGTGTAAATAATGAAAGTCAGATCCATAAGTAATTACTTTTTAATTAATTAGGAATGATGAATAGCGAAGACCCAGTGACTCTCGGGTGGAGTGGTGTTAACTGTAATAGCCTTGTTCCTTTCCCTGCCCAAATTGATTTGCTGGCAAAGGAGACAGAGGGAAAGGATCACCCTGGGTCTGGGAGACCAAGGAGATCAAGGCAGGGACAGAAGGACAGTCCTCTCCGAGGGCTGAGCCCCAGGAACCTTGACCAAGGTCAGAGAATTCTCCCCACCCCATTGAAATATTTTGTTCCTGGAGAAAGACACGAGCCACACTTCTCACTTCCAAATTCTTTACAGACTTACCTAATTAATCTTCATGCACCTCCTGGAGGGAGAGCCAAGTGCTTCTTCCTTTTCACTCAGCAGGGACGGAGCCGCTGTCCAGGGAGGGCCTGCTCCAAGCCACAGTGGGTGGGAGAAACCCTTCCCAAAAGCACACCTGGGAGGATGGGAAAAGGAGAAAGGCCAGGTGACCCCCAGGAGGGCCAAGGGTCCGTGTGGTATTCCTCTCACCCAGTGCCCTAAGCATAGCAGATCCAGACCCTGTCCCCTGCCTACCACTAACTCATGAACAAAGCCTGAAAGCAGGGCCATTTGGGAGCATCCCCCTATCCACCACATCTGGAAGAAATTACATCATTCAAAGGTGTTAAAGGCACTGAGCGTTCCAGCTTCTCCGTTTGTAGAGGAGGCAATATTGGATCTCAAAACGTGAACACCATTAGGCATCTACAAGGGGTCCTGGTTCCTCTCCTCCGTTCCCCCTGCCTTTAATGACCGTGTGGACCCCCTACTTCCCTCCAGTTCAACCCGGGAGGCCGGCAGGTGGGAAAATGACAGGGTCAAGATTTCCCTACGCTTTTGAAGAAGAGCTGGGTAAACTAGAGTAAGGCCAGTGAAGTACTTGCCTCCAAATTTAAGGGGGTGACCCCCAAACTCAACATATTTGCCAGATTTGTCTCCCCAGCAGATGCACTTGCCAGGGTCCTCAATGTCAGACTCCCAGGGAATCCCTGCTAAAGCAGCACCTTCCCCGAGGCCCAGCTGGGAACTAAGTTTTAGGCAGCTTTGAGGAAAGAGAGTAAGCCAGATGGGAAGAGAGAGGAAGTCAGGGAAAGGAAAAGAAGCAAAGAGGGCTAATGCTCACTTAGTACCTGCCCTGCCAGGGCAGGTTCTTTGCACACTTCCAAGGAAAACATTTTTGCCCCCATTTACAGGGTAAATTAAATTCCCCCACCTGTGCAGAATGGGTCTGAGAAAAAAAAAATCCACGATGAACAAAACATCCCAATGTTAAACAAAGACCAGACCCAGCGCTGCCCTTGGCCTCCTACCTCTCACTCTAGTCCCAGCCCTATAGGACCCTGTCTTTATTTCAAATTTGCATAATTTTTTTCATTGTGGATTGAGGAGCTTTGAATTTTGATTTTAATATTGTATATCTTGATTACCTAGTTTTTAAAAAATCCCCCTCCCAAATCTAGTGCCCAAGGGAAATGCCTTACTCACCCAACCCTTGGTCGTGTTTGGAAGCCATACGGGGTAGTGAACAATGAACATTGATTTAAGAATCAGACACAAAACCAAATTCAGCTTTGCCATGACACCTAGCCAAGCCTCAATTCCCCCTCCATAAAAATGGGCTACTAGTGCCACTGCAGGCTGATGGTGAGACTGGTGACAAATGCTGACCTTGGCACGTTGCCTGGCATAGAGCAGAGGCTCAGTAAAATGGCAGTTCCCTCCTCTGCCCAGTCCTTCCACACCCCAGTCCCCGACCACAAAGACAGCTATCAGTCAGGGGCCCACAGAACCCACCCAAGCTAGGTGGGGACCACCAGCTTCTCAAAAATCCTTCCTGGGTCTTTCTCTGGCAAAGGGAGAAATGAACTGTAGATTCAGGGTGAGAAGGGAAAACTGATAATTGCAGCTGTGTCAAACCAATTTGTTTGTGTTAATTGCCACCAATTAAACTTCCTTTTTGTTGTTGTTTTTTTTGTTTTGTTTTTAAGTTTTAAGTTACCCCAGGTCAGGCTATCTTAGGGAAGTGGATTTCTGGCCAGATGGTAAGAAATGTTTTTATCTACCCTCACCTGATATGGAAGGAGAAAAATAAATTTCAGAGACACTCGGGAGCAATGAACAGATGGAAAAGAGCTGGGGAGGATATGTCAGAGAGAAATGAGTGACTGGGACAGCGTGACAAGCCCAGTCCCCATGAGCAGAGGGAAAGAGAGACCAAGGGCAGCCTAGGCTGGCTGGCTACTCAGTGTGTGGTCCGTGGACCGGCTGCACAGGCAGCACCTGGAAGCTTGTAAGAAATGCAGCACCTCACTCACCACCCCAAGCCCCTCAGTCAGAATCTGAATTTTAGCAAGACTCCTGTGGGGGTTTGTACCCACAGTACAGGTTTGAGAGATGCTGGTCTATCCCACTCTGAGACATACCCATCCTGTGTAGATCTTCCCCAGGCACCAACATGGAGGCTCCTTAGGCCATGGAGTCTTCTGAGTCACCCCACTCATTTCTAAAGCACCTGGCCATTCACCAAGAAAGGTCCTCTCAATGGTTCCATATCTTCTGATGCAACTCCATTCCCCAGCAGATCACTCCTCCACTCGCCACTCTTCTGGGGCTCCAGGAACTGTCCTGCTCTGTCTGGTTGGGTCCAGCCAGTGGGAGCCCCCACCTGGAGATGGGAGGCAGGAAGAGAGAAATGCTGGGGAAGGTATTCCTGACTGAAGCCCCTTTAATGGCTCTGCTCTTCTCCTTCTGGCCACATCTGCTGGGCACCCCCCTCCAAGGCTAAGCTCTATGCCGGGCTCTATTAACCTGGCTCCCTCCTCTTGCCCGGGCAGGCCTAAGGGGCACAGCAGCTTCCTGGCTACTGTTTAGTAGATGCATCTGATGGCAATAACTTGAGCACATCTCAAGAATGACGCCATATAGCAGGCGCACCTGAACGCACGCTCGGAATTCTGAGCTAAGGAATCCAGGAGGAGCCAACCCAGAGAGTCATTCCTTCTCTATGAGGAACATCTGAACCCCCAGCCAGTCTGTGGAACACAGGCCATACAGGGGATCGAGGCCCATGGTTTTGGGTTAAATGAAGGTGCCCAGGTGGAGATGGTTGGGGAGGGTGCTAAGTAAGAATACTGTGTAAACTGCATGCTTTTGTAAGCAGTGGTGGTTCTCCCGCCCAGCCCACAGCTGCTGAGCTGTGTGCTTCATCCTGTTGGACTCACTGCCGCTGAACCCTCCCCTGTCGGTAATCCCCCAGTAAAGCCCCATGTCTCATCTGCTGGATCTGGGTCTCTTCTTTGGCCTGTTGAACCTCGTGCCATCCCCATTGGAGTTAATAGGGATTTGGCACAACAGCCACTCCCTGGATATCTCATTCTCCTCGTTTGCCTCAGCCCTGCTGTCTAATGGGTTTTACTTTATTTAGGTGCTGCAAGGTCAACAGATCAGCAGACAACTGCCATTGAAAAGACTGTCTATGGTACCCACAGGGGCCACACGGAAAGGCAACATGCTTGGTTTTGAGACAGAGGAAGGCGGCAACCACGGGCAAGAGCCTTCCCTGTGGTTCATCGGGATGAAATGAGCAAGGCACAGAGGGCAGATGTAGCACTGGCGAGTGTGAGTAATTTCAGTGGACTCTGAGGCGTCGGAGCCATCCCTAGATGTCTGGCACCTAACCCTGGGGTGTTTAGTGCAGGCAGATGTGGTCAGAGTGTGAGAGCCCAGCAAGGGAGGGAATTGAGGGCGTAGACTCTGGATCGGTTGGTTTGTATTTGAAGGGTTCACCTACACCACCTCCCAAGAAGATTCCTCTCGAGGAAGTGGGTGCGGGAGGGAAAAAGGAAGGCAGGAGTCTGAGGCAAGAGGATTTGGGCAACAGCCGGGTGCGGTGGCTCACACCTGTAATCCCAGCACTTTGGGAGGCTGAGGTGGGTGGATCATGAGGTCAGGGGTTCAAGACCATCCTGGACAACATGGTGAAACCCCATCTCTACTAAAAATACAAAAAAATTAGCTGGGCCCACGTGGTGGTGCGTGCCTGTAGTCCCAGCTACTCAGGAGGCTGAGGCAAGAGAATCACTTGAACCCAGGAGGCAGAGGTTGCACTGAGCCGAGATCATGCCACTGTACTCCAGCCTAGAGACAGAGCTAGACTCCATCTCAAAAAGAAAAAAAAAAAAAGAAAAAAAGAACTGGAGCATCATCCAGTTGTTCAGACATGTGCAGCCTATGGGTGCAAGGCTGATATTAAAACACTAAGTGTACAGAAGCTAGGACACGGTTAATATGCCTACCTAGACTTCTAAAATCATCCTCTTAATAAACTTTTCTGTTAAGCCTTTGAATGTGCCAGCTGCTTCCTGCAGGGCCCTGACTAAATCAAAAGGCAGCCTATGCTCATCTTTGACCCTGTTCTCTCCTCTCTAAGAGCGTACCTGGATTTTCTTCACCTGGACCCTGGGTCATTAACAACACCTGAAACAGAACTCAAGTCTCTCTAGAATAAGCTTTTAGATATGTAAGCAGATCTAATAAACATTTTCATAGGCGACTTCCCACCTCCAATACATACACAAAGTGACCCTGAAAGGTTTTTTTTTCTTTTTTTTTTTGGTTGAGATGGATTCTTGCTCTGTAGCCCAGGCTGGAGTGCAGTGTTACCATCTCAGCTCACTGTAACCTCAGCCTCCCGGGTTCAAGCAATTCTCCTGCCTCAGCCTTCCGAGTAGCTGGGATTACAGGCGTGTGCCACCACACCCAGCTAATTTTTATATTTTTAATAGAGACAGAGTTTCACCACGTTGGCCAGGCTGGTCTCAAACTCCTGGCCTCAAGTGATCCACCCACCTCAGCCTCCCAAAGTGCTGGGATTATAGGCGTGAGTCACCGCACCTGGCCGACCCTGGAAGTCTTAATATACAGCTATGCACAGGAAAGCAGGAGCAAGATCTTCTTTCTAGTAACTAAAGGCAAGAGGTCAGAGTGGGAACATCAAGTCTTCTCTCATCCCCTGAGAAAACGGGTCATCGTCCCTTCTCTGCCTCCCAACCATCCCTGAATTCTGTGACCGAGGGCAGGAGTCAAGAATATGCAGTGCATGCTCCTTGGAGCTCAGAGGTGAATGATGATCAGATTCAATCATTATTAGTGATCTGCATATTCTCTACAGCAGATGAAATAACTGTACAGAAGAGCAGGTGGAAGGGAGAAACCCAGAAATGCCTTTTCCTTTCAGCATTAAAACAGCAATGCTATAAAGCTTGCTGCAATTAATTAGCACTCTTATTAGCACCTTTATCTACTCATCCCCACACAGTGTAAATGCCAGAAAGCATCAGGCAGCTGTGAGCCCAGGGCCTGGGCAGAGCTCGGGAGGGAGGGGCCTTCCTGAGTTCCCATGCTAGGGGCAGGGAGGATGTATGTGTGTTTCCTAGAGATAGCTGCACCTCCACAGACCAGAAGACTGAATCTCCTGGGCACTGAGCCAGTGGGAGTAACCCAGGGAATCTTGTGTGTGCAAAGAAATGCCAACTGCCAAGTAGCCAGGGAGAAAGAGTGACACACACACACCCCTCCTAAAGTATCCACGCTCCAAGACTCGTTGCCCAGGCCGGCTTCCTGATCATGTGACCGATGCAGTGTCACCTGGGGTCTCGCAGTCGGAGTGGCCCCAGGCTTGGAGTTTCATCCTCTGAAGTCGCCTTCTTAAAACTTGATAATTTTATCTTTGAGGGCGGGCACGGTGGCTTACGCCTGTAATCCCAGCACTTTGAAAGGCTGAGGTGGGCAGATCACCTGGGGTGAGGAGTTCAAGACCAGCCTGAGCCAACATGGCGAAACCCTGTCTCTACTAAAAATACAAAAATTAGCCAGGCACAGTGGCGCGTGCCTGTAATCCCAGCTGCTCGAGAAGCTGAGGCAGGAGAATTGCTTGAGTGTGGGAGGCAGGGGTTGCAGTGAGCTAAGATCGTGCCACTGCACTCCAGCCTGGGCAACAAGAGTGAAACTCCGTCTCAAAAAAAAAAATTTAAAAAGACCGAGCGCCATGGCTCATGCCTGTAATCCTAGCACTTTGGGAGGCAAGGCAAGCGGATCACGAGGTCAGGAGATTGAGACCATCCTGGCTAACACAGTGAAACCCCGTCTCTACTAAAAAATACCAAAAAAAAGCCAGGTGTTGTGGCGGGCGCCTGTAGTCCCAGCTACTCAGGAGGCAGGAGAATGGCGTGATCCCAGGAGGTGGAGCTTACAGTGAGCCAAGATCGTGCCACTGCACTCCAGCCTGGGCAACAGAGTGAGACTCTGTCTTAAAAAAAAAAAAAAAAAAAAAAAAACAAAAAACAAAAAAAAACCTATCTATCTATCTATCTTTGAACCTGTGATTTGTAAGTGAAGTCAGATGGGACAGTGGACCATTCTTCAGGGCTTGGGCCCCTGGGTGGTGGCCCCTCCCTCTGTTTCCACACCTCCTTGGGATGATTCTCAGCTGCTAACTCCACCTCCTCCAGCAACTGCTGCTGCCCTGCCATTCCCCTGTGGCAACCTGGGGTGCCAGAGGGTCATTGCGGAGGTGTGTACCCCATGGACCAAATTGTGAAGTGGGGCCCCAAGCATTTGTGGGCATCTGTAGTCACCCCACAGATATCCCTATACTGAAGGAGGGAAACTTACAGCAAATATAAACATCATGATGGTAGAAGAGAAAGCGATAAGAGAAAGGAACAAGCTTTTTTTTTTTTCCTTTTTGAGCAAGGATTCCCTACATTTTCGTTTTATTGATTTTTTATTTTTTTGTTTTGTTTTGTTTTGTTTTGTTTTTGTTGGGGGTTTTTTTGAGACCAAGTCTCACTCTGTTCCCCAGGCTGGAATGCAGCGGCCCAATCTCAGCTTACTGCAACCTCCGATTCCCAGATTCAAGCAATTCTCCTGCCTTAGCCTCCCAGATAACTGGGACTACAGGTGTGTGCCATCATGCTCTGCTAATTTTTTTTTTTTTTTTTAAAGTACAGTCAGGGTTTCACCGTGTTGGCCAGGCTGGTCTCAAACTCCTGACTTCAAGTGATCCTCCCGCCTCAGCCTCCTAAAGTACTGGGATTACAGCCGTGAGCCACTGCCTCCAGCCCCATTTTAAACTGGGCTCTACCAATTATGAAGCTGAGCCTGCCCACTGCTTCCAGGGCATGTTTGGGGATGCTTCACGGGGCTCCCCCAGCCCTCTGATCAGCTGTGACTACTACATTCAATCCTTTGACAGACACATTGAACCCTGGTATGTGCAAGGCTCCGGATGAGGTGATACGGGGGATGGAGGGATGAGAGTCACAGACCCCCAAAAAAGCCACAACCTCGGGGTTCAATTGCTCCTTCTCTGCAACTGTGCGTGTGTTTTTAAATAATAAATGTAGAGAAAGAAATACTGATGCCAATGTTTCAAGCCTAAGCCCTGGCTGAAATTTACTTAGCTGGGAAGGTGAAGAGAGAGTGACCTCAGTGGGGGCAACTTGGTAGCAGTTCAGACCCCGTAGGATGAGCCTGTTCCTTAACTGTAGAGTATCTCAGCAGTGCTGCCCTGAGGTGGTTAAATATAAAAGAGCTAAATCAGAGCCGGTTAAGTTTCTGGTTCTGCTACTTACTACGTAACTTTTCGAGTTTATTAAAGTCTCAGCTTTTACTTTTCTCTGCTCTTGAATCTACCAAACAAAAAATGTGGATTAAACAACATAGAATGGGCCGGGCATGGTGGCTCACGCCTGTCATCCCAATACTTTGGGAGGCCGAGGCGGGTGGATCACCTGAGGTCAGGAGCTCAAGACCAGCCTGGCCAACATGGTGAAACCCCTTCTCTACTAAAAATACAAAAGTTAGCCAGGTATGGTGGGGGGAGCCAGTAATCCCAGCTACTCAGGAGGCTGTGGCAGGAGAATGACTTGAACGTGGTGTGTAGAGGTTGCATTGAGCTGAGATCGCGCCACTGCACTTCAGCCTGGGCGACAGAGGGAGATTCTGTCTCAAAAAACCCCCAAAAACATAGAATGCCCATTAGCGGGTGTGCAGAAACACGAAGCGTGAGGGATGAGGAGAAGCCAACAGAGAATGCATCAACGAGCATCCCTGCTATGGCAACTGAACTCAGTTCCGCTGGGGAACCAGGCAGCAGGGGCCTCGGAATCGTCCCTCAGAAGATCAGGAGGCTGAGACATTCATCCGCCACCTCCCACCCCCAAGGATGTCAGCTCCCCTGCATTTCTGGGCTGCCATACACTCCAGGTGGCAACCCCAGCAGCTGGAGGGAAAATCCAGAATATAAATGGAAGCATGGGATGGTGCCCGCTGTGGGAGCTTGTGAGTGTGCCTGGACACTGCCCACCACAGCCAGAGCTGAAATTCCAAGTCAGCTGGAGGATATGACACAGGACACCAAACCGTCTGCTTCCAAGGCCCAGCTGTGGCAGGGAGCCGGCCAGAGGGTGGGACCCAGGCCCCCTTGTAGTGGTTGCATGCAACAGACGAGAGTTTGCAGCAGTGCAGGCATGAGCCAGCACTCACCAGTGGAGAGGAGGAGCCCATGCCTGTCCCAGAGTGAGCCCTGGGACCAACTCCAGCAACATCATTGTTGGGTTTTCCAGGGCCTGGTGTTCAGGCCCCTCCTTGAAACAGCTGTGGGGACCGGGAGGGCGGCCCAGCAAGACCCCACTGACCGACGCAGAGACTTCCCTGCTGGGTCTAGATGATTTTCACCCAGGTTTCTGGGAGTAGAGCTGTTCCCAGAGCTTCCCTAAGCTCGTGCCCAGATGGCAAATCATGATCCTGTGAAACAGAAGGAGAAACGGTGCGCACATGTGAGCAGGTGAATGGATGCGGGGCCAAGGAGCCTGGGCTGAGTGCAGGACAGCTGGGCTCCACCCTCAGCTCTGCCCCCACCACACTGTGTGATGTCCCAAGAGCTTGAGACAAGAGCTAACACTGATTGAGCACTCACTCTTTGCTGGGCACCACCCTGGGTGCTTTACAAGGGCAAATCCATTTAATCTGTGCATCATCTCTACCCCTACTTTACAGATTAGCAGCCTGAGGAATTGAGACATTAATTGGTCTGCCTCAGGGGACAGCTGGGATCCAGAGCCCTGTCTGACCCAAAGGCACATTCTTCTCCTCTGTAAAGACCTCTGCTCTGATAACTGCACTGGACTTTGGCCTTTAGTGAAATCAGTAAGTAGAAAGCGATTGGAAAGGAGAATGCAGATCACACTACCACACCACACAGGCAAAGACCCATAGTGTGTGCTGCTAATGGAATCCCACCTGAGCAGAGAGGATGGAAAGTGAGAAATGAAAGACAAACCTCAGCAGAATTCCAGGCATTGGGTTCCTGGCTTGCCCCTCCACCACCAGCTACTGTCACCACCCTAAGTCTAGGAGTCCGTCACCTCCCATTCTCACCCCAGGGGAGACGGAACCAGTGGGCACAGCTGGTGGACAAGGACACTGATGGTGAGTACAGCCCATGAGAAGGCATTCCGCGGAGGGTCCAGAGCCACATCCCCCAGGTTCCTGAACCAGGACACCGCAGAAGTTACAGTGTGTGGCTTGTACGCTGACGACAGTGGTGATACGATGGCAGCGGGCCTGCAGACATCCACGGCCCTCCTTCCTGCCCAGCCCTGGAAGCCAGCCTCAGAGCCAGCTCATTCAGAATGGCCATGCCTTCGTAGAAGAAATACCTTCCTCTCTCTGTCCCTGTGTGGGGTAAAAGGATCCAAATCCCCTAACAAAGATAATCCTGGGCCTGGCTGCACCCAGCCCTAGCCAAACCCAGAGGCCGCCCAGGACCACTTTTTAATTCTTTTGCAATCAGCACTTTCCTTTCTTCATTTGCTGGTTGAATAATGCAGCCTGTAAGAAAAGGGCCCTCAGCACAATTCTGGTACTCGTTTACAATGGAAATTGGGAAAACGGCAAAACGCATACTGCAAAATGCATTTAAAAGAAGATGATTCAATTGGATTTGGCAGCTCTGATATTCAGGACCAGAAGGAGAAAATCTGTCTATGATTTGAACATGTATAATTAAGAGGAAAGCCTTAAGTACCGGGTGCATTTCTTAAGATGTCACCGGCTCTGTTGACTCCAGGCGTTTTGATCAGTGGTGCAGAGCATTTATTTCTGAAATCTGAATAGCTATGAGTGAGGCGCCTTTTTAAAACCAGCACGATGGAGCCAAGCCCTGACATGGCACAGCTCGTCAAATGGGGTGAAAGTAGAAGGAGCAAAGAGGGACAGCAAAGGCCCCTCTGGGACCAGCTCTGATCCTCCCCCAGGGTGTACCCCCAAACCTTGCAGACTGAGGTTCAGGCAAAGTTAGATCCATTTGGTGTGTCCTATTTTGGTTCTTCTGCTGCTGCCAATGGAAGTGCCAGCGCCCTGGGAACTGTTCCATCCTGAAAACAGAGAACTTGCTTTGAATGTTGGAAACATTTTAAAAACGCAACTAGTATTGTGGGAAAAGCCATGCAGTGGTTACCAGAAGAAGAAAGCTCAAACCCCATCTCCACCTGGCTAACTGTGGGATCTTGGGCAGGTTACTTAGCCTCCCCCAGTCTCAGCATCCTCATCTGTAAAATGGTCTAAGTAATAGACTCTCCCTCATAAGACAGAACAATTAGACGAGGTTATCCGTACAAATCCCAGTATCTGACATGATACTGGGTCCACTGTGCGTGATTTATCGTTATTATTCTCTTCAGCCCTGTCTTTCAAGCCACCCGAAATAACTGCATGAGCCCAACTCGCTCACTCTCTGGGCCCCCCGAGAGTCTGTGTGGAAAGCAGGACGTCATGAAAAGCCTCACTTGCAGTGCGAGATGACTCAGTGAGGGAGCTGCTGGCAGCCCGAAGCCTTCTCCATGGAGAGCTGGAGGCTTCGCAGGGATGACTCACAGGTGGCACAGCGGGACAGAAACCTCAGGCCGAGATGAGTCACATGACCATAGCTGTCATATGACTTGTTGGCTCATCATCCGAAGCAGAACTGGAATCCCCTGGGACTTCTAGAGTCCCCTCTCTTTTCCTTTTCAGATGGGGAGAGGAAAGAGAAGGATGAGAAACTGGTTTGAGCCCTGGCTGTTCTTCTTAGAGGCCTGGCCTACTGCGGGTAGAATGTGGCCAAACTGTGTCTGACAAAGCCACCCCTTCCCTCCACTCCCTATGCCGCCCGCACTTTTCTTGGGGAGGGGAGGCAGGGAGGAAGGATGGGGGAAGTCCAGGGGAGGAAAAGGAAGAATCTTTCATGCAGGGAATAGCTGCAGGTTTCATAACCACACATGCAGGACACACCTGTTGCAAGACTAAGGAGGAACTGATGCTCAGTACTCCCACGTTTTCCAGCGGATGGGAGGCTAGCCCGGCTGGTGTGGGCCCCACGATGCCAGAGCTGATGGTCAACCACCAGGCTCACCAAGCAAGGAGCCCCTGCAACAGGAATCAGAAGTCAAAGAGCAGCCAGCCATGGACAAATGCGTGGTTCCAGGAGGGTCCCAGAGGTCACAGCCTGCTGGCAGGCTCTAGGGTTCCCAATGACTTCCATCAGATATGGGAGGCATCACCTGACCTTCAGCAATGGGCTGCTGCAAGGCCCCTGAGTGACCACACTCCCTGGGGTCTGGCCAGTACCTCTCTACACATCCAGGCAGCCCGCCCTGTAGTCGTACCCAGCCCTGATTCCCAAGGCCAGTAGCACTGCACCATGTGACCAAAAGATTCCAGCCACCTGGTTCCCAGTGAGAAGCCACAGCCCCAAGTGGTCTGCTCATGTATCAGGGAAGAATTCCTTGCCAGCAAGAGTTACAGCTGGAAACATCAGGCACAATCTCAGGCCAGTTCTGCACAGGTGAGGAAACTGAGGCTGGCCTTGGCTCAGCAGAGAGCTAAGGCACAGTGAGAATCCAACAGTACTGTCATGTCTAGTTCTGGCCCAGACCATGGGGCCATGCTGCTTGCCTGGATGCCAGGGTGTTGGAGTTAATGTAGATGGCTTCAAGTCCTCCAGCTCTACCCCTTGCCAGCTGTGCAGCCTTTGGAAAGTTCCTTAGTTTCTCTTTGCTTCTGTTTCATCACCTGTAAATGGGGCTAAAATGCCTTCCTCAGAGGTGTGCCAAGAATCTGGCCTGGCAGAGCAGGTACTAAGGAAACATTTGCTTTCTTTTTTTTTTTTTTTTTTTTTGAGACGGAGTCTCACTCTATCACCAGGCTAGAGTGCAGTGGCACGATCTTGGCTCACTGCAACCTCCGCCTCCCAGGTTCAAGTGGTTCTCCTGCCTCAGCCTCCTGAGTAACTGGGATTACAGGCACATGCCACCACGCCCAGCTAATTTTTTTGTATTTTTAGTAGAGACGGGGTTTCACCATGTTAGCCAGGATGGT
>NW_012098097.1:6778924-6789030 GCF_000951045.1 Mandrillus leucophaeus
TTAGTAGAGACGGGGTTTCACCATGTTAGCCAGGATGGTCTCGATCTCCTGACCTCATGATCCGCCTGCCTTGGCCTCCCAAAATTCTGGGATTACAGGTGTGAGCCACCATGCCCAGCCATCTGCTGCCCGTGTTTTTTTTTTTTTTTTTTTTTTTTTCTGAGTTTCTCACTGGTCCCATCTGTTTCCCGCTCCTTCCTCAAAGCTGTTTAAAGCTCCGAAACACTCCTGCCTCTGAGATGGCTCAGCCTTTAGCGCCACATGTGCTCAGTGATACCCCCATGAGTCTGACGGTGAGGACCTCGGCAACTGCATCTGACCCGGAGGCAGAGCCTGGAAATATAGGCAAGGAAATGGTCTGTGAGTGTTAAGGAAGGCCCAATGACTTCATCCCCTGAAAGACGTGAGAAGACGCCTTCAGGCCTCCAGTCCTGAACCTTCTGATGTAGTGTAGTGTGAACAATTAATGTTTCTGGTTTCGCAAGCTTTGTTTCTTCCTTTTTACTTTACATATCGGGCATGGCTTATAGGAACCAAAGCAATCCAAACAAGAGTAAGAAGAAACGAAGAGGAATGAAAGGAAACATGAACCGGAAAAGCATAGAAGCTAGGGTCTTCTAGGGAAGGGGCATTCTGCAAGAGCTTCTGAGAACATACCTGTTGCAGCACTAAGGAGGAATTGATGCTCAGTACTCCCATGATGTCCAGCGGACGGGAGGTTAGCCTGGCTGGTGTGGGTCCCACAATGCCACAGCTGATGGTCAGCCTTCAGGCTGACCGAGCAAGGAGAGCCTGAAACAGGAATCAGAAGTCAAAGAGCACCCCAGCTATTGACACATGGGTGGTGCCTGAGGTCACAGCCTGCTGGCAGGCTGGCTCTAGGGTTCCTAATGCACCTCCATCAGAAATGGGGGGCATCACTTGACCTTTAGCAATGTCATCCCTTAGGGAGGCCAGAACCTGAAAATAAAGGAGGAAATGCCCTCTGGATGTTGAGGGAAGCCCCGCAGGACTGTATCCTTAGGAATTTTATTACATTAAGAGAGGAGAGAAAAGCTATTTAGGCCCTCATTCCAGAGTTTCTGGTGTAGTGTAGTGTGAAAATACAGTGTTTCAGCTTTCACGTTTTGGCTTTTGTTTTTGGGTTTTTTTAAAAGACAGGGTCTCACTCTGTTGCCCACGCTGGAGTATAGTAGTGCAATCATAGCTCCCTGAAGACTTGGACTCCTGGGCTCAAGTGATCCTCCTGCCTCGGCCTCCCAAAGCACTGAGATTACAGACATGAGCCACCATGTCCAGCCACTTGTTTTTGTGTTGTTTTGTTTTGTTTTGTTTTAATCTTCCAAACCAATGAAATGAAGAGAATAGGAGGAAGAAGATTGGCTCCATTTAAAAGGCCAGAAGTTTGGGCCTGGTGGCTCATGCCTGTAATCCCAGCACTTTGGGAGGCCGAGACCAATGAAATGAAGAGAATAGGAGGAAGAAGATTGGCTCCATTTAAAAGGCCAGAAGTTTGGGCCTGGTGGCTCATGCCTGTAATCCCAGCACTTTGGGAGGCTGAGGAGGGCGGATCGCTTGAGCCCAGGAGTTTGAGACCAGCCTGGGCACCATAGTGAAACCCTGTCTCTGCAAAAATTACAAAAAATTAGCCAGGCATGGTGGCGCATGCCTATAGTCCCAGCTACTCGAGAAGCTGAGATGGAAGGATTGCTTGAGTCTGGGAGATGGAGGCTACAGTGAACTGTGATCGTGCCACTGCATTCCAGCCTGGGCAACAGAGAGTGAGATTCTGTCTCAAAAATAATAAGATAGAGAGATGATAGATAGATAGATAGATAGATAGATAGATAGATAGATAGATAGATAGATAGATAGATAGATAAATAGATAGACAGACAGACAGATAGATGCCAGAAGCTGATCAGAGAGAATTAGGGCATAGAACGCATTATAGAAATATCTCATTCAAAAGTGGTTAACACAAGGCATGTTCCCACTGAAAGGAGAAAGGCTCTGATACAGAAAACAGTCTCTCACTCAGGACACCTTATTCCCTGACCATAGTAAATAAGGAAGATGTTAATGCTTGCTGGGGGCTCCCGTGAGGTTGGGCTCATTGGGAACACTGCTTTATAAGAATGCTGACACCTTTTTTTTTTTTAATATAAGCATGGCCTTCTCCCCTAATGTCTTTTGGCCTTTGAAGAGTGAAACTGATTCTTGCTCTTCACGTGCTCCCCATTGCGTAGAGTGGGACTCTGCAGTTTGGCTCTGGGTTCAGAGAAGGAGTTCTGGGGGCAAACACAGACCCCTAATTCAGCAGCCCCTTAGCTTTGTGGACTCTGGCAAAGTACTGAAACTCTTTGTAGCACTTTTCATGATCTTCCCTATGGCCACCCTCCTGCTGGAGAGTTCCTGCTGGAACTGAAACTGACCTATTGGCTGGGTGTGGTGGCTCATGCCTATAATCCCAGCACTTTGGGAGGCCGAGGTGGGAGGATGACTTGAGGTCAGAAGTTCGAGACTAGCCTGGCCAACATGGCGAAACACTGTCTCTACTAATAAAAAATTTAGCTGGGCATGGTGGCAGGCATCTGTAATCCCAGCTGCTCAGGGGGCTGAGGCAGGAGAATCACTTGAACCTGGGAGACGGCAGTTGCAGTGAGCTGAGATTGCACCACTGCACTCCAGCCTGGGTGACAGGTGAGATTCTGTCTCAAAAAAAAAAAAAAGAAAAGAGTCTGGGCATGGTGGCTTACGCCTGTAATCCCAGCACTTTGGGAGGCTGAGATGGGCAGATCACAAGGTCAGGGGTTCAAGACCAGCCTGACCAACATGGTCTCTACTAAAAATACAAAAATTAGCCGGGCATGGTGGCACACACCTGTAATCCAGCTACTCAGAAGGCTGAGGCAGGAGAATCGCTTAAACCTGGGAGGCGGAGGTTGCAGTGAGCAGAGATCGCGCCACTGCACTCCAGCCTGGGTGACAGAGTGAGACTCTGTCTCAAAAAAATAAAAAATAAAAAAAAGAGAAGAAAAGAAAAGAAAAAGAAGCTGACCTATTGTAGGAGGTAATTTCATGCCCTTGGGTTTGCCATTTGACTGAGACTCACATCTCTGCCCCTTTTTGGCTGGGAATGAGTATGTGGCCAGTCTGGTCCATGAGACCCAAGGAATCTGTTGGAAGTCTATGGAAATGAATTGTCTGGCCTGATTTAAAAGAGCAAGGGACAGAGTGAGAGAAGGGAGCTAAGGGGGGCAGCCCTTGCTGCCCCTAGCTATCTGTGTACATGGATGGGTGAAGACAGAGGCTTGGAGCTGCTGCCACCATCTTTTTTGAGACAGAGTCTCGCTCTGTCGCCCAGGCTGGAGTGGCACAATCTCGGCTCACTGCAACCTCCGCCTCCCAGGTTCAAGCAATTCTTTGCCTCAGCCTCCCAAATAGCTGGGATTACAGATGCATGCCACCACGCCCAGCTAGTTTTTGTATTTTTAGTAGAGACGGGGTTTCACCATCTTGGCCAGGCTGGTCTCGAACTCTTGACCTCATGATCCACCTGCTTCAGCCTCCCAAAGTGCTGGGATTACAGGCGTGAGCCACCACAACTGGCCTGCTGTTATCTTTTAATGCAAAGGGAAGACTGAGAAAACTGCAAAGACGTTTGCCAGAGCGCTGGCATCACCACACTGCGGTAGCCACCCCAGAGCACGTGCCTCCAGTTTCTTGTGTGAGGAAAGAAATGATTTAAGACCATTCTAGCTGTATGTTGTTACTTGCAACTGAGCACACTCCCTTTCCAAGCCCTAACGGGCACAGCTATCAAGTCAAGAGAGGAATAGTGCCAGCATTGGAAGGTTGCCATGAGAAGGTTCACATGACGGTTCACATGACACGTGTGAATTGCGCAGCAGTGTGCGGCATGCAAAGGACGCCCACAACACGTAGCCCGTCTTCTCTTTAGCCAAACCCGGACTTCATGCCTCCAAAACCAACTAGTCATGTGAGGCAAAAAGGGCTCTTTCCAGAGCCCAGCCCGGGTGCCGAGGCAGCCACCCAGTGGTTGGGATTTAGAAGGAGCCTCACTGGCTCAGCAGCCACAGAGCTTCTGCCTCCAGGATCCAAATGCCACTGCCCAGAGGCCCAGGTTGACCGAGAGCAAACACAGGAGCTCTTCGAGTGGCAGAGAAAGTGTCAAGGAAGTGAATCGCAGGGGCCGTGAACATCTGACCCCTCCAGAAAGTGCTGGTGTGGAGAAATGCTAGTGGAGCTTCATTTTCAGCCTCTGATTTCATTAATAAGATAATGATGAGTCATTTAACTTTGCATCTGAAGAGTGAAGCAAATTACCTGTGTCTATATTGCTTAATGACGGAGGCACTAACAGGACCTTTGCTGCCTGCGGGAACCGAAACTGACCTACTGCAGGAGGCAATTTTATGCCCTTGGATTTGCCACTTGACTGAAGCCATCCATCAGGCCGGAAACTCACCGCCCCTCCCCAACACACACTCCACATTAGCTCAGTGTCCTCTGCTGCATGCTGTCCCCCTCCCTAATGGACGCAGGCTTTTTTAACCCAATGATCCTGCTACCATTAGTTATTTCCCGGACATGAACCATTGGGCCCTCGTTAGCCAATTCTCAGGTATCCAGGTGTGAATTTTCCACTTTGGCGTCGTTTCCCCGGAGAAGTATTCATCTGAGCCAAGCCGTGTCCTGGACTCCATCTTCCCATCAGCAGGAAATACCAGTACCGCCCGTGGCCTTCTGAGCCAAAGATGATGAGAGAAATCAGGACGCAGCCAACCACAGAAGCCTTCCAACGGCCAGAGAGGCTCTTTTGGATTTTTCACTGTTTCAGGTCCATAGATTTTTTTTTTCATTTCTTTTAATTAAAGTAGAATTTCCATACAGTAAAACTCACCCTCTCTAAAAGGGAATGGCTGCAAGGGTTTTCACAAATGCACGCAGTTATGTGGCCACCGAGACAGGCAAGACACAGTACAGTTCCATCACCCCAAAGAGTTTCCTTGCACTTTCTGTGGTCAACCTCTCCTCCCACTCCCAGCTCCTGGGCAGCACTGATCTTTCCCTATAGTTTAGCCTTTGCCATCATGGCATATACACTGGGAAGCCCTTTGATTCCAGCGTATTTCACTTAGTCACCTGCATTTAAGACGGATCCAGGCACTTTTGTGCATCAGTAGTTGGTTCTGTTTTGGTGCTGAGTAGAAGTTCACTGTACAGGCCAGGCTCAGTGTCTCACCCCTGTAATCCCAACATTTTGGGAAGCCAAGGTGGGCGGATCACCTGAGGTCAGGAGTTCAAGACCAGCCTGGTCAACATGGTGAAACCCCATCTCTACTAAAAATACAAAAAATCAGCTGGGCGTGGTGGCAGGCGCCTGTAATCCCAGCTACCTGGGAGGCTGAGGCAGGAGAATCGTTTGAACCTGGGAGGCAGAGGTTGCAGTGAGCCGAGATCACACCATTGCACTCCAGCCTGGGCGACAAGAGCAAAACTCCATCTCAGAAAAAGGAAGTTCACTGTATAGACATACCATGAGCTATGGATGAGGCCCCAGGGTGTTCACTGAGTGCCTACCTACTCTAAGCCAAGTACTTGAACATACATTATTTCAATTAATCTGCAGGAAAAACTGTGAGGTAGGTACTCCTTTTTTTCTTTTTCTTTTTTTTTTTGAGATGGAGTTTCGTTCTTGTTGCCCAGGCTGGAATGCAATGGCATGATCTCGGCTCACTGAAACCTCTGCCTCCCAGGTTCAAGTGATCCTCTTGCCTCAGTCTCCCAAGTAGCTGGGATTACAGGCATGTGCCACCATGACCAGCTAATTTTTTGTATTTTTAGTAGAGACAGGGTTTCACCATGTTGGTCGGACTGGTCTTGAACTCCTGGCCTCTGGTGATCCGCCCGCCTCGGCCTTCCAAAGTGCTGGGATTACAGGCGTGAGTCACCACATCCGGCCAGTAAGTACTCCTTTGTCTCCATTTTGGAGATAAGAATAGGGCCATGCAGCCAGAGAGAGAAGGGATGGGCCAGGGACAGCCACGGGCACCACAGAGAGGCCATCCACTCCATCTTTCACTCGTTTGTTGGACAAGCATCTCCTGGAGCCCTTTCTCAGGACAGGGCACTGTGCTGGGTGCAACGGGGAAGCGCACACAGCCCTGCACCGAGGGGGTTACGGTCGAGGACTATACTCCCGCCTGCCTCGCAGGATGAGTCCACTGGACTTTCTTGTACTTGATGCTGAAGACGCCACATTTGGTGAGTGAGTGGCCCACATGAGGTGATCCTCCTGGTATGTGTAGGGAGAGAAAAGATTCAGCCTTCCGTAAGACCCTGGGGACCAGCAGCAGGAAGCATGAGAAAGTGGCCCAAGGGTGTTTTCTCAGCACATGCTCTCGAAACAATGAAATTGCAGGTTTCACTAGACAGACACGCCAGCCACTGCCGGCGAGTAAATATAGCGGTCCCTGAGGCCTGCTGCCCTCCAACACCAAGTCTCTGTCTTTTGGATTGGGCCACAAAACCAGAAAGCAGATGGTGGGGAAGAAGCAGGGGTAGGGAGGAGGAAGTGGTCTGGGCATCACTGCCCTGGCTGTTTGCACCCCTGCTCCAGGCACATGGCCCTGAGGCTCGCCACCCTGTTGGGGAAGATGGCACCCACTTCACGGCCTCCCATTATCAGCCATACACACGCCTGGGGTCGTCCTCTGACCGATACAGTGTGAGCAACAATTTGCTGGATGTATAGATTTCCAGGGGAAAGAGGCAGCAGTGGCTGTTGTCCCACAGCTCTGCCTAGGGGTGTGGACTCCAGCTTTCTTGGCCTAGATCATAAGAGGGAATCCCTAAATAGATGCTTTCAGGGAGGGGATGGAGGCGCCTCTGGCTCATTTCCTCCTGGGAGGCCCCAATAGAGCAGTCCACTGGGCTTCTGAAGGCTCCTCGGGAAAGTGCACATTTCATATTTGTTCTCAGCTCCTAGCCAAGCGCCTGGTTTACTAAGCAGCCCTTGAGCAATAATGAATGAACGAAAGGAGGAAGGAAAAAGAGAAAGACAAGGAGGGAAGGGGAGAGGGAGGGAGAGAAAGAGAAGCCCCTAGAGGCAATCCATTCTGAGTTTCTTAGTAAACAGAGAAAACACTTAAGCTCACCAGGTGGTGAACAGCAGGAATTTGGGGTTCCAGTGCCGAACCCCCATTCCACCACCTCTTAGCTGCACAAGTTATTTTACTTTTCGTAGACTCGGTTTCCTTGTCTATACAACAAGGATACGGATACTTCTCTCTCAGGATCTGGGGGAGGATGACATGAGATCATTTTAGACTTCAGCCTAATGCCTGGGATGGAATAACTGCCAATTAAAAGTCGCTATTGCTGCTGCTGTTCTGACTTTAGCAAAAGAGCCTTCCTGGGTCTGGCCTGAAAGCAGGGCAGGCCCTGCCACGGCCGGGACCCCCTGGTGAGAAAGGACCCTCTTGGAGACTCTGACTTCATTCCTGCCGGAGCTGTGGGACAGCTGTCCCTGCCGGCAGCTCCACGTGTCTCTGGAACTCTCTGAGCACCAAGCTTTGTGTGTCTGGATTAATTGCTTTCTCCACCCCCGCATCTCTGCCCACCTGCGAGTGGGAGGCTGAGGTGACTGGGGACCTTCAGGTTTTGGTGGAGCCCCTGGCCCCCCAGGCCTGAGCTTGAGGAGAGATGGAGAAGGACTTTATTAAGATGGATGTCAGAGCTCCGGTCAGCCCTCATCCTGCAGCTTACGCTAAATTATTAAACGTCGGCAAGGACGCCAGGGGCTTTGCCATTTGTTAACAGATGGCTCTCAACTGAATCTCGGTGCATCATCTTGATGTGATATCAACAGGGGATTGAGCACAGCCCAGGTATGCAGCACGGGAGGAGGAAAAGGCACTGCGGACCCCCGTGGAGACTGCCCACCTTGTCCCTGCAAGCTCCTCTCAGGTTCACCCACCTGTGTCAGTTTTGCTTCTTGTCCCCCTGCCGAGGGGCTCTCTGAGTCCAGCGGGGCACCAGACCTGCCCAGAGCAGCAACTGTAATAATTAATGTTGCATGAGGGTCTAGTTGGTGCTCAGCATTTCCCTCGCATTTCTTATTTAATCTCCACGGTGAGCCTGCAAGGGAGGTGTCATTCACATCCCTTTATAAATGAGCATGTGGAATCCAGAGTGGCTTATTGCCCAGTGTTGCACTTGCTAAGTGACAGAGCCCGGGTCAAGATCCCCATCCCTCTGACATCTCCAGCCTAACCTCTCCACTGTGCTGCCCCCTGGGCCCCTGTCCACCAACTCTGAAACCCTCCCCAGCTCCCCTTGACCTGAGAGTGCACGGGGAGAATCACCACTGGTGAATTCCGATGCTCACATCCTCCCTGGAGGTCCAAAAAAGGAGGAGCAGGGAAGAAAATGCTGGAACGAGCTCAGCCCTCCTCTCTGGACATCCCCCACTTCATGAGGGTAGGACCCAGAGGATGACAACAGGCTGCTTGCCAGGATTCGTTTGCTGTGGTGAGGCAGCTGTCACGGTCCCTGCCCTCTGCCCTGTCTCTGGGTCTCCCAAAGAGGTGTCCAGCCTGCCCTGTCATTATTATTTATTGTAATTGCTGCATTTTATTGAGCACCAACTCTCTGGAGGGCAGCAGGTATAATGTGATCACATTTAAATCATTGTTAAAAGCTTTGTCATAAGGACAGTCAGTCAGTAAGAAAATCTGATCACAGCAATTTAGAGGTCCCTAAGACTCGGGACTGGGAGGGGATCCTTGATTTTATACTTTGCAACTGAATGGAACTATCTCAGGTTAGAAACTCCAGGTAGCAGGTGACTGACTTTCAGATCTTCCAAGAGCCCCGCATGCCCATTTTAATGGAGGGACAGCTCGAGTCCAGATTCCCCAGCCTGAGGAGGCTCTGCAGACAAGACGCGTGTTATACACGCTCATCTCCTCACATCGAATCTGTCCTGAGTTTACTGCAGCCACAAAGCCCAAGGGCTCCACACACTGACACTGACCCTTCCTCTGACCCAAGGCCCTGGCAGGTAAGGAGAAGGCCAGCAGGTGTCCGCAAGAAGACGCCTCTGCCCTCCCCACCTGTCTCCTTGGAGCCCCATCTCCACTCTCTCAGGTACAATCATTTCTCTGAGGAACCTTCTGGCTCTGGGAAAGTGGCTGAAAGCCTCCCTGGTCAGCAATTCTTACTCCTTCTCTGGCTTCCCACTCTCTCCTCTTCCATCCTGATCTTCTCATTGGAAACTGACGTCCCACCTGGGCAAAATGAAGCCCAGTCAGGCCTTTGCCTCTGCGGGGAGGGGAGGCTCCCCAGAGCTTCCTCCCCCCGCTTCTCGCACCCGCCCACGGGCGCTTCCCTAAGGAACTATTTTTAATGGGTGTCCCCATGTCCCTTCCAACCACCAAAGGGGGAAAATATCCTTAAAGCAGTTGCTTATTAACAGCATTTGGTGGCATTCACAGCCCAGGACGTGGCAAAATATAGATCAGAGCTGGGAAAGCCAGGAATCATACTGCCATTTGTCCTGTTCCAAATGTCATTTTGCATTCCATCGCAGCATATTACCGAGATGATTAGTGGCATCAAATGACTTCTGAAAAATGATTATGTGCCATTAAAAGCATTAGTCTGTCCAAAACCAGCACAAACAAATGACCATGCGAGGATGAGTCATTAGCTGGGGAGGCTGGGTGACGAGTGGAGAGCTGCCCTGTGCTGGGCAATTAGCGAGACCAACAGGTTGGGTCAGCGGGTGCGGGGGGTGGGAGTGAAGCCCAGAGTTCTGCCTGGGCTGGGGAAGCCCTGGGGCCCCGCGAGAACAAAGGGCCTGTGGGGTTCACGCTTCTCCCAGGGAGCACGGATTTGGGTTTGCTTGGGGGGCACTGCCCTCCCCACAGGCTGCTGGCAGAGATGTCACAGCCTTCCCCAGTGGAGGAACAGGAAAATGAGGCTGGTGCACCTGCAGGTTACTGGAAACAAGATGTGGGGAGAAACAGAGGCAGGGCCAGGACATCATTACAGGGGTGTAGGATAAGCAGGCAGAG
>NW_012098097.1:6789080-6791454 GCF_000951045.1 Mandrillus leucophaeus
ACTCTCTGGAGGGCAGCAGGTATAATGTGATCACATTTAAATCATTGTTAAAAGCTTTGTCATAAGGACAGTCAGTCAGTAAGAAAATCTGATCACAGCAATTTAGAGGTCCCTAAGACTCGGGACTGGGAGGGGATCCTTGATTTTATACTTTGCAACTGAATGGAACTATCTCAGGTTAGAAACTCCAGGTAGCAGGTGACTGACTTTCAGATCTTCCAAGAGCCCCGCATGCCCATTTTAATGGAGGGACAGGTCGAGTCCAGATTCCCCAGCCTGAGGAGGCTCTGCAGACAAGACGCGTGTTATACACGCTCATCTCCTCACATCGAGTCTGTCCTGAGTTTACTGCAGCCACAAAGCCCAAGGGCTCCACACACTGACACTGACCCTTCCTCTGACCCAAGGCCCTGGCAGGTAAGGAGAAGGCCAGCAGGTGTCCGCAAGAAGACGCCTCTGCCCTCCCCACCTGTCTCCTTGGAGCCCCATCTCCACTCTCTCAGGTACAATCATTTCTCTGAGGAACCTTCTGGCTCTGGGAAAGTGGCTGAGAGCCTCCCTGGTCAGCAATTCTTACTCCTTCTCTGGCTTCCCACTCTCTCCTCTTCCATCCTGATCTTCTCATTGGAAACTGACGTCCCACCTGGGCAAAATGAAGCCCAGTCAGGCCTTTGCCTCTGCGGGGAGGGGAGGCTCCCCAGAGCTTCCTCCCCCCGCTTCTCGCACCCGCCCACGGGCGCTTCCCTAAGGAACTATTTTTAATGGGTGTCCCCATGTCCCTTCCAACCACCAAAGGGGGAAAATATCCTTAAAGCAGTTGCTTATTAACAGCATTTGGTGGCATTCACAGCCCAGGACGTGGCAAAATATAGATCAGAGCTGGGAAAGCCAGGAATCATACTGCCATTTGTCCTGTTCCAAATGTCATTTTGCATTCCATCGCAGCATATTACCGAGATGATTAGTGGCATCAAATGACTTCTGAAAAATGATTATGTGCCATTAAAAGCATTAGTCTGTCCAAAACCAGCACAAACAAATGACCATGCGAGGATGAGTCATTAGCTGGGGAGGCTGGGTGACGAGTGGAGAGCTGCCCTGTGCTGGGCAATTAGCGAGACCAACAGGTTGGGTCAGCGGGTGCGGGGGGTGGGAGTGAAGCCCAGAGTTCTGCCTGGGCTGGGGAAGCCCTGGGGCCCCACGAGAACAAAGGGCCTGTGGGGTTCACGCTTCTCCCAGGGAGCACGGATTTGGGTTTGCTTGGAGGGCACTGCCCTCCCCACAGGCTGCTGGCAGAGATGTCACAGCCTTCCCCAGTGGAGGAACAGGAAAATGAGGCTGGTGCACCTGCAGGTTACTGGAAACAAGATGTGGGGAGAAACAGAGGCAGGGCCAGGACATCATTACAGGGGTGTAGGATAAGCAGGCAGAGCTCCACCACAGAGGTCCCTGGGGGGAATTTTTAAATTAATTCCAGCAAAAAAAAAAAAACAACAAAAATTGGCTTGGGGATCACAATGTAATTTACAACAACAAGAACACTTAGAGAAGCTATAATTTCAGAGATTAAAAAACATTTTTTGGATATATACTAACAAAATAGCTTTGATGTGACAGTGAAAGAAAAAAAAAACAACAAGTAAAAGGGTTATCATTTTCTTTTTTCTTTTTTCTTTTTTGTCTGAGGCAGGGTCTCGGCATGATCACAGCTCACTGCTACCTTGAAGTCCTGGGGCTCAAGTGACTCCCACCTCAGCCGCAAGAGTAGCTGGGACCACAGGCACGCGCCACCACACCTGGCTAATTTTTGTATTTTTTTTTTAAGAGATAGGGTCTCACTATGTTGGCCAGGCTGGTCTTGAACTCCTGGGCTCAAGCGATCCTCCCACCTCAGCCTCCCAAAGTGCTGGGATTACAGGCGTGAGGCACCATGCCCAGCCTGGGTTGTTGTTTTCGAGTTTGTAAAACTAGCTGAGCTCTGACACCAACCCTTGGGGCACCCATGGTGTTCCATGTTGAATTCTACTTCTTGGGGCAAAGATTTGCTTTTTAGGAGATGGAAGGGAAGTCCCCTTGTCAACCCTCCTTGTCCTCCTCCTCCATCCTCACTTGTGTCTAGGCCTACTCAGTGGAACCACATCCTTTGAGGTGGCTTTGAGGGCCACCTCAAAGCTTCCTGGGCACATTCTACTGCTGGTCAGGTTCTGGAAGTAGTAAGCACCACCCTGCTTTATCTCTCCTCTTCCCTGCTTCCTTCCCTTCTTTCTTTCCATACATTCAATGATGTGTGTGGACAGTCTGTTCTCTGCCTTGCCGGGTGTGCAAGCTCAGCCCAGCACTGGCCAGCCCTGCCCTCCTGGAGGGTGTCATTCAA
>NW_012098097.1:6791979-6793471 GCF_000951045.1 Mandrillus leucophaeus
GTGACCCCACTTACAGGGATTCCAAGCGCCCTCTGTTGTTCCCGGTGGAGCGATCCCGGGCGCCCTGGTGAGGGACAGGCTAGGGTGTTGCAGTATGGTTTTTTATCCTAGTCTGGAGAGCCTTTAGCGATCACTGAGGTCCCAGGTTCAGCTGTGCAGACTCCAGGCCAGTGGTCCTCAGCCCGAAGCATGAGAATGTTCTGGGAAGCTTTTTAACAGTAGCAATGCCGGGACTCCAGCCCCGCCAGGTTGAAGAACCACTGGTCTGTCCCACCCCTGCCTGTTACAGATAAGGAAACTAAGGCTTGCAGAGGAGCAGCAACCAGCCCGGGGGCAAACAGCTTCTCCAAGCTAAAGCAGATCAAGAACCCGATGCCTCCGAAAAGCAGCTTCCCATCCTCCTGCCTTCCCTCTCTCTCGCTCCCACCTGCCACTGCGAGGCAGCAGAGCAGTGGCAGCTTGACCTGGAGGCTGTCAGTCCTGACTGACACCTGTCACAACCCTGGCTGCTCCGAGCACCTCTGAGGCCCAGCCCCACGACAGCCTTCACCTCCGATTGTTGCTGCCTTTCCATCTCCAGAGCCAGAAGAGGCCGCCATCTCAAAACAGTGACGGAACTCCAGGAGCCCTTCATCTTGCTCTCCCCTTGGGCCTCACTGGGAATGACTGGTTCATTCCAAGCAGCACACACACGCTGTTCTTCATCTTTATCGAACTTGGCTATGTGGTTCTTGCTGCTTTGACGGGAGGGATGGCTGTGATAGCAGCTTGGAAGTGCTGGGCTGAAATTGTTTTTTCCCCCCTCCTCACCTCGTTCTATTAGAAAAACATGAAATCTCTTCCTTCCGTTTATTTGTTTTATGTGCTTCCTTCTTGCTAAGACAGAGAACAAAGTGATGTTGGATGACGGTTGTTAGCATCCCAGCCACACAGGTAACAAATGCTTGTGAGGTTAGTTTGCTGAAGTACATGTCCAGCTGCTACAAAAGATCCAAAGTAGCCATTTGTGTGACCCCAGCTTCCAGACCTGGCTGCCTTTTACCTACTCCTTCTTGACTCAAAAAATTAGTAAGACACATAACAGCCTAGAAGTTCTTCAAGGTGTCTAACTTCAGTCTCTCCTACTGCAGTTCAGTCTTTTTGAGTCAAACCAATACACATTCTCCCTGCAAAGGCTGGTGATGCACAAGAATATTGCCAGTCATCTCTCTTCCAGCAATAATAAGTCACAAGCAGCCCCCTGCTTGGTTTGGGACACTGATTTCAAGGCCTGCCATCTGGGAAATGCTGAGACAGCATCTGGGGTGCCCAGCAGCTCAAAGCACTCTGTAAACATGTTGACATTTTCTCCTTGTCTACAAAACTTTCCTCAACAACCGCCCAAGGACATGCATGGACACACCTGGAACAATCAGATTCCGCGACCTCCATGCAGGCCCTCCTGTGGCTCTCAAACGCTGGGCACATCAGAATCACCACTGACCGACGTGGC
>NW_012098097.1:6795430-6805048 GCF_000951045.1 Mandrillus leucophaeus
CCCACCCACGCCCTGCACCCCCCACCACCATGTGAGGACATATTGAGAAGGCAGCCCTCTGCAAGCTTGGAAGAGAGCATCCCCAGACCCGGACCATGCTGGCTCCCTGATCTCAGGCTTTCAGCCTCCAGAACAATGAGAAAATCAATGCCTGTTGTTTAAACCCCAGTCTGTGGTCTGCAGTTACAGCAGCCCTAGCTGATTGAGACAGCAGGTCTGGGGAGAGGACTGGGGATCTGTGGTTGCTGGCAAGACCCCAGGAGACACTGATGCTGATGCGATTGGTCTATGGACTGACCACACTTTGCAAAATACAGATCCAGACTCTCCAAATAGGGACCCTCGTCTTGAGTCAGCTGTTGTGTGCCTGAGACATTAGGCTGAGGGGAGGAGCCTTCCAGGTGGAGTCTGAAGAGCACGCAGACTTTGGAGTGTGACAGACCTGGGCCGAATGCTGCCCTGAGACTTCCCCGCAGTCACTGACCATGCTGCCGTTCCTATCTGTTAAAGGGGCATGAAGACACCTCCCTCCAAGACTGGCACCGGAGGGGATATTGCGTGGGCACAGTGTCTCGTGCAGTGATGACGCTGTTTCAGGGTAGGTTTGCTTGTCTGTTGTGTTGGGGGTGAGAGGAGGGAGACGGGAGAAGGTGGTCTTCAGGAGCTTGGGGCCATACTGCCTAAGTGCTTCCATCACCTGCTTCCTGATCCGGGAAGCCCTACAGTCCCCACACAGCAACTCTTACATCAGTTCTCCAGTGGAACCATCTAGAGGCACAGGCAGCTGCCCTTTCTGAGGAGTCTCCCCTGACGACCCAGCAACTGGGAGACGGCGCAAAGCATGGGGAAGAAGGTGTGAACTGCAACTGGGCACAACCCAGGCCAGAGACCCTGTTCACCAAGGGGTTCACCTTCCTCCAGCCCCCATACAGAAGGGAAAAGCAAAGAAAGGTATCCTCGGCCAACTGAGCATCCAGAAAGCCTGGGCAAGATATCTGTCCTGTGGGTAAGAGGAGAAGGAGGTGGAAAGATTTCTAGGACGCCTCCTGGAGGATGAGCTCAGTGCAGACGGCACGATAGCCTGGGCTTTATGAAGGCAGGGCCTTGGGCCAAGGCTTTGGTGCATGTGGTGTATGGTTACCTGTTGCTATGGAATATGGTTTGGATGTTTTGTCCTCTCCAAGTCTCAGGTTAAAATGTAATCCCCATGTTGGAAGCAGGGTCTTGTGGGGGGTGTTTAGGTCATGAGAGTGGGTCCCTCATGAATGGCTTAGAGCCCTCCCCATGGCAATGAGTGAGTTCTTGCTCTGCTGATTCACTGGAGAGCTGGCTGTTTAAAGGAATCTGGCTCCCTCTCCTCTCTCTT
The DNA here is from genome assembly GCF_000951045.1 of Mandrillus leucophaeus. Classification (NCBI taxonomy): domain Eukaryota; kingdom Metazoa; phylum Chordata; class Mammalia; order Primates; family Cercopithecidae; genus Mandrillus; species Mandrillus leucophaeus. Next base: position 6,796,797 of record NW_012098097.1, read on the forward strand.
GTTCCTGCTCTAGCCATGTGACATGCTGGCTCCCTGTCACCTTCCGCCGTGATTGCAAGCTTCTTGAGGCCACACCAGAAGCCAAGCAGATATTGGCACCATAGTTCGCATATTGCCTGTAGAACCATGAGCCAATTAAACCTCTTTTCTTAATAAACTACTCAGCCTCGGGTATTCCTTTGTAGCAATACAAATGGCCTAATACACTGTTTAACAAGTTACCACAGTTAATGGCTTAAAACACATCATTTTGATCTCACAGTTTCTGTGGGCCAGCAGCCAAGGCATGGCTCATCTGGGTCCTCTGTCTCGGGGTCTCTCACAAAGCTGCAGTCAAAGTATCAGCTGGGGCTGGGTTCTCATCTGAAGGTTCAAGTAGGGAAGGACCCATGTCCAAGCTCACATGATTATTGGAAGGATTCAGTTGCTTGAGGATTATTAGAACAAAGGTCCCAGCTCCTGGCCATGTGGTCATCTTCAATATGGCAGCCTGGGTCATCAAAGCCTGCCAGCCAGGAAGGCAATAGAAAGATTCTAACATGACAGAAGTTATTCTCTCTTGTAACTTAATCACAGAAGGGACAGCCCATCACTTTTTCCATATTCTATTGGTTAAAGGCAAGTAGCTGAGCCCATACCCCAGGGGAGAGAATTGCACAATGAATTTCAGGAGAAAGGGGTGATTGGGCATCATTGTAGAGTCTCCCTGGCACAAGTTTATTTACAGGTGTGTCCTCAGGGAGCAGTAGAGAAAGAGAAAAAGCCAACTCAAAGATGTGCTCTGTTTGGAATTGGCCATGGCTACAGGCACCCAGTGCTCAATCCCGCAAAGCTAGGGGAATTTTTTTTTTTTTTTTTTTTTTGCCCAGGGAACAAAACCTTCAATCAGCTGCTGACCCCTGAGGTCAAGGGTGGCTCACTGGTATTAACTTTCCCATGCTTCCAGGCTGCATTTGCAGGATTCTAGAGCAGGCTCCTGGGACAGCCCACACCATGCTGTCAGAAAGGAGCAGGACACAAGGGGAATCCTGGATGGGACAGGTGCTGAGAAAGGCAATCAGAGCTTGCACAGAACTGGCTGCTGCCTCAGTAGCTGAAGAAAGAGGTACCCAGAGGACTGAAGCCATGTATGAGACATGTCTGATACAAGCCCATCCCCAGGTATGTGTGTTTATACAGGCTTCCACCTGGGAGACAGAAGGCACTGCCTCCCTGTGAGCTTGGGGAAAGCTAACGCAATGGGGCCACATCCAAATTTAACATTTTCTTCTACCCAAATGTAGCTCTTTGGCTGACCTTTCTTTGTTGAAGGCACCATCCTCCTTCTCTCCCAGCTTCACCTCAAAGTTGGTCACCTCCGTGGATTCTTTGTTCTCCTTTGCAATTCATGCCTTATGGGGTAGGACCAACCAGCCACGTAACTTGAGGACTCTGTGTAAAGTGAAAATTAGGGGCCTCTTCCAAGCATGTGGACCAGTGCGACTGTACAGGTTGCACTGCCCTGAAGTCAGCCCTGCCTGCAGGATCTATAACTTCAGGAGATTCTCCAGTCACATCCTTAGGCTCTTAGCATTCTCTGCTGTGCTTTTCCTCTTGGCACCCCCACCAACTTATGACTAAAGTCTTCTATGCTTCTGTGGCCCTGAAAGAATGAACTTCATCCAGGACGCTGAAGGTGACCTGTCAGTCCTGCTGCAAACTCCGTTTGCCATAATGATCTGCCTGAAACGCCACCCTAACTCCTCCTGCAGAGGAGAAGAAGAGTGAGTCTGTGGAGGTGGGGTATGCAGTGTGCAACCTGCACAGCTGTACCTAGCAACCTGGAGCCAAAGCGGGACTTGCCAAGAACTAAAAATGGTGATAAGGGGGTCTCGCAACCTCATGTGCCCAGTACTAGTCATAAGAACTGACTCTAATATATCACTTACTATGTTCCAAGCCATGTGTAAGCTCTTTGTATATATTAATTCACTGATTTCATTCTCACAATCATCTTATGAGATAGTTACTCTTTTTATTCCAATTTTACCAAAGAAGTACTGAGCAGAGAAATGTAAAAAAAAAAAACACAAAAACAAAAACAGAAACAGAAAAAAAAAACCACTTTCCCAAGGCTGTAAGACCAGTTACCAGAGCTGAGAATTGAGCCCAGGCAGTCCAGCTCTCAAGTCCATTTCCCTAACCACTAACAACACTGACAGTGAGAGCCTTAGCTATTAGAGAGATCAGGCACGTGCACAGAACCTTCAGAAGACTGACTACCTGATGATGTTATGCACTGTTTGTGGTTTGGAGAGAAAGGTGTGCATCTCATTTGATTTTTTTCCTTTACTTTTTGTTGAAATTACTTTGGGAAAGTCTAGCCTATGTCAAGAAAGAGAAAAATGGGCAAAGAGAGGGAGATGGATGGATGGACGGATGGATGGATGGATGGAAGGATGGATAGATGGATGGATGGATGCAGAGATATAGAGAGATATAGATCGTGTAAAACCCAGGTTATAAAGAAAGGGAATGGGGCTGGGAAAAAGGTGGACCCCTAAGCCAGGCTTAGCAGCAGCTGTAGAGAGCAAAATAAAGGTAAAATTAACCAGTCTCCCAAATCAGTCAAAATCCTACCTGATTTCTAAGACTCAACAGAATTATGTTCCCAGGAAGCCCCTGTGAATCCAACGTGAGATCTGTCTAAGAAGGAGAAGTGGGAGGCTGTGGTGATTGCAGCCTGTGTGTTTGTCTCTTTCTAGAAGAAAGGAATGTACACCAGGGCCTGATACCCTCCTGAGAGGTTGTCCTGACCAGCAGGGCAGCTGCGTTGCTGGGGAGGCAGCAAACTGGTAAGGTCTTGCTTCCCAGAGCAGCAGGTGGTGGGTTGCCATGGGTCCAGGAGTCCTTGCTGACATATAGTGGTTGCCTTGGGGATGTTGGAAGAGGCAGCCTTCCTGGCCAGCCCTGGTGAGCAAAGGAAAAACACTACAGGTGGGGAGAGTAAAAGGAGGATCACAGGCGTTGTGGAGCAGCCCACAAAATCCCTCACACCAGTGCCTTATTGTCTATAAGAGATGTGCTGTCTCCACAAACTCCCACCAGCTAAGTAGCAGGGAGAAAGTGGGTGGGGTGGGGAGGGAGGTACTTGATTGCAACCCCATGCATTAATCTCCATCCAATTCAGTCACTTGCGTTTGAGTCTCTTGGAGCCTGAGTGGATGAATGGACTGAGGGCAGACCTTGAGATCTGTGCCACAATGGGATTGAGTATCAGTGGGGAGGAGCATACCTGGCTGTGTTCTAACCAGGAGGGACAGCTGCCCCATACCTCCTGTGACTTCCACAGTCCTGTGTCTTGCCTGACAAAGTCCCTAGGTGGTTTGCCTGGCCATCATTTGTCATTTGCTCTTGTGGTAAGTCACAACGTGGTTTCTCTGACTGCTCAGGACTCAAAGCCCTCTTCCACCACACTCAAGGGGTGCTGAAGGTTAGGAGGGCAGGACCCCAGGCTTTTTGCAGGATGACCTCAACATTGCCCACCCTCTAAAAAAAAAAAACTAACCATAATGACTGTCCTCCCCAGTAGCCAGCTTCTCAGCAATCCATCAACTACTCTAACAAGTGTAAACTGAGGTCAGCTTGGGAATGGAAATGTTCAGGCCTCCTTCAGCCCAAGCAGGCTGAGCATGTGAGACATGACCACACTCCACCTGTAGCTGGGCAAAAGCTTTCCCCTGCCCCTTAGGTCCCATAACCTCCTAGCAGGCTGGTCTCAAGGCCACCTCCCATCTCCCAAGGCTCAGGAAAGAAAGCACAGCACCTCCCTTTCTATCCTTCCCTTTCCCTTCCTTCCCCACAATCACATGAGCTTTGATGTGGATCTTTCCCCAGTTGAGCCTTCAGATGAGACCCCAGCTCCAGATAATACCTTGACTGTAGACCAGCAGAGGTGGCCTCTTCCTCCCCACAACTGCTCCCTCTATGTAACCAAGAGGCAAGGCCTGAGCAGGGCAGGAGAGGGTAGGGGAATTTGAGCAACACATCAAAGCCAGTCTTGGTCTGTTAAATAGGAGTTAAAGGAACTTGGAAATTTTTTTCCTCTCCTATTATTTTGCCAAGAAATTGCATTTTGAATATCAAAAGCTGAATGTTAGCTCCCTTTTTCTTTCTGCTCTTCTCTGTAGCAACCTCAGTCTTTTTCCTCAAGGCCACTGGATGTTGGTTTAGGCTAAGGAGCAAAGGGAAAAGTCTCATTAATACTTTTCAAACGACGGCTGTCTTTCTCAGGTCAAAGCCAGGGAGAGTGAAAACTAGGAACAGTTAGAGATAAAATTTGCTGGACTATGTATTAGGTCTAGAAAGCTGGTCTAGCACTTTACTGCTGCCTCAAAGTAGTTACATTCCTGATTTGACAATCAGCATGCAGCCTGCTCTTCCTTTGAGCAGGGCAGACCCCATTTTATGAGTGCACCAAGATTTCTCCAGGAGGAAGGAACAGATTCAAGCTAACCAAGTGGCTGCATAGCTGATGAATAATCCAGGGACCAGCTAAGAGTTGCAGCACAGAAGATGCTGATAAAAGAGCCAGATGATCACATCTGCCCAGGGCAAAGCAACACCTCCCTGGGTGTTGCCAACACACCCATATTTGCACTTCTCTTCTTTTCCTGGCACGTGTCACTGACCGTCCCCTCCTTCATCCTGACAAGGGCAGACACAGCCATCTCCATGCCAACACACTCTCACCACACTGAAACTTCTACATGTTCAGTTTTTTCCCATGTCGATTGCACTCTGGGTTGGATGTGTCCAGTGACAGCTGCAGAGGTGCTGAGTGCACGGGTAGGTGACAGGCAGCTCAGCCCAGGAAGGTCTCCTCTCCTCTCTGTTCCCATCCACGTTAGCCTTAGAGAGCACATCCTGTCTATTGTCCTTCTCCCTATGTTTCAACACCTGTGCTACCTCTGCTGACTGAGTTACCAACAACACCATCCCTGCAACAATGCCAGCTCCTTTTCCTTAAGCAGCTCCTTTGTGCCCAGGTGGAGGCTGGATGCTTTCCATTTATTTCTTAGAAATACTCAGGCGTACTCTTGGGTGTATGTTACTCCCGTTTCATAGATGTGAAAACTGAGACCAGGATAGAAAAATAGCTGGATCAAGGTCACACCACTAGGAGACGGGATCGTGGTACCTACTTTTTGGTCTGCTTAGCAAACTTTCCTATCATCAGAAGTATGAAAAGATAATTTTCCCAAAACAGGTGAGATCATGACTCTCATACTTTAACATGTGTTAAAGATTTTATTTGACTTAATGAGGGAACCAGGCAGATGTTACAAAGGAGAAGTCTGAAAAGCAGAAATTTATAGGGAGTAAGGAAAGTGGAAATGAATTTACAAATAGACCGAAACTGGCTTTTTCCTTAGGGAAGAGGGTAGTCAATTGAACCGCTGGACAGGATTTATTTGCATGTCTATAGACAAGAATTATTTTTGCATTGCTATCAGTTATGTACAACTTACAGAGCCATAAAATAACTCAAAGACCCTGAAAGGCTAAAATCCGATAATATGCAAAGGTGTGCTCGAAACAACCTAGTTTTCCATCGGCGACACCTAGTGATCTTTTTTGCTTACTCCAGATTTCCTTACAGGGTCAAGTCCTTGGCCAGATCTAGGTGATCCCGGTAACTTACGGAGAAAATCATCTTGGCTGATGTGGTCAGGCTAAGGCAGCCAGTCACACAGAGGAAAGAGGAAAGGCAGATCTCCAATGTCACTGAGCATCTACCACATGTCAGGCACTACTTCAAATGCTTGGCACATGCTAATTCATTCAATCCTCACAATAACCTATGAGCAAGCCTTCGTTGCTGTTCCATCTTATGGATGAGGACAAGAGTACCTGGCCAGCTAAGGAACTTGTCCAAAGTCACACTCAAAGCCAGATGCAAACACAGAAGTCAGATGCCAGAGCCGTTGCTTGAAGCTCCATGCCATCTTGTCTTACAGAACGACCCGGAAAGACAAGCAGAGAGAAATAATGATGGGCAATGACAGAGCAAGATTGCAGATGGGGCTGGGGATGGATTCAAGCCCCTATGGCTCTGGAACCTTTAGGAGGTTCTGGAAGGTTCTAGAGTCTTTCTTCCCTTGGATTCCTCAAGCAACCTCAGCATCCGTTTCCGGGTACCAAAGACAATATCTCTGTATCCTTTTGTTGCTTAAGCTCCTTTGAGTTGTACTTTATTTTTCATAAAGAATCTTGACTTATGCATCTATTAAGTGACAGAACTGAGTTTCAAACCCTCATGTGCCTAAAATGCGTAGCTGCGTCTCTCAGTTTTCTCACCTGGAAATGGGACTATTCTAGTACCTACCCTGCTGGATTATTGTGACAGTTGGGTACACTGATTCAGTAAAGCTCTGAAAAGAATGCCTGGCAGCTAAAGGTACTCAGCGTTATTATCAAGTTATTAAATTAGTGTTATCATCAGCTCCATTTTGCAGATCAGTACACTGGGACAAAAGATGTTATGAACTTTGTCCAAGATCACTCACCTGGCACCATTTATTAGCAAATGGCAGAGCCAGAAACTGAAACCAAGCAGTCATCGGAGCCTCTCAGCTTCACATCGACCCTGGGAGGGCCCTCAAGAAGTCATCTGCCCCCTGCCCTTCTGTCCAGAGCTGAGTGGGTGTTCCAGGAGCCTGGGCCAGGCTTCCGGGGCAGAAGGACTCCCAGAGCTGGAGCTGGCTCCTTTCCCAGCTTGCTTGGAATTTAAAGAACCTCAGGAAGGTGGGGCCTTCCAGCTCTGAGCTGCAGCGGCCAGCTGAGCACAGCGCTCTGGGGCAGTGGCTCCCACTGAGCCTGGTTCTTATGCAAATGGACCTGCTCCCACTGCCTACCCAGGTGCCTATGGAGGCGCCACCATATCTCTCTACTTGCACTGCCTCCACGTCTTCTTCCCTGTCGTCTCCACCGTATGGAGGCATAAATCCAGTTAATGTGTCCAAAAAAGAAAAATCAAAATGTCAGATCTGCAGCGATGGTTCAATTGAAGGAATATTGATTGTCACAGAGAATATTCTCACTTTATTCATCTACTTAGTCTGCTCCCCTAGGCGCATATGAATTCATCAAATATTGTCACAGCGAATAATAACGTTCATTCCCGCATTGTTGTGACTGCTTGGGCTTCGGTCCTGTTCACCATGCCTGACCCAGGTGGGGTAAGGCCAGGGGAGGGTGGGAAGGGAGAGGAGGGGGTTGCTGACGTGGTTTGGTTGTTTGTCCTCTCCAAATCTCATGTTGAAATGTGATCCACCATGTTGGAGATGGAGCCTAATGGAAGGTGTTTGGGTCACGGGGGCGGATGCTTCCTGAACGGCTTGGTGCCCTCTCTGCGGTAATGAGTGAGTTCTCCTTCTACTAGTTCACAGGAGAGCTGGTTGTTTAAGGAGTTCCTCCCCTCTCTCACTGTTTAAGGAGTTCCCCTGTCACCATGAGACATGCCTGCTCCAACTTCGCCTTCCACCATGAGTAAAATCTTCCTGAGGCCTCATCAGAAGCCAAGAAGATGCTGGTGCCATGCTTCCACAGCCTGCAGAATGATGAGCCAAATAAACCTCTTTATATATTACCCAGCCCCCGGTATTCCTTTATAGCAACACGAAATAGATGAATACAGTGGCCAAGGCATCACATCATGGCATTTTACTCAAGACAAGACACTTTGCCATCTAGCATCTGAACTGATCTTCAACACCACCACGTGGGGGAGTCAGGAGGGAGAGAGTTATTCCCAGTTTTCCAGGTTGGATCCACAGAGTTAAGCAACTCATCCGAGATCATGCTGCTAATAAGCTAGAATTTGAACCTTGGTTTCCAACTTCCAATTTGGAACCCCTTTCATTCCACCTGCCCTTTCCTGCAAATGGTGGGTCTGATCCAGACAGGGCTAGAGATGAGTGTGGTCCTCTAGGCTTCTGCATGGCTCTGTCTGCACTGTGGATCATGCATCCACTCTTTGTCCAGGCCTGGACACAGACTCAAGGAGATGCCCCATAGCTCTCAATGCACGTATTAAGATGGAAAAGCAGGAGACATGGCTTTTAGAGACTAACAGCTGGAACTGTCAGAATGCCACACTGAGACTTGACCCACAACCCCTCCAAAATTGTTTATTGAGTTGACATGACACCAGCACAAGGTAAAGGCTGAAGAACCCTGAGAAAGTAGCGCAAAATATCATAGGGAGCATC
>NW_012098097.1:6805098-6820622 GCF_000951045.1 Mandrillus leucophaeus
TTTTTTTTGTGAGACAGAGTCTTACTCTGTTGCCCAGGCTAGAGTGCAGTGGTGCAATCTCAGTTCACTGCAACCTCTACCTCCTGGGTTCAAGCGATCCTCCTGCCTTAGCCTCTCAAGTAGCTGGGACTATAGGCACGCACCACCACACTTGGCTAATTTGTGTGTGTGTGTGTGTGTATTTTTAGTAGAGACAGGGTTTCGCCATGTTGGTCAGGCTGCTCTCAAACTCCTGACCTCAGGTGATCCACGTGCCTCGGCCTCCCAAAGTGCTGGGATTACAGGGATGTGCCACGGTACCCAGCCCGAGACCCACATTTCTGAAACATCAACCAAGAAGTGGGGTCAGGCAGCCAAAGCCCCAGAATGCACTTGTACCATAAGTTGTGGGGTCTCTCCACTTTCCAGGAAAGCACAACCCTAAATATTTAGACCAGCCCTTTTTTACGGTGTGTCCCAATGAACAAGGGATCTGAAATTCTGAAACGATTTTGCAGTCAAATAAATTTGGGGAACTTTGGGTTAATTAAAATTAAACAGATTATTTTGATCCAGGGTTTCTTGGAACCTCCATCATCTTGATTTTAATAAGAACAGCCCATGTTGCCTGTGGCCCAATGTGCCCAGCACTGTTCCAATACTATTTCCCATTTTATTTAAAATGGGCACTATACTATGCCCATTTTACAGCTCAGGAAGCCAAGACACAGAGGGGAAGTGACCTGCCCAAGGCCAGGAGTTCTCGCGTGATGGGACAAGATGAGCAAGCTAGAATCAGCAGCGACTCTGAGTCAGGTAGACAACACAACACTTCCCAACCTTACTCAGCTCTGGATCTGCCCCATCCTTTGTTCTGTCCCAGAGCATCTCCTGGGACTCAGGTTCTGTGGAATATTTAAGAACTCTGGTTTAAACAACTTCCCTGATGGGCTAGCTCAGGTAGCTCTCAGAGCTCCGTTCAACGGCACAGCCAGAAGCAAATGCAAGTTGATTTGGTCTCTGAGTAGTGTCTCTTTCTTGTGCCCCAGGGAAGCTCCTGGGCTGTGGGGGGCCTGTATCCAAAGGCAGGAACCCCTGGGGAAAATCCAAATTTTCGGCTGGATGGGGACCAGTGCTTCCACCTCTCAGTCCTCTTCCCTGGGCCACCTTGAAGCAGAGAGCTGAGGAAGGTGGGATGGACTCCATGCTCTTCCTCCTCATCGTGCACCTGGCTGGACACCAGTTCTGGAACCTTCCAGCCAGAGGCAGAAAGGATCTTTCCAGTGGTTAGACTCAGCCCAGAGGAATAGAGACACTAATCACTTTGAACAACTGCCTCTCTGTCCCCACCTGGGGCTCAGCCACACCCACCATAATTTCTGACTCGATGTGATGCTTTGGCTGGAGTCCACAACAGATGCATGGAGTGGGGGATTTTATTACCAGGAGTCTTTGCCAGGAGCTCATCCCTGGGAGGGAGAGGGGAAATGTGGCCTCAGTAGAAGAATATCAATAGGAAACCATGGTGAGAAGACATAGTTGGCCAGAGCTGGGGATGGAGTAATTAATTCTACTTAAGTAAAATGTTACTAATAATTAAACGTAGTAATTAAGAAAAATTGGATCAGCTGTTGTCAATGTGGCACAGAAGCAGGAGCTCCACTGACACATTCTTTGGGCAGCTTCCCGCTGGGAGCGGATGGGACTAGACACAGCCCACAAGGTCACCTTGGGGCCCAGGAGAAACCAGAGGAGCTATGAGCTGGAGAGACCTCTGTGAGAGGAAGCCACAGGCTTGGGGACATGTCTGGTAAGGTGACAAGTCCAGAAGGCTGGCGAAGACTCTATGAGAAGGAAATCCAGAATCTGGCCCCAGTATGTCCACCTGTACAAAGCACAGGAAGTCTGTGCCAGATAGGGACAGCAGAGAGCAGCTCTCAGGCAATAGAGGGGCAGGTGAGATGCTTAAGAGAGACGGATCCCCGTGGATGGAAGATGAGACAGGCAGAGAGGACAGATCAGGACTCAGGCAAGGACAGGCATCTGTTGGTCGGCAAGTGAGTCTTCAGTGGTCATAACTCAGGTGAAGTCGGGAGGCAGCAAAGTGTCATAGCAGGAGCCAGAACTGGAAGACAGACGCACTAGCTAAGGGAGGGCTCCTCAGCCTGGGCACTATGGACATTTGGTGTCAGACAATTCTTTGTGTTGGAGGGAGTGGGGGCCTGTCCCAGGCGTTATAGGATGTTTAGCAGCAACCCTGGCCTCTACCCACTAGATGCCAGAATTATCCCCCAATTATAACAATAAAAAATGTCTCCAGGCATTGCCAAATGTTTCCTTGGAGGCAAAATCACCCCCAGATGCAAACCACTGAGGTTATTTTTCTTTTTTAACCAGCCACTGAACGTCACAAAGGTTTACTGCTTACTCTTCTGAATAGAGCGTTTTACTCCATAGAGTCATTCAAGCCCCAGGCTTCCTCCCACTCATGGCTCACTGACCCCCAGGCTCAGGGGCCTCCACTGCTTCATTCACATTCAGCTGGTCAATGAGCTCAGGGGCAGTGTGGAGAGATTTAGGGGCCAGGCCTGGAAGTGACTGATATCACTTCTGTCCATGGGCTACTGGCCCCACTTAACAGCAAAGGATGAACCTGGCACAGCAGTGGGCAAGGAGGGAACCCCAGATATGATGGACAGCTACCCCCATGCCATGTCAGCTCCTGGTCCTGGCCCTGACTCTGCCATGGATAGCTCCTCTCACCTAGGCCAGTCCCTCCTCCAGGCCTCAGTTTCCTTCTCTTAAAAGGCCCCTTTCATAAACAAAAGGTGGTCTATCCATTCAATGGAATATTACTCAACATAAAACAGAATGAAGCACTGATACGGGCTACAACACAGATGAACCTCAAAAACAAGCCGTATGAAAGAAGCCAGACACAAAAATATTTTACAATTCCATTTCTATGAAATATCCAGAATAGATAAATCCATAGAGACAGAAAGCAGGTTAGTGGTTGTCAGGGGCTGGGGGAAAGAAGAGTAGGGAGTGACTGCTTAATGAGTCCCAGGTTCCCTTTTAGGGTGCTTAAAAAATATTTTAGAACTACACAGAGGTGATGAATATACTAAATGCTGCTGAATTGTACACTTTAAAATGGTTAATTTTATGTTATGAGAATTTTACCTCAATTAAAAAAAATTAAAGGAACTTCCAGCTGTAATCTTCAGTGAATGCTTAAGATCCAGGCAGCACAGGAACCAGGGCACCCAAAGGTAGGAAAATGGGAATCTGTTTTCCCCGGAGACACATCCCAAATAAATAAGAAAACAAAGTCCCCTAGTCCCCACTCTGCCTTTTGAGTCAATACAATATAAGTGAGCTTTGTAAACTATAAAGCTCTCTATAAATGTAAGCAGACATTATTACTGGGGCACTATTTAGGATCTCATTATTATTCTGAATGCAGCCAGGGCAGGGCTGGACATGAAGGGAGTGAGCTGCATAAATGTGTGTGTATTAAGGGCAAGCCAGTACAGGGGTTCTAAATGCAGTGGCCCAGAACAGCCATTACTATTTAGGATGAGGTAAATTAATAATGAAGCTGCTATTTCTTGCTTCCTGGGTGCCCGACACTACACAACACACCTTCCATGCATCTATTCAGTTAATCTTCTCTGCAATCTTGAAAGGTAGTAGGATTAGAACTGTTTTAAGATGAGAAATAGAAAAGTGAAAGGTTAAATAACTTGCTATATGAGTTATCTATTGCTAAGTAACAAGTTATCCCAAAACTTAAACTGTGGCTTAAAACACAGTTATTATCTCACACTTTCTGCAGGCTGAGAATTTGGGCAGAGCTCAACTGTCCTCTGTCTCAGGGTCTCTCATGGGCTCCAGTTGAGGGGCTGGGGTCTCATCTGAAGGTTCAGCTGTGGAAAGACCCACATCCAAGCTCATGTGGTCATTGTGATTCAGTTCCTTAAGGGACTGAGTGTCTTGGATCCTAGCTGGCAGGTGGCTGAAAGCCACTCTCAGTTTCTTGTCACATGAGCCTCTCCAACATGGCAGCTTGCTTCATAAAAGTGGCAAGCCAAGAAGGCACTAGAATCTAACAAGACAGAGATTTCATCTAATGCAGCCTATCATGGAGGAGCATCTCCTCACCTTTGCTGTCTTCTATTAGCTAGAAGCAAGTCACTAGGTCCAGCCCACACTCTAGGGGAGGGGACTAACACAAGGGCATGAGCACCAGGAGGTGGGAATCAGGAAGGGGGACCATCTCAGAGTCTTCCCATCATGCTTGCCAAAGGTCTGTGGGTGCTAGAGAGCCAAGCTACATGCACCCTGGCTTTGTAGAGGAGGCTCAAGTCCATATCCTTGCACTGTACTTTCTCCATGTTCTTCAAGGGTAGGCAGGGCGTGGGGGAAGGCAAAGAGGGAGAGAGAAAGAGAGATTTTTCTATAGAACAAAAATAAGTTCTTCCTGGCCAGGCTACACTGATGAGGCTGTTCCTACAGGACATAGCCCACAGCTAAGGCTGCCCCCAATATTAATGGTGTCCTCATTAGAGGCATAAGCAGGGTTGCATTTTAATTGCCTGGCAGAACCCTGAGCACCTAAAGGGGAGACTTGCCACATCCTCCTCATCATGACTATTAATAGGCTGGGAACACTCAGGGCTGCTCAAGCCCAGGGTTGGCAACTCCCACTCCCACCAACACAAGCAGCTCAAGTCTTCTCAAGGCCTCCTTTACACCAGCCCCATAGACCTGCAGTAACCAAGGGCAACACCTGGCCTTTCCCCCAAGGCTGGTACAGTGTGTGCCTGGAACTTGGGTCTTCTGAGCATCTGGGAGATAAGGGTGAAAGACCCAACCTGTCACCACCCAACCTGCTCAAGGGAAGAGCCTCATCTCCTATCCCTGTCTCCCTGGCAGCCAGCACAGTGCCTGGCAGGTGGGCCTCAGTGGATGAGGTGAGTCAACGGCTGCCCACAGGGGTCATCTATGCAGATGTGGTAGGATGCCCATGAGACCAAGTTTGCGCAGGGAAAATTAGTCTCCACCAACTTCTGATTTCCCATCTATCTTTGGGTGAGGGAGATGTTTTCAAACTCTCTAATGGCCAAAAGACCAAGGCAGAGGGGAGGACACCTGAGATTAGCAGGCTAAGTGCTTTTGTCAGTATTTACCTTCTTGGTGCCCCAGAAATATAACCATCCAAAATGTGACCCTCCCAGCACCCCCCGCTTCCAATTCAGACAGAGTAGAGCTGCCATGCCTCAGTGTACCTCCAGGGTTGGAAGTGAACACCTGCCAGTGTCCCACCCCCATTTCTTTCTCTAGGGATTGCCAGATTTTTGAAACATAAAAGCCTCTATGCAATCCCCTTCCAGCCATAGAGTGGGGCCATTGGCTCTTCAACCTCCCTTCCAAGTAAAACTCGAGAGATTCCAGTGTGCAATGCTTTCTCCTCACCATTCTAGGGGTGCTTATCATTAATGGGTCCAAAGCGAGTTCTCTGGCTTCTTTCTTACTAAAGCAGGAATACAAAAAATCTTAATATCAGGATCCCTTCCACCTCTGACTATATACCTGCATGTGTATGCAGCCTAACAGTTTGTGCCACATGAGTAATCTAGAAGGCCACCTTTCCTTCCACGGCCTCCCTCGCTTGGATGGGCTGGTAACTATATCATTCTTTTTTTTTTTTTTTTTTGAGATGGAGTCTCGCTCTGTCGCCCAGGCTGGAGTGCAGTGGCCAGATCTCAGCTCACTGCAAGCTCCGCCTCCCGGGTTTAAGCCATTCTCCTGCCTCAGCCTCCCGAGTAGCTGGGACTACAGGCGCCTGCCAATTTGCAAGGCTGGACTAAATCTTGTAGGGCATGTTATCCAAAGGCCATGGAGACCTCTTGACTCCTCCAACAGGAAAATGGGCAGCTCCTCCCGCTGAGAAGTCTTGGCCAAGGAGGGTCAGAGCCCCCACCCCCTGCCCACCCACTCTCTACCCACTCCTCCCCAGTCACAGATCTCCTTTCCTCCAAGTTCTGGCATGCCTCCTCCTGCCTCCCTAGGCCCAACTTTGCTATGCTGGGAGCAAAGAAAGCTTTATTGAATTTTCGCAAGTACTTTGCATGGCATCTGATTTACAATTCATAACCTGGATTACACTGCAAGTTCAGCCTTCCGGGGTCGGTGTAATTTAGATCTCGGAAATATTTGCCGTGCTTTCAATTCCCCTGACATCTGAGGGGTTGGAAATGGATTCTGCCCCTGGAGGTTTGCTATTTGGAGGGGCCGATGGAAGGGGGTACAGGGACGAAGACAGCTCACAAAGGGGTGGTGTGGAGGCAGTGAGACATGAAAACTGAGAGGCAGGGAAAAGATAAAGTTAAACACCAGCAGGAGGGAATGATCACATGCATGAGACAGAGGGGCAGAGTAGGCCATGTGACCATGGCTCCCTACCACCTGCACACATCATCTCTGCCTGTGCAGTGATGGCCCTGGGGACAGGAGTGCTGCTGTCCAGGGGAAGTGGCTTGGCAGCGTGGAGCAACCCACCTTCCCATCCCACCTTCTGGTCCTGCCTTTTTCCCTACCTGGCTATAAGAGGGGCAAATCCATTAGCCTTTTTCTTTAACCAGTCTTATATAATTCACATACCATACGATTTGCCATTTAAAGTGTGCAATTCAGGTCAGGCGCAGTGGCTCGTGCCTGTAATTCCAGCACTTTGGGAGGCCAAGGTGGGCAGATCACTTGAGGTCAGGTGTTCAAGACCAGTTGGCCAACATGGCGAAACCCCGTCTCTACTAAAAAATATACAAAAATTATCCGGGCGTGTAAGTGGGCACCTGTAATCCCAGATATTCCAGAGTCTGAGACAGGAGAATCGCTTGAACCCAGGAGGCAAAGGTTGCAGTGAGCAGAGATTGCACCACTGTACTCCAGCCTGGGTGACAGAGTGAGACTCCATTTCAAAAATAAATAAATAAAAATAAAATTTGCAATTCAATGGCTTTTAGTTTATTTACAAAGTTGTACACACATCACCATGATCAATTTTTGAACATTTTCATTACCCCACATAAATACCCTGCACGCCTTGGCCATCATCCCTGTACTAGTTTCCTGGGGCAGTTATAACAAATTAATCATAAACCTGGTGCCTTAAAATAACAGAAATTGGTTCTCTGTCTGTTGTGGATGCCAGAGTCTGAAATCAAGGTGTGGGCAGGGCCATGGTCCCTCCAAAGGCTCCAGGAGAGAGTCCTTCCTTGCCTCTTCCAGCTCCTGGTGGCTCCAGGCGCTGCTTCGCTTGGGGCTACATGGTTCCAATCTGTGCCTCTGTCTTCGTATGGCCTTCTCCCCTGTGCCTCTGAGGGCCAAATCTCTCTCAGTCTTTTTCTTATAAGGAGACATGTCATTGGGCCCATCCTAAACCTAGCATAACCTCATCTTTAGGGTCCACCCTAAATCTAACCTGACCTCATCTTTAGAGTCCACTATAAATCTAGCATGACCTCATCTTTAGGGTCCACCCTAAGTCTAGGATGACTTCATCTTCAGGGTCCACCCCAAATCTAGGATGAACTCATTTTTAGGGTCTCCATTAAATCTAGGATGACCTCATCTTAAGACCTTTAACTTAATCATATCTGCTATGACTCTTAAAAAAATGAGTCCACCTTCACAGGTTCTACAGGTTAGAATACGGACATATCTTTTGGGGGAACACAATTCCACCCACTATATTGTCCTTTTGCCCCTGTCTTCCCCAGCTCCTGGCAACCACTAATCTACATAGATTTGTCTATTCTGGACATCTTATATGAATGGAACCATATAATACGCTGTCCTTTGTGATTGGCTTTTTTCACTTAGCACAATGTTCTCAAGGTTCATCCATGTTCTAGTATTTATCAGTATTTCATATCTTTCAATTATTGAATAATATGGATATGCAACATCATATTTATCCATTCATCAGTTGATAGACATATGGGTTCTCTCTCTATATATATATATTTTTTTTGCTATTCTGAATACCATTGCTGTGAAAATTCATGTGCAACCCCTAACCACTTTTACCTTTAGCAAAATAGTGAGAATTTCATACTTGTCTTCCCCAAATCCCAGGGTTAGGATGAGTATGGCAGGCAACTTCCAGAATGGCTCTGAGTGTTCTCCCATCTCCTGGTATTCACACTCTTGTATAATCCTCTTGCCTTGAGCATGGGATGGACCTAGAGATTTATTTCTAATAAATAGAATATGGCAAAAATGATGGGATGTCACTACCAAGATTAGGCTGTAAAACACTGTGACTTCTGGCTTGCTCTCACTCTCTTGCTTGCTCACTTACTTTCTCTATTGAATCAACCTGCTATGTTGTAATCTTTTCTATGGAGAAGGCCATGTAGCAAGGAACTAAGGACAGCCTCTGGCCAACAGCCCTCTAGGGACTAGGTCTTGCCAGCAACCACATGAGTGAGCATGAAAGTGAATCCTTCCCCAGCCAAGACTTCAGATTAGACTGAATCCCTAGCTGACATCTTGATTACAGCCTGGAGAGATACCCTGAGCCAGAGGACCCAGCAAAGATCACCAGGATTCTTGACCCTTAGACTGTGAGAGGATATTGTATGTGTGTTGGTTTAAGCTACACTGTTTTAGGGTAATTTTTATGCAGCCTTAGATGAAGTAAAGATAGAAGAAAAGATACTCTTGGGAGACCCTGAGCTGCCGGGGATGGTGGATCAGGGATGAGCTTATTGGGAACTGACACTTAGCCCAGATTAGCTGATGTTGAAAAGTCTTGGCTGCAGACATCCCAACACAAAAGTCTATTAAATGATTTGGTTTTTTTCTTTGGGATGGAGGAGAAGTGCTGAGATAACCAGAGTGGAAAAATCAGATGTGATATGCCATCTTCCTCCCTCTGAAGCTACAGAGCCCTGAAGGCATGGAAGTGAAGGAAGGAGCAGTGGTTAGCTCCAAATTTGATCAAAAGCACTACAAAGACTACAGTTGGGTCAAGGAACTAGAAATCTGGGCTTCCAGGACACTGCTCTTTCTCCTGCACTAGATTTCCTAAAGGGCAAAGAAAGCACATCATCTGATCCAGAAAAGACTGCTTAGGTGGCTGAGAGGGTGAATACCTGAGGACAAGAAAATATCAAGGCTTAAATAAACTATCAAAGTGCTAAAACTTTATTCCAAAAATGGCTATGACCATATCACTCAGCCTGCATGGTCTTCTCACAATATAACTTTGCCACTTCCCCTAACAAAAAGTAAAGCCAATATCTTCCCTGGAACCTAATCAGACCTTAGTGACTCCTTCAGCAAAGTATGGCAGGAATTATGCTATGTGACTTCCAAAGCTAGGTCATAACAGGTGACACAGTTTCCACTTGCCTGCCTCTTGGGATGCTTACTCTTGGAACCCAGCTGCCATGTTGTGAGGAAGCCCAGGCCACATGGAGAAGCCATGTGTAGGTGTCCTGTCAGACAGCTCCAGCCAAGGTCCCAGCCAATAGCCAGCATTAACTACCAGACATGAGAGTGAGGAAGTCTTTCAGATGACTCCTGCCACCATCGGAATACAACCACATGAGAGAACCCAAGTGAGAACTGACTGGCTAAGACCAGTTAACCTCAAAAATCATGAGGAATAGTAATAATTAATTATAGTTGTATTAGTCTGTTCTTGCCCTGCCACAAAGAACTACTTGAGACTGCGTAATATAAAAAGAAAAGAGGTTTAATTGGCTCATGGTTCTGCAGGCTGTGCAGGAAGCATGACTGGGGAGGCCTCAGGAAACTTACAGTCATGGTGGAAAATGAAGAGGAAGAAGGCATATCTTACATGGCTGGAGCAGGAGGAAGAGAGAGAAGAGGGAGGTGCTACACATGTTTAAACAACGAGAACTCCTGAGAGCCCGCTCACTATCACAAGAAAAGCAAGGAGTAAGTTTGCCCCCATGATCCAGTCACCTCCCACCAGGCCCCTCCTCCAACACTGGGGATTACAATTCAACATGAGATTTGGGCAGGGACAAAACTCCAAAGCATATCAACAGTTGTTTCATACCACTACATTTGAGTTGGTTTGTTACATACCTACAGGCAACCCAAACCAAAAATGCTATAATCATGAAGATGATGTATAGATGGATAGATAGATAAACTGACAGATGGATTGATGGATCAATGGGTGCATGGATGGATGGATAGATGGATGAATGGATGCAGAGATGGATGAGGAGATGGAGAGGGTAACAGAGAGACATCAAATGAACACTTACTATGTGCCAGACACTAGACCAAGGGATTTATTGACATTATCTCTTTTTTAATTCTCACAACATCTTATGAAGCTGGTATTCTTATTCCCACTTATAGAAACAGTAACTTAGATTTAGAGAGGTTCAACAATGTTCCTGAGGTTACACAGCTAGCATGGAACAGGTTCTCCTGACCCCAAAGTCCATGATCATGACATGTCTGGTGTGGAGCACAGGTAAGGGTGTGAAACTGAGGATGAAAGTAATAGAAATTCTAGGCCTAATTAACTCAGGCAGACCTTAACTACTCATGACACCAGCCTCACCTTTTCTGGATGCCTCACTTCAGGATTTTGTCTGGAGTACATGTTGCCCTTTATTCTCCTGCTGAGGGCTACAGAAAAAAACTATTTTTTGACATAAGAACAAGGAACCTAAGACAGAAGGCTCCCTCCTGTGCTGTCTTTCGTTCTGAAAAGACAATGACCAAAATGGGAAGAGCTGTTTTGCTGGTATTGTTGTTGTCATGATGGTGATGGTGATGGTGGAGGTTGTCATGATGATGGTGAATGGTAGTGAGTGGTGGTGGAAGTAGCAGTAGTGATAGTAGTGATGGTGATAATGGTGATGGTGGTGATCATAGTGATGGTGGTGGTGGTGATGGTAGTGGTGATGGCTATGGTGGTGGTGATGGTGGTGTAGTAGTGGTGGTTGTAGGGGTGATGGTGGTGATAGTTGTGGTGGCGGTGGTGGACAGGGTAGTGATGATGGTGGTAATTATTTTGGTCATGATGGTGGTGATGGTAATGATGGTGGTAGTGGTGATGGTGATAGTGGTGATAGTAGTGATGGTGGTGGTGATGGTAGTGATGGTGGTAGTGATGGTAGTAATGATGTTGGTGGCAGTAATAATGATGGTGGTGGTAATGATTTTGGTCATGTTGATGGTGATGGTGATGGTAATGGTGGTGGTGGTGATGGTGGTGATACTAGTAATGGTGGTACTGCTGGTGGTGATAGTAGTGATGGAGGTGGTGGTGGTGATGATAGTGCTGGTTGTGGTGATGATGGTAGTTGTAATAATGGTAGTGGTGATGATGGTGATAGTAGTAATGGTGGTGGTGATGATCGTGGTGGTGATGTGGTAGTGGTGTTAGTAGAGATGATGGAGGTAACAGTGGTGATGATGGTAGATGTGGTCATGGTGATGGTGGTAGTGGTAGTGGTGTTAGCAGTGATAGTGACAGTGGTGATGATGGTGATGATAATAGCAGTGCTGGAAGTGGTGGTAATGATGGTGGTGGTGGTGGAAATGATTGTGGTGTTGGTGGTAGGCATGGTAGTGTTGATAGTGGTGTTAGTGACGATGGTGGTGGTATTAGTCAAAATCCATGGACTCTCTCAGCAGAAAAGGGAGGCCTCTGGCCAGGATCATGCCAAACCCTCTCCTCTAAAGTCCAACAAAAGAAGATGGGCATGGTACGTGGCATCCATAGAATAGAGCTGGTTATATAAGGCCCTTCCAAACTCTTCCAGCAGTCAAGAACCTCAGAGCTATTGACACTTGCCTTCTCTCCTATGTTTGTTCTAAATCTGGTTCACTGTGGCTCAAGAGCTATTACTGATCCTAATTTAAAAACCCAATGCAAATGGAGGGTCCTTGTGAGTTTAACACATCACTCCCAAGGCTTAGCACAGTACCTGGCCTATAATAAGCCCTTGATACACATTTATGAATAAACAAACCCTTCAGCAAGATATAGTTCTACTGAGGACCAGAAATATCCACAGTTGGATTCAAAAATATTTCCTGAAGCTCTCAGGGAGGGGTATCCTAATCTAGGAGTTGGGAAGCCTGGACATACCTTAAGACAAAGATGGCTTCAGAGTCCTTCTAACCATAGAAATTGTGCCCTAATCACATTATTCAAGGATGCATAAATTGGCTGCTGACTAAGCCTTTTGTGTGGCCTGGAAGAAAACAGACTTTGTGAGAACTTACTACAGTAAAAAGTAATAGCTAATGTTTCTGATGGCTTGTGATGTGTCATTTAAAAACTTTACACAAATTTACTTATTTGAACTCACAGCAACCCTATCATGCATGTGCTATCACTATCATCATCAATTATCATCATCATGATTTTATGGAGGAAGAACTGTAGACCAGACACAGGAAGAACAAGCAAGCTGCCCACAGTGTCACAGCTAGCTAAGCCAGAGCTGGACAAATCCCAGGCAGTCTAGGTTGCTAACCACTGTGCCACCTGGCCCCTTCCCTTCCGTTGTTTCCTATGAGCCTGGTCCTGCACTCTGCACCTTTCTATGAGTTGTTGCATTCCATGATGGCTTCAGTTCTATGCAATAGGTGTGCTATCGGGGTCCTGGGAGGAAGCAGTTGGCCTACTTAGAGGTGTGATGGAAGAGAGTCTGATATGGTTTGGCTGTGTCCCCACCCAAATCTCATCTTGAATTGTAGCTCCCATAATTTCCACTTGTTGTGAGAGGGACCCAGTGAGAGATAACTGATTCATGGGGGTGGTCTCCCCCATACTGTTCTTGTAGTAGTGAATAAGTCTCATGAGGTCTGATGGTTTTATAAGGGGTTTCCACTTTCACATGGCTCTCATTCTCCCTTGTCTGCCACCATGTAAGATGTGCCTTTCACCTTCCACCATGATTGTGAGGCCTCCCCAGTCATGTGGAACTGTGAGTCCATTACACCTCTTTCCTTTATAAATTACCCAGTCTTGGGTATGTCTTTATCAGCAGCATGAAAATGGACTAATACAGAGTACCAGTGAAAGAACCATTGACAATGCTGAAACAGGCTAAGGGGATCCAAGGAATGGGGGGTCGCACCCAGGGCCCAGCCAGAGACAGAAGCCAATATGCCCCTAGGACTGAGAGGGTAAAGGAAGAGCTTGGAAACAGAGGGGACTATAGGAGAAGGCCTTGACAGCTACTGTCAAGCCACTGCCTGGCCTGGAAGGAGCCAGGACCCAGTGTCGTCACTTCTCTCATCTTACCCTCTGAGCTCTGTTACTGCCACATCTGTGCAAGCCAGAGCTAAGGTCCTCAGAGGCCAGCCTCCCAGTCAGAGCAGGTGGAGGAGGAGGGAGGGTGGTCTCCAAAGTAAATGGACACCTTCCAGCATGGCCGAGGCTAAGAAGTTGAGACTAAGAGAGTTTATGCAAGTTGCCCAAGGACACAAGCTTGGAGGTGAGAACGCCAGGTGGACTTCAGAATTCTTCCCACGGCTGTCTCTGTGGCCTGAGTCACAGCGAGGAAGGTTTTCATGTATGTACATTGGAGTAAATGATCATCAGCCAGGCTGCCAGCAGCCTCCACAGTGTTCTTATAATGGGATTTTAATTCACTCCCCCCATCGTCTTGCTGAGCTGAGAAGCGTTCCTGTTTGTCTACTTCTTGTTAGGCTGCTGCTTCAAAGCAGAAACAGGAGGCAGTCCCTCTGGTCCACCTGCCATTCACACTCTTTGGGCCAAACCCCCTTCCTCATGTCCCCCAGCAGTTTCCACAAATGCTGCCATCCCACCTGTAGCCAAAAGGAGAGGAGCTGGCCACAGCCCGGGGACACTGACCGGCAGCCTGGCAAGAATAGAAAGTGGCTGTTTACCCTGAGCCAGGCTTTGGAGTCTAACAGAACCTGGTTCCCAGTCTTCCCCATATTGGGTAGCACCACCACAGTCACTCAACTGTTCAGGAAAGAAGCTCGTGTGCTCACTCTTGACTCCTGTTTTTCTCACCCCTACATCCAATCATCAGCAAGTCCTTTCCAGAGAAGTAATCCCACCAGTCTGTGTCCATTCTTCTGACAGGCTGGAGTTGACTTCCGCTTCTTTGGACACTCTATTATAAGTGGAATTCCCTTTATAATGGGTGTGCTCCTGCAAATTTGGGCTTAAGCTGCATTTTTGTAAATTGAACCCCAACATGCCATTGGCTTACCCAAGCTGTCACTGAGGTTGGCTCCCCAGGGAATCCTAACACTTTAACCCTATTTCTACCGCTGGAAGACTCTAGAATTTTCCAAAAGGCATTTAGTACTGACCCACTCATGTTCCTGGTCACGGGTTGTTCCATGTGTTTTAACTACTGTGCCACTTATTGAGCTCCTAGCAGCAGTTCCCAGGGCTGCCCTGTAGGCAGCTTCCGCTGGTGCTGATAGAGATGACTGTGCTGGCTGCACTCCATTTGACTCCCCCATCGTCCCCTGCCCCCATTGCCTTGCCAAAGCCATGCTCTCTTCTCCCCTCTGCTCTGTGCCTTGGAAGGGTGACTTCTCCAGGCTGTGTCAGCTGGGCCTTTTTGTCTCCTGCCTTCTAATTGGGTTTGGCCTATCAGAGGCACTGGCAGGAGAAAGGAGCAGGAGGAAGGAGCAGGAGGAAGGGCAGGAGGAAGGAGCGATGGGGGTACTGATTCCACCCTCTCCCTCCCTGCTGCTGTTCTGAGAGCAGCTGTTTCTATCAGGGCCATGGTTCCTGTTGGGTGGCTCCCTCTCCACGGCTCCAGGCTCTGATAGCTCCACTTATTTTCCTTGTCCCTTTGGACCTAGAGGTGGCAAAGGCTCCCCACTCTTGCTGGCCCCTGGATCCTACACCAGGGGAGCTGGTTTCCTTAACTCTTCTCACAAGTCTACAAATGCCCTCTTCATTAAACTGCCTTTGCTGGATCCCCTCAAGGATACCATCTGCTTCCCTTTGGGACCCTGCCTGGCACAATGACAGTCATGACGATGATGTTGCCACGCTCTGAAGCTCAAAACCCTGACTCCCAGCCCCCACCCAAGGCCCTGGGTAACTCACTTCTAGCCCCAGGGTAAGTTGGGAGGAAGACTAGATGCCTCCGAGGAGTCCAAAGATGCCGAGGTGGGGCAGGCACCCCGAGGGCAGGGCTTCTCAGCCTCAGCACGACTGGTATTCCAGGCTGGATCATTCTTCGTTGTTGGGGTGGCCGGGGCTGTCCTGTACATTGTAGGGTATTTAGCAGCATCTGTGGCCTATACCCACTTGATACCAGGAACGCCCCTTCCCAGTCACGATCATCTCCAGACATTGCCAAGCGTCTCCTCGCGGGGAGAGTACCCCCCGGCTGAAAACCCTGACCTCCAAAATGGTGGGGCATGAGCTGAGGGCTAGCTGGGCTGGTTTGCTTCTTAGGAGGCAAAGCACAGAGCAGGCAGCCCAGAAACCCAAGAATGGGGTCCTCGGCGAGGCAGAGATTCCATCG
>NW_012098097.1:6821302-6823808 GCF_000951045.1 Mandrillus leucophaeus
AGCTCTGCTCTGATCTTGCCCTCCCTCCCAGCTCCCAGCCCAGACTGTTTCCCCCTCCCCACAGTGACAACCATCTGGGCCTCATCAGGGTGAGAGGCAGGCTTCCTAGGGGACGGGACCTGGGGGGTTTCCACCAGACCTCATCGCCTTCTTGCCCCTCACTTGGGCCTGGGGCCTGAGCACAGGGGCCCAAAACAACTGGCACCTTCTGGCTGCTCCCTCCCAGCCCTCGCACCCCTCACCCGTGCTCCCTTCCTCTGCCGTTACCACCTCCAAATGATTTTGGGAGGCAGCTGGAGGCACGAGAGGAAGAGATTCTTCTGTAAATTTTCCCTGGTTCCGACTGCCCAGTAGAGCCAACTCCACCTCCTCAGCCCTAGTTTGGGGGTCCAATCCCCTGGAAATCAGGGGTTTTGAACCACGGGAGCTTTGCCCCCCAGAGATGTTTGGCAATGTCTGAAGATGATTGTGACTGGGAAGGGTGGCTCTGGCATCACGTGGGTAGAGGCCACGGAAGCTGCTAAGTATCCTATAATGTAGAGGACAGCCCCGGCCACCCCAGCAACAAAGAATGATCCAGCCCAAAATACCGAAAGTGCTGCGGCTGAGAAGCCCTGCCCTTGGGGTGCCCGCCCCACCTTGGCACCCTTGCTTTTCCTCAGAGGCATCTAGTCTTCTTCCCAACTCACCTGGGGGCTAGAAGTGTTACCCAGGGCCCTGGGTATGAACCCCACGTACATGGAGAAGGAAGCTTAGGACTCAAAGCCACACCCCATGAGCATGTGTCTCACTCTCTTCCAAGTAGCTGGAGAGGGCCCAGGAGCCACAGCAGAAGAACGCTGGAAAAGCCCTGAGTGCCCCAGGCGGAGGATCCAGCGCCTAGAAGGGGCTGCTCTCTACACTCCCCTCTCCATTTCAAGATAAGAAAAGTAGAGTCCAGAGAGGCAAAGCCACTAGCCCAGGGGTACACAGCTCATTAGTGGCAGAGGGAGCTCTGAGCTCAGGTTTGCCTGAGGCCCAGTCAGATGGCTGCAGCATCAGGGTCCAGGCAGAAAACAGGCACCACTCTGAGTGTCTAAAAGGGGGAGATTTATGCAGGAACTTGATTGCACAGGTGAAGGAAGAACTGAGAAGGGGATAGGGAGACATTTTTGGAATTAGCAACAGTGGGAAGCCGCTACCACCCCAGGCTGAAGGGACAAACGGAGGAGAAGGCATCAGTGGACCCCACAGCCAGGTCCATCCTGGAAGCTGGTGGATCTATCTAAAGAGAGCAGAAGCAATGATGAAATCCAGCAATGCTGGAAAGAAGGAGGAAAAATCCTCTAGCTTCTTCCTCCTGCTTGCTCCCATCTCCTGCCGGGACTCAATGCCCAAACCAGTCAGGAGCCAGCTGCCACGGGCAGCCCCTCAAGGTGCTAAGCAGGGCAGGAGGAGCATGGAAAATGGGTCTGAGAACCAGCAGGCAACTGACCAGCACAAGAACTTCCAGCCCAAATGTTCCTCTCCCTCCCTCAGGCCTTGCCGGGGACTTGGGAAGAGGAGGGTGAGGAAGAAGACCCAGGAGGAGAGGCACCACAGGACTGTCCCATGCACCGCGGTCAGTGGAGACAGCGCAGCTCAGTTGAATAAAAAGGGAGCTAGGGGCTGGGGGTGTTGAGAGTTGGCTCTCTCTCCTCCAGGCCCATCCTCCCACCCCTGCTGGGATCTGGTCAGCTTCCAACCCCAGCAGCCGGTGTTACCTGCCACTGCCTGTCAGCTTTCCCCACACCATGCAGCTGCTTCTATCTTGGCCCAGAATAATAATCAGGGAGCCACAGACACAGAGAAAGTGTGGCAGTAGTCCAGATGGCCGCCCCTTCCCCTACCATTCCCTTGCTGTAAAGACTGGGTGTCCAAATCCCTGACGCCCACGCCCACCCCCACTAGACACACATATATAAATGCGCGGGCACAACATACCAAGGGGTCCCAGAATTAGAGTTCCCTGGGAAGGCTCTCACACCAGACCGTGTCAAAATGCAACAGAATATCTGTTAAAGCAGGGAGTGAATGAGACGCTCATTGAAGGGGGGCACTTAGAAATAGTCTCAGCCCCTTCCTCATCTAGTGGAGGAGAACTCACACAGCAGCACAGCAGACCTTTTCCAACAGGGAACCCCTGGAATGCTGCAGGTGTACGGCAAGGAGGCCACCACCTGTTGCAGGTAAAGGGCATAAACTGTGATATGCCCTGAGAGCCCTGGGATTCAGAGGTCAGTTGGATCAGATGGTCCGAAGGTCGCCCAGGATGGCTGGCCCGAAGCAGCGCCTTAACGCCATACCTGGCACATGGCGGGCATTGAGGAAGCGCTTTTTTCTGCTTAAATTGCTAGCCCTTCTTTGGGCTCTTTTGGGAAGACCCCTCATGTACTACGTGAGCTTCAAACACAGTGGCCTGAATGGCCCCTCCTGGTTACAGAGTGATCACGTGACATCATACACGTGCCCGTGTGATTGAACTCTC
>NW_012098097.1:6824233-6839748 GCF_000951045.1 Mandrillus leucophaeus
GGAGGCTGAGGCAGGAGAAAGGTGTGAATCTGGTATGAAGGTTGCAGTGAGTGGAGATCACACCACTGCACTCCAGCCTGAGTGACAGAGTGAGACTCTGCCTCAAAAAAAAAAAAAAAGAAAGGAAGAAATAATATAATTTAATGTTAAAATGTTTCTGTGTGTGAGGCAGAGGGGCTGGGAATTGTGCTTTGCAAACTAAGAGCTATTTCTATGAAATTGTGTATTTTAGGGGGGCATTTAGATACAGGAATTATTTAAATAGCTTAGCTTCTATTGAACTTCTTTTGTGTATGGGGTATGAGATGGTATGAAAGGCCATTTGTAACTACCTTTTAAAAAGTCATAAATGCAAACTAAGAGCTATTTCTATGAAATTATATATTTTGGGGGGCACTTAGATACAGGAATTACTTAAATAGCTTAGCTTCTATTGAACTTCTTTTGTGTATGGGGTATGAGATGGTATGAAAGGCCATTTGTAACTATCTTTTAAAAAGTCATTTTTATTGAGTCTGAATATTATAATAATATTTTGCACTGCAGTTGCTAGTGCTGGGAGAATGAGAGCCTGCAGAGCCAGTGGTTATCCTGCCTGTGCTGTGCAGGACCCTGTTATGAGAATGAATCCAAATTGAAGTTCTAGGAGAAGAGAAACAGAAAGTCCTGATGACATTGTTTGGACCCCTGGAAACACTCATGCATAAAGTCAGCACAACTCTTGGACATTTCAGATACATGGGCCAATGAATTCCCTCATTCAAGTTGTGTTTCTGTTACTTGCAACAAAAAAGTCCCAATGAAATAAATAAATGGATAAATGAGCATATAACCCAAGACTTGAAAGACAAGAAAACAAACTTCAACTCCTGTTCCTGAGATTCAAAGTTAAAGAGGTTTATGTGGACAAAGCAAGGTAGACCAGCATGGCCATGCACAAAGCTTAATGGCTGAGAAAAACAATGAGAACTCTTTGCTTTATAAAACTACCACGTGAAAGGAAGAGTCCAGGCTGGTAACCCAGCTCAATGCAATGGCTTAAATGTTTGTGCAGAAGAGTAGATTTTACTAGAAGGTAAGGCTGATGTCAGAAGCTCCCCAGATCAAATCATCCTATCACTTGGTTGCACATTGAAAGTTGTTGGCCAAGCATGGAAATCTGAACTATAGGGGGCTGTGACCTCGATGCCCTTGGATAGCACTGCTGTACTCTGAGTTGGGATTGAGACCATGAAGAACCTGCCATTAATTAGTCAGTGTCATTCACTGAGCTCTGCAGGCCCAGTCTCCAACAGCGACATCAGGTGGTAGTGGGAAGTAATGGCAGTGATTGACCGATGAGACTCTAGTTGTTAAGTCTCTGATGGAATAGGGCTGTACCCCCTAGTGCAGAGTAAGTCCCTGAGATTCTTAGACAAATCCAGTGTGAGGGAGGCCACAGGAGGAGATCCTGGACATTATGAGTATTCTATCAGACAACTGGAAAAAAATAAGAGCTGTAATATGTTTTCCTCCCAAACTGGAAGATCAAGTCATATGTTTTCCAAAAGATGTTTGAGGCTAGAAGGTCAAGGGCTTAGAAGTCTGATTCCAGCCTGTCATTATTCCAGTGTGTGACCTTGGGTGAGTCATGTTCACTTTTATTTCTTTATTAACATCCCCTCCCCCAACACTGGAGAAAGAGAATGAGAAGAGCCAGGATTCCCCTTCCAGCGCACCCACAGATGACGTGGACAAAGCTCTCTGAAGGTCACACCTGCATCAGGTGGCAGTGGCTCCAGGCAAGTATCTCTCATACTACACAACAGCCTCCATGCCCTGTGGCTATAGGAAGCTTCCAGGACAGCAGAGCTAGAAGAAAGCATCCTCCTGGGGTGAGGAACGATGCACAATGTGGGATTTATATCAGGGGTGACCCTATCATTGAGTTTAGGACAACCTCCTGCCAAGCAACTCTCACCACCCCAATCCCAGTCCCCCAGAGGCCAAAACACAGACCTGACACCCACTTCAGGGCCCCTGCTCCTCTCCTGTGACACCTACCTCTCCCTGTGGAAAATGCAAGTAGGGGCCAGGTACAGTGGCTCACACCTGTAATCCCAGCACTTTGGGAGGCCGAGGCAGGCGGATCACGAGGTCAAGAGATAGAGACCATCCTGGTCAACATAGTGAAACCCTGTCTCTACCAAAAATACAAAAATTAGCTGGGTGCGGTGGTGCATACCTGTAGTCCCAGCTACTCAGGAGGCGGAGGCAAGAGAATCGCCTCAGGTGGACGTTGTAGTGAGCCGAGATTATGCCACTGCACTCCAGCCTGGGTGACAGAGCGAGATTCCGCCTCAAAAAAAAAGGAAAAAAAGAAAAGAGAAGAGAAGAGAAGAGAAGAAAAAAGAAAAGAAAAGAAAAGAAAAGAAAAGAAAAGAAAAGAAAAGAAAAGGCAAGTAGGGCAGGAACACCTGTGGGCCCCAGGATGCTGGACCACAGCGTGCAGGCAGGAGGAGAATCCTCACTGTCAGAGTCAGAGAGTCTGGGCTAGAGGGAATCTCAGCAATGTTCTCTAAGTACTTCAGGTCACAGACAAGAAAACTGAGGCCCAGCAGGGGGAGTGAGTCTAGAAAGCCTCCCAAGGGGATCATCGGCTGGGCTGGCCAAGGCTGGGGCCCAGCTCACCTGTCTCCTAACCCCACACTCCCTTCCAGCATCCCCCTCTTCCCAGTGCCATATCGTCTCACACAGGGGCTCTAGGTCTCTTAGCACAGCATGGCGAGCTCATGGCCACAGACGAGGATAGTGTGGGGCAGACAGTGGGCCTCTAAGCCCATCCCACCCCTGCCCTTCTGCCCGGGGCAGGGAGCTTCTGAGCCCACAGTAATCCCCTGAGCTTCCAAAGGCTGTGGAAGCTGCAGAAGCTCTGTCCGGAAGAGTGCAGACTTAAGGGGGATTTGGGTTAAGCAGGAAGAAAGGGAGTGGAGGGGGCTGAGGCCCAGAGATGTGCTCTGAGGGGATTGGCTGTGGATGCCAGGAGCACCATGTGTCAAAGCTAGATCCGAGCTCAGACATAAGCCCCCTTCCCCTCCTTAGAGGGGAAATACACAGGCTGCTTTCAATGAAGGCTTTAAACAGAACGTGTCCAGGCGTTTCAATGTTCTCTTCCCAGAATAGGCCCCTCAATTCCATCTTCTCTGAGCTGGCAACTAAGGAAGGACATCTCTAACTTTGCCTGAAAATTAGAAGTCTGCCCCTTGCAATCTGCTCTGTGAGAGACAGTGCAGTGCGGTGGATGGGCTAAAAGACACCAGCTTCGATTTGGGGGTGAGGCTGCCTCGGACTGCAGCTCTGCCACTTACTGACTGGGTGAGCTCGGGAAACTACTTTATGTCTATCTCTGAGCTCCAATTTCTTCACCTATAAAGTAGCAGGGTAGCATTGCCTACTATATTTGTTTTTCATTGCTGCTGTAACATGTTGTCGCAAATTTAATGGCTTGAAACAACACAAATTTATGATCTTACAATTCCATAGGCTAGAAGTCTGCCATGGGTCCCACGGGGCTAAAAGCAAGGCTTCAGCAGGGCTGCATTCCTTCTGGAGGCTTTGGGGAAAATTCTTTCCCCTGCTTTTTCCAGCTTCTAAAGGCTGCTCACATTCCTTGGCGCGTGGTCCCTTACGTCCGTCTGCCAAGCCAGCAGCATAGCATCTCTGTTACCATCCTGTTATCATATCTCTTTCTCTGAACCCCCTCTTCCACCTTAAAGGCACACCCAAGTTATAATAATAATAATAAACTCCCCAGCCCCAAATCCTTAACTTAATTACATCTTCAAAGTCCCTTTTGCCATGTAGGGCTCCAGGGATTAGGATGTGCCTATCTTTTGGGGGAAGGGAGTATAATTCTGCCTACCACGTCTACCTTTTAGTGTTGCTGAGCAGGTTTAAGTCAAGGATTTAGCACAATGCCTGGTACGCAGAAACCACTCGATAAAGGGCAACTGTATTCATGGACATGGCCTCATTTTGTGATGTCTTCAAAGGGCAGCTCCACCTGCCTGTGACACACTGTGCCCCATCCCCTGCACACACATCACACCCAGGCCAGCAGGCATGTAGCTCCCAGGGCATGTATGACAGGCCCGCTGCCCGCTGTCCCTCTGCACACAGCCTGCCTCTGGCACAGGTTCCAGATGCTGCTGTGCATGTTGCTTATGCTCAAGCATTTGCATCCTCTTGCAGTGCCACAGATGTTTGCCCAGATGTTCATATACTGACAGACACATGTGCACATACATGATCTGCCACTCAGGATCAGCAAAGTGCACACAGACACGCGCGCACACACACACACACACGTCCCATATATGCAGGTCCATATCTCCCCAGACCCCACTGACAGAGGCCCCTGTTCGGAGAGGACACTGCCACTTTTTCTGGCCCTGAGCAGACTGAGCTGCCTCCCTGTCCCCTGCAGCCTGCACTCAGCAGCCCCTTCCATGTCTTGTCCTGGGTGTCACCACCTCCCACTCCCGCTCCCAGAGCCCCAGCTCCATTGATTGGCCTTGCAGCTCAGCAGCCGGAGATGTGCCCCAGCTGGAGGAAAACACTTGTAATTTATGGAGTGTCTGATTTTTAATCAGTTTTTTGTTCCTGTGCTGTAATTGTCCTAATTAGATATACATATTTTGATGAAGGTTTTTCCAAAATAAAAATTGTAATCGAATCTTGCTTGACATTCTTTACACCCACTCGCTCGGATCCAAACTTCCACAGCAGCAGGCTCTGGAAATCGTGCACGCAGCTCGGGCATCTCCACACGCCTCCCCCGGACCACTGCAGGAGCTGTCCTGTGGCCCTCACAGGCTGGAAGGCAGGCGCCCACTAGGCAGGCCAATTTCCTTTGCCCCTGGGCCTCCAAGCGCCCCCATCAGAATGGGGCAGCCTTTTCCTGTGGATCTGGCCCCTCCAGCGCTTCTGGGCCAAGGCTTACCCCTGGGGGAGGGCTTAGGACTGTCTAGCACTGAGGTGCCCTCTCTCTGCCCATCCTTCTGCTCCCTGGGGCCCCTCCACCAACCATGGAGAATTGATGCCATCCCACAGGCCTCAAGGGCAAAGGCTGGCTTCTGTCATCCCCCACTCTTATAAATAATAACAATTCCTGCCCCTTAGGGAGTATCTACCATGTGCCAGGCACAGCATTTTATATACATTAGCCCTAATCTGCATGACAACCCTCCGAGGGGATTTTTCAGAGGAAGAAATCCAGACTTGGAGAGGGTAATTCATTTGCTCAAGGTCACATGGCAATAAATGAAACGATTGCAGTCTTCTTTGCCGAAACACTGAGAGGCAATGGCTGCCTTCCTGGGAAGATCCAAGAGGAGCTAGTTCTCCAGCTGCTCCTCTTAGGCAGGGGATCCACAGGGCTGATCTTACCCCTGTACCCCAGCATCAATCTGCAGCTGACCCTGAATAGCTAATGATGCAAAATTCTTCCTTCTGAGCCTACAGTACAGACCACACATGAGAAGTCTGGTGTCTGTCTACATGAGTCTCTCTGGGACCTGGAAACCAAGGTTCAGGTATCAGAGCATAACCAAGAAGTCAGCCTTGAGACTGGCTGGGAGGCTGTGGACAAGAGCTGGTTCCTAGGATCTTAGATTCCAAGAAGGGCCCTCTCAGCAAACCTATCAGGAGATCCAAGCTAAGAACTTTCTGTGCTGGTTCTTAAACTGTTGACCGTTACTCCAAACGCTCCCAGTCATACTCCGCAAACCATGGTTGTGCTTTGCCTGATGCGCCCAGTTAGCTCCTGCCAGTAGGCAGCACTCGGGAGACACAAAGGCAAGAAGAGGGAGAAGGACTTGTTCCTTTTCCTTTGCTTCCTGTCCCTCTCAGGGTTGCCATGGCGATGGGTCTTCAATCTGGTGGTGGAGCTGTTTCCATTGTCAGTAGTTGGTCCTGGTTTGCAATGTGCTTGTCCCACACTTCAGAAGGTGCCTTATTGTGCCCTCTCAGAGATCCCAGCAGCAACTGGCACCTGCCCAGTCCCTGAAGAGCTCTGAGTTCCAGCTCCTAGTGGCCTCTCCACTAAGCTTCTAAATTTGAGTAATCCCAACCTCTTCCCTTGTTCCCTCAGCCCTAGGGATCGTGGCTGCTTCTTGCAGTTGCTACCTTTATGATTGCTTCGTAAGTATCCCAGAACTTTTGCAGTTCTCCAATACTCCAAGTCCTTCTATTAAATTATCTTGGTTAAAATAACTGGTGTGGTTTCTGATGTTTTACTGTACTACACCCTGCATGGTGTCCAACTGTAAACTGGAAAAGGTGTGTTGAGAGGTGCCACAGCCACACCTGTGTTGGGGAGTGTGGCCCACTGGCCCACAGAGCTGGGCAAAAAATCCAGCAGAGAACTATGCCACCTCTAGTACTCAATCGGCATACTAGGCTGAACTAATAAAGGAATAAGTGAATGAATGGGCAAAAGAATTAATAAATACAATAAAAATGATCAACCATAGAGCAGTCTGTACCAGACCCAGACATGGCACTCCCGCTTCTTACAGAGCCCAGCACAGACTAAAATCACCAAGACAATCTGATTTGGTAATGGTTAAGATGAGAAGTTCAATTGTTCTCTGGGATAATTTGACACAGAAAGGGGGAGTAGGAGCAATACTGAACGCCAGCTGAGCCTACTGAGTGTAGTAATTAGGGTAATTAATGCTAGCAACTGGCCCCAAAATCTTGGTGGTTTCATAAAACTGCTCAGTGGTTTATTTCTCACTCACATCAAGTTGAATGTAGATGTTGCTGATCAATTGGTTCTTCTAGGAGACTCTCCTCCAAGTGGTGACTCAGGGATCCAGGATCCTCCCTGAATCTTGAGGCTCTGCTGTCCCTAGGATATCCTGGAAGTCCTCTGTTAGGGATTCTCTATATTGAGTTGAAAGATGAGAAAAGAAGGAAAATATGGAGCATCTCTCACCCAATGCTCAACCACCTTGGCCTGGAAGTAATATGCATCATTTCCATTCAAATTCCATTGGTGAGAACTAATCATATGGACCTACCCAGATGCAAGAGGGGCTGGAAAATATAATCCATGACTGAGTAGCTGTTTTCCAGAAATGGTGATACACCATGGATGTGGAACACATTTTTGTTGGTCAGCTAACTATTTCTCTTACCCTCAGGTACAGTATTAACTTGAAGCTATGACATCAAAAATATGTTAGACCTTGTCTTAGTCTATTTTGTGTGGGTATGACAGAATACCACAGACTGGGTAATTTATAAACAATATAAATTTATTTGACTTATGGTTCTGGAGGTTGGAAAGTCCAAGAGCACAGTGCTATCATCTGATGAGGGCTTTCTTGCCATGTCATCCCATGGCAGAAGGGGAAGGGCAAGAGAGTATGTGCGAATAAGAGCAAGAGAGAAAGGAACCTAACCTAGCCATTTTATCAGGAACCAAACCTAACCTAGCCATTTTATCGGGAACCCACTCCCACAATAATACCATTAACCCATTCACAAGAGCAGTGCCCTCATGACCTAGTCACCTCATAAAGGTCCTACTTCTCAACACTATTGTATTGGGAATTGTACTTCCAATACATGAATTTTGGGGGATGTGTTCAAATTATAACATTCCACTCCTGGCCCCCAAATGTATATCTTCACCCTGCAAAATACAGTCATCCCATTCTAATAGTCTCCGAAGTCTTAATTCATACTAGCATCGACTCAAACATCCAAAATCCAAAGTCTCACCTAAATTAGATGTGGGTGAGATGGAAGGCATGATTCATCCTAAAGCAAATTTCCTCCAGCTATGAGGTGTGAAATCAATACAAGTTATCTACTTCCAAAATACAATGGTGGGACAGGCGTAGGATAGACACTCTCATTCCAAAAGGGAGAAATAGGCAAGATGAAATGAGTAATAGGCTCCAAGTAAGTCCAAAATCCAATGGGGAAAACAACATTAAGTCTTAAGTCTTCTGAATAACCTTTCTTGACTCCATGCCTTGCCTTCTGGAAACACTAGGACAAAGATTGGGCCCCACAACCATGGTTTTACTGGGCTCAGTTCACTCAGCAGCTCTCATGGGTTGGAGTCTCAGACCAGCAGCATTTTTTTTTTTTTTGAGATGGAGTCTCACTCTGTTGCCCAGGCTCGAGTGCAGTGGCGCAATCTCGGCTTACTGCAACCTCTGCCTCCAGGGTTCAAGTGATTCTCCTGCCTCAACCTCCCGAGCAGCTGGAACCACAGGTGCATACCACCACACCCAGAAAATTTTTGCATTTTTAGTAGAGAGGGGTTTCACCATATTGGTCAGGCTGGTCTTGAACTCCTGACCTCGTGATCTGCCCACCTCAGCTTCCCAAAGTGCTGGGACCACAGGCATGAGCCACCGCTCCCGGCTGCCAGCAGCTCTCTTAGTCTGATGCTGCAAGCTCAAGCTAGTAGCTCTACAGTTCTGGGGTCTTGGGAATGGCCCCACTCTCATGGCTCCAATAGGCATTGCCCTAGGGGGGACTCTGTCATAGCTCTGACTTCACATTTCCACTTGGCATTGCCCTAGTAGGGGCTTTCTATGGTGGCTCTGCCTCTGGTGACAAGTCTGTGGCTGGAGCCCTGGACTGTCCACAACATCCTTTAAAATCTAGGTAGAGAAAGTCATGCCCCCATAGCTCTTGTATTCTGTGCATGTGCAAAATTAGCACCGTGTGAATGTTGTCAAGATTCACAGCCTGTATATTCAGGAGTAGTGAGTCAGGCCACATCTGGGCCTACTTGAGCCATGGCTGGGGTGGCTGAGGAGCTCTGCACCTGAATGTGGGGAACAGAAGCCCAGTGTGGCTCTGGGCCGCAAGCCCATGAAGAGTACCCCAGGCCCATCCCTCAAAATCATTCTGCCCTGCTAGAGTTCTCAGTCTGTGATGTGAGGAGTAGCCTCAAAGATCTCTGAAATGCCTTTGGAGTCTATTTTAGTCTGTTTTCTGCTACTATAACAGAACACCACAGACTATGTAAATTATAAACAAAAGAAGTTTATTTGGTTCTGGAGGCTGGGAAGTCCAAAACCATGGCGCTGGCATCAGGGAATGATTATCCTGTGGTATATTGGTGGAACACAGATGTTTGCACACAAGGCAGAAAGAAATGGGCAAAACTTATCCCTTTATCAGGAACCCACTCTGACAATAACTAAACCACTGCTTCAATAATAGCATTAATCTATTCATGAGGAAAAAGCCCTCTTAATTACCTAAATACCTCTTAAAGTTCCTGCCACTCAATACTGTTATATTGACAATTAAATTTCAATGTGACTTTTGGAGGAGACATTCAAACCACAGTAGGTTCACTCTCCCATTGTCTTGGTGATTCCTTCTGTCAGTACTGATCTTCTTAGCAAATGGTCACTTAGCCACATCCTTAGTTTGCTCTCCTAAACATGTTTTTTCATTCTTCACATGATCAGGCTGAAAATTTTTAAGATCTTTTCATTCTTCTTTTCTGCTAATTATAAATTCCATCTTCAAATCATTTATCTCCTCTTACTGTGTGTGGTTAAAAGTAGACAGCTTCTTCACTATTTCGCTTAAAAATTTTTTCTGCCACATATCCCAGTTCACCATTCTTAATTTTTGCCTTCCATAAGGCCTTCAGGCATGGACATAATTCAGCCAAGTTCTTTGCAACTTTATAACAAGGATAGCTTTTACTCCAGTTCCCAATACCTTCTTTCTCATTTCCATCTCAGACTTCATCAGAATGGCCTCTACCATCCATATTTCTACCAACATTCTGATCACAACCACTTAAGTAATTTCTAAGAAGTTTCAGACTTTACCCACATTTCTTCTCTTCTTCTGAGCCCTCTGCAGAATCACTGTTACTGCTCCATTCACGGCAATCTAGACCTTTTCTAACCAGCTTCTCTAGATGCTTCCAGCCTCTACTCATTACCCAGTTCCAAAGCTGCTTATATATTTTCAAGTATTTGTTATAAAAAATAGTACCACTTCTCACTACCAATTTTCTGTCTTAGTCCATTTTGTGTTGCTCTAACAGAAAACAACAGACTGAGAAATTTATAAACAATAGCAGTTTATTTGACTCATGATTCTGGAGGCCAAAAAGTTCAAGAGCATAAGGCTGGCATCTTGTGAGGACCTTCTTGCTGTGTCATTCCATGGTAGTTGGTGGGAAGGCAAGAGAGTGCACATGAGCATAAGCAACAGAGAAACGGAGACAAACATATCCTTTTTATCAGGAGCCCACTCTTGTGATAATGCCATTAATTCATTCATGAAAGCAGAGTCTTCCTGACCTAATTACCTCTTAAAGGTCCTATTTCTCAACAATGTTATACTGCGGATTATGTTTCCAACACATGAATTTTGAGACACACACTCAAATTATAGCAGACCTAGGCCTTTCATGGGAGGGAACACAAACTAGAGAATGTAGGCAGACATAAAGCTGTGTCCATTAAAGAGGTGAAATATATTATTTGCATTCTATTTACTGGGTAACCAGCAACATACTGGACACTGAGTATAAGAAGAAGCATAAAAATTGTGTATCTTGTAATTCTAGGCTTTGAGCTGTTTTCAGTCTGACTGATGAGACAAGGTTTGTGCCAGTGAAAGTAGAGATTAATTCAAGACAGATGTGATCACCAGTCTCTGCAGGCATAAATCAAGTTTCATAACTGACTGAACTAGTATTTGAACCAACATTTCTTCCTATTTTCATACCAGTAGCATCATCCTAATCTGGTGACCTTAAGGTATTTAAAACATCTGGTTATTACTGGAAGAACGTTGCCTCCATCTAAAAGTTGCAACAAAGCTTTCTTCCCCGAGAAAAATCTAGCCAGCCCTTTGTGTAGGTTGACTATAGTGGGCATGTGCCCAGCATCATTTTCCTGATGGTTCATTCTCCCTCACCCAATGCTGAACCTTCTCCAATCTAAGGAAGTGGTAAGTCCATGATCCGATAAAAATATGCCATCTATATGACACAGTGATTAGTTAAAGGAAGACTCAAGTTGGTCCAATAAAAATCCTTCCCTAGAATTAACTTAAAGATACTAAAAGACAAAATTTATTTTCCAATTGAGGTTGATAAGCTTGGAAAATATGAATTTGGGCTACTTGTGGCCATATTTCTCACCACAGCAGAGATCATTTTCCAGAGTGAAGCCAAACAAAAGATGGCAGGCAGAGGAGCAAGAGCTTTGGAGACTCAGTCTCATCCCTGAAGGCAAGTTCCTACTGCTGTCCCAGAATCCATCAGAGCTCCTGGATCAATACATTCCCCATTTGCTTAAGCTGATTAAGCTGATTTCCATCACTTGCAAATAAGTGAGTCCTGACTAATATGTTGGCTTCACAGTGCCATGCCCAGCGCATCTTATCTGCACATCTCTATTTTCCTGCAGAAAAACAACCATTGTACAGAATGGGCTATGAAGCTCTTCTTAAAAGCACACATTCCTGGGCTTAACCCCAGACTTACTGACCCAGAATCTCTGGGGATGGGACCCAGGTATTTGTGTAATGCTACCAGTGATTTTGTTGCACACGCAGTGCCAAGTTTGCAGCGTGGGATCACCACATCCCATTGGCTGATTCCTGGAGTCAAACTCCCCTGGAAAATTTTGCTCTAGCCAGGTATCACACTTTAAGATGAATACTAAAGGGTGTTATGGTTTTAATGTGTCCCCCAAAGTTTATGTGTTTGAAACTTAGTCCCTAATGCAACAGGGTTGGGAGGTGGGACATTTAAGAGTGGATTAGGTCATAAGGGCTCTGTCCTCACGAATGGATTAATGTTATTATCGCAGAAAAAGTTTAGTTATTGTGAGAGTAGACTTGTTATAAAAGTGAATTCAACCCCCACTTGCCCTCTTGCTTCCTCACACTCTCTTGCCTTTTCACCTTCTGCCATGGGATGATGCAGCATAGAGGCTCTCACTAGACGCAGGCCCCATGACCTTGGACTCCCCAGCCTCCAGAACTGTAAGAAATAAATTTCTTTTCTTTCTAAATTACCCATCTGTGGTATTCTGTGATAGCAACACAAAATGGACTCAGACAGAGAGCATGACCAGGAGAAAACCAGGTCAGTGAGGGCACTCGCGCTGTTCTTCCTCTGATGTGTTTTTTCAGAAATCAGGGTGTTTAACCAGGGAAACAGCAAATCCACGAGGGATGTTCTGTCTTCAACAGTGTGAAAACTGTCATGTGGAAGAATAACAGATTGACTTTGTGGTGTTCCAGAGGACAGGCCTTCAACCAAGGGCATCCTGGTGCCAGATTTCAGCTAAATAAAGGGAAGAACTTTCCAGCAATTAGAGCTGCCCCATGGTAGAAGGGCTGCCACAGAAAGTAGTGAGCTGCCCGGCTCGGCCGTGTGCAGACATCAGCGGCTCACCATCTGTCAGTTGCTCTGGCTGGGGCTGTTCCACTGGACAGAAGGCTGGACGAGCTGCCATTTTCTTGCCAGGATTCTACAATTCTAGAACGTGGTCTGGGGACAAAAGATGCCAGGCTTACCAGAGGGGCCAAGTGGCCAGAAGGGGAGAGACATACACAAGTTTGCTGGGAAGGACTCATGTGAGAAACCAAACTCAAGATAGGCCTTGCAGGGCACACAGGTAGCATTAATTATAGCACAGGCCAGCACTGAAGTCAGGAAATTTTCCACTTTTCGTAACTTGGTTTTATTTTACTATTATTATCATGAGTGTGAATTACTGTGATAAAGAGGGGGGAAATCCCAGATATTTCCATTTTGGAAAAATAAAATAAAATCAATAAACTGAAGCCTAATAATGAATATTCATGTCATTGAATATAAACAAGGAGAGTGAAGGAAGGGATATTGTGAATGAAGTAGCTTCCATGTCAAGAAAAGTAGAGCACTGGGGCCGGGCGCAATGGCTGTAACCCCAGCATTTTGGGAGGCCGAGGAGGGAGGATTGCTTGAGGCTGGGAATTCAAGACCAACCTGGACAACACAATAAGACCCCATCTCCACAAAAACAAATGAAAACAGAACACTATGGTGCAGGATGCCTGCTCCCTCGGTCCTCAAGGTCAGAGTACCCAGCAGAACCCAGCAGAACCTGAGTTGTGTCTTCACTCAGGGTTTCTCAACCTTTTTCATGCCCAGGCATTTGGAAACTTCTCCAAGTACGCTACTATATTTCTGCAGCAGGGAGAAGATTGGAGACCAAGTAGGGAAAGGGAGAGGGACAGAGACACTTGAAAGTGGACATCAGACTCTCATTTTGCAGGGGAAGGAGAGGAGAAGAGCCCATGCACATAATGCCGCCCCCACAGCAGAGTGATAAGGTTGCACAGTGGGACTGGGCACAACCCTGCGGAGGCTGATAAATCACTCAGAACTCTGGAATTTGCAAGTGACAGAAACTGAACTCAACTAGCTTAAGCAAAAGGGGGATTTATTGGCTCTTGTAGCTAAGAGGATTCTGGGACAGCTCACATAATTAAAGAAAAGACTGTGGGGACCAGGACTTTGGGACCAATTCTCTGTCTACAACTCCATCCATGACTCCATCCATCTGTCTCCTCTCCCACACACCCCTACCCAGTTTTCATCTGCGCTTGTCTCTGGTCGCAGACAGGCTCTCTTCCGCACTGATGAAGACGGCCACCAGACACCTCACATTCACACCTTCCCACTCCCGCATCCCCCGAGAAAAGCTCCTGCTGGCAGGATCCATGGCCCAATCTCAAAGGAAGGACTCTGATTGGCCCTGCTCTCATGCCCCGCACCCTCCTCGGACTGATCACTTTTGTACGGGGGATGGGCCCTGTGACTGGTCAGGTGTGGGTTCCATGCCTGTCCCTAGGGGCTCGGGAAGAGTGAGGGGCCTTAATAGCAACCTCTACTGGTGTCTGGGGTCAGCCCTGGGATGCATCAGGGGAGTGGGAAGGTGGTGAAGGAGGATCTTGGAGCAAAGAGGAAGGGCCACTCACCTCCTCTGGGAAAGTCCTCATGGGCTGATGGTCACTGTAGGACTCCCTCCCTCCCTCCCACCTGCTGACCCATGAGTCGGGCGGCTCTGCCTTCAGTGTGTGGAGGGATCCAGGCAGGACTGGCTGAGGGCAGCTCGCCCTGGCCCTCAGAGGATGATGCTTGGTGAAGTTCAGCCTCTGTACACACACACACACACACACACACACACTCTTGCATACTCACACGCATCCACACAGATGCACACTCACATACCCTCATACCCACCAGACACACCCTGACACACACAGAAATGCATACACATTCACACACACACTGACACACTCATACCATCACAAATGCACACTCACAGACACACTTGTATTTAGACACATTTGCACACACAGACACACATTGACATACTCAGTGTGACATACTCACACTGACACTCATACACACACAGATGCACACACACACTCTCATGCTCACCATACTGACACACTCATAGACATGCTTACACATTCACACAGATACACATACACTGACACACGGACACATAGTCAGATGCACACTCACACTGACACACAAACACACACTCCCACAATTTACGCATACATTCATGCAGATGCACACACATGCGACAATCACCTTCACAATTCACCCACACATACTAACACTCAGACACATTCACTCATGCTCACATGCACTCACATACTGTCACACTCACAGTCACACACTCATAGACCACTCATACACACACTTTCACACATTCACACACTTTCACACACTCTCACATTCACACACACATGCACACACATTTTCACACACATTCACACACACTAACACAGACACACCCTGTCACATATGCTCACACTCACCCACACACTCTCAGACTCACACAATCACACTCACTCATACTCTAATATATGCTCACACAGTCTCACATATCCACACACTTGATACACACACTCTCACATTTGCACACACACACACACGCACTCTCACATATGGTCCCATTCACACATGCACTTGCACACACACTCATGCTCACACACATTTGCACACACATACATGCTCACATTCTCACACTTTCTCACACACACTTACACACTCTCACACTCACACACACACTCCTCCATCCCGTAGTCCCTTTGAAGGTCAAGATGGTACCTCCCACTGCCTCCACACAGGCCTTACTGAGAGCACGTGGGGGGTTTGCTCCCCTGGCTCCACAGAGGACACGGGGCCACCTGGCTGCATCTCCCCCCTGGCTGGGAAGGTCTCACACTGTCCCCTCTACTCCCCTCCAGGCAGGATCACCTTAGCCTGAGCATCCCAGTGGGAAAGAGTCTGTCTTGTTTCTAAGGCCTCCAGAGGAAATGCTCGTTCCCAGGGAAGGCAAGAAGAGAGAGAAGACGGTGCCTCTAAACTGCCTGGCAGCCAAGAGCACGTCCTCAGTGAAGGCATCCAAGAGCACATCCTCAACGAAGGCGTCCAAGAGCACATCCTCAACGAA
>NW_012098097.1:6839813-6851208 GCF_000951045.1 Mandrillus leucophaeus
GCGTCCAAGAGCACATCCTCAACGAAGGCGTCCAAGAGCACGACCTCAATGAAGGCATCCTTGTCCCAGCACTCTGCCTGAGAATTCCCAGACTGCGGTTGGAACTGTGCACCCCCAGATCATCTCTGCACCTTCTCTGAGTCCATTTCCCCACCTG
The DNA here is from genome assembly GCF_000951045.1 of Mandrillus leucophaeus. NCBI lineage: Eukaryota > Metazoa > Chordata > Mammalia > Primates > Cercopithecidae > Mandrillus > Mandrillus leucophaeus. The sequence continues at coordinate 6,839,971 of NW_012098097.1, forward strand.
CTTGGTGGAGGTCAACATGCCTGCCCCGAGGGCCACCCAGAGGACACCAGGAGAGATCAAGTGGCACCCAGCACAGAGCTGCCCACTCAGGGACGGGTCGACAAGGTCGGCTCCCTTTCCCTCCTGCAGAGGTCACAGCTGGGAGACGGTGGACTCCCACGTGAAATCAAAGGAGAGTGATCCCTGGGCAGGGTCTGCCTTGTCAGCTGCATAATCTGTCCTGGCTGAGGCAGAGAACCTCAGATCTTCACCATCCTCAAAGCTCACTTCCCAAAGAGTCCAAACAGGAAAGCCACTCTAACTCCCCTGCGTGGTTTGGAAATCCAGACATCAAAGCCTCTCACCGCCTGTGGGCATTTTCTACCCGCTCCCTATGCTCTCTTCATCCACACTTCCCTCCCCCTACAGGCCCCTGGCCCTCCTCAGCGGACCCCTATGTCCTTCCTCTCCTCCGCTCAATCAACAAGACCTTTCCAACAGTCGTCTCTGCCATGAAGCCCCTGCAAGCCACAGCCTCTAAACCCTGGTTCCTAACCAGCTCCTCCGCATACCCCTGCCTGTCCCATTGCCTCCTAGCTGGATTTTGATTTAGGATCTAGCTCCAGGAGACCCAGGTCCTGGAGGGCACAGGTCTTGCGTAGTGGACACACTGCTACAGCCAGGCCTGGCTCAGTGGCAGGGCACATCCAGGGCCCCTTTGGATGGCACTGAAGAGGCCACGTGAACAGTTCCCTCATTCCCCCGGGAATTTGTCTGCTCTTGGTCTCCCTCCAAAACATCACTTCTCCTTTCAGAGGCCACCCCTTTTCTGTTAGTTGATATTTATGGGTAATAAGCCAAGCATATCGAAGCGGAGGTGAAATGCCTCTTGAAATAAATACTCTCCCCAGCAAACAGGTCAATCCATCCAGGCAGGATGGGCTTTGCTGGCAGCTGGGGAAGGGCAGGCAGGAGCCCTGAGAGCAGGAGGGAGAAGGGGCTTCCGGGGACTCTGAAGGATGAGATGGGATGGGTTGGGGGAGAGGTGGGCGCGTCACCGCATTTGACGCTGTCATCAAAAGTGGAAATGGAAGGCACAGCTTCTCAACCCCTCAGACTCCCATCACAGCAGAGATGAAGCAGGTCATTTTAAGGGCTGGCTCTGGAGTGGCAAAGACAGACCGTGCAGTGCAGAAGCCTCTCTAAGTGGGGAGGGTGAGGAGTCGAGGTCACTGAAAGTCAGCAAAGCCTCCGTCCGTGAGTGCTGGGGCTCGGAAGGTCCTAGGACATGAGGGGAGCCTGGGCCAGGCTGCAGAGGTCCAGGACATGGATGGGGCTGTGCATGTGAGCTGGGGCTCATCGGAGGTCATTAAGCCCCCTGCCTCACCTCTTAGCAGGACCACCTCACTAAACCCATCCTTAGTTTACGGTAGCCTCTCCTGGTGTCAGTTTCTTCTCAGGGAAAGGGTCATTCAGTGGGGGCAGGGCAGGGCACCACTGAGCTCCACACCTAAGGGATGGAAAAATAACTCCAGCTTCTAAATCTGTCCCCTCCCATGAGGACTGTAGCCTATTTCTACTTCCAGAGGTGACCTCTCCTCTGTTACAGATCCATAAGACCTGGTCCATGCAGAGAGCTTCACCCCAACACACATTCCCAGGCACAGCAGATAAAGATATTCCAGAACGCACACACATACACACATGCACAGGCCTGTATGCACACTTACACATGTGCATATATACACATGCACATATATACTACACACACATGCATGCACACATGCACACACTGTCAAACTGCTCATACAGATCCAAACTCCACTTGCACAGCCACACAAAGAAACAAAACAATCCCACACTTAGTTTCTACTCTTAACTGCCAGAAAAGCCGGGGGTGCCTTTCACATGCTAGGGACAAAACCAGGAAGACAGGCGAGGCTCTTCTTCACCCACCTAAATTCCTTCTGACCATTTCTCAAAGACCCACAGCCCAGCCTTCTCATGATACTGTCCTTCACTCTTGCAGGGGACACTCATGGAGCCTGAGACTGCCAACCTCGTACCCAAAGCCCACGAATAGAATATGGAAGGAAGGCTCTTAGACAAAGAGGTCAGGGTCAGCTTCTCCGTTTGATCTCCCCAGCTGCAAAGGGGCAGTTCAGAGCTCGCTGGGCCTGCCTGGCAGGGGAGAGGAGTGGAAGAGGGGAGAGAAGGGGTGAGAAGTGAAGCAGGCAGCCGGCGGTGGCCAGCATCCTCTGCAGCATGAACATCAGGTCATGAAATGCAATTAGGGCTGCTTGTGCCTAACCTCCCTTCCTCTGCAGCTCCCCGTGACTTGGCAGATTATTTGGAGGACGCTCCAAGCTCCATTAGTTTAGCATCGTTTGACCTTGAGGGTCTGCTACAGAGCACACATCCAACTGGCTGCCTTCCATCTGCACTGGGGCAAGTGGGGACCAGGCTTCGTCACTTTGCTGAAGACCAAGCTCTTGGCTGAAGCAGTCTGAGTGTCTCCCTCACCATCCCAGGATACAAGTGCCTCTTGTGAGTCGAGCTGGTGAGACCTCCTCTGCCCCCAAGCTCTATGGCACCAAGACGGCCTGCAAGCCACTGCTCTCCTCCCCTACAGAGTGGACTCCTCCATACGGGAAAGGGCTAAGCAGATTCCAGCCTTTTGGGGAGTGGGTGTTTGATGAGAAGTATTGCATTTGTGGATGAACGAATAAATGCACAGCCCTGGAGAAGAAGCCTCTTCATGCTCATCTCCTTTATTTTCTTCTTTCCTTCTCCTCTTGAAAGTCGTATCCTCTCCTGCCTGTGGGCTCAGGTGCTGTGTTCTACCAGCTTGCCACACTCCCCTCTGCTGAGCAGGCTCCCGCGGCTCTGGAGGACACACTCGTGTTTGTTCTTTGCTTTCTTCTCATGTCTTTCCCTTTTCCTCAGGTCCACTCTGGAGAGGTGCTGAGATCAGGATTGGTGGAGGGGCCCTGCTGGTCCTTCCTCCCCACACGCTCCTCACCTCCCCCGCAGCTGGACAGAACAGAGCCTCAGGCTGGCCTTGCAGTGTCCCACTGTCATCCGTGAGAGCCCCCAGGGCTGCTTCTTGCCCAGGATGCCAGGCTTTGCACGGGGACCTCTACCCCACCAACCCCCCTGCTTGCTTTCTGCACACCTATACCATCCTGGCTGAGTCTAAGAACTGGTTGCAATGAAATGCATAATAGAAGAGGAAAGAGCCTTCCCCAAATTGTCAGACTGAGCCCTAGCCCCAGGTACAGAGGAGGGGGTAAGAGAATTTCACTCCTGGGTCTTCTCAGTCAAAACCTTCTAGCACTGGAGGCAAGAGGAGGGGAAGACAAAGAGGAAGGGATCCTCTTCTTTTCTCCCAACTGCGTGCTGACTTGGGCTTCCGCAGCCCTGCCTCCCAGGACAGCATCTCACCTTTCAGACCTCTCTCCCTGCTACCACCTTCCTGCCCACTTAGAAACCTGCTCTAGGTTAATCCTGGAAAGGAGCGGGTAAGTAATTCGTACTAGAGTGTGTATTACTAGAGTATGACTCACTCAACAAGAACTTGATACTCTCACCCCAGTGTGTCTTCCTGTGAGAGGGGCTGATGTTTTCGACCTGGGAAGGCAAGTGGCTTCCATCTCCCATGCCCAGTCTAGCTGGCCCCGGCTGCCTAGAGCACCCCAGGAAGACTAGGAAAGAGTCTTCTGAAGCCACCTCTGGGCTCAATGAGAAAGAGTGCTCTGATCAATTGGTGATGTCTGCCATGGACACAGGATGAGGAGAGTCCTAGTAGGTTCGCTCGGTATTTGACATTCCAGATTTAATTCCAAAGGACTTACGTAGTGAAATTTCAGAACTGTATGACGTGAGCCCTGCTCTAATTAGGACAATGAGGTAAGCAAAGGCTGGCTTGGCCAATCCTAGCTGTTTCTCCCACTCCCCACCCGCCGCCGTTGGCTAAACTGAAATCAGAGAGAAGGATGCACTGCTGCAGCCACTGGGCTCCCAAAACCCGTGCAAGTCATGCTGGAAAGATGGGCAACCATGGGTCAAGCAAGGCCGAACTCTCTCTGGGCCAGAAAAGTGCGTATGGATGAGTGGCCATGGAAGAACAACTCTTCCCTTCTCTGTTCAACGTCGGGGTGGGCGAGAAATGTTTCTGATTTGATTCCTCCAGCTAGAACAGTGGTTCTCAGGTGTCGCTGCACATGGAATCACTTAGGAAGCTTTTTAAAAACACAGATGCCTGGACTTCAGTCCCAGAAATGCTGGCTTAATTGGTCTTGGGTGCAGCCTGGGCTTAGAGAAACGTTAAAATCTCCCCATGTGATTCTAATCTTTCATCCAAGGTCGAGGCCACTGGGCTGAAAGGAGTTTTGAGAAATCATTTAGGCCAGTGTTTCTGAAACTGTAATATTCATTCAAATCATCTGGGATTGTGTTAAAATGAAAATTTTGATTAGACCAGGGTGAGGGCCCACGAGTCTTCATCTATACCAAGCTCCCCAGTGATGCTGATACTCCTGGTTCTAGGACCACACTTTCAGTAGGAAGGATTTAGGCCACTGGTTCTCAGAGCACAGTCCCCTGACCTGGCAGCCTCAATATCACCTAGGAGCTCCTTAGAAATGCACCTTCTTGTGTTCTATCCCAACCGACTGAATTGGGAACTTGGGGGCACACTCAAGTGTGGGAACCAATGGTCACTGAGAGGGGCCAGTCTCCTGCTTCCAGGACACACCTGTTCCCCAGGTCTGCAGGATTCCTTCAGAAGAGCCCTCTTGGATACAGCTCCCTTCCTGGTCCAGCCAGATGCGTGTTTTGGGGGGTGGTGAGAACAAGTGTGAAGGAATTAATGAGTCCATATGTCAATTTTTGGCAAGGAATAAATGCACACAGTAAATGCACAAATGTCTAGTTTTCCAACCCCGAGGGAGAAGGGAAAAAAAACACCTGAAAAACACCAGCAATGGAGAGATGAAATTCAGTTCCAAACTAAAAATACACGTAATTTATCATTATCTAGAAAGAGATTGGGTGAAGGCCATTAGCGGGTATTTTCTGGTTGGTGCTGTTCTCAATAGCATGAGCGGCGAGCCAGAAGGGTTACTGCCCTACATTTCCCTTTGTTGCAGTTAGCAGCAGCAACTCCAGTGCACAGAAGGCCCCACGCTGCTTCCTCCCACCGGAAATGATTTCCCATTATCTAGTGGCTGCTGGGTAGAGGGCATCAGGGCTCCAAAGGTACCAGCCTCCTGAGGGGCAAAGCCACCTCTATTTCTCAGAAAAAGAACTTAAACCCAGCAGGGCTACTGCAGATAGACTACCCTGGGGGCAGGGGCCCAGGGCTGGTAGTGGGGATGGAGTATTTTCCACAGCGGCCTAGCAGCTTGGGCTTGGTAGAGAGGAGGCAGGAGCCTCCAGGATGACTGTGGCTGTCCCCACCTGTTCACTTCCTGGGATGCAAGGAGGATTTGCAGAAGAATGTGGGTGCATTGCCCGGAAACCCATGTGGCCAGGCAGATCTGAATCGGAACTAACCTCAGACTACAGGGGAAGACCCCAGGAGAGGAGGTGGCCAGTTTTATGTAGACCAACATCCTTGAGCACCTGCAGCGTGCCAGGCACTGGGGACACAGTAAGGAATGGGACAGAGTTCCTGCCCTCGCGTTGCACACAACCCAACAGCCACCTGGTCAAGCTGCCACAGACGTGTTCACTCATCAGTAAGGACCAGGATGCATCCTAGCCGTTGAGTGGTAAGGACACCTGTCTCCCGGAGCTGCCATGATCAAAAATGACCTTCATCCCAGTCTCCAGGATGCTGGCTGCATTTCTCTTCCTGTTCTTTCCTGCCAGTCTGGCTGCTCCCAGATCCCCATGAGGTTTCTGTCTTCATATTGCCTTGTCTGTCCATAAACCCCATTACATGAAATAGCCTGTGCAAGCCTCTGGGCCCGACAACCTAAAGAACCTCTTATCAGCTGTAGGTCAATCCCTTAAAATGCTGTTATGAAGACAAAATGAAAACCAGTGAACAAAAACGGAAGGGTTGAAGGCAGCAAGTAAATTCAGCAAATGGACCCTTTGGAGGACTGGCCATGGCGTGAATTGGATTTCAGGAAAATGACCTTTGGGAAATTGGGCTACCTCATCTCAGGCTCCATTGAGCCCCAGGTCGCTCTTGGCCTGGGGCAGGCTGCAGGGGATGCCTTGGGCAAAGTCTCTTCTGGGAAGCCAGGCAGGTGCTCTCTTCCTCACTCAGCCCCACACCCTGTGGCTTCCCAGAAAAGTCCTCATTCCAGCTGTAGATTATACCCAGCCTTGACTCACTGAAGAAGTTCAGTAAAGACTTTGGAGCCTTGAAGAATGGAAAGGGGAAGGAAGAGATGCCTGAAAGGGCAGCCTGTGAATACTGTCCCCCAGCAGCTATTTAAGATAAGTGGTGGCACCTCCTTCCCGCAGCAGCAGCCCCTGGAGAAACTCCAGCTGTCCCCAGCCCTTCTTTTCCTGCCTCATCACGCAGAGCTGTCAGGGAGCTGGTTGGAGATGAGGGACACAAGCCAGGGTGTGCTCCCAGCCCACTAACAAGTCATCCCTCTCTCTGTGCAATAACAACCCTTGTCCTATGAATTATGTTGTTTTTTTAAAATAGCTTTTGACAAATGGGGTACGTACACACCATGGAATACTATGCAGTCATAAAAAGGAATGAGATCATGTCCTTTGCAGGGACATGGTGGAAGCCGGAAGCGGTTATCCTCAGCAAACGAACGCAGGAACAGAAAACCAAATAGTGCATGTTCTCACTTACAAGTGGGAACTGAACAATGAGAACACATGGACAAGGGATGGGGGGTTCTGTTGGGAGTTGGGATGGGAAAAGGGAGAGCATTAGGAAAAATAGTTTTTAAAAAAGTAGCTAATGCATGCTGGGCTTAATATCTAGGTGGTGGGTTGACAGGTGCAGCAAACCATCATGGCACACGTTTACCTATGTAATAAACCTGCACATCCTGCACAGGTACCCCACAACTAAAAATTAAAATTTAAAAATGAATAAATAAATGGCTTTTGACAACTGGTACTGCTCTTCACAATTAGTCCTGAGAGTCCCCAAACTCCAGCCAGCAGTGTCCCTAATTATTGGTGAATTATTGAACACCAGTAATTCACTCTGCTTTCCTAAGCTCAGTCTTTGAGGGCAGGAGATGGCAAAGGTCTAGGAAATGACTTAAGAATCCGGAAGCAGGCTCAATCTGACCCCCTGCCAAGCCCCCACCCAAGTCTATTGTGATCAAGGTCCTGCTCTCACCTCCTCCCTGGGGCTGCTTAGCCGAGGGTCGCGGCGGCCGCCTGCTGCTGAGTAGAACAGAACCTACCAGCCCTTTGACCCCACTCACCTGCTCTAAAAGTGAGCGGACTCAGTGTTCTCTCTCCCTCCCTGCTTCTTGCGAGGTCACGTGCTCCCATTTCCACCCCTCTGGCTGCTCCCTCCTCGTTGTCTTTTCTTTAAAAGGAAAACAAAAAAAGGCAACCTTAATGAGGTATAACTTAAACATCATAATATTCACCACTTTAAGTGAACAATTCAACAAATTTTAATGAATGTGTCATCAAAATCGCTCCAATTCGATGGTCCTCTTCCTCTGTCTCTGGATAAGTGCTGGTCTTCATGCCGCGCCGTCTGTGCCCGGACGATACAAGTGTCCAGACCTTGCCGCTCAGTTCCAGGGACCTCAAATGTGGTATGTCACAAATTCCACTCATCAAACTGACTCCTCCTCTGCACTCCCTACCATACTGGATGGTACCGTCACCCACCCAGTGCCCAAGCAGACACCACCGAGCCACGGCCCACCATCCTTAACAGGCCTAGAGCCCATGCTCTGCTCTCGGGCCACGCTTGCCAAGGCCACCACCATCACTCTGAGCTGGGTTCCCATAGCGCCGTCACCTGGTCTTCCTTCCTGCACTCCTAGCCACCCATCCCCATCTCCAGGTGGCCAGCAAAGGCATCTAAGACACATATGCCCTCAGACTGTGTCCTGCTTAACATCTTTTTTTTTTTTTTTTTTTTTGAGACAGGGTCTCACTCTGTTGCCGAGGCCAGAGTGCAGTGGTGCAATCACAGCTCACTGCAGCCTCGACCTTCTGGGCTCCAGCGATCCTCCTGCCTCAGCCTCCCAGGTAACTAGGACCACAGGCATGCACCACCACAACACCTGGCTAATTTTTGTATTTTTTGTAGAGACAGGGTTAGCCACGTTGCCCAGGCTGGTCTCGAACTCCTGGGCTCAAGTGATCCTCCCACCTCAGCCTCCCTAGTGAAACTAGGCCTCATAAAACTTAAAAAATTAGCACCAGGTGGCCCTAGATAGGGTCCCACCCTGCCAATTCCGGGAAACAACCTCATGGGGTCCCACCCTGCCAATTCCGGGGGTCCCACCCTGCCTCGAAGTTCCCAGAATTAACAACTCCTGGAAAGGACCTCATAAGGTCCTGCTCTAACCAATTAGAACAAGACACCTTGCTCAGGCCATAGCTAGACCCAATTATTTTGCGCCTTAAGCTTTGTTTAAATTTCGCGCCATAAGCTGTGTTTGAACTTGTGTTTGCCTATATAAACAGCCTGTAACAAGCAGTCGGGGTCCCAGGGCCAACTTAGAGCTTGGGACCCTAGCGCGCTAGTAATAAATAACTCTCTACTGTGAAACTCGTGTCGGTGATCCTTCGCGGCGACCCCTGCCCAGGAGGAAATCGACAGTTCGGTTCCTACACTAGTAGCTGAGACTACAGCTGTGTGCCACCAGGCCCAGCTAATTTTTTTTTTTTTCTGTAGAGAAAGGGTTTTCCCATGTTGCCTAGTCTGGTCTCAAACTCCTGGTCTCAAGTTATCCGCCTGTCTCAGCTTGCCAAAGGGCCGAGATTACAGGTGTGAGCCACTGCGCCCAGCCTTCGCATCATTCAGCAGCTCCACTGCCTGGGGTAAGGTCCAGTCGCCATACTGAGGCTCCATGAGGCTCTGCTGCCAGGTGTTTGGCTGAGGTCCCCTTGTCACCTTTGGAAATGCAACAGTTGTGGGCGGCCCCAGTCTCTGTCCCAAGAACATCAGCCCAGACCCTTGGTCAGAAAAGACTCGGAACGGATTTAGAGGAGCCGCCAGTTCTCCTCTCTGCCTCACAGTATCCCACTGGGTCTGCCAAGTCGAATTCCGAATTGGATGAACCGACCACTGGTTTGCGCATCGACTAGTCCAAGCTTCAGAGACAAACAGCACAGGTTTCTGGGGCCGTCACCGCGCTGTGGCTCCCTTACCTCATCCATGCGCCTGGACAAATCGACAGCCTAGTCTCCGCCTCTCACCGGTTGCATTAAGACAGAGAGAGAGCAGCTGGCTTTGCATCTCCAATGGGTTAAAAAAGAGAAGGCAATTCCATCTATTTACAAAATAGGATTACAGGGTTGCAGAATCCTGCTGGGGCCTGAGGGGAAACTTTGAAAACACATTCATTTTGTTTCATCCTTATCAGAGCCACCTGGTCTCCCTTCCCCCACACCAGCCATCTTGATTACTCAGAGACCAAGGCATGAGCAGGAGCTCCTGGTACCCCAGCCTGCAAAAGTGTCGCTGTGGCTCCTTGGGGCTCCTCAGCCATTTGGACTCCTGGCTGGAGGCTCACGTCCTCGGTCAAAAAAGTGCCCCTCTGGAGAAACAGAGGCACCAGCAGCTTTCCCACCAGAGCAGGCCTGCCGAGACCTTGGCCCCTCCCCGAGACCTCCACAGAGCCCTGAACCTACAAAGGAGGAGGAATTGATCTTCCTTGGGGACTCCGTTTGTCTATAGGAAAAAAGAAACAAGCCAAAGAAAAGCAAGGGCAAGGGAATCAAGTTATTGTGAAGGGTGTTCGGGCTCCTGAAATAACAAGCACGTTGGTTAAATTGCAGTTTCACTGTGGAACGACTCATCTTGATGCAAAGCCTTTCTTCCCTGCACCAGAGGGGGAAAAAACCATAGTAAACAGGAGGTGGGGGAAATCAATTCCTCATGCACGTTGCTCATTGAATGAGGGAATCTCAACCCGACTCTGTCCTTTCCTGTCTTCTATTAACTTTGTCAATTTCCCACCTCCTGAGTTGCTGGCTTTGGCATGATGAGGTGGGTCAAGGTTTGGGGAGGTGAGCCAGAGGAAGTTGATGGCCCCTTGGGCTGGGCCATGGCCTTTTAACTCTATTATGTTTCTGATGGGGGGCTTTGTCTTCAGATTGGATGCAAGAAATCACAGAAAATGAGGGACCTTAGAGAGCATCTATTTCAACCACCTTATTTTACAGATTAGGAAAATAAATCTCGGAGAGTTTAAGGTCTCACCCAAGGTTGTTTAGCCATGAGTGGCAGAGGCAGCCCATAAAGGAGCTAAATGAATGGAGAGTCCAGTGGGCAGGTACTGCCCGGGAGCAGAGGGAAGCGCCTCTGCAGCTCCTTGGATTTTGTTGCCTGAGGTCGAATGAAGAACTCTTAAAGGGATAATGGCTCAGTAACTCAGGCGCTAAAGTAATGGAAGCGAGAGGGAAGATCACCTCCTGACTCTAAATCTCTGGGGGACAGGGGGCGGTGGGAAGGGGAGAGAATTGATGGGGGCCTCCTCCTGTGTCCCTGAACAAACACAGAGCACTTGCTAGAAAAGTGCTTAGGAACTAATCACACCTACGAGTGGGAGGGGTGCCCTTCAGATGGTAAATCTCCCCATTACCAAGGACGCTTTCTTTATTGTGGATGCACAGGCTCCTCAGAGCACCCAAGGCACTTGGCATCTCCCTTGCTCCTGGTGAGACCGGAAGGCAGGCTGGTCTCCAGCTCTGCAGAGTGGAGCCGGGAGGAGCTGCAGCTGCCCCAGCCCTGGGAAGTCACCAGTACTTAGGGTTGCTAGGTTTAGCAGATGAAAATTCAGGATCGGCCAGGTGCGGTGGCTCACACCTGTAATGCCAGCACTTTGGGAGGCCAAAGCAGGTAGATCACCTGACTTCAGGAGTTCGAGACCAGCCTGGCCAACATGGTGAAACCCTGCCTCTACTAAAAATACAAAAATTAGCTGGGCGTGGTGGTAGGTGTTTGTAATCCCAGCTACTCCGGAGACTGAGGCAGGAGAATCACTTGAACCCGGGAGGCAGAAGTTGCTGTGAGCCAGGATTGCGCCACTGCACTCCAGCCTGGGTGACAGAGCAAGACTCCGTCTCAAAAAA
>NW_012098097.1:6851258-6868200 GCF_000951045.1 Mandrillus leucophaeus
GAGGAATTGATCTTCCTTGGGGACTCCGTTTGTCTATAGGAAAAAAGAAACAAGCCAAAGAAAAGCAAGGGCAAGGGAATCAAGTTATTGTGAAGGGTGTTCGGGCTCCTGAAATAACAAGCACGTTGGTTAAATTGCAGTTTCACTGTGGAACGACTCATCTTGATGCAAAGCCTTTCTTCCCTGCACCAGAGGGGGAAAAAACCATAGTAAACAGGAGGTGGGGGAAATCAATTCCTCATGCACGTTGCTCATTGAATGAGGGAATCTCAACCCGACTCTGTCCTTTCCTGTCTTCTATTAACTTTGTCAATTTCCCACCTCCTGAGTTGCTGGCTTTGGCATGATGAGGTGGGTCAAGGTTTGGGGAGGTGAGCCAGAGGAAGTTGATGGCCCCTTGGGCTGGGCCATGGCCTTTTAACTCTATTATGTTTCTGATGGGGGGCTTTGTCTTCAGATTGGATGCAAGAAATCACAGAAAATGAGGGACCTTAGAGAGCATCTATTTCAACCACCTTATTTTACAGATTAGGAAAATAAATCTCGGAGAGTTTAAGGTCTCACCCAAGGTTGTTTAGCCATGAGTGGCAGAGGCAGCCCATAAAGGAGCTAAATGAATGGAGAGTCCAGTGGGCAGGTACTGCCCGGGAGCAGAGGGAAGCGCCTCTGCAGCTCCTTGGATTTTGTTGCCTGAGGTCGAATGAAGAACTCTTAAAGGGATAATGGCTCAGTAACTCAGGCGCTAAAGTAATGGAAGCGAGAGGGAAGATCACCTCCTGACTCTAAATCTCTGGGGGACAGGGGGCGGTGGGAAGGGGAGAGAATTGATGGGGGCCTCCTCCTGTGTCCCTGAACAAACACAGAGCACTTGCTAGAAAAGTGCTTACGAACTAATCACACCTACGAGTGGGAGGGGTGCCCTTCAGATGGTAAATCTCCCCATTACCAAGGACGCTTTCTTTATTGTGGATGCACAGGCTCCTCAGAGCACCCAAGGCACTTGGCATCTCCCTTGCTCCTGGTGAGACCGGAAGGCAGGCTGGTCTCCAGCTCTGCAGAGTGGAGCCGGGAGGAGCTGCAGCTGCCCCAGCCCTGGGAAGTCACCAGTACTTAGGGTTGCTAGGTTTAGCAGATGAAAATTCAGGATCGGCCAGGTGCGGTGGCTCACACCTGTAATGCCAGCACTTTGGGAGGCCAAAGCAGGTAGATCACCTGACTTCAGGAGTTCGAGACCAGCCTGGCCAACATGGTGAAACCCTGCCTCTACTAAAAATACAAAAATTAGCTGGGCGTGGTGGTAGGTGTTTGTAATCCCAGCTACTCCGGAGACTGAGGCAGGAGAATCACTTGAACCCGGGAGGCAGAAGTTGCTGTGAGCCAGGATTGCGCCACTGCACTCCAGCCTGGGTGACAGAGCAAGACTCCGTCTCAAAAAAACAAAAAAATAAAATAAAATAAGAAAAGAAAGGGCAGGACGGCCACGTAAATCTGAAAACCAGCTCTAACTGCGTACCTTTTGTAACGTTTGGTGAGGGAAAGCTAAATAAGAACATTTAGGGTGTTCCGACAGGGTCAATCAATATGGGTCAAAGGACAACATCTGTTAGCTCAGAAGAAATCTGTCAGCACAGAGCATATCATGTGCTGGCCGGGCGCGGCGGCTCATGCCTGTAATCCCAACACTTTGGGAGGCCAAGGTGGGAGAATCACTCGAGCCCAGTTCAAAATCAGCCTGGACAACGTAGGGATAGCCCCCTCTCTACAAAAATAAAAAAATGAGCCATGCCTGATGGCACTGCCTGTGGTCCCAGCTACTCGAGAAGCTGAGGTGAGAGGATTGCTTGTTGAAATCAAGGGTGCAGTGAGCCGTGATCACGCCACCGCATTCCAGCCTGGGAGACAGAGCAAGACCCTGTCTCAAAAAACAAGCAACAACAAAAAAAATGTGCATACCTCCCCTGGCCACCCTTCCCACTCCAAACCCCAAGCAAATGTGTGGGAAGTGCCCCGCCCCACACACAGTAATCTGTCTGCTCCTCCTGGAGTGAACTCCATATAAATACCAGCCTGGCAGTCTGTGTGTGCTTCCCCACTGGGTAGGGGCCCAGAAAAGAAGGGCTCTCAAAAGTGGGCTGATAACCTTCTAGACTTGTTAGTCTTTTCATCCTAGGGGGCCTTCCTGGTGGACGCAGGCTTCAAAGAAAGGAGATTTACATATACCACAGAGCTCCAGCATCTCCTACATTTAAAAGTCTGGGACACTCTCAAAGGACCAAATAAGTTGCACTGGAATAAAAGTGTCAAACGGGAAGGCGGGGCGGGTAGGAGGCGGGTGGAGCCATGGGGCTTGGACACTGTGGCTGGCAGGTCACTTCACCTTTCTGAAACTGGCTTTTTTATTTTATAGTTACGGGATCTCATTATGTTGCCCAGGCTGGTCTCAAGTGCCTGGGCTCAAGCGACCCCCCTGCTTTGGCCTCCCAAAGCGCAGGGATTCCAGTGGCCGGCTTGAAACTCTCTTTCTTATTTGTGGGATGAAGACTGCCCAGACCACAGGTTGGTTTGAGGATCATGTGGGGTGATGGAAATAAAAATGCTTTTAAATAGTAAGCTGCTGTGGGGTGCAGTGGCTCACGCCTGTAATCCCAGCACTTTAGGAGGCCGAGGCAGGTGGATCACGAGGTCAGTAGATGGAGATCATCCAGGCTAACACAGTGAAACCCCATCTCTACTGAACAAAAATAGAAAAAAATTAGCTGGGTGTGGTGGCGGGCGCCTGTAGTCCCAGCTACTCGGAGGCTGAGGCAGGAGAATGGCGTGAACCCGGGAAGCGGAGCTTGCAGTGAGCCGAGATCACGCCACTGAACTCCAACCTGGGCGACAGAGGGAGACTCTGTCTCCAAAAGAAAAAAAATAGCAAGCTGCTATGGACTGGAATATAAGCTCCTAATAAAATTGGACATGACCTGACACCGAGCACCACGCTAAACATTTCACATGCTTTGTCTCGGAGCCTCTCAGTTAATCTCATCATCACATGCCTATGGGGCAAATCCATGACTTCTTCACTTTGCGTCTGTGGAGCTCAGAGGTCTCATACTGCCTGGCCCCACAGTCGGTAAATGAAAGACAGGCCCTGGCCGGCCGCCGTGGCTCACGCCTGTAATCCCAGCACTCTGGGAGGCCGAGGCGGGCAGATCACGAGGTCAGGAGCCATCCTGGCTAACACAGTGAAACCCATCTCTACTAAAAATACAAAAAAATTAGCCGGGCGTGGTGGTGGTGCCTCGGGAGGCTGAGACAGGAGAATGGCGTGAACCCGGGAGGCGGAGCTTGCAGTGAGCCGAGACTGCGCCACTGGACCCCAGCTTGGGCAACAGAGTGAGACTCCCTCTAAAAAAAAAGAAAAAAAGAAAAAAAAGACAGACCCTGATTCCAAATCTGGTGTTCATTCATTCCTTTTTCAACAACGATTCAGCAAGTGTTTGCTGCCGTCAGCAGAGTTCAGGGTATCAGAGAGAACGCAGAGGATGGGAGACACCCGCTCTTGCTCTCATAGAACTCACAGTCTATTGGAACCATAACCACAGAAGAAAGGATCCTTTTCCAAGCATTTACAAGGCACCAGGGACTGTGCCAGGTGCTTTCCATGATGTAGGAACTAATGTTATTCCCACTTTATCAATGAAGAAAACCGAAATTAAAAGAGACGAAATGATAAGCCCAGGGTCACACGGCTACGGTGGAGCTTGGATTTGAACCCAGGTCCTGGACCCCAGAGGACTTGTTCTCCCTCACTGCTGTGCTAGATAAACAAAAAACTTTTATTATGATGATTTAAAGCTTAACCTTTACTCTCAGGATAGGGTCCCCATGTCTTACCATGTCAGGTTTTCAGAGTCTAAGTTTGTGAAATTAGAAAGAAGAGGAGAATCGCTGGGTACAGAGGTGAAACAATGCTTTGTAGGAAGGATCTAACATTTTCTTTCAGGATGAGGGCAGGAGTGCGTATCTGAGGCTTTGGCTCAAAGACAAAGAGGTTCACCTCATGATCTACAACATTTCCACGTTGTACCACTGCGTCCCGGCTCCCCGATCCCCTTGGAAGAACTTGTTCTCTCAGTCAGAGCGAACTCGCATGCTTATCTGTCAGAGGGACCTGCCATGCTCAGGGCTCAGCACCCCCAAGTTAAGGAGACAAGAGCAGCCATCTCCTGGCCCCCAAGCACCCAGACTCACACCCGCCTCTGCTGCGACTTCACTGAGGAAGGAAAAATCGTTCACAATGCCTGTACATTAAGAAGTGTATAATTATGCATAATAAAAAGACGCCGGCGCTTGTGTATATAAACATAGCTTTGACTGAGTGCCTTCTCCCAAACAGCCCTTCCGGCTCTCAACAGCAGCCGTGGAACATCTTAAACATATGGTGGCCATCCAGGCCGGGAGCCGGTTGTTTGGGGAAGGGGGTTACATGGAAAGCTGGTGAGCCGGGAGTCAGGACATTTACAATCAGGGCATAATCTGTGACCTGCTACCCCAAGTTGAGCTGTCCTTCTTTCTGTCCCTCCTCTACCCCAGGCTCAATTTGCCCCCAAAGACAATAATAGGGAATTCTGCCACGTGTCTCCAGGGAGGGGGAAGAAGGAGAGCTGCTGAATGGCAGGAATATTTCCTGGTTTTGATTTGGGGGTCCTCCCATTCCTATCTGCACTGATTTTGGCACCTGTCACCTGCAAGGTGCTGAGTAGGCTAAGGAGGGAATCCCCCAGTGGATAAGCCACTTCCGATGGTGTAGCAGTTCAACAGGTGATCAAAGGCACCCCCAATTTCAGTCAAGCTCCCAGCCTTGGGTTCTCCAGCCTCAAGCTTTGCCTGGCCGGCCCATCAGGGTGTGCTCTTGCTGCCAGCTGCTCCTGACCAGGGCGGTGAGTCTTCAGGCTGGTGCTAACCCGGAATTTGTGCAGTGGCCCCCAGGCTCCTGGAGACCCCATGCTGCACCATGAAAGGGCCTGCTTGCCACAGTAGTGGGCTCTGTTCCTAGCCTTCCCCACCATCACTGCCACCTCCCCACACAATCCACCACTTCTCTGCAAAGCTGGACAGCGGAGCAAAGCTGGTTCCAAACTGGGAAGCTGGGGAGCCAGTAGAGCTGGTCTCCTGCACGTCCTCCTTGGGCCATCACTAGCAGGCCTCTCTCAGGCAGGCGTGTCGCCCAGCTACGCTGTCACTCTATTTGGGGTGGGGGGCAGTGAGGAGGAAATGAATGCTGGAGGGGACAGTGCTTGGCCTCCTCAACCTGCATCATATGTAGTGTCCTCTCCACACGCCAGACAAACTGGAGATGCTGGTCCCAGTTAGGTTCCGCTGAAAGCAGAGCCTGAAGCGAAGACTTGGTTGCAAGTGGTTTATTTGGGAGATGGCCCCAGGAAGCAGGAGTGAGGGGCAGGGAGAGTGAGACTCGGAAGGGAGAAAAGCAAGGAGGGGTGCGTTCTTGGGCTTGTCATTACTGCGGACAATGGGACTTAACCCCACTGGGGCCCCTCTGCAAAGCCAGGCATGGGGTGCCCTGTCATGGTTCCTCTGGAAGACCGCAGACTAAGGCATTTTCCCTCTGCCCATCGGCTGAGGTTTGATTCTCCTGCTTTTCCACTTGCACCTGCAGTGACACTCCTTCCTGCTTTGGGGACAGCCCCAGGCAGAGACTCAGGGTACACTTGAGGTTGGGGGGTGGTTTCAGCATACACGGACTGCCCCCCACAGTTATGGACAAATCAGAAGGGGCCGAGGCATGCAGACTCAGAGCACGGATGGGTGAGCGAATGAAGGAGTGAAAGAGTAACTTTAAGAGTTTCAGGGAGTGGACCTTGGAGTGCAAAAGCGGCCTCTTCTCTGCCTGAGGATCACCTCTGTGTGAACCTCAGCTTTGTCTCTGAGAAGGGGACGATGCAAAGCCACAGGCGGAACATCACAGCCAGGACAGCAGGGATGTGCTAAGAGGGCACGAGGCTCTGGGAGCAGGAGAAACGGCTCAGGCAGGAGCTGCAACTCTCTGGCACCATGCTAACGAGTTAGGACTGTATTTTCTTCCCATCACAGGCACGTGGGGACATCCTCCTATGAGCAAAGCCAGGAGATTTACAGTCTGTGGCTTGGGTGAGGCAGGCTGCAGGTCAGGGGCAACCCCTGCCAAGGAGCGGTAACGCCCACATCCCCTCCACTCCCTCCACCCACACCTGCCCCTTGCTGTGCAGACACGCCCTCATGCTGGCCGTGACAATGAGACTGAGGAGTGAGTCCCTGGAAGTCAGCAAAGGTTTCTAAGGAAAATATGAAAATGATGTGATTTTAGAAAGATCAGAGAGCTAACAAGAGAGTGTCTGGGAGAAGGGAAGGGAGTCAGTGTTTCTCAGCTAGGATGGCACCAAACTCCCAGGCACTTGAAAGGTGTTGGGCATTTTTCCTTTTTGCTATGACCGGGGAGGGCACTCCTGAATCAAGTGGCCATGAGAAAGGCATCCTGCGATGCGCACGACAGTCCCCCAGCAGCAAAGAGCAGCCCACTCAGTCCAGGGGCATCACCCCTGGCCCCACAGTTGGTAAATGAAAGACAGACCCTGATTCCAAACCCGGTGTTCATTCATTCCTTTTTCAACAACGATTCAGCAAGTGTCTGCTGCCGTCAGTAGAGTTCAGGGTACCAGAGAGGAAGCAGGGGATGGGAGACACCCACTCTTGCTCTCATAGAATTCACAGCCTATTACAACCATAACCACCAGGAGAAAGGATCATTTTCCAAGCATTTACAAGGCACCAGGCCCCTGGCACCTGGAAAAGTCATGAGTCTTCCGGGGGTCCCTGTTGCTCTCCTCATGACCCAAATGTCACAGTTCCCCCATTGAACACCCCTGAAAGAACACTTAGATACAGCCCAGGGGAATGATACAGGGGGGTTGCTGGACTTCCCATTCAGCCAGGAAGAGGAGTGGGAGGCAGGTAACTGAGAAAGGAAGGCAAAGCTTCTAAGCTGCGTGCCCAGCGGGCTGAGTGTTTAGGGATATGATAGAGGACAGCAGCTGAGAGGTACCTGAAATGGGGTTAGAGGGAGACAGTCTTGATGTGCAGTTGTCACAGGAAACCGTGAAGGAGCTGGTGTGAGCCCTGCTGAGCCGGGCCAGGTCTCTGTAGAGGCAGAAATGAGAGGTGAACAAACAGAACCGACCACTCCTTTTGGGGCCCCCCTGCAACGTGGTCACTGCAGCTCGGGCGGCACTGGACAGGTGGGCACCACAGAGCGAGGGGGCCGGCAGAGAAGGGTGGGACTCCCTTGCAATTCTGACATCTCCCTTCAGCAATCCATCCAGAGAGACGTTTTTATGTAAGCAGTAGCCAGAGAGGGATTGGAGATGCTAATTCCATTTCATTAGATCCCAGCCGCTTTCGATTACAGCAGGCCGGAGGGAGGAAACAGAGCTGATGTGTTTTTAAAAGCCGCAGTTTTGCGCTGTTTTTAATTTAATGCTGCTGGTAAAAAGATGCCGCCTTGGAGTCGCTAATGATTCGCGTGAATTATTTTGGTTGATTTACACACCCCTTCGACTTTAAATAACAAGGGAGGAAGGAGAGCCGGGTCCCCCCTGGAGCTGCGAGCCTGCAGCTGGAAGAGGATGCTGCCTACTTGAGGGTTTCTTTTTTCTTTTTTTCTTTCAATTGTTTCCTCCGTGTGGGGCTGGGCCCTGGGCATTTATAAACAGGGCACAAACTTGGGACACCAGACACCGTCGCCCTTGGACCACTCCCCTCCAAGCCATGTCTTGCCTACCAACCTTTGCCAAAAAAAGCCAGTGGTTAGTGTATTAGAGTCAGTAAAATGTGTCAGGCTTAGGACGAAGCTCTTAGATGCACAAACTCTGATGCTCACATTCATGCTGAGAATTAGTGTGACTTTCCCTGTGTCCCTGAGGAAGAAAACAAAGCTCTGAGAGGTTAAGGAGCTTGCTCAAGGTTGCCTCACTAGGAAGTGGCAGAGACAGCATCCAGACTCATGCACAGCAGGGCCCTTCGGGTTTGGTTCAGTATTGCACCTGCAGGCCTGCAGGAAATGAAAGAGCAAGGGACCCAGATTTGTCTGAATCCAGAGTCAGAACCCTTCCCGTTTTTCCAGAGGTCCAGTGGTCTCCAAAGGGACTGGGCTGACCAGAAAGGCCAAGACCAAAGGCTGAAGGGAGTGGAACCCTCCCTTCCAGACCCCCAGCATCCGATAGGCATCTGAGCAGCAGTTTCACCCAGGGCCCCCAAGCAGGGGCTTGATCACGTGCCTGTCTGCCAGGAAAACAGTTTGAGGGTTGGAACAAGTGTCCAAAAGGAGCCTTCATTTATCTTGATTCCCAGCTCATCTCCATCAGGGGGAAACCTCTCCTGTCTGCCGGTGCTCCTCTCCTTCTTCTTCCCTTCAAAATAAAATTAGAGGCAGCCGGTAAGAGCATTAAGTCCTTTCCAAATTTCCCTTTCTCATCCGTCATGTCCAGGCCCGAGCTTTGAGGCTGCACTGGGGAGTGAGGGTCTCTCTGCTGGGAGCAGCAAAAGGCAGACAGGGGGCTGGCAGGGAGGGAGGAACCCAGCTCAGGCAACTAGGGAGAGGCCTGGCCTCTCCATCACCAGGCGGTCAGAGCAGCTGCATCTGTGATTCAGGCCAGCGGGAGGCTTTGAGGCCGGCTGGGCCAAGGCAATCAGGAAAACGACCAGAATCAGGAGGAGAGAAATAGAGGCCCCCGGAAGCCTTGTGGCTTTCCCATCAGGGAGGAGCAATCAGTGTATATGCAAAGTGCTGCAGATTGACATCACAGGCATTTCATCCGGGGTCTCAAGCCGGGAGAAACAGGTTATAAAGGTGGAAGTCCCAGGTTCAAATCCCAGCTCTGCCATGTACTAGTTCTGCGGTCTCAGGCAGGTTGTTGGGCTCCCTTCAACCTCCATTTGCTGATGAAAAACGAACCCAGCAGGAAGCAGATGGCACCCGCCAACAGGCTGAGCAGAAGGCCTTAGCCAAGGGACCAGGAGCAGCGACATAACCTGCAGATCTGAAGCAAAGTGAAAATGTGGGCCCCATGGTTAAAAAGTGTTAAGAATTTCCAGATGATGACAGCAGAGCATCAGACCAGGCATGGGCCCTTCTAAGCACTGGGCCCAAGATGATGTCATGGGTCACAGGTCCACAAAGCTGGCCCTGGAAGGGGCTTTTTACCAAGATGTGGGCAGGGTTTAGGAAAACCACTCCTTGTGTGACAAGTGAGTGACCTGGAGAAAGCATATCTGTCCCTTCGCTGTAGAAGGCCTCAGAATGGGAACAGAGCTTTGACAGGGGTCGGAGGACTGGGGAAATTCCCACTCTCTCTCTGTGACCTGAATTGAGAGGCTAGTGATGCGGTCCACGGAGCTCTGCCTCGCAGCGCGGAGCAGCGGGGACGGGCCGAGGATGGCTGTGGGGATGAGCAGCTCTCTGCCTCGCTGGGAGGCCCTCATGAATGTTTGTGCATGAAGGCGTCTAGCACAAGGAGGCCCTTATGAGAGCTATTCGGCTTCTTCCTGGGGCACTGATGACTTCCCCCACTCTGTTCTTGTTCCTCTGCTCTATCTTGCTTCCTCTCTTGAGGGTGGACCCACTGGGAGATGTCTTTACACTCCCTGTGGCATCTCCCAGCTGAGAACACAGCCAGTGCCTAGGTAATGGAAGTCATTGAATGAATCTGGTTGTGAGTGGGAGCCACCGGCTCAAGCTCTTTCACAGTGAATCTGGTGCTGCCCTGGAATCTGCATTCCCTGGTGAACAAGGACAAGGAGGGAGACACCGAGCAGGCCAGTGCCCACCAAGCTCCGGGTCTCATCTGTCAGGTGGAAACCGAGCCCTGCAGGACACAGCAGCCACACCCCGAGGGGTAAAGAAAGGGACTCGGATCGAAGTGGGAGAACTAAAGGCAGAGCTGAAGGGGCTCCAGGTGGAGGGTGAGGCTAGTAAAAAATTGGGGTGTTCCGGAAGCCAGATGTGGTCTGACTCCCTCCTGCAACCCCTCAGGGGGAGCCCCTGTGAGGGGCACAAACACTCAGCTCTGGAAAGCATGCGGTCACACCGCCGACATGTTAGCAGAGTGCCATCTGCCTGGGAACAGCCGCCTCTGTGCAGAAAGCTTGCCATGCCTCCTGGTGATGCCAGCTGCAGGCTATGTGCTGGGGCAGCTGGCACCACCCTTGGACCTGCTCTCCCCTTCCAAGGAAGGCAGAGACCCTGCTAAGGTGAAAGTATGAAACCAAGCACCGGGCTCCTAGATCAGAGGTGTGGCTCAGTAATGCTCTAAAATTGGGTCTAACCTTGGAAGACCCAGCGTCCTCTCTGCTCCTCAGGCAAGGTGTGAGCCCACCAGGGGCTCAGCTCCCCAGATGCCCTCATGCAGTGCTGAGCCCTGAGCTGGGGGGCACTTTACTTCTCCACATATCCAAGCTCTGCCTCTCCACAATCATGGTTTGGGTCCTTAAGAAGCAGTTCCTGAGTGGATTTGAGCACAACTCGTTTATTTGAGAGGTACTGGCTATGGGGGGAGCCCCAGCAGGAGAGCAGGCAAATGACCCAGAGAAGGGAAGGCGGCCAGGGAAGGGCTATTCTAAGCGCACTGCCAAAGCAGGTACTAGGACTGCATCCTGTGGGGAAACTGAGAAACAACACAAAACGCAGGATCTGGAACCATCCACTCCCAAACCTACGTAAGGGGTAAGCTGAGATGTTTATATGTCAACTCATGATGATCTTCAGCTGAGGGCTGCTTCCGGGGGATGTTCATTCTAGGCTTTTCTGGGATCTCCCAATGCAGGGGTTGGGGGTCCTGAGGCTCTGAGAGGCCAAAGCTGGCAGTTGAAAGTTAGCCCAACCGTGCAAAAAGGGATACAGTCATAACACTTGCGGTGTCCACTTCATCCTCTGAGCTCCAACATGTGTTCATAGCACCCCAAAAGCATTTATTAAGCACCTCCAGTTTGTACCAAGTTTAGAAGAAGATACAAAGAAGACTCGGTTATCTCTGAGCCTAATGGTCAGATAGGCACAAGGCAAAGCCATTGCCGTGCAACCTCACAGCAAAGGCAAGCCAACATCAGAGCACAGAGGAGGGAGTGGGGAAGTGGAGAAAGCTTCCATGGAAAGAGAAACCTTTGCTCCTGATGGCTTTTAATATCACCTATATGTTAATAACTGTCAAATTTACATATCAGCCTGAACTGCTTCCCTGAATTTCAGATTTGTAGACCTGACTGCCTACTTCCTTCTGCTTGTATGTTTCATGCGGATCTATATTTGTTATCTATTGCTAGCTAACAAATGATCCCAAAACTTAGCAGCTTAAAACAACTGGCATTTATGATCTCACATGGTTTCTGAGGGTCAGGATTCCAGGAGAGGCTCAGCAGGGTGGTTCTGGTCTGGAGTCTCTCATGAGGCTGCAGTTGAGATGTTGACCAGGGCTGCAGTCATCTGAAGGCTGGACTGGGGCTGGAGGATCTGCTTCCAAGATGATGCATTCACATGGCTGCTGGCTGGAGACTTCAGGTTCTTCCCACACACCCTCTCCATAGGGCTGCTCATCATATGACAGCTGGCTTTCCTCAGAGCAAATAACCCAAGAAAGAAAGGCAGACAGAGAATGAGACAGGCAGGGGGTACAGTCTTTTACAACCTAATCTAAACACTGGCATAACATCACTTCTGTCACATTTTATTGTTCACACTGACCAACCCTGGTACAGTGTGGGAGGGGATACCAAGAGGTGTGAACACCAAGAGGTGGGGCCTGGCCAGTTGCAGTGGCTCACGCCTGTAATCCCAACACTTTGGGAAGCAGAGGTGGACAGATCACTTGAGCCCAGGAGTTTGAGACCAGCCTGGGCAACATGGTGAGACTGCATCTCTACAAAAAATATTTTTAAAAATTTATCTGGATATGATGGTGCATGCCTATAGTCCCAGCTACTCAGGAGGCTAAGGAGGAGGATCACTTAAGCCCAACAGGTTAAGGTTGCAGTGAGCCATGATCACACCACTGCACCGCAGCCTGAGTGATGGAGTGAGACTCTGTCTCAAAAAAAAAAAATAAGGGTTATGGTCATTGGGGCCATCTTGAAGACTGGTAACCACAGGATCTTAAACTTAACACGCCCAGGATGGAACTCCCGAAGTTTCTTCCTTCGTACACAAAGCCAGCTTCACTGTCTTCCTCATCTCAGTGAGAAATGGCAAATCCATCTTTTCAGTTGCTCAAGCCAAACCCTTGGAGACATCCTTAACTCCTCTCCTTCCGTCCACATACATCCAATCCTTCAGCAAATCCTGGTAGCTCTCCCCTTAAAATATGTTGGAATTCTGACCATTTTCCACCACCCCCATTGCTACCATCCTGATTTAAGGCACCTAGTTTATCATCTCTCACCTGGATTATTGCAATGGCCTCCCAAGCAGTCTCCCTGCTTCCATCTTGGAGCTCCATGCAGTCATAGTGATCCTGTTAAAATGCATTACTCCTCTGCTTGAAACCTTGCCATGAGGGCAAAAAGTCCTCACAGGGCCCTTCAGCATCTGACCGCACCACCACCATCCTAATCTCACATCCTATGACATCCTAATCTCACCCTCCATCTGGCCACGCTGGATATTCCTGGCACACTCCAAGCACACCCCTGCCTCTGGGCCTTTGCACTTGCTGTTCCCTCTGTCTAGAAAGCGGTTCCCCCAGGCATCCACTTGGCTGGCTCCTCATTGCCTTCAGGTCTTTATGCAGTGCCTCCTGCTTGGAAGGCCTTCCCCTGACCACCTATTTATAAACTTTCTATTCCCTTCCCTGCCTTTGTTTTTCTTCTTAGCATTTTTCACCACCTCCAAATCATCTATTTTATTTATCTTTCTTACTTGTCTGTCTCCCCCACAGAACGTAAGCTCCGTGAGGATCCCTGTCTGTTTTTTCACTACTCTATTCATAGCATCTAGAATTGTGGCTGACTCATTCAGGATGCTAAAAAACATTTGTTGAATCACCAGAAGGAGGGAACATGAAGAAAGGTATTTCAGTTATCTACCACTTCAGACCTATCCACCTTAACTGGGATGCTTAAAACAACAATCATGTATTTGGCTTCTGAATCTGCAATTTGGGCAGAACCTGGGAAGACAGCTCATCTCTGCTCACATGACATGGACTGGGGCAGCTCAAAGTCAGGGGTGACCCAACCGTGGGGGCTGGGGTCATCTCAAAGCCATCATTGCTCTCTGGTGGTTGTTACTGGCTGTTCCCTGTGACGTCAGCTGGGGTCATCAGCCAGAACCCTACCCTGGCCTCTTCATGTGCTGTTGGCTTCCTCACAATATGGTGAGTTCTAAGAGCACTGCCCCGAGAGGCAAGTAGGGCAAACTTCCCATTTCTGAAGGCCTTGTCCCAGAAACAAATGCAGTGTCCTTTCCACCATTTTCTACCGATGAAGGGGTCACAGAGCCTGGATTCCGGGGGAAGAGACATAGACTCCACCTTCCAATGGAGAAGCAACAAATAATTATAGGGCCATGTTTTTAAGACCACCACATAAAGTAAGAGAAGAAAACCTTTCCCAGGCCCCTCGCTTGTGCCGAGCTCAGCATAGGATGTTTGCAATCATCAACACACAGGGAAGGACTTGTCTGCGTGCTGTATCATAGAAAGCGGCAAGCATCTGGTGTGCTTCTGTCCTGGCCCATGAACCCAGCGCTCACTAGGAACTCTAACTTCTTTCCTCCAAATCACACTGCCTTTCAGAGATCATCTAGCTTTCTCGTTGTAATATTCCAGGAGGATAACACACTATTCCCCAGAGAAGGTATTCAGTATCAGGCCAGAGTGTGCTGAGACATTCCCAGAGGGATAAGTTACAGACTAACCCAAACGACTTTTTTTGAAGGCAGTGCCGTATCTCCAGCCCAAAGAAAAAGCTAGATCAGGATTTCTTTTTATTTTTTTTTCCTCTTCTTTTTTTTTAGACAGAGTCTCACTCTGTCACCCAGGCTGGAGTGCAGTGGCATGATCTCAGCTCACTGCAACCTCCACCTCCTGGGTTCAAGCAATCCTCCAACCTCAGCCTCCCAAGTAGCTGGGATTACAGGCACCCACCACCATGTCCGGCTAACTTTTGTATTTTTAGTAGAGACGGGGTTTCACCATATTGGTCAGGCTGGTCTCAAACTCCTGACCTCAGGTGATCCACCCACCTCGGCCTCCCAAAGTGCTGGGATTACAGGCATGAGCCACCATGCCCGGCAGGTCAGGATTTCTTCACTGGGGTTCTGTCGACATTCTGGGTCAAACCATTCTGTGTTTAGGGGCTGGCATTATAGGATGCTTAGTGGCACCCCCAGCCTCCACTCTCTAGATGCCAGTAGCAAGCCCCTCAATCTTTCTGCAGCTATGACAGCTAAAATGTCTCCAGACATCAGTAACCTTCACCTTGGGGGCAAAATAACCCCCAGATGAAAACTACTGGGTTAGAATGATGCTTAAAGTATTATTTGCAGTATTTTCTCAGTTCTGGATCTGTTTGAAGTTTTCTCCCCTGGCTCACTTGTAGCTCCTGATCCCTTTCATCTTCTAGACACCGTGAACCATGTACTTGACCATGTGGCCCACTTCACTGTGATTATTGGAAAACTTCGAATCAAAGTTGTTTCTGGGTATATTCCACAGGGACATGCCTCTTTAGTCTTATGTCGGCTCCATTTTATATCATTTCTTCTTTGACCAAACTCTTCATTTATGCCAGTCTTCTTATATTTTATGCATTCTTTTTATCTGTCCTAAATCTTTTCTAGAAGAAAGGAGAGTACAAAGAGCTAAATAAATAACTGCAGTCAGGGTAAATATTCATGGAGATGACGTCACAGAGAGGCAGACACCTGCCTGGAGGGAAATAGGACAAACGGAGCATGAGGGCTTGGCGAGAAGGCAAAACCAGGCAGATGGGAGCCAGATGATGTGTCTGGGCAGTGTGGGTCACCCAGAGGGGTCACCCTGCAGAGGGGAAGATTAGAGAGAAGATGGACAGAGGCTGGGGTGTCAAAACCCTTCCCCCAGGAAAGGATCTTGTTTTGTTGTATTTTCTATTCACAGGAAAGTCGGGGGCAGGGGTTGTTTGTTCACTTGTTATTTTTGTTTTAGAGACAGAGTCTTGCTCTGTCTCCCAGGTTGGAGTTCAATGGCACTATCATGGCTTACGGTAGCCTCAACATCCCAGACTCAAGTAATCCTCCCACCTCAGCCTCCCGAGCACAGCTGGGACTACAGGCATTTGCCACCACATCTGGCTTTTTTTTTTTTTTTTGTAGAGACTGGGTCTCACCATCCTCCTGCCTCAACCTCCCAAAGTGCTGGGATTACAAAGGTGTTTGCCACCATGCCGGGCCAGGAAGCTCTTTTAATCAATAGCGCTTGCCGACAATCAGACCCCACCTGCCACGTGAATAAGTCACCTTGGAAATGAATCTTCCAGCCCCGGTCCAGCTTCCTAAAGTGACGCTGCGTGGAGCAGAAATGGGCTGTCCCCACCACACCTACCCAAACTGCAGATTCTTGAGCAAAATATATGCTTATTGTTTTTAGACACAACATTTTAAATTGGCTTGTTGCACAGCAATAGATAACTGGAACATCTTTAAATAACTGTCAATCAACCCCTCCCAGACTGTTTCCTTATCTGAATTGTGAGCCTTCAAGGGGCCATGGAGTGCCTGGCATGGGGAAGGGCCTCCTCTGCCATCAGGTATTGGATATGACTGCAAAGGCAGGCAGGTACTAAGCCAAGACACAGCCGTGCCTCCAGTACAGCTGACGGACAACACAGATGTGAAACTGAAAGACAGTGGAATAAGCGTGCATTCACTCAGAAATGAGGGCCGGAGCTCCTACCGTGTGCCCAGGGAAGGAGTAGAAGGAAGTACAGAACTGTGGGAAGCAGACAGCAGGGAAATCCCACACTGCTCAGTCCTGGCCCCTTTCCTCCCTCTCTTCTCTCTCCCTGGGGTTCTCATCTCTGCCAGCCACATCTTAATTTTTGTGTATGTCCCAAGATAGTCTTTCCTATGAGTCCCCCACCTGTATATCCAACATCACCTCCTGGGTGCATCGAAGACCCTCACCCTCAACAAGTCCAGATCCAACCTTGTACCTACCCCTACCTCCCAACATCAAGTTGATCTTCTTCTGCTCTCCCCAGGTCAGACAGTAGCTTTGTCCAGGGCCACAAGTTATCAGCTGACCACCCTGCCTCCTCCTCCTCGCCCTCCTCCCCATATCCTAAATGTCACTGAGTCCTGATGGTTTTGCTTCCTAAATACCACTCAAACTGGTCCACTGCTCTCCGTCTCACAGCCGTCCCCCACCACCATCTCCTGCATAGCTATCGCAATGGCTTCCTTAATAGCCTCCCCCACCCCCATTGCCTCTCCCCTCTCACCTGCCCACACAGCAAGAGCAAGCTTTGTAAAATACCAAATCATCTCTCTGCTTAAAACTTTCCACTGATTTCCTGGTGCACTTAGGTTAAAGGCCCATGTCCTGTCACTATCTA
Organism: Mandrillus leucophaeus; assembly: GCF_000951045.1. Classification (NCBI taxonomy): domain Eukaryota; kingdom Metazoa; phylum Chordata; class Mammalia; order Primates; family Cercopithecidae; genus Mandrillus; species Mandrillus leucophaeus. The sequence continues at coordinate 6,867,882 of NW_012098097.1, forward strand.
CAGCGGGTCCTGCAAGGCCCGGCCCCTGTGGAACCTACCCACTCCACCTCCTCTGTAAGCCCCTCCCACTCCCTGCACTGCTGTCTGTGTTTCAGCCGCATGGAGCACAGAGCTCGCCAAACTCTCCATGCTCTGTCCTGCCACAGGGCCTTTGCACGTGCTGTTCCCTCAGCCTAATATGTACTTGACTTACCCCCTTCCAACATACACCTTTCTTTTTTTTTGAGACAGGGTCTTGTTCTGTTGCCCAGGCTGGAGTGCAGTGGCACAATCTGGGTTCACTGCAACCTCAACTTCCTGGGCTCAAACAATCCTGCCT
>NW_012098097.1:6868745-6874529 GCF_000951045.1 Mandrillus leucophaeus
ACTTTGAAGAGGCTTTTCCCGCTCTCTCTGACCAGACCAACCCCACTGGTACCAAATGATAACCCTCTTTCCTGGCATTAATCTCCATTTAATTTTACATTCCTTTGTGTGATTCTTTGATGAATGTCTTCTTTTTATGCTAAATTTAAGCTCTTGAAGATTATGACTGTTTTTTGGTACTGTTATAACCCAAAAAGCTAGTTCAGTGCCCTGGCCAATAGTAAGCACTCAATAAATATTTGTAGGCTGAGGCATGGCTCACTCCTATAATCCCAACACTTTGGGAGGCTGAGGCAGGAGGATCACTTGAGTCCAGAGGTTAGAGGCCAGCCTGGGGAACATAGCAAGACCCTGTCTCTACCAGAAAAATTTTTTAATTAACGGGGTGTGGTGGTGCATGCCTGTAGTCCCAGCTACTCAGGAGGCTAAGGCAGGAGGATTGCTCGAGCACAGGAGTTTGAGGCCGCAGTGAGCTATGATTGTGCCACTGTACTCCAGCCTGAGCAACAAGGTGAGACACTGTCTCAAAATAAATAAAAAAATACATATTTTTAAAATAAATATTTAAAAAATAAAATTAAAAATTAAATGTTTTAGAAAGGGCAAAAATAATTGTAGGGGAGATGCTGAGAGGCGAGATGGTTAGTACTCGCTAGAAAACCTGGGCAGCACTTTATGAGGTGGGTGGGACTTGAGGTGACCTTAAAGGAGATTTTTGTGATGATGGAGGCATTTGGAAGGACATTCTAGGTGGGTGGACCAGAGTAAACCAAGAGGTGAATAGTGTGTGTGTGTGTGTGTGTGTGTGTGTGTGTGTGTGTGTGTTGGATAACAGGAGGATATGGGCCAGGCTAGCAGAGAGGCAGGTTGGGAAAAGGTGGGACACCAGGTAAGCCAGCAGGAGTAGATGACCAAGGGTCTTGAAGGCGGGTGGAGGAGTCGGCATGTGAAAAGCATGGGAGATTTCAGAGCAGAGTGGTAATCCCAGGCAGGCACTCAGCAGGGCAGCGAGTAGCAAAGCCTCGCAGCAGAGCAGGAGGGACCCAGGACTGTGGATGGCTGGAGGTAGAGAGGAGGCTGGTCAGCATCCAGGCATGCATCCCCGAGGACCTAGAGGGAGGGCAGAGAGGACAGAGAGGGCAAGGTGGATAAGGAGGCATTCAGGAGAACGCCATCCCCCAGCTGGGTGGCTGCTGTCTGCAAAGAACCACACAGGAAGGTCCCCCTCCACACTGGAGTGTCAAGAACTGGTCTGTCAGACAGAAGGCAAAAGACACCAGTGCCATTTCCCCGGCTCCGACACTGCCTGGCTCCATGCTCTGCTCTGTGCCCCCTTCCAGCTGAGTGGATCAATACCAGCCATCAGGGCTGAGCCAAGAGACGGAGGACAAGGTTAGCTGTCTGTAGGGAACGCATGGAACACCCAGAGCAGGCCTGCCTGGGTGACTTATTGCTTATTAATAATATAAATATGTAAATGTTACGAAGGCCATATTGATCCCAACATATGAGCCATCCATCATGAGAGTGCAGAACAGGGTGTTATAAATATCAAATAATAAGTCTGCAGCCCAAGACTTATCAATACAGGTGGGCTAAGGCTGGGACAGTCCCCAAGGCAATTTTATAATGAGAGCAACTCCAGCAACCTCCGGCCACCACCCCCGCCACAGTGTGTGTGGTCTGTGAAGAGGAGGGGGAGACAGAGGACCCCTCAAATGGAAGGGAAATATTCATATGCAGGGATTCTAGAGAGAGAGCCTCCCCTTTTCTCCTTTACCATGGCAGGAAAAGCTATCATCAGAGCTTCCAATATCTCCAACCTGGTGTAGACAGGGTTCTCATCCCCACATATCCTGAGGCAAAATAGCCTAAGGTTTAGCATGTGGGTGTGAAGTCAGGGAGACCTGGGCATGGAATCCTGCCCTGCCCACTGTTCACCAGCTTCGTAAACTTCACAAGTTTAACTGCTTGGAGCATTGGTTTACTCATCTGTAAAATGGGAATGTTGACAGCAATCGGCAAGGTTGTAAATATTAAATGGGACAATGTCTGTAACCACCAGTGTCCGTGGTAGGTATGACTACTATGGCAGAGTGGCCAGGGGCTCCTGTGCCGTGAGACCAGGGACTGTATTAGCCCATTCTCACACTGCTATGAAGAAATACCCTAGACTGGGTGATTTATAAAGAAAAGAGGTTTAATTGATTCACAGTTCTGCATGACTGGGGAGGCCTCAGGAAACTTATAATCATGACAGAAGGCACCTCTTCACAGGGTGGCCGGAGAGAGAACAAGTGCCAGCACGGGAAACGCCAGACACTTATAAAACCATCAGATCTCGTGAGGACTCACTCAACTCTCACCAGAACAACATGCGGGAAATTGCCAGCATGATTCAATTACCTCTGCCTCGTCCCACCCTTGACACATAAGGATTATTACAATTCAAGGTGAGATTTGGGTGGGGACACAGAGCCAAACCGTATCAGAGGCATGACACTGAACAGCTCCAATCCAGAGTATCCCATCACTACCTCCAGAAGATGTGCCCAGTAAAGTGACATCGCACTTGAGGAAGGAGCAGCCTAACCCCAGTCATACCCCAGCCAAGCCCCAGTTTGGTTTTTCTTGTGAATTTCAGGTTGAATGCCCACAAAGCTCGTGAAGGCACAGGGAATGGGGCTCGGAAATCAGCCGGTCCTTACCCGGTCTCGGCCTTCAGGAATTTCAGGCTACAGTGGGGGAAGGGACACCTAAAGCCTGAGGCTGAGCAAGTGCTGTTAGAGGGGTGCTCAGTGCCCCAGGGCCCTAAAGAGCAAGGTCATGTCCAGCTGAGGGGCTTCCTGGAGATGAGCCTAGAGTGGGCAGCAAGAGGAGGGAGTGGATCCAAGCTCACCCACCAGCCTGGGCCCTGTGCAGAGCAGGAGCTGGGTGGGATGTTCCCGTTCTTAGCAAACCTGGAGGGAGCTCAGGCCTGTGGCTATGAGCCTCATGCCCAAGCCTGGGGGCTACTTCATTCAGCATGAATTTTTTTGCATTAATGTTGGATTTTGATTATTTTTTATATTGTGTTAAAATATTGTTTATCTTGATGACTGCACTTTTGGTGCCCCCTTAAATTTTGAGGTATCCAGCGTGATGCCTCACCCTGCCCCCAGCTCTGCCAGTGACTGCATTTTCTGGGCTTATTCCCCCTGCTCACCAGCTCTCGGCTTCCAGTTATCCAACCCACTTTCAGCTGGCTCCAACTCGGCCTTCCTAGTCTTCTAGACTCTGACTCTGTCTCCCCATTCCCCACCCCAGCCCCCGTGGTCTCACAACCCACCGCAGTGATGATCAACCTTTGCATCTGGTGGCGGTGGCAGTGCAGGGAGGAGAGCTCCTGCCATCAGTGCCTCCTCCCTAGGGAGCACCTACATCACCCCAGGCTGCATGCTTTCTGGCACTATCTGGTTGTCTGCCCCCACCCCAGCTCCTGAGAGGTGGACACCATCAGCCTCCTTTGTTAGGTGGGGAACCTGAGACCCAGAGAGACTGTGGGACTCGCCAAATTCACACAGCTGGTTGAGCAGTGGTGGATCTGGGATGTGGTTCTAGCAAAATACTCTTTTCACCAGAACCCAACATTTCCCAAATTGTGATCCTTGGAACTCATATTGCATGGGCTGTATATTTGTGAGACCTGAAAGGATCGGCTTGATGGTCAGAGAAGCTTGACATGCAGATGTGCGTGGAGGGCCATCATGAGGAAGACGTCAAAGACTCTAGGCAGTTCTGCAGTTAAAAAAAAAAAAAAGAAGAAATTGATTTTAACTCAGCATTTTCCAAACTCATTGACCTCAAAACTCTTCTTTCGTGGAACATCTCCCTGGGCCAGTTGTGCATCTTATACAGTCAAAAAACACTGACCTGTTTTTAGCGTGAGAGTTTTCCAGCAGGTAAAATGGGTCCTGCCAGGACCCATACTTGAACCTTGACCTTGTAGGGGAGGGAAGCTTTCTTTTCTCACTCCTAGATTCATGGCTGAGACACCTGTAACAAAAGACAGCTTAATAAGAGAAGAGCATACAAATGTATTTAATGTAAGTGTTATGTGGCACAGGAGCCTTCGGAAATGAAGACCCAAAGAAACAGACAAACCTGTGTATTCCTGTGTTTAGGTTTGTTGAAGAGTGGACAGTTGCACAGAAGTGAATGGGACACAGAGGGTCTGATGTTAACGGTCATAAACTAGGGGGGCTTAGCAAGGCCCGTTTGTTCAGATTCTTCTCTGTGTTCCCGGGTTTTCAGGTCTAAGGATGCTCCTTTTCTCTGGATACAGGAATCGTGCCTCTCACATTAGGGTCTTATGACCTGCTTCAGAGGAAGGGCAGAGGATTCCTTTATGGCCTGTTTCAGGGGAGAAGGGCAGGAGAACGCCAGACAGACCTTCCCTCTTCTACTGTTCCTCAAGTGCCAGGTGCCATATTTCAGGGTAGTGGCTCCTAAACCCCATCAACCTCTATGCTGTACTCCATTTTCCGACTTAGCTTGCCTTGGTGGAAGAGGAAGGAAGAGGAGAGAGGGCTTTAGGAGAAGCCCAGAATGGACTTTCAGATTTTACATTAACTATTTCTATATTGTTTGATTGTCTCACACTGCACATGAATTACTTTGTGAGGAGGGAGGGAAAGGGGGAGAAAGAAGAGAGGGGAAGGTGGGGAGTGCTGTGCCGACCCTTATCAACTCCAATGGGAATGGCACCAAGTTCAAGGGGCTGAAGAAGAGATCCGGAGCCGGCAAATGAGACACGGGGTTTTACTGGGGCTTATACAGAGGGGAGAGAGTGCAGTGGCAGCAGGCTGGGCAGAAAAATCGCAACCGTTTGCAAAAGGCATGCAGTTTCTATGGCACTTTCACTTAGCACCCTCTTGGCTCAGATGTTCCTCATAGATAAGGGATGAATCTCTGGGTTGGCCACTCCGGATTCCTTAGCTCGGAACTCCAAACCTCATTCAGGTGTGTCTGCCATACAGGGTCGTGCTCGGGGCGTGCTTAAGATATTGCTATCAGGTGCATTGACCAAACGGGGAAGGAGAGAAGAAAAAAGAAAACAGGAGAGGAAAGAAAGGAGGGAGGGAAGAGAGAAGGAGAAAGGGAAAGGAACAGAAGAAAAGAAGGAGGAGGAAGGGAGAGAAGAGAGAAGTGGGGAGAGTGAACATGATCCTGGGGTTTGCAGCTCCGACAGCCCATCCTCAAATGAGAGGAAATCTCAGGAATGAGAGCAGGCTCAGCAGGCACAGGCATCCCCCTCCCAGGTGCCCCCTTCATCTTCCTCACTCAGTTCCCACCTCCACCCCCTCCCAACCAAACACCACCAATCACACATGAATTAAAAGCCATTTCCAGGCGAGCCCAGTGGCTCACGCCTGTAATCCCAGCACTTTGGGAGGCTAAGGCTAGTGAATCACTTGAGGCCAGGAGTTCAAGACCAGCCTGGCCAACGTGGCAAAACCCCATCTCTACAAAAAATTAGCTGGCCATGGTGGTGCGCGCCAGTAGTCCCAGCTACCCGGGAGGCTAAGCCATGAGAATCGTTTGAGCCTGGGAGGCAGAGGTTGCTGTGAGCTGAGATCGCGCCATTGCACTCCAGCCTGGGTGACAGAGCGAGACTCTGCCTCAGAAGAAAGAAAAAAAAAAAAAAAAGCCATTTCTATGACAGAAAAGTGCAAGGTGAAACAGCAAGTGCTGATGGAGAAGCTGCAGCAAATTATCCAGAAGATCTAGGTAAGATCATAGCTG
>NW_012098097.1:6874579-6894171 GCF_000951045.1 Mandrillus leucophaeus
AAAAAAAAAAAAAAAAGCCATTTCTATGACAGAGGCTTTGCACCTGCCCTGGGCCTCAGCGACACAGGCTTTCACAGTTTGCAATCTTTTTGTTCAACTCCTCTCTCTCCCCAGCCATTCTAGGTAGGGTGGAGGGGGCAGCTCAGGGTCTTCTCCCTGCCCCCCAGGCCTGGGCGCCATTAGTATTCAGCATCTTCTCGGTAATGGTCCCTCTTCATGCTGGTTTGATTTTATTATTATGCCAACACACTTGCTTAATTCTCTGCTGTCTTTCTTCTGCACTGTTGATTTACACTGTTAGTGTTTTAATTATACAATTCAGCACTCCTTAAAACATGAAAAACTGCTCAACTTTTCAAGCAATTAAAAGGCAGCAGAGTATATCAGCAGATCCGAGACGAGATAAGTAAATCAAGCAATTAAAAAACTCGTTTGGTGAAAATGTAGCAACCCACCCAAAACGAGCGAGGCCGGTGGGCCCTCCGGACCAGAACTTCGGAGAGCGGCGCCTCCTCCATCTCACCTTCCTACCCGGGAACGTGGCGCCTTCTGCCTTACTCTCCTTCTTACTCTCCCTGGGTTGAACGTGAGGCCTCGCTGACCTCAGCCCAGCCTGGCTAAGAGGGCCTGTGTGGGATGACCTCAGGACTCGGCCGACCACAGAGTCAGGTTTTAACCTGGTCGCCGAGCAGCTCACAAACTTGGCCGCATTCCTCCTTTCTTTCGGCCTGTTTCCCATCAGCAAATGGGACTGTACCATGACGTTTTTTGTGTGGGGGTGAGTAAAACATACATAACAAAACTTACCATCGTAAGGGAGAAAAAAGTATCTTTTCCTCACCATCCTAGGTTCACAGCCAAAGCCCCAATAACAAGACAGATTAACAAGAGGAAAGCGTAGAAAGCATACACATTGATTTAATGTTTTACATGACACAGGAGACTTCATAAGGAAATGAAGATCCAAAAAAACAAATAAACCTATGTATTTTTTATGCTAGGTTTGATAAAGAAGTGAATAGTTGTGGAGAAGGATGATCAGATGAAAAAGCACGATCTAGGCCAGGCACGGTGGCTCACACCTGTAATCCTAGCACTTTGGGAGGCCGATATGGGCAGATTTCCTGAGTTCAGGAGCTTAAGACCAGCCTGGCCAACATGGCGAAACCCCGTTTCTACTAAAAATACAAAAATTAGCTGGGTGTGGTGGCATGTGCCTGCAATCCCAGCTACTCGGGAGGCTGAGGCACGAGAATTGCTTGAACCTGGGAGGCGGAGGTTGCAGTGAGCCGAAATTGCACCACTGTACTCCAGCCTGGGCGACAGCAAGACTCTGTCTGCAAAAATATATATGATCTAAAGGTCATACACTGGGGGCACCTAGCAAAGCCTGCTTGTTCAAATTCTTCTCTGCATCCCCGGGTCTTCAGAGATAAGGCCGTTCCTTTCCTCTGGGTACAAGGGAGGGTACATCTCACATGAGGGTCTTATGACCCACTTCAGGGTAAGGTCTCGGAGAAGGTGAGAGAGACCTTCCCGTTTCTGCTGTTTCCTCAAATGCCAAGGTGCATATCTGGGTGTAGCATGCCTGAACGCCATTATCATCTTTCCCATTTTTAAGTGTACAGTGCAGTGGTGTTACATTCATATGGGTCATTCACATTTGTATGGTACAGTCATACCGTTGCCTAATTGTCATCACCATCCATCTCCAGAACTCTTTTCATCTTGCAGAACTGAAACTCTCCACCCATTGAACACTCCCCATTCCCCTTCTCCTGTATCCCTGGTTTCTAAGCTGGTTTCCATGGAGCCCCAGGGTTTCATCTCAGGCCCCTAGAGGGCTGCTAAGAGCAGAAGCAGGTAGCAGGGAGATGAGTAAGCAAAGCTCCATTTTAATCTGTTTAAGCTATTAGGCTTCCAGATTTGATTGCATTTGAGTATAAGGCTCTGAAGATTATTTTTTGAAGTCAGAAAATGACTTTATGAGACCATCCGAAAGACCTAGATTGGGAAGGACTGACTGAGAGGCTTGAGTTTTTTCTAAAGGGAAGTTCTGCCCACGAGCAAGGAGGATGGGTCCTGCTTCTCTGGGTCTAGGGCAGGGCAAAATACACTCCCCCGAAATGAGCTGGGCTCACCCCAGGAATCCAGGCTCCTCCCAGGCCTTAACCAGTTCCCTCCCTCACGAACTCTTGGCATCGTGACTTCAGGCTCCAGGGGACCCAGAGAACCAGGGACTCTCTGTTGCACTGAAAGTGGGGGTGAGGAGGGTGGGGACAGGGTGGGAGCAGGGACAGGAGGTGTGCAGCCCACTTGTCCATCACACAGAGAGCTGGAAAGACCAGTGGTGATACCCAGCGCCCACTCGCTGGCCAGGCTGTCTGGGAGGAGGGTATTGACCCAGGCAAGAAGGGAGGCAAGGTAGCAGGTGCTCTGGAGTGGGCGCTGAAGAAGATGGAGGGGCCGAGAGACAGCTTCAACCCGCAGCATATGGCTCAGGGCAGAACCTCCCTGAGTGAACACACTTCCCCATCCTTCATCAGCCGCTGTCAGGAGGATTATAAATGCGGAGAGTCGGTATCCAGAATCTTAACCATGTTGGTCACAGCAGGAAGAGGCAAGGCCAGTGCCCCTGAGCTCTTGGCTCTGGGACCCGGGTTCAGGTTTCCTACAAGAGAACAAGCACACCCTGGAGTGTGCCTGGATCCAGCCCTCCCAGAAACTCTCCCCTTCAGGGGAAGAGGTACAGGACACCTTATCAAGGAAGCAGAGGGCTTCTCTGACATTTCCTTTTCAACCTGGTACCTTCCCTTTAATGACACCCAAAGAACTAGGCAATCAGAATCTGGAAACGGTATCCTTTCAAGAAGTGGCTATTTGCTGGTGGTGTATCTCTCCACCGGGTCTTGTTCAGCAGACAGAGCCTCCCAGCCACCAACGACAGCGGAAAGTAGTCATGGGTCACTATCCAAATGAGGTGGGGGACGGGGACACAGACAGGTCCTGTCTTTATGATCTCGTCCATCCCCCCAGCTCCAACCCTGTCCACACACTGAGCCAGATCTTCCTGGGTCACTTGCTGGGCCACAGCTCACCCTGGTTCCAGTCACATGTCTGCCCTTGGACACTCAGGCCAGCCCCTCCCCTGGGTTCTGTTCACAAACCCTCCCAACCTGTCCTGCAGTCTCTTCAAGGTTACTCCCCCTGAGCAATTTCTGTTCCAAACAGTTTCTACCGGCTGTTCTTTGTAATTCCAGAACCTCCATTAATCATTCTTAAGCTCTTTGAATACAATATTTTCTCTAAGAACTGAAATTTCTTCACAACTCTGTACCTTCCTGCCATCTCCAATTAACCACACTCATCAGTCATTAACATAAAGCATTAGCATATCTATAACTTCTGTATACCTTGATTAATCTGGCTTGGATTTTTCTCCCAATTGCACCTAATAGGCTGAGGAATGACCAGGATGTAAGGGAGTGTGCACCTCATCTAGCCTCAGCATTAAAATGTTAGAGCAGAAATAAAGTCCCAATGTTGTTAAATCCAACTCTTTCTTTTTTCACATAAGGAAACTGGGCCTTGGAAAGGTGAAGTAGTATCCCTCCTCCTCCCACCAGCCACCCCAGGTAGCGTTGCCCCTAGCGTGCCTCCTGCAAACTAGTTCCCAGAAATGCTCTGCAAAAAGCAAAGGGAAGGGGTGGTATATAGAGACCAGGGGACCTGCAGTCAAGTAAATTCAAGAAGGTCTGAATACTATGTCATTCCCTTGCACATTCATGTTAAAGGCTTTTGAGAAGTCTTACAGTAAAGAAGCCTGTTATCTTTATTTAACCCAAAATTTGTTTAAGCATTAGCTCTTTTTTTCCTCTATGCCACCTATATTATTTATATATTGCTATATTTAAAAATTACCCCCGGCTGGGCACGGTGGCTCACACCTGTAATCCTAGCACTTTTGGAGGTCAAAGCAGGTGGACTACTTGAGGTCAGGAGTTCAAAACCAACCTGGCCAACATGGTAAAACCTTGTCTCTACTAAAAATACCAAAAAAAAAAAAAAAATTAGCCAGGTGTGGGGGTGTGCGCCTGTAATCCCAGCTACTCAGGAGGCTGAGGCAGGAGAATAGCTAGGACCCGGGAGGCAGAGGTTGCAGTGAGCCGAGATCACACCACTGCACTCCAGCCTGGGTAACAGAGCAAGACTCCATCTCAAAAAAATAATAATAAATGAATTAAATAAATAAATAAATAAAATTTATCCCCAAAGCTAAGTAGCTTAAAAGAACAGACATTGCTATCTCACATAGTTTCTGAGGATCAAGAATCTATAAGTGATTTAGCTGGGTGGTTCTGGCTTGGGGTATCTCATGAGGCTGCAGTCAAAATGTTGGCAGGGGCTACAGTAAGCCAAAGGCTTGACTAGGACCGGAGGGTCTGCTTCCAAAGCCAAAGGCTTGACTAGGGCTGGAGGGTCTGCTTCCAAGAGGACTCAGTCACTCACATGGAACTGATTGTTCGCAGAAAGCCTCAGTGCCTTGCCATGTGGGCTCTCCATAGGACTATATAAGTAAACTCATGGCATCGCAGCTGGCATCTCCCAGATGGAGCCAGAAGAGAGAGAGAAGTTTAGTGTCTTCTATGACATCATTGGAAGTCACACACCATCATTTCCACAACATCCTATTGGTTACACAGGTCAGTCGTACTTGGTGTGGGAGAGACGACAAGAGAGTGTGAATACCAGGAGATGAGAATCATTGGCCGCCCTCTTGGAGGCCAACTACCATACCAGCTATTAACTCTACACATCTAGAGAACCACTAACTCAGAACCTACTCTATGGGGATTAAAATACAACCAAAAAAGGTATGAATGTCCCAGATCCTTGACCTGATGTGACAAAGACCAAATGCTACTGGTGTCCTTGCCCGGCTCCACTTTCTAAGGACCAGCAATTTCCTTCATTGCTCGGCTTTCTCTGGTTCCACCCTTCCATGAGGCTCTGCTCTTCCTCCCTGCTGGTCCAGGCGGACACCAGGGCCTGGTGCCTCTACTGAGCAATGGTCTCTAGGCTCCAAGGCAAGGCCCAGATGCCAACCTTCTCTTCTCTCCACCTCAAGTCAGCTCCCAGCCTCGGATAAGGCAAGACTGGCTCCCCTTTTTGATATGGGAAGCCCCTACTGAATTGAGTTCCTGATTCCAGTGTGAAAGCAGCTATAATAAGAACAAGAATTGCTGACACTTATTAAGTGCTTATGGTATGCCAGGCACTGTTATGGCCACTAATAGGTACTATATTATTTAATCCTCACAATATATACCCATTTGATAGATAATAAAATCGAGGCTCTGGCCAGCCAACGAAGATGGCCAACAGCACATAGCTGAAAGTGGCATGACTGAGATTAAACTGGGACTGTCTGATTCCAGATCCGAGGTTGCTGACTATTCAGCTATGTTACCTCCAGCTACCAGGTTACCTATAAAGCAGAGATGACTCAAATATTTGAGGCTGTGTCATGGGAGACTCTCTTCTTACTCAGGTAACCTTCTCCTCCCACTGCTCCAGGAGTTTCAGTGACCCCACACACACCCGCCCATCTCCTCTAGGAGAATGCTTTTGAATCATAAGATTTTAGAAGACCAAAATGCCATATTCAAATAATATTTACAGACAGTCCTCCAACAACAACAACAGAAAGGTTGTTTCCTCATGTGCTCCTTTAAAAAGAATTTTGAGAGATATATTTATTGAAAGATAGCTAATTGTTTAAAGTAAAAATATTAGCATTGTAAGTTGGGGTGTATTATATGCATAGTTGTAAAATACATAATAACAGTAGCACAAAGGAGTAAATAGAATTTTCCTGTACTAAGATTTTTATATTTCATGTTTAGTGTTACAATATTAATTCTAAGTATACTGTGATAGGTTAAGGATGCGTAGAACAACCACCAAAAATAGACAAAGAAATGTAGATAAAAAGCCAATTGAGTTCTTAAAATTAAATTTTTTTTTAAATCAAGAAGGCAGGAAAAGAACAAAACACAGGTGAGACAAGACAACCAGAGAACAAAATAGTAGGTGTGGCTGATAGACTTTAAGATGGTCCCCAAAAATCCCCACCTTCTAGAATTTACACCCTGTGTAAGATACTCCCTGGAATGTAGGCAAGATTTATGATTTGCTTCTAACCAATAGAATACAGAAAGATGACAGGATGCCCCTTCCATGACATCCATTGTATTACCAGATTCTCTCCTTTGTTGACTTTGCTGATACAAACTTCTATGTTGTGAGCATTCCTCAAAGGGCATGGAACTGAGGGTAGTCTCCGGCTAACAACCAACAAGAAACTGAGGCTCTCATTACTAACAGCCTGAGATTAACCAAATCCTACCAGCAACCTCATGACCTTGGAAATAAACTCTTCTCCAGTCAAGCCTTCAGATCAGACTCTAGCCCTTAATAAGACCGTGATTGTGGCCTTGTGAGACATCCTGAAGCAGCTAAGCTATGCCCAGATTCCTGACTCACAAAGACTGTGAGATAATAAATATGTGCTATTTAAGCAAGTAAATTTATGGCACTCTGTTATAAAGCAATAGATAACTATTACAACAGAACAGTAGACCTACATCAGATCATACCAATAATTACATTAAGTATAAATGGACTAAAAACTCAAAATAAGAGGGAAGAGTATCAGATTGGGTTACTTACTATTTAAAATAAAAGGGGTGTATTTTAAATTACACATTTAGGTTAAAAGTGAAAGTATGAAAAAAGATATACCATGCAAACAATAAACATCAGAACGGTGATGTCTCTATAATACTATGAGATAAAGCAAACTTCAAGATGGAGAATATTACCAGAGACAGAATGGAACATTCCATAATGATAAAAGGATAAGTCCATCAAAAAGACATAGCAGTCCCAAAATGTATGTATCTACTAACAGAATTTCAAAATATATGGAAGGAAACTAACAAAACTATATAAAGAAATTGACAAATTTGCAATCATAATTGGAAATTTTAACATTTCTCTCTTAATACTTGATAGGACAACTAGAAAAAAATCAAAGGACATAGAAGATGTAAATAGCACTGTCAATCAACTTGGCTGAATCGATGTTGATAGAACATTCTATCCAACAATTGCAGAGCATACAATCTTTTCAAATTATCACAGAATATTCACCAAGATAGACCATATTCTGCAACATTAGTCTTGATAAACTTGAAACATTCAAATATTACAGCATACTTCTCCATTGAAAGAAAATAAGAAAACATGTTGAATTGAATGATAATGAAAATATATTAAAATCTATGAGAAAAACTCTTTCCACTCATGGAGATGTAACTGCTACAAGAATTTCCCTCTTATTGTAATCAACCAGAAAACTGGAGAAAATATAAAAAACAGCTGTTTTCAGATACTGGACTATGGACAGAACATAACAGTGATCCCTTAAATAAAAAACAAACAAGGTAAGGCCCAGCTTACAGCTAAGAGGATTTCCAAGCCTCAGCAAAGCGAGGAGGAACTCCAACAGAGCAAAGGGTCTGGCAAAGGTGAGAAAAGAAATGTTGGAGTTTGTGGAATCTGAGGGGCCGAAATTGGGGGCATAACACTGGGCAGAAAGGAGACACAAAAAGAGAGAGCATGCAGAAGATGTCCAAAAGAGTCACTGCAAATCTTCAGCTAAGCATTGATCTGCATGTGTGGAGAGTAAAATTCCATGAGGCAGGGGAAGGAACCACTTGAAAGCAATGGATTCAACCATTCCTAAAGCTCACACAGGTCTGGGAATGTTTACCAAGCTTGTTTTCCCACGAACCAGAGTGGCAGGACTTGATAACACACAGAATCTCATAGAGTCCTCAGAAGGGTATTGATTTAGTAGTGGGGATAAATTAGCTCTAGACTAAGTGATGTTCTGAAAAAGCCTGAACAAAGACTAAGAGCAAGCCTCAAAGGGATCAAACTGATCCCCAAGTTAATTTAATTGTATGCCAGAATGAAATCCAAAACATTTTAAAGAAATAAATAAAATCCAGCACAAATTCGCAATGTTCAACATTTAATCAAAAATAGCAAGTCATGAAAAGATGTAGAAAAATGTAACCCATGACGAAGAGAAAACAGAGCAAGAAACTACAGAAATAATGGCATTAAGACATTTAAAAATGATGACAAATACTTTAATAGGCTAGAGTGGCAGTCCCCAACCTTTTTGGCACTAGAGACTGGTTTTGTGGAAGACAGTTTTTCCATGGACAGTGTGGGGGATGATTTCAGGATGATTCCAGTGCATTACATTTATTGTACACTTTATTTCTATTATATTACATTATAATATTTAAGGAAATAATTATACAACTCATCATGATGAGAATCAGTGGGATCCCTGAGCTTGTTTTCCTGCAACTAGATGGTTCCATCTGGGGGTGATGGGAGACAGTGACAGATCATCAGGCATTAGATTGTCATAGGGACTATGCAACCTAGATCCCTCACATGCACAGTTCACAATAGGGTTCATGCTCCTATGAGAACCTAATGCTGCCACTGAGGAGGTGGAGTTCAGGTGGTAACATGAGCAATGGTAAGCAGCTGTAAATACAGATAAAGCTTCACTAGCTGGCCCACTGCTTACCTCCTGCTGTGCAGCCCCATTCCTAACAGTCCACAGCCCAGTACCAGTCTGTGCCTCAGGGGTTGGGGACCCCTGGGCTAGAGACTATAAAAGAAAACAAGAACATGATGAATAGAGAAATGAAATATTTGTAAAATCCCCAAAATATCTTTTAGATACACAAAAAAATGCAATATCCAAAAGAAGAAGTAAAAATGTATTTGAGGGGACTAACCGCAGATTAGATACTGCAGAAGATCACTGATCTTGAAAGTGGAGCAATAGATCCTATCTAAAATTGAGCACAGAGAGAAAAAGAATAGAAAAAAGAGAACAACCAGAGAATAAATGACCTGCAGGACAGTATTAATGTTCTAACCTATGTGTAATTGAAACTCCAAAAAATATATATATTTGCAGATGTAATAATTGGCCAGGTGTCGTGGCTCACGCCTGTAATCCCAACACTTTGGGAGGTTGAGGTGGGTGGGTCACTTGAGGTCAGGAGTTCAAGACCAGCCTGGCCAACATGGTGAAACTCTGTCTCTACTAAAATGTAAAAAATTATCCAAGCACTGTGGTGCATGCCTGTAATCCCAGCTACTCAGGAGGCTGAGGTGGGAGAATTGCTTGAACCCAGGAGGCCTCTGTGAGCTAAGATCACACCACTGCACTCTAGCCTGGGTGATAGACAGAAACTCCATCTCAAAAAAAAAAAAAAAAGAGAGAGAGAGAGAGAACAAGAGAGAGAGAATAATCAAATTATTTACAAATTGGATGAAAATGATAAACCCACAGATCCAGAAGCTCACTAAACCCCAAACAGAATAAACATTAAAACACACACACACACACACACACACACACACACACACACACCCCAAGGCACATAACCAAATTGCTTAAAAGTTGTGCTAACAAGCCGGAGGGGAAAAGACACATTTTGAAGAGGATTAAAGATAAGAATGACAGTAGACTCTTCAACAATTGTGCAAACCAGAAGACAGTGGAATGACATCTTTAAAGTAGGGAAAGAAAATAACTGTCAAACTAGTAATCTTTAGTTAGTGAAAATATCTTTCAAAAGTAAAAGTAAAACAAAGACTTTTGCAGACATAAAAAAGTTGAGAGAATTCCTCACCAGCAGTTCTGAACTTTAAGAAATGTAACAGGAAGATATTCAGGGAGAATGAAAAGGATATCAGATGGAAATCTGAATATACACAAAGGAAGAATGTCAGAAATGGTTAATATGTGTGTATTTATAATATCCATTTTTCAATCTCTTCAAAAGATAACTTGTTGCTTAAATCCACATAATAGTTCCACTTCTGGCCAAGATGGAGTAACAGAAAATTGATTTACTCTAAAATGCTAAATGGTATGACTGCTTTGGAAAGTTAAGAGGCCAGCCGGGCACGGTGGCTAACACAAGTAATCCCAGCACTTTGGGAGGCCAAGATGGGCAGATTGCCTGAGGTCAGGAGTTCGAGACTAGCCTGACCAGCACGGTGAAACCCTGTCTCTACTAAGAACACAAAATTAGCCAGGTGTGATGGTGCATGCCTGTAATCCCAGCTACTCAGGAGGCTGAGGCAGGAGAATTGCTGTAACCCAGAAGGCAGAGGTTGCAGTAAGCCAAGCTTGTGCCATCGCACTCCAGCCTGGGCAACAAGAACAAAACTCTGTCTCAAAAAAAAAAAAAAGAGAGAGGTCAAACAGATGCTTACCATATGACCCAGTGATTCTAATATCTTTTTCTACCAGATATAAAAGCATATGTCCACACAAAGACTTATACATGAATATCTGTAAGAGCTTTATTTATAATAGCCTCAAATTAGAAACAACCAAAATACCCATCAATAAGAGAATGGATAAACCATTTGTGGTGCAAAATGGGATTCTACACAGCAATAAAACGAACAAACTACTGATACATACAATAACATGGGTAAATTCAAAAGCCTTATTTGTAGTGAAAGAAGCCAGACACAGAAGACTACAAGCTGCATAATTTATTTATATGAAATTCTAGAAAAGGCAAAACTGTAGTGACAGAAAACAAACCAGTGGTTGGCATAGCAGTTGGAGTGGATTGACTAAAACAGCCACAAGGGAATTTTTTGGGGCGATGAGAATATTTTACACTTTGGATGTTGTGGTGGACCCATGAGTAACAACATTAGTCAAAACCCAGTGAATCATAGACTGAAAATGGGTGAATTTTGTTGTATACAATTTATACTTCAATAAAGTCATTTTTCAAAAACTGTGGGATGTCACTAAAACAGTGATTGTTGAGAGATTTTTACCTTTAAATGCCTTTATTAGGAAAGAAGAAAGCTTTAAAAATCAAATATCTAGGTTTCTACTTTCGGAAGCTAGAAAAAGAAGAGAAAATTGAAACCAAGTAAGCAAAAGAAAGTAAATAAGAGATACTGGGCATGGTGGCTCATGCCTATAATCTCAGCACTTTGAGAAGCTGAGGTGGATGGATCACCTGAGGTCAAGAGTTTGCCTGACCAACATGGTGAAACCCAGTCTGTACGAAAAATGTAAAATTAGTTGGGTGTGGTGGTGCATGCCTGTAATCCCACCTACTTGGGAGACTGAGGCACAAGAATCACTTTGCATGAGAATCAAAGGTTGCAGTGGGCCATTGCATTCCAGCATGGGCAACACAGCAAGACTCCATCTCAAAAAAAAAAAAAAAAGATAAGAACAGTGATAATTGAAACAGAAAATAGACAAACCATAAAGAAATTTAACAAAGCCCAAAATATCCTTCCTTTAAAAGATGGATATAATAAATTCCTTTTAATAAAAGAAAATAAGAGAAAGTTTAATTTACCAGTGAGTGAAAGAAGGGATAAATCCTACAAAAACTCAGAGGATAATAAAACAATATTATAAACAACATTATGCCAAAATATTTATCAACTTATGTGAAAAGAACAAGTTCTTTGGAAAACACAAATTACCAAAGCTGACTCAAGAAAAAATAGAAAATGAGGATAGCTATATACTTATCTAAGTAATTAAAATCCTAATTAAAAAATAAAATCTTCCAGCAAAGAAAATGCTAGGCCCAGATAGCTTCACTGGTAATGGTATTAAACACTTAGAAAAGAAATAATACATAAAACTTACATAAAGCTTTTTCAGAAAACAGAGGGTAAGGGAGTATTCCCAATTCATTTTATGGTACTCTGTACCAAAAACCTGGAAAATAATATTACAGACTAATATCCCTTATGAGCATAAGTTTAAAAAAGAAAACAAAATTAGCAAATTTCTTAACAAAATTAATTTCTTAACAAAATTAGCAAATCAAATCCAGCAATATATAAAATTTATAGCACATTTCATGTATATGAATGTATAAACCCAACCAAGTAGAGTTTATCCCAGGAATGCAAGGTTGGCTCAAAGGTGCAATTTCCAAGGAATGTAATTCAGTATATTAATGAATTAAAGGAGAATAAGCACAAGATCTCAAAAGATTCAGAAAAAGCAAACTAAGATTTGAAGGATAAATTATTCAAGCAAGTAAAGGGCATGTACAACAAAGCTATAGTTAATATCATACTTAATAGCAAAAGACTGAATGCTTTTCTCCTAAGACTGGGAAAAATGCAAAGATTTCTGCTCTTATCACTTCTACTTAAAATTGAACTGGAGTTCTAACCAGAGCAATAAGATAAGGAAAAGAAATTAAAAGTATACTTATTGGGAGAGAAGTGAACTCTCTTTTTCACACATGACATGACTGGTTACATTTAAAAAAAAAAAAACTAATCTACTAAAGAAAAAGATCTACTAGAACTAAAACATTAATTTAACAAAACTGAAGGAGAAAGGCCAAAATTAATTTTTTATATACGTTGTCAGCAAACAATTATGAAATAAAATAGCAATAAATCCTATTAACAATGACATCCAAAAATGTAAAATACTTAGTAATAAATCTAGCAAAACATTTGCAAGGCATCTACATTAATAATTACAAACGCAACTGAAAAAAAATCTAAAAAGGCCTAAATAAATGAAGCAATATATCATGTTCATAGATTGGAAGGCTCTGTATTTTAAGATGTAATTCCTCCTCAAATTGATCCATAGATTCAACATCCCTATCACAATCCCAGCAGGCATTTTGTAGGAAATAATGTGATTCTAAAATTTATCAGTTGGCTTTTAATGAGTCTTAACTCAGACTAAAATGTAAAGTCTCTATATCAGCACAGTGTATGCTCTTTTGGCCCTTCTTCCCCTCCCATTTTTTTAATTTTAATCAAGTTATGATTTAAATGAGGAATAATCAATATATCTAATTATTTCCTCTTTGCATAAAGTAAACTTGTGAACTAGAGCTCAGGAGCCCTTCACTAGGACGGTGGAAAGCCTCATTAACTGCACCAATGAGGAAGATGACTTCATGGACTGATAGGAAACCTCACAGCAGCCATTGGGCAAGCCCTGGGCAGAGCTGCTTTTAAGGTACATTATTCCCTTGTCGGTGCTGAGAATAAACAGGGAATGGTGCTACATACAGTTTTTTCAAAATAAAAGGAAATCTATATGAAATACAAAGGACTTAGAATAGCCAAAACAATTTTGAAAAAAGGGAGGAAGTTGGAAGACTCATACTACCTGATATTAAAGCTTGCTATAAAGCTACAAGACAGTATGTTATTGGTGTAAGGATAGACAAATAAATCAATGCAGTAGAATAGTGAGTCCAGAAATAGACTCACACATGTCAATTGATTTTTTAGAGGCACCAAGGCAATTTAAGGAAAAAATATCTTCAACAGTGCTGGAATGACTGGGTATTCATATAGAAAAAAATAAAATGTGAATTCCAACCTTATACCACAAATAAAATTAGTTTGAGAAGAATCATAGACCTTAACATAAAATATAAAAGTATTAATGTGGTTTGTCTGTGTCCTCACCCAAATCTCATCTTGAATTGTAGTTCCCAAAACCCTCATGTGTTGTGGGAGGGACCCAGTGGAAGGTAATTGAATCATGGAGGCAGTTACCTCCATGCTGTTTTTGTGATAATGAGTAAATTCTCACAAGATCTGATGGTTTATAAGGGGTTTTCTCCACTTCACTCTGCACTTCTCCTTGCTGCTGCCATGTGAAAAAGGACATGTTTGCTTCCCCTTTTGTCATGATTGTAAGTTTCCTGAGGCCTCCCTGGCCCTGAATAACTGTGAGTCAATTAAACCTCCTTCTTTTATGAATTATCCAGTCTCAGGTGTGTCCTTATAGCAGTGTGAGAACCGACTGATACAACCATAAAGCTAAAATCAGAAGGACTAACAAGTGTTGACAAGAATGTGGACCAAATGGAACTCCATCCGTTGTTGGTGGAGAGTGAAGTGGTACAACCACTTTGGAAAACTATTAAACTCTTACCTATCCTATGGCCCAGCAATTGCACTTCCAGATATTGTCTTAGTCCATTCAAGTGGCTCTAACAAAATACCATAAACTGGGTAGCTTATAAACAGAAATTTATTTCTCACATTTCTGGAAACTGGGATTCCCAGATCAAGGCACTGGCAGATTGTATCACTGGCTTCTTGGCCACAGACAGCACCTTGTTGCTGTCTCCTCACATGGGTCTCTCTCGGGCCTCTTTTGTAAGGGGATAGGTATCATGAGGGCACCCTAATGATCTAGTTATCCCCCAAAGGCTCTATCTCCAAATACTAGGAGGTACTCCTAACACTAGGCCCTAACTCCTAATACCTTAGGAATTAGGATTGCAACATGTGAATTTGGAGGGGATGCAAACGTTTAAACCACAGCTGTATTTACTCAAGAGAAAATGTCCATAAGAAATACCTGCATAAGAAAATTCACAGCAACATCATTTACAAAAGCCACAAACCAAAAACAATCCACATATCTATCAACAGAAGAAGAGATAGTATATTAGTATATATTAATATATAGAGAAAATATATATACTAACATGTACTAAGTATACATATATGTGTATTATATGTACATATGTATGTATGTATGTACTTTTTTTTTGAGATGGAGTCTTGCTCTGTCACCCAGACTGGAGTGCAACAGCACAACTCAGCTCACTGCAACCTCCACCTCCCAGGTTCAAATGATTCTTCTGCCACGGCCTCCCGAGTAGATGGGACTACAGGCACCCGCCATCATGCCCAGCTAATTTTTGTATTTTTGTAGAGATGGGGTTTCACCGTATTGACCAGGCTGGTCTCGAACTCCTGACCTCAGGTTGTCTGCCCACTTTGGCCTCCCAAAGTGCTGGGATTACAGGTGTGAGCCACTGTGCTCCAGCCTGTACTTTATTAATTACATGTGTATTGATACAATACAATACTACTTAGGAATTAAAAGTATCAAACTACTGACAGGTACAAACTTGCATGAGTCTCACAGACACTGTGTTGAGCAAAAGAAGAAAGACACAAAATAGTACTTGCTGCCCTGTTCCATTTATATGAGGTTCAAGAACAGGCAAGCCTCATCAACAGTAATAGAAATCAGAGCTGTGATTGCCTCTGGAAAGAGCGGGACTGACGGGGAAAAGGCATGGGGAATTTTTATACTTTGATTGGAGATGGGTTCGGTTGCGTGGGTATTTCCATTGTCAGAATTCATCAAATTGTACACTTACGATCTGTGCATTTCCATTTTTTGTTAATTTTACCTTTAAAAATGCTACAAAAGCACAAGTTTAGAAAGAACCAGGCTGGGTGCTGTAGCTTAAGACTGTAATCCCAGCACTTTGGGAGGCCAAGGCAGGCAGATCGCTTGAGCCCAGGAGTTGGAGACCAGAATGGGCCACATGGTGAAACCCCATCTCTACAAAAAAGTACAAAAATTAGCCAGGTATGACGGTAACATGTGCCTGTAGTTCCAGCTACTCAGGAGGCTGAGGTGGGAGAATCACTTAAGCCCAGGAAGCAGAGGCTGCAGTGAGCCGAGACTGCACCATTGCACTCCAACCCGGGCGACAGAGTGAGACCCTGTCACCAAAAAAAAAAAAAAAAAAAAAAACAGAACACCCACAATGGGAAACCTAATGGTTTTGCCTGGCTTGCCTGCCCTACCTAGACAGGACCCTATATCTGGCAGAGCTCACTCCTTTACTCACCTTGCTCTTGCCCCCTCAGCTTTTCTTTTAGTTCCACAAGCACATCAAGCTCATACCCCTGAGAGCCTTTGTGTTCCCCAGCACCCACCCCCCATACCACCATTTCCAGAGTTCTTTCCTAGATCCTTGCAGGATTGTGTTCTTAAGAGAGGCTCCATGGATCAAAGTTCCCTGCGGAAAAGGGATGGCAGGCGAAACAGTGAAAATGGAGGTGAGTTCAGAAAGAGACCATTTCCAAAGCTGAGGCCAGAGTGTAGGGAGCCCACTAGACAGAATGCAGTGCCTGGTGCTCGCGCCCCTGGGCCTGAAAGGGGTGGGGGAGGAGAAGGGAAAGTCCTTTCCAGAAAGGGTTGATCTGTCAGGATGAGAGCCAGGAAATAAAACCCAGCTTCACTCTCCTTCCTCCTTCCTGTCCCTGCCGGTGCTCCGCATGGGCAAGCTGAATCGGAACTCAGAGGGCAAGGGAGCCCTCTGCTATAGGCCAGCCCCTGGACACAGGGTGGAGAAGGATAGAGAAGAAATTTAGGGGCCAAACATAATATTCAATGTAGACACTGCCCCTGGCTTCCCATCTACATAGCCATCCGTCCCGTTCCCTTCCTAATTTCTTCATGGTACTTACCGCTACCTGAACTCATCTGACTTTCTTATTTGGTGGCTTGCTGGTTACCAAACGCCCCTCCTCTAGAATATAAACCCCAAGAATCTGGAGACTGTCCTATCTATTAATGTATCCCTAGTGCCTAGAACAGTGCCTTGTACTTAAAACAGATGCACAGCGTGCCATAACTCCTTTGAGAAAATGAACAGATGGGTACATTACTGCCTCCCCAGCAGGCTGCCAGACACAAACTAGCACATTCTCTCCAGCCCTTTTTTTTTTTTTTTTTGTAATTAACACACTTTTTTTTTTACAGCAGTTTTAAGTTTGTTTAAAAAAAAAAAAGATTGGAAAGTACAAATTTTCCCAATCCCCTTTCTCCCTGCCCCCACCATTTCCCCTGCTATTTATACCTTGTATTAGCATGGAACACTTGTTACAATTGATGGACCGATATTGATACACTATGATTAACTAATGGCCATATTTTACATGAAGGTTTGCTCTGTGTTACACTGGTTTGACAAATGTAGAATGACATGTGTCCATCATTGCCATAACATACAGAATAGTTCCACTCCCCTAAAAAAACTCTGTCCTCCACCTATCCATCCCTCTGCCCTCCCCATGAACCCCTGGCAACCACTGATCTTGTAACTATCTTCATTGTTTTATCTTGTCCAGAACACAGTCTCTCCATCATTTTGACCCCTGTGGCACTACAGATCTTCCACAAGCATTTACCAAATACACAAATGAGTGGATGAAAGGACTCAGAGATGCCCACATTCTGTGGGGTTTGGAGCATCCCATGGAGCAGTGAGCCCTGGCCCCTTCCCCTATTTGGGGTCGAAACCTTCATTCCATTCCCTTATTTGCCCTCCCCTTCCCCAGCCTCACTCAACATCTTCATCCCCTTTAAATATACAAAGATTTCCGTGTATGAAAGCTAATTTAGGCACCATAACAGAGACTATATTTAACGTAAATGGAAGAAGCGGAGGCAGAAGGATTTATGGAAATAATAACCTGCCTGTAATAACATGGGGTGGGTCACCTGCTTAAGAAACAGTGGATTAAGGAGAAAGAAATTTACCTCCCAAAAGAACGAATGTCACTGGAAAACTGCCACAGTGCCAAGTCTTGGATGATCTTATTAAATCCCATAGATCTTATTATGTTTCCTACCAGGAGAGGCTACTTCTTTCCCTGGTTCATAAGAAGGGCCAAAGTGAGGCCTAAAGTAGAAAAGAGGAAGGGGAGGGAAAAGGGCAATTCCCAGAAAGGCCTGGAGTCAGCGCCTAACGGGCCGAGGGCCCTGTGTGCACAGAGCCCAGCACGGGCCATATGCTCTGGGCATGGCATAGAGCCCTGGGGTTGGGCAGGGGATTCTTGATGCAGGAGGATGGGGGGTAGAGAAGAATCTAGGAAGCAGGAAGCTGCCCATGCATAACAGATGGCTCTGACATCACAGATCCCACCTTGTGCAGGCGTGGGTAACAGGGAGGTCCCTAGCCATGTTTCAGACAGCTGGGGTGCAACAGATGCCACCCCCGAGATGGTGGTTGGAAGTAACAGGAGGCTTTGGTTACATGGGCAAGCTCCTCATTTAGAGAAATCTGGGTTCAAATCCCAGCCCCATTCCTCACTGTCTGTGTGATCTTGAGTAAATCGTAAAACTGGCATCAGCTATCCCAGCACTGAGTCGATTCTCGCTCTGTCCATTTCCTTTGGGAAATTAGCCCTGGGACCAGGATGGCCCTGCCCAGGAGGAGAGAAGCCTCCTGGTTGCTGGCCAGATTCAGACTTGGATGCCTTCCAGTAAGAGTAGGAACCGTATAACTGCCCCCTAACCTCATCAAGAACCCTTGTTCGCAGGAGAAACATCAGCCCCCCCAGGCCTTGCCATCATCCCCAGCATGGAGCAGTAGTGGGGACACAACCCTGCGGCCTGTGAGTTTAACCTCTGCAGCCAGTGCCCCAGCCTGAGCCTCTCCCCGCTCCTGCCCTCCCCACCTCCTTTCTGCATAAAGGTTTGTTAGGAAGTGGCTAAGCTGTAGAGGGCCATTAAGGCCACAGACAGAGATTGCACACTAAAGGATTACGGCTGCTTCCGTAGTGCACTGCAGCTATTTGAATGCGTTTGCATGAACTCGTAAGTCTCAATGCACTTACTGTGGGATGTCCTCCTATTGGTGAAGGGGAGTTGGGGGAAATGGAGGGGAGGGAGACCATGCCAGGGAATGAAGGCAAAGCCACCTGGGCCAGGAAGAGGGGGTGGCTTCCAAAAATCCCAAGAAGCCATCCTGGAACTCCTTAGAGGACTGTCTCCATATGAGGTCTCAAATCAAGATGGACAGGACGTAGACTCATCTCCCTGCAGGAAACCTGTTTCTGAGTTCCTCTCGCAGGAGGTCCTCAATGAGGAGGGCTTGGGCGCTGAGAAACAGGAAGTGTCATTTGCCTAGTGCAAGTCAAAGATGGGCCACCCACAGGGCTTGCATAGGGAACCATGGCTCACCTCCTCCAAGGCTCTGCTGCAATCCCACCTCCACAGCAAGTCCTCCCCTGACCACATTATTAATTCTGCAACCTACTCCCTATCCTGTCCCTTCCCCATCATCCTATTCCTTTTACTCTCTGCTCTACTTTTTTTTTTCAATATCACTGTGGCCTTCTAACGTACCACATGGCTTCCTAAGTTATTATGATCATTGTTAGGTTGAGCTCCACACTAGAATATAAGCCCCACGAGGGCAGCAATGGTTGTCGGTTGTGTTTGCTGATACATCCCAAATGACTAGATCCATTTCTGGAACATAGCAGATGCTCGATAAGTGCTTCTTGAGTGAAAGCATAGATCAAGCTCTCAAGAAAAGAAGTAGCCAGGTGCCGTGGCTTCTGCCTGTAATCCCAGCACTCTAGGAGGCCAAGGCAGGAGGATCTCTTGAGCCTAGGAGTTTGAGACCAGCTGGGCAACAAAGTGAGACTCCATCTCCACAAAAAATAAACAAAATTTGCCAGGCATGGTGGTGCTTACTTGTCACGAGTCTGAGCTACTCGGGGCCTGGAATGGGAGGATCGATTGAGCCTGGGAGGTTGAGGCTGCAGTGAGCCATGATTGCACCACTGCACTCCAGCCTGAGTGACAGAGCCAGACCCTATCTCAGAAAACA
>NW_012098097.1:6894332-6910036 GCF_000951045.1 Mandrillus leucophaeus
GAAGGAAGGAAGGAGAAACAGAAAGAAGGAAGGAAGAAAGGAAGGAAGGAAGGAAGGAGGGAGGGAGGGAGGGAGGAAGGAAGAAGGAAGGAAGGAAGAAGGAAGGAAGTGGACTGTTGTCCCACCTCATTTATTCCCAGTCCGCATGTTGTTCCCCCACCTTCCTGGGAATCTCTGTCCATGTGTACAGTAACCCAAACCTAAACCCTATCCCCAGCCTAAACAGCATGAGGAAAACCTTCTGAAAGCTGATGGGAACACTTAAGACAAACCCAGCATTTTGCTCAGAGGCCAGCTGTGGGGCTGCCCCACACTCAGAGGCCCACTCAGGGCCCCTGCACTTCTGGGATAAAATGGGCAAAGGGATGGCCCTGCTGGGAGCCAGGCAGCCCAGCCACAGCTCCCTGGCTGCGATCCACTGACAAGGTCCTCAGCTTCCCCTCCTGTGGGGTTCCTCATCATCCCAGAAATGTTTGCATTTGCAGGTTGCAATTAACATTAGCCTTGGAAGATCTCCGTTTTGTGGGAGCCTCTTAATGAAGCCATTGTTCTTGGCACCCGCCCCCCCCCCACCTCATCCCAGCACCCATACACACTCACACTGGGTTCTATTTGGGCTATCGAGCAATGATGGGCCCGGAGCTACTCAGGGATTGAAGTGGCCTCCAGGGTCTGGGCAGCTGCTTCAGACCCAAAAGGTCTTGTACCCCATAATATGGGCCCCATCACCCAGGGGGTGCTTCAGAGACCATTGGTCTGAGAACTAAGGAGAAATTAGGAATCAGAAAGAGAAAATCCACCTTCCCTCCCCCAGGCAAGGCCCCTGCCTGGGAAAGCCAGGCAGAAGCAGGGGCATTGAGGGAGATGGAGGGCTGGCCGGGAGGGAGATGGAGGGCTGGCCGGGAGGGAGATAGAGGGCTGGCCGGGAGTCTGCACATGCAGAAACGAGGCGGGAGTGCCTGAGACTGAGAAATACAGCAGCCTCTTAGAGCAGCAGGCGTCCCAACGAAATGACTTCTTTTACTCTAAATTTGATGAGACCAGGCTGCCTTTCGCCAAAGAGAGAGGGAAGTGGGTGTAGCCCTTGCTCCCTGGCCTTGTGTCCTCCCTCCCCGCCACCTCCCCACCTCCCCTGCAGAACCTGTCTCGCCTTCTCAGGCCACTTCCTCCCCTTTCACGCCACCAGGAATGCCCAGCTGCAGCACACACATTCCTCGGTGACCAGGGTGTAATTCTTACTGACCCGATGCTTTTCTTATCACTGTCCGGCCAGAGCTCCCAGAGTTCCCCAAGGGAGTGACCAAAAGGACTGGTTTGCCCAAGACTGAGTGGATTCCCAGAATGCGGGTCTTTCCGTGCTTAAACCAGGAAAATCCTGGCAAGCCAGGGTGGTGGGTCACCCTATTTCAAAGATAGTTTCAAGGGGCTTATGGGAGACCCTCCCCCAAACAGCTGGATGCCATCCTGAAGGCCAGAACACCTATTGTGGCACGAGGGCTCCACCTGCTCAGGGAGGAAGCTGGGTGTTATGACTTGTCACTACACCCCTGTCTGCTCCACTTCAATGCTAGCAGCACTTTCAAACAATTAATCAGACATAAATCCTGAAGGCTGGGAGGCCAAGGCAGGCAGATCATGAGGTCAGGAGTTCAAGACCAGCCTGGCCAATATGGTGAAACCCTGTCTCTAATAAAAACACAAAAAAAATTTAGCTCAGCGTGGTGGCATACACCTGTAGTCCCAGCTACTTGGGAGGCTGAAGCAGGAGAATTGCTTGAATCCAGGAGGCGGAGGTTGCAGTGAGCTGAGATCATGCCACTGCATTCCAGCCTGGGTGACAGAGGGAGACTGTGTCTCAAAAAAACAAAACAAAACAAAACAAAAAAAAACTCCTGAGGCCAAGGCATCCTGACTTTTCTTCTTGCTGCCTGCCCCTGACATCCATGCCCTGCCCATCCCATGTACTCCCCATCTCTCATCTGTGCCCACTTCGTCCACCCTGCAGCGCCACTATCTTGATCACCTGGGCTGGGTGAAACAGGGCTAACTGACTGGGACAGCCCAGCCCAGCCCAGTTGCCAATGTACCGGGAATACACTGGGTGTTACGGGTTGAATTATGTCCCCAGAAAAGATATGTTGGGCTCCTAAACCCCAGTACCTATGAATGTGACCTTATTTGGAAACAGGGTCTCTGCAGATGCAATCAAGTGAAGATGGGGTCATCAGGTTGGGCCCTAATCTAATATGACCAGTGTCCTTAGCCAAAGAGGAAAATTTGGACACAGAGAGAAGACAGCCACGTGACAATGGAGGCAGAGATTGGAACGATACATTATACATGCATCCTTATGGAGCCAGGGAGTGCCACAGATGACCAGAAAAGACCAGAAGCTAGGAAGGGTCAAGGGAGCACCCTGCACTGCAGGTTTTAGAGGAAGCACAACCCTGCCGACACCTTGATTTCAGACTAGCCCGCAGAGCTGTGAGACCAGGCATTTCTGTGCTTGAGGCCAGCGAGTTGCAGATCTCGGTTCCAGCAGCAACAGGAAACTCATACACCAGGCCAACGTAGTGGATCAGCCTGAGAAACCACCAGGAAAGTGGAAATCAAAAGAGGGAGTGGAAGCGAAGTGGATCACCCTGGCTCCGGGGCTGCGCAGGGTCCCCGCTGGAGCTGGCGAAAATGATAGAACTCCAGCCATCAAGCCACATGGCCAGGACTTTCACCGTTCCCATGCTCAACCAGGCCAAAGTGCTGCCTTGCCCCATCCGTAGCCCTGACTTGTGCAACGTCAAAGTGGCCAGGCCGTGGGGCACCTCCTGACCCCACTGAACCCAGCTCCAGGGACTCAGGCCAGTGCCAAGTCCTCTCTGCCTCCTCTCACTGCAAATGGAAGGGACAGGTAAGTTTGGGCCGCAGGTATTTCATCCCCTGCTGAGTCCCAGGAGAATACCAACCAGGACTCAGAATTGGCCTGGCACCTGGAAACCATAGCCCCACTTTATTTCTGTGCTCCTCCTGGAGACCCCCTGAAATACAGGTGTCTGAGCCTGCCAGGCTCTCCCCAAGGCAGAGCCTGAGATGAGGACATTTGTAGTAGGGCTGTCCTATCTGGGAGGCAACCCCAGGGAGCAGTAATGAAAGAACAAGAGGGTGACATAGGGACAGAAGAAAGTCAATACAGAAGTGCTGTTGAGGCCATTACCGTGAGCAGCAGGAACTCCTTCCTCCAGGACCTCTGAAGAATGAACGGCACATAATGCTGCCCAGAACTGTGCCCTGTAGGACTAGGGGCGGGGGCAATAACCTACTGCCCATGCACTGCCTGGCTGAAGATGCTCATAGACCAGACAAGCGCCCTAGAAGCTCCCACCAGCATCCTCCAGGTTGGAGGAGCCCCGGGGGCAGAGATGGGAAATGTATGCCCTTGCTTGAGGCAAGGTGGCATCAGTGTGGATGCAGTGGGAGCCTGCAGGGCACCGTCTCCTGGCTGGCCTGGATCAGAGGTGGGGCGGAGCAGATGCAGGTCAGGCAGCAGACTGCCTGCTCAGTAGATAAATCTTTCTGCAGACCTTTGAGGAATGACTCATCACTTATACCCAGGTGTGAAATTTGTCTTCCCCTTGCAGGTCTAGGTTAAGAAAAAAAGAGAGAGGGTGACACATGATTGAGAGCTTTTGATGTTAGGTTTCCCTGTGTTACCAGTCCAAGACACCCTCCAGTGACAGGGAGGCCTGCCTGGGGACAGAGCACAGTGTAATCAGGGATCGTGTTCTGCTTCAGAAGTGGCCTGGAGCAGAGATTCCAGCAGCCAGGGTGGCTGGCAGGAAAGAAGCAAGCCAGACGTCCCTGCTCCCCTCTGCCGGCCTGTCTTTCTGAGTCCAGAAGCCAGCACAGGCTGGGCTCCAAAAAATGTTTTGAAACATCTGCTGTTTGGAGCTGGAAAGCACCTTCTCATTGAAACGAGACTGCACAGCTCCTCAGGCCCCAGCCCAACTCACAGGAAACCCACTGAGCGTGGGCCACCAAAACACCGTGCAATCAACGGGGTCAGCACGTCATAGGGTCCCCTTGGAAAGCACAATCATGGTCACAACTCAGGGAGCTAGGAGCACAGAGTCCCCTAGGCAGCGAGGTCAGGGGATCCTCCCCCTCCCATCCTCTCAACTGCTGGGCAGTGGCACCGGGCAGTTTCCAAGCTCCAAACTTCTGATGGCAATCTTACAGCCGGAGCAAGGACTCCAGCGAACAGGGCCGGGATGAAGCTGGTGGAATTTGAAGGTCTTCTGAAGCTCAGATTCATCTCCAGGAGCTAAGGAGGCACAGGGGAAGGCCCAGGAGAAGGTGGCACGGTACCTTCTTTCTGGCTGTGTCCTAGGGTGAAGAGAGTAGCCTCTGCCCCAGGATTAGATGGAAGTCACTACAAGTCACTGATGCCTGTAGCTAAGGCTGACTCCCAGCCTCCTGGATTTTCCCCCGCTGCTCAGACCACAGCTCCTAGAAGCTCCTCCTTCAACGTCTATGGGCTCCACTGGGACTCAATCCCCAACTCCCAGCTCACTTCTCCAAGGACCCAATACAGCCTCCATCTTCTAGACGAGCCAGCTGAGGCCCAGCATCACCCAGGAGGCAAGTGCCAGAATCTAGACAAGGACACAGAACCGCTCACCTCCAGCCAGCCCACCTACTCACCAGGAAGGCGCAAGAAAAGCTCCTGTTTCTCAGGCAATGAAGGCCGCTCAGCCCCTGCCTGGGGATGGGAGCCTGGAGCGAATCTTTTGGGAAATTACAGGTATCACTTTATCTTTCCAGGGGAAAAAATAACCATGGAAAACGCCTGCAATTACAGCTCATCACCGCTGACTGTGTAACTGCAGCCTAAGTGCCTGGTAATCAGAAGACCGCAGACAATGAGAATTTACCTTTATTGAGCACCTTTCCAACCCTCCACCTCAAACCCTCTAGCATGATGTGGCAGCAGGAACCTGGTTTTGCAAACACTTGATACAGCCTTTCCATAGTCTTTCCATACAAAGATCGGGCCACTGACCCTTGGCTATCCACGGAAATGTCAACTTCTTTTCTTTCCCCAGAGGTCCGGCTGAGTGTTACTGGCCGCCTGGACCCTCTCAGTCCCTTGCTCTCATCCGAATTTAGTCTTTTATTCAACCACATTTGTGGAGTGTCACCTCTATAGCAGCCATGGAGAGAGGAGCAAGCAACACAACAGTAAACAAGCCAGGCAAGGCCCTGCCCTCATGGGGATTACATTCCAGTCTGGGAGATAAAGAGTACACAGGGCAACCTGTGAGTACAAGAACTGTAGCACATCGCCAGAACTATGAAAAAAACTTAAAGGGGCCAGGTACAGTGGCTCATGCCTATAATCCCAGCACTTTGGGAGGCCGAGGCGGGTGGATCACCTGAGGTCAGGAGTTCAAGACCAGCCTGACCAACATGGTGAAACCCTGTCTCTACAAAAATACAAAACTTAGCTGGGCATGATGGCGGGTGCCTGTAGTCCCAGCTACTCAGGAGGGACAAACAGGAGACTCACTTGAACCCAGGAGGTGAAGGTTGCAGTGAGCCAAGATTGTGACATTGTGCTCCAGCCTAGGTGACAGAGCAAGATTCTGTCTCAAAAAAAAAGAAAGAAAGAAGGAAGGAAGGAAAGAGAGAGAGAGAAAGAAAGAGAGAGAGAGAGAAAGAGAGAGAGAGAGAAAGAAAGAAAGAAAGAAAGAAAGAAAGAAAGAAAGAAAGAAAGAAAGAAAGAGAAAGAGAGAGAGAGAGAGAAAGAAAGAAAGAAAGAAAGAAAGAAAGAAAGAAAGAAAGAAAGAAAGAAAGAAAGAGAGAGAGAGAAAGAAAGAAAGAAAGAAAAGACAAGACATACAGGTGATGGGGTGGATAGCAGCACACAGGGACATGTTAGGGTGGTCAGTGAAGGCGTCTCTGAAGAGGTGACATGCCTGCTGAAACCTGAAGGTGAGGATGAGTGGTTCCTTATGGTCAAAGGTGAGGAGGCAGCAGATGCAAAGGCCATGGGGCAAGAAACATCTTGTTGGGCCCTAAGTGCTACGTAAAAGCTAGTGAGTGCCCAGAACACAGTAAGAATGGAGGAGAATTGCACAAGCTGAGTGTGAAACGGCAGCAGAAGAGATGCCAACTGACACAAAGGAGTTTGGATTTGAAGTCCATTGATAGGTTTTAACCAAAGGGATGAAATGATATGATTTGCATTTGGAAAATATCATTCCAGTTGCCAGGTAAAGAATGGATGGGCAGGCCGGGCGTGGTGGCTCACGCCTGTAATTCCAGCACTTTGGGAGGCTGAGGCGGGAGGATCACTTGAGCCCAGGAGGTGGAGGTTGCAGTGAGCCAAGATCGTGCCACTGCACTCCAGCCTGGGCAAAGAGCGAGACTGTTGCATCCTCTCAGGAGGACAAGCCAAACCACATGCACATCGGAGGTCTCTGCTCACATCACATCTAACAGAAGTCCACCGCAAGTCACACGGCCAAGAGTAACGCCAATGGGGTAGGGAAATATACCACACAAGATCACGTGACAAAAGGAATGCACGAAGACTCAGGAATAATGCAACATTGTCTGTCTCAAAAAAAAAAAAAACGAATGGATGGGCAACGGACAACATGGAGAACATGGGGGTGGGGCGACCAGCAGAGGCTGCTGCAGGGACCTGGGAGGTGATAGGAAATGGCAAGAAGGCTATTTATCCATTTGCATTTTGGGGAAGAGCCCACAAGCTGGATTAGTGATAACGGAGGTGTGAGGATGTGGAGAGGATGGAGCAGATGCTCCCGGGGTCTGGCTGAGCAGCTGGGTGGACAGGGAGGCCATCTGCCAAGGAGGACAAGGTTGCTAAAGGCATGTACAGGAAAGAAGTGCTGGTCCACAACCTGTTTGCTGCCAAATCCATCCCTTATGCTGCCCTTGCCCTTCTCTGTGTCTCGGGGGGGGTGCTGACCTCAGCATTTCCCAGGCTCCTGTATCAGCTGGGTGCAGCCAGTGGGAGACACTGGCAGGGGATTGAAGGGCAGGAGGAGCAGAGTTGGGCCATCTCCCTCCCTCTCTGCTTCAAGCAGAGTCCAGGAAGCAGGGGTTATCTCCTCTGAGGCTCCAGCTCCCAGGAGGCAGCTCCCCTGGCTGTGGCTCCCACTGGGTCTCCCCAGCCCCTGAGGTTAAGGACCCACCTCTCTTCCTTGTTCCTCCATCCACACGTAGTTAAACTTCATGCCTTTGCTAACCTCTAGGTTTCTTCATCATTCATTGTTTGGTTTCTCAGTTTTTCCATTATCTGTGTAACCAAATTCCTATAAAAAATTCCCTCTGCTTTAAAAATTTAGAGTGGTGTATGTAATCCTGATTGGACCTTGACTGGTACATGAAATACCTAGATGAGGTGGGAGGTGCAAAGCTGGTCCGTGTGGACCTTAAAATTTTAATCTTATATTGATCCTGCCTCCTAGAATTCCAAGTACCAGTCTCCAACAAGCAGAGTTAACCACAACTCTCTTTGGAACATAAAACCACAGGGTCCAGAGGCTGAAAATCACCTTAAAGATGCCCTAGCCTTAACTCTTACCCAATGCTGGATGCCCTTTGTAATGCCTTACCAGATGATCTTAAGCCTGGGCTAATCACTCTCGGTGACAATGTATTAGTTAGCTATTGCAATTATAATGCTGTGTAACAAACCATCCCAAAACTCAGTGGCTTAAAATAACAAGTAGTTTATTTTCTCGCTCATAGGTCTGTGGGTGGCTCGGGTGTTTCTCCTTCAAGCTGAGGGCTTGGTTCCAATTGGGTTCAAGTCTGCTCCATGTGTCTACACATTCTCTGGAGACCAGAATCCACCTGAACACTCTTCTGACAGATCACAGGCTCTCAGGAGGACAAACCAAGCCACACGCACATTGGAGGCCTCTGCTCACATCACATCTAACAGAATTCCACCACAAGTCACACGGCCAAGAGTAACGCCAGTGGGGTAGGGAAATATACCACATAAGATCAGGTGACAAAAGGAATGCACAAAGACTCAGGAATGATAACACAACCAGTAAGAGGTTTCCTGTGTCCTGATTTTGAGCTGGAATCTGCCTGTCTGTGTATGACAGTTAATATAGGTTGGTGCATCATCAAAAGTGATGGTAAAGACCCCAATTCCTTTTGCACCACCATATATTAGGCGTCAACATGATTGTATTGAAGGACACCTAGATAACTGGTAAAGTATTATTTCTGGGTGTGTCTGTAAGGGTATTGCCAGAGGAGATTGACATTTGAGTCAGTGGACTGGGAGAGGAAGATCCACCCTCAGTGTGGGTGGGCACCGTCCAATTCAGCAGGCAGAAGGAAGCAGGATCACCTTGCTTGCTGAATCTTCCAGTTTTCATCTTTCTCCCGTGCTGGATGCTTCCTTCTGCTCCTCCTGCCTTTGGACCCCAGAATCCAACTTTTTCCACCTTTGGACTCTAGGACTTACACCAGTAGCTTGCCAAGGACTCTCAGGCCTTCGACCACAGACTGAAAGCTGCATTGTTGGCGTCCCTGCTTTTGTGCCTTTGAGGCTTTGGGACTCGGACTGAGCCAATACCAGCTTCTTTCTTCCCCAGCTTGCAGACGGCCTATCGTGGGACTTCACCTTGTGATCATGTGAGCTAGTTCACCCTGGTAAACTCCCTTTCATATAAACATAGATGCCATTAGTTCTGTCCCTCTGGGGAGCCCTCTAACACATGATGTTAAGCCAAGTTTTCTGTATCCCCGTTCTTCCACGTGATATACTAGACAACCTCCCACAGGTCCGAAGCCCACTTTTAATCTTCTTCCTCGTGAACCTCCCTGATTCCTTCAAAGCCCTGATTTTCAGACCTGTCATCCTGTTTGCTCCCCTCTGAATATGATCCCATTTTATTTTGATTACATGTATAATGTCCACAACCGACTGCACTTGGTATTTTCTAACCATGACAGATTCCTTGTCCCTGTGGCAAGGGCCCCATCACCAGTGGAAGCTGAACCCATATAAGCAAGAGAAGAGAGCTTCCCCCAAAGCACTGCCTCCAAAAGGCTCTCTTGGTTATGCCACCCACACAGATGATCCCTCCTCTTACGCTGAACCCCACAGTTCTCATGCATCGCTAGGCCTGTGCTGGTTGACAAACTGCTTCTGGTCCTTAGCCTTGGGTCCATGGACGGGCATCATAGCTCTATTTGGGCCATAAGAACCTAGAAGACAGGGTCTTTTTTGGGACCACAGTACCTGGTACTAGGCTCTGGGAGCCCCTAAGTTTATGTTTGATGATTGATCAAGTGGTCATGACTGAGGGGCTCAAGTAGCTTTACCCATAGGGACTCAACTATTCTTTAAGGGATCAGGTCTTAGCTCTTCCTAAAGCAGCCTCCACCAGAATGCAAAGCTGGATGTGAGATCTCAGCACCAGCCCTAGTAAACATCTCAACTCCTCTAGACTGTAGAGATGTTTACAGGAGCTGTCTGCACTGATTTAGCCTGGTCAGC
The DNA here is from genome assembly GCF_000951045.1 of Mandrillus leucophaeus. Taxonomy (NCBI): domain Eukaryota; kingdom Metazoa; phylum Chordata; class Mammalia; order Primates; family Cercopithecidae; genus Mandrillus; species Mandrillus leucophaeus. Next base: position 6,903,880 of record NW_012098097.1, read on the forward strand.
TGGAGGGAGTCTCTCTCTCTCTCTCTCTCTCTCTCTCTTTCTCTCAGACACACACACACACACACACACACACACACACACACACACACACACAGACTCACAGCTAAGAACCCAACAGGATTTTTGAAGGCCCAAGCAAAGCTGACAACTGATCTACAGCCTCCTTCCTTCAGCTGGAAGGAATCTCACATCCAGGGAGGGAAGATGCCGCTGTAGATGAGAAATAGAATAGGGAGTGCTTCATCAGGAGAAGAATGGAATAGCAGGCACTAGAATTAAAGGAGGACTTTTCTGCAAAATGTTAGTGGAACCATTGGCCGGACAGCTTCTCCAGTGTGTTAGTCAGGATAGAATAGGATAAGCTGCAGTAACAAATATCCCCAATACCCTAGTCCTTTAGCACAGATACGAGTTTGTCTCTTAGACTACATAGGCATCACAGATCAGCAAGGGGCTCAGCTTGTCACAATCTCTCAGGAAGCCAAGCTGGCAAGGGCATTATTTCAACATGTGCTCCCCCTGCCTATAGCACTCCCCCTGCGCACAGCAGTGGGAAAGATGTGTCACAGACCAGGCACCACTCTGAAAGTTGCTGCCCAGAAGTGAAACATATGTGTTCATATTTTCTTGATTAGAGTGAGTAGCATAGTGATTGCCAACTTTAAAAGAGGCGGGCCAGTGTAATCCTTCACATGCACAGAGGGCAAAGAGCACAAAAGACCACCATGCCTAATGTCAAGGTGTGAGCCTCAGCCCAGGGGCAGGATGTCCACAGGGCAGAGCTGCCCAGGGCCCAGTTCCTCCCCGGTGGGCCTCTTCTTTACTCTCTCTTGCTCACTCCTTCTCCCTCTCCCTCTTGCTGTCTTTTTCCATGTATTCATTCATTTAACAAATACTGACTGTGCTCTCATACGGCAGAATATGGGGCAACCCAGGGAACACAGCAGATTCAGCCCTGATCTTGTGAGCTCTTGTCCATCAGAGGACACCAGCAACCAAGCAAATCCCATGTCCACCGTTTCTCAAGCCAAACCTCATGTCTTCCTTGATCCCTCTCTTCCTAACTGTCCACATCTAATTCATGAGTAAGTCCCATCCACTTCACTCCAAAATCATGCTGAATCTGACTCCCTCTCCACCACAGATGACCCCTGTCCCATCACCTCTCTCCTGGACCCCTAGAGACCCCTGGCTGGTCTCCCCATCCCACTCTTCCCACCTGGAGTCTGTTCTCCACACAGCAGTAAAAGCGACCTTTAAAAACCCAATGTCACCAGGTGTGGTGACTCATGCCTGTAATCCCAACACTGTGAGAGGCTGAGGCAGGATAATCACTTGAGCGCAGGAGTTTGAGACCAGCCTGGGCAACATGGCAAAACCTCGTATCTACAAAAAGATACAAAAATTAGCCTGGCATGTTGGTGTGTACCTGTAGTCCCAGCTACTTGGGGGACTGAGGGGCGTGGGTCACTTGAGCCTGGGTGGGGGAGGGGGTCAAGGCTGCAGTGAGACAAGATGGCAAGCCAATGTGAGTGGAAGGCAAATGTAAAATAGGTGAACAAACATAAACTAAACACAAATTGTGTTAGGCATTATGTGGGCGACAAGTGAGGTGCTGAGCTAATGAAACTCACAGGGATGGCCTGGAGACAGGCGGTCAGGGAAGGTGTTTCCAGCACCTGCCATGCCACCCGGCCTCACCTCCTACCCCATCATCTGCTGCAGCTCCCAGTCCCGCACAGACCAGCCTCTCGCAGGTGCCATAGGGCAGCGCCTGGCCTCAGCCTACACGGTGACTCCGAGGCCCTCTGTCACTGTGGAAGGAAACACCCGAGGGCTCTTGCTCCTGTGCAATCCCGGGGAGTGGGCGACTTCCTGTCCTTGGAGGCACCGCTGACCAATGGACCGATGGGAACAGGAGCCCATGCCTAGATGCTTTTCCCTTTCATCCTCGGAGGGAGGACTGAGATGTACACTATACAACCCCATGGGGTGGAGCGCCAGTGCCTGTGGCTGCAGCTGCCTCCAATATTGCTTTTCCCTCCTTCCCTGCTTCACTCCCTTCTTCCTTGCTCCCACTTCCAAGAATCATATTCCCAAATAAACAACATGCCGGTAAGCCCTCATCTCAGGGGAACCAAGGCTGAGGCAGAGGCCTCCTTGAGCAAGTGACGGCTGGACTGAGCTGCAGAGGCTGAGAGGAGAGGAAGGAAGACCACGCCAGGCAGCCGGGATGAGTGGGAGCAGATATCCAAGGGGTCCCAGGGGCTCATGTGTATGGGGAATAAAGAAGGGGCAGCCAGAGTGGCCTGAGGGTAGGGAGGGAACAGGCATCAGCCCTTGAAGGACCTTCTGAACAAGACCAGAGAGCTGGGACTTCCTCCAAGGGCAGCCAGAAGTCATCAAAGGGTTGAATCAAGAGAATTCACACTGCTCAATATGGCTTTGAAAATGGCAGCTGCTTGTGTTCGTTCCATCTAGTCTCTGCGTGTCTTACATCCTCCCCTTTTTCTTTCCTAACCTGGCTCTCCTCCACCTTTCATTCTCTCTATCTTCCATGCCTACCTGACCCTCTCCCACTCCTTGCACCCACTCACTTCTGGGGCCGCTCCCTGGACCTCTCCAGCCCTCACATCCCATTAAGGACACCATGAAGAGTGAGGCAATAAAGCAGGGGAGTATCGTAGTGGGGACCATATTTTCCGAGCCCATCCAGGACAGGTCTCAGAAATCTTGGTGCACCCGCAGGAGTGTTGGGGCAATGTTTGAAATTGGAGCTGTTGTGAGAGTTCTGAGATGTACGTTTGCTGTGACTGCATGGTGAATCCAAATGGCAGGAGTCAGACAAAGAAGAAATCGCTGTCCCCAGGATGAGGGGAAGAATTCAGGGATGGGCAGTGGGAGGCATTGAGCTTTGCAGCCAACACACCTGGCTTCTCTCCAACATCCACCACCGCTCGCCGAATGGCCACGGGCAAGTGACTTAACCTCTCCAAAATTCAACTCCACTCTTTAGAAAAATGGCGCGATGATACAGAATTCATTAGGACTCTCGGTCACAAGTAACAGGAAACACACACGAACTACCTTAAAATGAGGAGGGGAACTTGCTCTCATAGAACACCAGGAGTCTCCCAGAGAGAACAAGACAGGCGCTTGTTTCTCCTCCTCTCATTGTCTCTCCAGCCGGCATCTTCTACTTCCCAACCAGGGTGGGGAAAGCCAGAAGACTGAAAGAAAGCCTGAGTTACAGCCCGGGCAACAGAGTGAGACCTCGTATCTACAAAACATAAAAATGAAAAAAATCAGCCGAGCATGGTGGTGTGCACCTGTAGTCCCAGCTACTTGGGAGACTGAGAGGAGTGGAATGCTTGAACCCTGGAGTTCCAGGCTGCAGTGAGCCATGATTGCACCAATGCACTCCAGAGGGAGACCCTATTTCAAAAAAAAAAAAAAAAAAAAAAAAAAGCCTGGGTTTAGATGTTGAGATTTGGCTTCCTGGCCAGGCACGGCGGCTCACACCTATAATTCCAGCACTTTGGGAGGCCAAGGCAGGCAGATCACCTGAGGTCAGGAGTTCGAGACAAACCTGGCCAAAATGGCAAAACCTCATCTCTACCAAAAATCCAGAAAAATTAGCCAGGCATGGTGGTGCATGCCTGTAGTCCCAGCTACTCGGGAAGCTGAGGCAGGAGAATTGCTTGAACCTGGGACGCAGAGGTTGCAGTGAGCCAGGATGGTGCCACTGTATTCTAGCCTGGGCAACAGAGCAAGACTGTCTCAAAAACAAACAAACAAGCCAGGTGCAGTGGTTCACACCTGTAATCCCAACACTTCAGGAGGCCGAGGCAGGCGGATCACCTGGTCAGGAGTTTGAGATCAGCCTGGCCAACATGGTGAAACCCCATCTCCACTAAAAATACAAACATTAGCCGTACGTAGTGGTGTGCACCTGTAGTCTCAGATACTTGGGAGGCTGAGGCAGGAAAATCACTGGAACCTGAGAGGCGGAGGTTGCAGTGAGCCAAGACTGTGCCATTGCACTCCACAGGCAACAAGAGCAGAACTCTGTCTCAAATAAACAAAAAACCAAAAACAAAACAAACAAACAAAAAGAGTTGGCTTATTTTGAGAGACATCAGTCTGTGTATGTGTGTGTGTATGGGTGTGTGTCTGTCTGTCTTCTGTCCCAATTCCAAATTCCTAGTAGTATCTGGCCCAGTGGGTCAAGAGACACGTGCGGGCCAATCAGCTGTGCTAAGACACCATAATCTAGGGAGAGAAATCTGAGTGACTTAGATTAGCCTGGACCAAGCACCCGTAGTCATGGGCGAGGTTGTGATGTGCCAACTCGACTGTCAGAACCCCACCCTGGAACGTGTATGTATATGTGTGTGTGAGAGAGAGAGAGTGTGAGAGTGTATGAGTGTGTGTGACTGTGTGAGTGTGAGAGTGTGTGTGAGTGTGTGTGGGTGTGGGTGTTGGGTGAAGGAGAGACATCCTTCCCAGAAAAGCAAGGGAGGCTGTGGCTGGGCAGTTGACAAATAGGGAATACCACAAAAACGTAGTCCTTGAAATGGGATCATGTTGGTGAAGTGCCCACAGCAACAGCTGCAATAAATGGTTCCCGCGACTGTAAGCTGACCCCTGCAGTGTATTTATCTTCTCCTCCAGCCAAACTTCCTTAGAGCTGCCCAGGGCCACAGTCTTCACCTCCTTATCTCTCGTTCCCTGCTTACCGCTCCACGTGGACTAAAACCACATCTCTGTGGTCACACTCATCCAAGTTCCCAAGTTCCCAAGTTCCCATCCTCCTACTGATGACCAAAGTCGGAGGTAACTTTTCTGTTCTTCTCCTGTGTTATTTCTCAACAGCATTCAGCATGATTGCCCACACTGTCCTTCCTGAAATGCGTCCTTCTCTTGGTCATTGGGGTCCTCCTCCCAGTTTTCCTCTGCCTCCACTGGCCTATGTTTCTCTGTGCTGGCATGCCTCGAGGCTCAGCCCTTGGCCCCCTGCTTCTCTAGCCGGTAACTCTCCAAGAGTCTCATCCACTTCCATGACTTTGTCATCTATGGCCAATGACCCTCACGTCTCCATTCCAGCCCTCACTTCTCCCCAAATCTCCAAACACCTCTATCCAACTGCCTGCATCTCATGCTGTCTTCACATGGGTGTTGTAAACTCAGCAGAGTGAGTTGAGCCCCATCCACCCTGCCTTTCCCGTGCCATTGAAATAGCATTCAGTGGCATAGGAGTTGTCCTAGCTTCCTCTCTTTCCCTAACCCCCTACCCCCAATCCATCAGCAAGTCCTGCAGGCTCTGCTCATCTGTCACAGGCTGAATTCATCCACTTCTCTCCAGCCATCTCCACTGCTATCAAGCGGCCATCACCTCTTGCCTGCACTACCCCAGTAGTCTCCTAACTGGTTTCCTCACTTTCTCTGCTGTCCCCTACAATCCATTCTCTGTTCAAACACCAAAGCAATGATTTCAAATGAGTAAGCCCGATTATGTCATGTCCTCGCTTAAATGCCTTTCTTTAACACTCAGAACAGCACGCTGACTCCTTAGGATCTGCCGCTGCCCCCCACCCTCCCAGGTGCTATGCACACCATCCCCCCTCCCACATTCTGCTTCAGGCTTGCTGGACAGCTTCTGTTTCTCTAACACTCCAAGCTTATTCCTGCCTTCGCACCCACCCACTCTGCCTAGACAGCTTCTCCCCGTCCACACCTTTCACCAAACGCTAAAGTCCCATCTTCATGTGACTAGCTCCTCTAATCTTCCAGCTCTTAACTGAAAAGTCACTCCCTCCAGTGGGCCTTCCCTGATTGGTCTATCTAAAGAAACCACTTAGGGCTGGGCATTGTGGCTCATGCCTATAATCCCAACACTTTGGAAGGCCAAGGCAGGAGGATTGCTTGAGCCCGGGAGTTTAAAACTAGCTGGCAACACGATGAGACCCCATCACTAAAAAAAAAAAAAAAAAAAAAAAAAAAAGGTTTTCTTAATAATCTGGGTGTGGTGGCAAACGTCTGCGTACTTCCAGCAACTTGGGAGAAGTGAGAGGATTGCTTGAGTCCTGGAGGTTGAGGTTGCGGTAAGCCGGAATTGCACCACTGCACTCCAGCATGGGTGACAGAGCAAGACCCT
>NW_012098097.1:6910086-6913359 GCF_000951045.1 Mandrillus leucophaeus
AGCTGCAATAAATGGTTCCCGCGACTGTAAGCTGACCCCTGCAGTGTATTTATCTTCTCCTCCAGCCAAACTTCCTTAGAGCTGCCCAGGGCCACAGTCTTCACTTCCTTATCTCTCGTTCCCTGCTTACCGCTCCACGTGGACTAAAACCACATCTCTGTGGTCACACTCATCCAAGTTCCCAAGTTCCCAAGTTCCCATCCTCCTACTGATGACCAAAGTCGGAGGTAACTTTTCTGTTCTTCTCCTGTGTTATTTCTCAACAGCATTCAGCATGATTGCCCACACTGTCCTTCCTGAAATGCGTCCTTCTCTTGGTCATTGGGGTCCTCCTCCCAGTTTTCCTCTGCCTCCACTGGCCTATGTTTCTCTGTGCTGGCATGCCTCGAGGCTCAGCCCTTGGCCCCCTGCTTCTCTAGCCGGTAACTCTCCAAGAGTCTCATCCACTTCCATGACTTTGTCATCTATGGCCAATGACCCTCACGTCTCCATTCCAGCCCTCACTTCTCCCCAAATCTCCAAACACCTCTATCCAACTGCCTGCATCTCATGCTGTCTTCACATGGGTGTTGTAAACTCAGCAGAGTGAGTTGAGCCCCATCCACCCTGCCTTTCCCGTGCCATTGAAATAGCATTCAGTGGCATAGGAGTTGTCCTAGCTTCCTCTCTTTCCCTAACCCCCTACCCCCAATCCATCAGCAAGTCCTGCAGGCTCTGCTCATCTGTCACAGGCTGAATTCATCCACTTCTCTCCAGCCATCTCCACTGCTATCAAGCGGCCATCACCTCTTGCCTGCACTACCCCAGTAGTCTCCTAACTGGTTTCCTCACTTTCTCTGCTGTCCCCTACAATCCATTCTCTGTTCAAACACCAAAGCAATGATTTCAAATGAGTAAGCCCGATTATGTCATGTCCTCGCTTAAATGCCTTTCTTTAACACTCAGAACAGCACGCTGACTCCTTAGGATCTGCCGCTGCCCCCCACCCTCCCAGGTGCTATGCACACCATCCCCCCTCCCACATTCTGCTTCAGGCTTGCTGGACAGCTTCTGTTTCTCTAACACTCCAAGCTTATTCCTGCCTTCGCACCCACCCACTCTGCCTAGACAGCTTCTCCCCGTCCACACCTTTCACCAAACGCTAAAGTCCCATCTTCATGTGACTAGCTCCTCTAATCTTCCAGCTCTTAACTGAAAAGTCACTCCCTCCAGTGGGCCTTCCCTGATTGGTCTATCTAAAGAAACCACTTAGGGCTGGGCATTGTGGCTCATGCCTATAATCCCAACACTTTGGAAGGCCAAGGCAGGAGGATTGCTTGAGCCCGGGAGTTTAAAACTAGCTGGCAACACGATGAGACCCCATCACTAAAAAAAAAAAAAAAAAAAAAAAAAAAAGGTTTTCTTAATAATCTGGGTGTGGTGGCAAACGTCTGCGTACTTCCAGCAACTTGGGAGAAGTGAGAGGATTGCTTGAGTCCTGGAGGTTGAGGTTGCGGTAAGCCGGAATTGCACCACTGCACTCCAGCATGGGTGACAGAGCAAGACCCTATCTCAACAAAAAGAAAAGAAAAGGAAGCTGCTTAGTGGATCTGTATTCATCACCTATTGATTTCTCTGCACAGAAATCAGACTTTTCAGCCAGGCTCACGCCTGTAATCCCAACACTTTGGGAGGCCGAGGCAGGCAGATCACTAGGTCAGGAGATCGAGACCATCCTGGCTAACACGGTGAAACCCTGTCTCTATTAAAAATACAAAAATTAGCCAGCCATGGTGGCGGGTGCCTGTAGTCCCAGATACTTGGGAGGCTGTGGCAGAAGAATCATTTGAACCCAGGAGGCAGAAGTTGCAGTGAGCTGAGATCAGGCCACTGCACTCTAGCCTGGGCAACAAAATGAGACACCCTCTCAAAAAAAAAAAGAAAAGAAAGAAATCAGTATTTTTCAAATTTATTTATTGGTTTATGCATCTGTCCTTTTCTAACGTATTTATTTCTTTATGGTCTATCATTCACCAAAATAGAATCTCCATGAGAGTAAGGACCTCATTTATTCTTCCGTCCCCTATGCCCAAAACAGTGCCTGTCACATAGTTAGCACTTAACAAAATAGAAGAAAAGTATAAATAGTAAAGGGGCAAAAAGGGTAATAAATCAAACATTATTTAAAAAAAAAAAAGGGTCACTTGTGGATGAAGAAATGCAACAAATATCTGGAAAGGGAAAAGTGATGGAAGTGTGCGATGGAGAATGGAGGAAGCTGCCTTCGGAATATGCTCCGGGGAGGCTGGGTTGAGTCAGCCACTGAATTTGCATAAAGAACGCTAGAGATTGGGGCTTGCAGTTGTCAAATACAACCTGTGGTGGGAGGGAAAACGGGGAGGTGGTGCTAAAAACACAGGGGTTAAGTGAAACTCTGTGGAACAAATTTGTCATTCACCACCCTCCAACCCCACTCCCACCTAACAGAGCAATAGGAAATGCAGCAAAAACCAGAAAGGACTCCTGGTTAAATCAACGAAACTGCTAGTAGAGAATGGGAGGCCAGCGCAGTGGCTCATGCCTGTAATCCCGGCCCTTTGAGAGGCCAAGACGGAAGGATCACTTGAGCTCAGTAGTCTAAGACCAGCCTCAGTAACAAAGGGAGACTCCCTCTATACCAAAAATTTTAAAAATTAGCTGGGCATGGTGATGTGTGCCTGTAGTATCAGCTACTCAGGAGGCTGAGGCTGGAGGATGACTGGAGCCCAGGAGTTCAAGCCCGCAGTGAGCTGTGATTGTTCTACTGCACTCCACCCCGGGTGGCAGAGCAAAATCCTGTCTCAAAATAAGAGAGAGAGAGAATAGAGCAGCTGTTATGGCTGCTGGTGTTCGGTAGTAAAGTTCATCTCGTTCTGCCATTTTTGCCTCCCCACAACCTAGCTTCACAGCCACCTCCCTGGCCAGTCCTCATAAAGCAAAGCCAGATAGTAAAGTAAGCCTTGCACATGAGCCCAGAGGTCCGAGGCAGCATCTCCACGTAGGGAAGGTACTCAATGGGAAAGTAAAACCACACATAAAAATCAGGAGCTGGGTGCGGTGGCTCACGCCTGTAATCCCAGCACTTTGGGAGGCAGAGGCAGGTGGATCACGAGGTCAGGAGATTGAGACCATAGTGAAACCTCGTCTGTACCAAAAATACAAAAAACTTAGCCGGGCGCGGTGGCGGGCGCCTGTAGTCCCAGCTACTCAGGAGGCTGAGGCAGGAGAATGGCATGAACCCGGGAGGCGGAGTTT
>NW_012098097.1:6913414-6914692 GCF_000951045.1 Mandrillus leucophaeus
AAAAAAAAAAAAAAAAAAAATTCAGGAAACCCACGCCAACCTCCTAGAATAATTACCCCCATCCTTCATTCTTAAATAGAAACAGACAAATGAGATTCACTAGACATGTGACAAATGAAAGAGAAACTCTAAGATTAAAAAAGAAAATGAACAGCAATCCAAATGTATCATCAAAGAAATGTGGAAGCCGATTACGTCCAAAAAACAGAACAGATTGCAATGAAAAAAGGAATTATCAGAGAACAAGAAAAAGTTCTTAGAATTTAAATCATATGGTTGTCACCATAAAGGCCACATACGGCAAGCCCACAGCTAACATCATACTCAATTGCAGAAAGTTGAAAGCTCTTTCCTCTAAGATCTGGAATGAGACAAGGATGCCCAGTTTCACCACTTCTATTCAACAGAGTACTAGGAGCCCTAACCAGAGCAATTAGGCAAGAAAACGAAATAAAATACATCCAAATAGAAAGAAAGAAGTGAAATTGTCTCTGTTTGCTGACAGCATCGTCTTATAAATAGAAAATCCTAAAGACTCCATCAAAAAACTGTTAGAACTGATAAAGGAAGTCAGAAAAGTTGCAGGATACAAAATCAACTTACAAAAATCAATAGCATTTATATACACTGCTAACAAACTATCTGCAAAAGAAATTAAGAAAACAACCCCATTTTTAATAGCATCAAAAAAACACGGGAGTTAATTGAACCATGCTGAAAACAATAAAACATTAGTGAAAGAAATTGAAGATAACACAAATAAATGGAAAGATATCCCATGTTCGTGGGTTGAATTAATATTGTTAAAATGTCTCTAATACCCAAAGGTATTTCAGATTCAATGCAATCCCCATCAAAGTTTCAATGTCATTTTTCAAAGAAATAGAAAAAACAATCCTAAAAATTTGTTCAGAACAACAAAGGGGGCAAATATTATGTTAAGTGTTCGTACCCCCGACACACACACACACGCACACACACAAAAACCAAATAAATAAAGTCAATAAGAGGAAATTTGGAGACGTGATGGATATATCTATGACCTTGATAGTGGGAATAGTTTCACTGGTATATACTAATCCCCAAACCAATCAAGTTGTATACATTAAATATGTACAGCTTTTGTATGTCAATCATACCCCAATAAAGTGGTTTTAAAACAAGAAACAATATAGTTGTTGAAATATAGGCCGGGCGCGGTGGCTCAAGCCTGTAATCCCAGCACTTTGGGAGGCCGAGACGGGCGGATCACGAGGTCAGGAGATCGAGACCATCCTG
>NW_012098097.1:6914964-6923588 GCF_000951045.1 Mandrillus leucophaeus
AAAAAAAAAAAAAAAAAAAGAAATATAAATACATTAGAAAGGTTAGAAGGTAAAGTTGAGAGAATTTCCAAAATGTTATAAGAAAGAGAAAACCTACATATGCAGAAAGAAAGAAAAGATAAGAGACATAGCACATCAATCCAGGAAGTCCAACATCTGACTAATAGACCCTATAGAAAGAGAGCAGAGAAAAAACGGATATAAATAAACTACAAAATAAAAGCAGAAGAAAGTTTCCTATTATTTAAGGAAGAAAGAAGCTTTCGGAATATAATAGTGGGAAACATTAGTTCATCAAACAAAAAGACCCTGAAAGTCTGCAGGGAGGGGAAGAAGTTACCTACAAAGGAATTAGACACCACCTGTGGTTGCTCATCAGCAGTACTGGATCCAAAAGTAAAATGAGGCCTTCAACATTCCCAGGGAAAATTTGTTTTGAAACTAGAAATCTATGCCTACCCAAACTAACAATGAAGGAAAAATAAAGTCTCAGACATCCAAAAACGCAGAAAAACTACCTCCTCTGCATCATTTCCAAAGAAATTACCGGAAAACGTACTCTAACAATATGAACAAGATACCAAGAAAGAGAAAAAGTTGGATTCAAGAAAAAGCAGAACTCTCACTAAAAAGGAAATCCCAGGATAATGGCTGGTTGGAACCAAATGTCAGTGTACTAAAGACAAGGTCTTCAAGAAGAGCACAATAAATTTCAAATGAGGCCAGGCGCGGTGGCTCATGCCTGTACTCCCAGCACTTGGGGAGGCTGACGTGGGCAGATCACTCGAGGCCAGGGGTTCGAGACCAGCCTGGCCAACATGGTGAAACCCCATCTCTACTAAAAATACAAAAATTAGCCAGGCATGGTGGCGCATGCCTGTAATCCCACCTACTTGGAAAGATTAGGCAAGAGAATCGCTTGAACCTAGGAGGTGGAGGTTGCAAGATAGCTGAGATCGCACCACTACACTCCAGATAGTCTGTCTCAAAATAAAGAAACAAAAAATTAAATAAATAACTAAATAAATTCTGAATGATAGGTAGACTTAATAAGAAATTGGAAGATATTTGTGAAATGATGAGTAAGATAATTTTGCTTCCTCCAAAAAGAATAAAAATATACACTTAAAGCCAGGCGCAGTGACTCATGCCTGTAATTCCAGCACTTTGGGGGGCCGAGGCAGGCAGATCACCTGAGGTCAGGAGTTCCAGACCAGCCTGGCCAACATGGTGAAACCCCATCTCTACTAAAAATACAAAAAATTACTCAGCATGGTGGCACGCGCCTGTAATCCCAGCTACTCGGGAGGCTGAGGGAGGAGAATCGCTTAAACCTGGGAGGCAGAAGTTGCAGTGAGCCGAGAATGCGCCACTGCACTCCAGCCTAGGCAACAGAGTGAGACTCTATCTCAAAAATAATAATAATAAATAAATATATACAATAAAAATAATAAATAAGTGTGTGTGTGTGTATATATATATATATTTAAAATGCCGTGAAAAATTTGTACCAAATAATCACAATCTGAATCATGAAGCAAATTAAAATGTGGCATGATTTTGAACAAGTGATGGAGAATACAAAAATATTTGATTTTGTATAAGGGTTATGATATGAGATTGAGAGAGGAAAAAAACATAATCTCTTTACACCATACTACTGGTTCATTGCAGAAAACAATACTTATATCATCACAAAATGTAAAGGCTGTTGACTGGATTTCAACTTTTAAAATCATTGTATAGATAAAACATGAATGACATAAATGTGGTTAAAAAACAGACTTTCAATGTCGCCAATTTTGACAATGTGAAAGATAAGGATGCAGAAGCTGGAAAGTTACGAGGGGTGGGGAGAAGAGGAGAAAGGAGAACAGGAGATGTAATCATGTCCTCGTGTTACAGAGTGGGCACACAGAATTACTGGCTCACATTAAGGGAGTAAGAATTGGACTTTTTAGGCCGGACATGGTTGCTCACGTCTGTAATCCCAGCATTTTGGGAGGCTGAGGCGGGTGGATCACCTGAGGTCAGGAGTTTGAGACCAGCCTGACCAATTTGGTGAAACCCCCATCTCTACTAAAAATACAAAAATTAGCAGGGCATGGTGGCAGGTGCCTATAATCCCAGCTACTTAGGAGGCTGAGACAGGAGAATTGCTTGAACCTAAGAGGTGGAGGTTGCAGTGAGCTGAGATCGTATCACTGCCCTCTATCCTAGGTGACAGATATAGACTCCATCGCGGAAAAAAAAAAAAAAAAGAAAAGAAAAGAAAAAGAATTGGACTTTTTTTTGAGACCAGGTTTCACTCTGTTGCCCAGGCTGGAGTACAGTGGTGTGATCATGGTTCACTGCAACCTTGACCTCCTGAGCATAAGTGATCCTCCTGCCTCAACCTCCTGAGCAGCTGGGACTACAGGCACATGCCACCACACACCTAATTTTTTGCTTTTTGTAGAGATGGGGTCTTGCTGTGTTGGCCAGGCTAGTCTCAACTCCTGGGCTCAAACGATCCTCCCACCTCATGCTCTCAAATTGCTGGGATTACAGATGTGAGCCACCAACAGAATTGGATATTTTGAATATATTAATTAAAATTGATAAGGTAACCAGTAGAAGAAATAATTACCAAAATAGGACATAGATGAGGGAAGTAAGCAAAGTCTTCATATCTCACAGTAGGGAACAAATATGGGCCTAAAGTTAACAAATCAAGAAATGGAAGTTTAACAATATTAGAGGCCACCAAAGACCACACATACATGCACGTGCACACGCACACACACACACACACACGACAGTGGTTGCCTCTGAAGGACAGAACTACACCTATGGAATCGTGGGGAGTTCTTTATGATCAGCTGACTGAAAAGGAAATAAATCAGATCTAATTTACAGATGGTTCTGCATGGTATATTGGCATCAACCAGAAGAAGACTGCTATTAATACATTACCACTGCAATCGAGAGCATTTCTTAAAGGCAGTGGTTAAGGGAAATCCTCCCACTAGACAGAAGTTCAAGCGTTATCTTTGGTTGTCTACTTGGGCTGAACGGAAAGATGACCAAAAGTATGGATCCACACTAACTCATGGGCTGTGGTTAATGGCTGGACTAGATACTCAGGGACTTGGAAATAACAAGATTGGAAGATGAAGACAAGGAGCTCTGGGAAGGAGGAATGTGGATGGACTTCTTGGAGTAGGCACAGAGGACAAATATGTTTGTGTGCCATCTGAATACTCACCAAAGTCTAACCACAGTAGAGGAGGTTTTCAGCAAGATGACACATTTTGTGGCTATCCATTTGCATTTTTCCCCAGGCCCCTTGATGGTTGTGCAATAGGAAAGTATACAAAACAGTCACAGTGGCAATAGCAGAGTCTATGTGTGGGCTTAGTAATAAGAACTCCTCTCACAAAATCCACCTGGCTACCACCTCTGCTGAATGCCCAAACTGACAACAGCAGAGACCAATGCTGAGCTGGTCTCTAGTATCATTCTGCAGGGGGATTAGCCAGACACGTGGTAACAGGTTGATTATATGGAAAGGGGCAGCAATTTGCCCTCCCTAGAATAATGTGTATTCAGGATATAGATGTACCTTCCCTGCTGACCAAGTTTCTGCCAGTACTACCATCCATGACCTCATAGGATGCCTTATCCTGTGAGGATAAGGATATCCACCATCACGATAGTCCACGGATATGGTTTGGCTGTGTCCCCGCCCGAATCTCATCTTGAATTCCCATGTGTTGTGGGAGAGACCTGGTGGGAGGTAATTGGATCATGGGGGCATGTCTTTCCCATGCTGTTCTCGTGATTGTGAATAGGTCTTACGAGATCTGATGGTTGTAAAAAGGGGAGTTTCCCTGCACGAGCTCTCTTCTCTTGTCTGCCGCCATGTAAGACATGCCTTTCACCTTCCACCATGATTGTGAGGCATCCCCAACACATGGAACTGTAAGTCCATTAAGCCTTTTTTTCTTCCAAGTCTCAGGTATGTCTTTATCAGCAGCGTGAAAACGGACTAATACACCCACATGACAATGTTTCTGATCAAGAAACTCACTTTGTAGAAGTGAAGTGGGGCTGGGGGAGGTGGCTTATGCCTGCAATCCCAGCACTTTGGGAGACCAAGGTGGGAAGGTCTCTTGAGCCCAGGGATTTGAGACCAGCCTGGGCAACATAGTGAGACCCCACCTCTACAAAAAAAATACGAGCAAAAATTAGCCAGGTTTGGTGGCATATGCACCTGTAGTCCCAGCTACTCAGGAGGCTGAATTAGGAGGGTTGCTTGAGCCCAGAGAGGTCAAGGTTGCAGTGAGCCATGATCGTGCCACTGCATCCCAGCCTGGGCAGCAGAGCAAGGGCCCTATCTCAAAAGAATAAAAATTAAAAAGTAGAGCAATGGGCTCATGCCCCTGGAAATCAATGGTGCTCCCACGTACCCCATCACCTAAAAGCAGCTGGTCTGACAGAACAAGCAAACGACCTCCTGAAAACTCAGTTTGCCAGCTGGACAATAACATTCCAAAAGATTGGTCTGTTTTACAGGATGTAGCATATGCTGTGAATTGATGTCCAATCTACAGCCATGTTTTTCCCAGACCAGAATACACAGGCCAGGGAAACAAGGAGTAGAAGTGGAAGTGACTCCTCTTCCTATTTTTTAAAAAATACTTCTCGTAGAGAAGGAATCTCACTATGTTGCCCAGGCTGGCCTCAAACTCCCGGCCTCAAGTGATTCTCCTGCCTCAGCCTCTCAAAGTGCTGGGATTACAGGCCTGAGCCACCACACCTGGCCACCTCTCACTGTCACACCTAACAACTCCCACAGAATGTTTGAACTCTACTGGTTTGGAGGTTTTAGGAATCAAGGGAGGAATGTTTCCACCAGAGACCCAGTGATGGTTCCACTGAACTGGACATCAAGGCTGACACCTGGACATTTTATAGGCACTTTAGGCTGCTGAATAAATAGGCAGAGAAGATAATTACTTTCCTGGTTACCAAAGAGAAACTAGGTAGCTACTATATAAAGGAGACAAGGAACCCAGGAAGTTCGCTGGTGACCCGTGTAGTACTTCCTTGTCTAAGGGAAGAATAATGGATATGGAACGGGCAATGAGAGAAGGAAGTTAATACCAGCATGACCTCATAAAAACAAGAACATAGGCTGGGCGCGGTGGCTCAAGCCTGTAATCCCAGCACTTTGGGAGGCCGAATCGGGTGGATCACGAGGTCAGGAGATCGAGACCAGACTGATGAACACGGTGAAACCCCGGCTCAACTAAAAAATACAAAAAAAAAACCTAGCCGGGCGAGGTGGCGGGCGCCTGTAGTACCAGCTACTCGGGAAGCTGAGGCAGGGAAATGGTGTAAACCCAGGAGGCGGAGCTTGCAGTGAGCTGAGATCCGGCCACTGCACTCCAGTCTGGGCAACAGAGCGAGACTTCATCTCAAAAAAAAAAAAAAAACAAAAAAAAAACAAGAACATAGAAAGCAGGAATATGTTCTTCCTTGCCTGTTGTATATGTGTACATGTTTGCACTGGCACATATTAACTAATGTATCTTCTCTCTCCTTTGCCGTTTTTATTTTATGTAAAGATTATTAGCAGTGGTTAACTTCACAATTTCATCTGTAAGTTACAAAATATTCAGACGGGACCATGACTAACTTTTGGGGGTGATCAACATCATCCAGAAACGAATACCGTGTCTGTCACGCAGAGGAGGATATGTCTTCTCTTGGGATTTTATGTCTTCTCTCTTTGAGAACAATGTGAGTGTCTTTGTACAAAAAATAATTGCAGGTTACAAGGTAAAGCTGTACGTTTGTTGTCATCATTAGGTGGTGTTCAATACATGTAAATGGATGCTGAGTAGCCAAAGGGGTGGAGGACTGTGTTCAGTTATCAAGTTATCATCTCTCAACTCCAAGCTCACCCTTCTATTTATTTATTTATTCATTCATCTATTTTTATTTATTTTTTTGTATCGAGATGGAGTCTCGCTCTGTCACCCAGGCTGGAGTGCAGTGGCACATCTCAGACACTGCAACCTCTGCCTCCCGGGTTCAAGTGATTCTCTTGTCTCAGCCTCCAGAGTACCTGGGACCACAGGTGCCCGCCACCACACCTGGCTAACTTTTGTATTTTTAGTAGAGGTGGGGTGTTGCCATGTCGACCAGGCTGGTTTCAAACTCCTGACCTCAGGTGATCTGCCTGCCTCAGCCTCCCAAAATGCTGGGATTACAGGCGTGAGCCACCACACCCAGCCCGAGCTCACCCTTCTAAACTCTACTTTTTGGTGCTAAGATTAGGGCTCTGCACATAACATCTCTCCTTTGTCAACTGGCTCCTTGTTGGGTTCTGCCTGTAGGAGGACAAGAGAGAAACCAAAGGCTAGAGGAGAGAAAAGATGCATGCTCTTTCTGCTAGTTTATTCTTCTTGTCCCTGTCTCTCTAGCAACAGATCTCCCCCAAGCAGCAGTGCATTCCAAGAGCCAGTTTTTTACTGCACAATCTCATCATGCTCCTTCAGAGATAGCAGCACCAGTCAGCCAGACTGCAGCGTCTGAGGTCTAAACCCAGCTTCATGGGGCCTCTTCTTCAAGCTTGTAGAGTCAGATAACCATGACATCTCCCTTTTGTTCTGTCCGTCCTAGGGATGATGGCTTCTTTCTATAGTTCCTTTCACCGTGCTACTTCAATGTTCTCTTTGGGCTTTTTCAGTCCTCCAATACCTGTTTAGCCAATTCTCTATATTAAATTCTCTCTGTTAAGGTAACTGGTGTGGTTTCTATTTTCCTGACTGAACTCTGACTGATACAAGCAGGCAACTGTAACGTTTTGTTATAGGCCTCCTATACAATTGGAATTCGTTTAAATTCTGCACATATACTATTTTTTGTTACTCTTTTCCAATTCTTCAATGTAACTGCAAGGAGAGTGCAGTTACAGAGTAGTGCCAGGCCATTTAGAAGAAGAACCTCCTCAGCCTGGCACGGTGGCTCACGCCTGTAATCCCAGCACTTTGGGAGGCCAAGGCAGGCAGATCATGAGGTCAGGAGATTGAGACCATCCCCGCTAACACAGTGAAACCCCATCTCTACTAAAAAAAATACAAAAAAAAATCAGCCAGGTGTGGTGGCAGGTGCCTGTAGTCTCAGCTACTCGGGAGGCTGAGGCAGGAGAATGGCGTGAACCCGGGAGGCGGAGCTTACAGTGGGCCGACATTGTGCCACTGCGCTCCAGCCTGGGCAACAGATCAAGACTCCGTCTCAAAAAAAAAAAAAGAAGAAGAAGAAGAGCCTCCTCTACACCGGGTTGGTCATGGAAGACTTCCTGGAGGAAGTGACATCTAAACAAAATTTGAGAAACTCATTGAAATTAACTAGGCAAAGAGTGTGGGATAGTGAGCCAGGCATGGGGAATAAATAATAAGTACAAAGGGAAGGAGGTAATAAGGCCTCATTAAGTTCAAGGAAGAGTCCGGCTGGAGCATTGCCAGTATCAAGATGGGAGGCTGGGGAGGAGAGAGGGAATCAGATCAGAAAGGACCTCTGCAACCTTAGTGAAGAGTTGGGACATTTTCCCAGGGACTGTGAAGATCTTCGAGAGTTTCAGCAGGGAAGAGGCATGACTGTATGGCCGGCAGCAGACACCCAATGTCCTTGTGCCCACCTTGAGCATTGCTCTCAGCCAAGTCACATCATCTCCAGCACTTGCCCAAACTCCAAATCTCCCCCTCTTCCCAGGCAGGCGCCTCCTCAGAACACATCTGTACTGAGTTTCCCCCTCAGAAACCTTGTTAGGGCACTAGTTAGTGTGATAAACTAATTCACGGTGAAGTGTTAGCAAATGAAAATGGTTTATCCCTCCTCGGGGTATTTTCATTTTAAGGAGACTGGGTTGACAAATATTTACTGAATAGTCTATTACATGCAAGAAACTATGTAAAACTCCTAGGGGGAGTCATGGCTTGACCTAAATAAATCAGTCTCTAACGATAGAATCCTGGGCTCACAGGGAAGCCTTGCAGGCACCAGACAGCCTTTCTTATCTCTGCTTAAACCACATTAGCATCTCTCTTGGTCTGCCCTCCATCCCGACCCCTACTCCTCCCCTCCAATGGGGGTGAGCAGAGGCCGTGGCCCCCGGTGTTTAACTGTGACTTCCCTGAGTAGTGTTGATATTGCTGGGACTGCACTGGGGGCTCAGGAGTCAAACTTTGCCCCATGTTTTGGAATCCCCAGGTCTTCCCCATGGGAAGTCAGAAGGAGCTGTACTGGGGGAGCTCCATCTCCTGTCCTTGGCCACGCTCTGCCCCCACCTCCACCCAGACACACTTACCAAGGGCCTCCTGCACACCTGGCCCCGTGCCAGGAATAAGGGCCAGGGAGCAGGGGGCAAGGACCGGAAACAGCACAGAAGTCCCACACCTGCACTTCAGTTCAGCGCAGGATGGATTCTCCCTTGAATAGTGGAGCCTCAGGCCGGGCGCAGTGGCTCACACCTGTAATCCCAGCACTTTGGGAGACTGAGGTTGGTGGATCGCCTGAAGTCAGGAGTTCGAGACCAGCCTGGCCAACATGGTGAAACCCTGTCTCTACTAAAA
>NW_012098097.1:6923758-6926229 GCF_000951045.1 Mandrillus leucophaeus
AAAAAAAAAAAAAAAAAGTGGAGCCTCCTCACCTGGTTGATTCTCCTCTTCTCTTTCTGTGTGTGTGTCTCTCTCTCATGCGCTGCCTTCTGAGTTAACAAACTGAAACAGAAAGGAGGATGAGAGGCAGGCAGGAAGGAGGAATAGCTGGAATGGGATGAACAGAGCTTTTCCAGCTGCTGATCCCCCAAGTCCTCCCTCTCATCCCCTCTCTCATTGTCAGGCCCCACTCCTCCCAAGCTGGATTCTCCAGAATCATCCTCATGCCCTCAGGCCCCTCCCCACTTACCAGTCTGCAACTCCTTTCTTGGATAGCACAGGTGAGACACATCCCGAATAAAGACGCTGAATGAGGAAGTGGAAGCCGGAACCCTGGGGCTTTCATCAGATTCACTGCAGGGTCCAGAGAAGCTTACCTGTGCCTTAGCTAAGTTCTCAGGACTCACTATTCCCATCTATAAGATGGGCATAGCCCAGGCCCTGTTACCCTCTAGCCCTCTAGGACCATCTAGACCATCCCTCTCCGTCAGCCCTTCCCAGGCTCCCCCTTCCATCCATTAAGAAACACTGACATCTAGTGGTTGCATGGGGGACCTGCAGTGCAGACCCGGCTTCCAAGGACAGGGCCCACAGATGCAGAAGCCTCTGACAGCGTTATATAGAAACAGGGAGCCCCGTATTCCATGGTGCCCTCTGCAGCATCTCTCCCTCTCCCTCCGAAGAACCCCCCAAGACCCCCAAACAACATGGATGTAAAGAACCAGTGTTGAAATGGCCATATTGCCCAGTCCTTGCTGAGGACCACCCAGACACCTCCCTGGAGACGAGGAGGGGAGAGAACCTGTGGATGAAACACCCCATGGCCAATCCACAAAGTGAGTCATTAGGAGCTGAGCACAAGCCCAAATTCCAGGAGCCACGCGGGGCCCCACCCTCCATGCCCAATGCAGGGAGGGGCAGACGAATAGGACAGCTTCCTACCACGGCGGCTGCCAATCATCCATCGGCCAGCCGCTCCATCATGTGACCCCCCCGCCAGACGCTTAGTCAGCACTCCCAGGTGCCCAGCGTCATATCAGGCTGTTGACAGTGTGTGTGCCTGCGTGTGCGCGCGCAAGGGCGAGCACAGGGAGAGATGTGTGCAGGGGAAAGAAGAGGCACACAGCATGAGTCACTGGCAGACGTAAGCAAGTGAACCATAAAATAATCTAAATTCATTTATTCAACAAATACTTCCCAACACCTGCTGTGCACCAGAGAGAGCTGCTCCCAAGCCACCAAGGGCTCATCCCAACCCTAGCACCTGACAGCTACTGAAAGTAGTCTACCCCACACTCCTACCCTCCAGTTAACCCACTCTGCATATGTTAAAGACAGTTTTACCACTGGCTTGCATCTCTGCATCCCCAGTAGCTAGCACACAGGAGGGGCCTCATATGTGCTTATTGAAGTCATTAATCCAGTCCAGCGCCTGCCAAAGCGGGAATCCCTTCTGATAACGTCACCAATGGCTGCTCTCCCAGCCCCCTCAAGGGCCATCGGTTATTCCATACGCTGTTGTGTCCATCAGGGTTCTGTGGCAAGGGACAGAACAGCCACTCAGATTCACTGGAGCAGAGAACGGAGCTGCACAGGGAGAGAGGGCAGAGTCGGGTGCTGGCAGGCACGGATTGAGGGTAAGAAAGAGAACGGAGTCAGGTGCTGGCAGGCCTGGATGACCACATCTGGTTTTCCCATCCTTTTATTCTGTTTTCCTTAGCCCCCTGCCACGCCCATATCCCCAACTCCAGGTTCTGCCTCTGTTTGTTGCTGGCCCCGGCCTGTCCTTCTGTGTAACAGCTGCCTTCATGCAGCCCGAGGAAGGGAGATGGCCACAGGCTCCTCCAGGCTTGCACGATCCTAGCGCAGGATCCCAGAGGCTCCCTCTCCCTCTCCTGTTGAACATATCTGGTTTTGGGGGTTTTTTTGTTTTTTTTGTTTTTTGGGGGTTTTTTTTGAGACAGAGTTTTGCTCCTGTTGCCCAGGCTAGAGTGCAATGGTGCAATCTCAGCTCACTGTATCCTCCACCTCCTGGGTTCAAGCGATTCTCCTGCCTCAACCTCCCAAGTACCGAGGTAGCTGGGATTACAGGCATGTGCCACCACGCCCAGCTAATTTTATACTTTTTTAGTGGAGATGGGGTTTCGCCATGTTGGCCAGGCTGGTCTTGAACTCCTGACCTCAGAAGATCCACCCGCCTTGGCCTCCCAAAGTGCTGGGATTATAGATGTGAGCCACTGCACCCGGCCATATCTTGAGGAATATCTAAATCTCAGGAATGACTCTGTCTGAACCAGCTCCGATCCCTGAGTCCCCACTGCCCAACCTCCTGTCCATTCTTAAGGCCTGAGAGACAGGTACAGTGTCCCAGGGGGCACATGTCTGCCCCTGTGGTCAAGGGGAGGGGAAAGGACACGGTCATTGCCTGCCCA
>NW_012098097.1:6926879-6944366 GCF_000951045.1 Mandrillus leucophaeus
TGAGGATGGAGGCAGAGACTTGAGTGACGTGGCCACAAGCCAAGGGACACCAGAAGCCCTGCCAGCAGCTGGGATAGGCAAAAAGGAACCCTGCCCTAGAGCCTCAGAGGGAGCACAGCCCTTCCGACACCCGGATTTCAGACTTCTGTCCTGAAGAACTGGGAGAGTATCAGTTTCTGTTGTTTTAGGCCAACAAGTGTGTGATCATTTGTGATGGCAGCTCTAAGAAGAGAACCCAGGAGGCCAAGACCAAAAGACGTCCACTGTGCCATGTTCTGGGGTGGCGGATGTTTTGGGGGACTGGAAGGCACCTGGTGGAGGTGCCAGCTCACTTCCCAGAGCCATGCCCACCAGCTGCCACTCTGCTGAGGAGACTCGGCTCAGGACCACTCCTCCCTAAACTGTCTGTCTAGAGCCTACACACATGTGTGACATGGCAGACGCTAAAGGGTCCAGAGATTTTAGGACCCTCCCACCACCATCAACCACTTATGAGTAAACTGAGGCCCAAAGAAGCTAAACAGCCTGTCCCCTTCACATAGTTAGAAGAATTTCTGAATAAAGGGAAGAATTCTTCAGTAAAATTGATACATGACCTCTTTCTTCTTTGTTAAAAAATCAGATTAATTAGTAAAAGCTGGAGTGTTTGATAGTCACTGCTGAGAACACTGGAATCGTCAGGAAGCTAAACGCTTCTGAGCAACGGGCAAAGCGCTGGAGATGAAGCGGGCACCTTTTTGGCCTAAGATTTTGACAGGGTCAAGAGGACGTTCAACCCCTCACTGAGCCTTCACGCTCCTTGACTAATTTAATTGTTTGGAAGTCAGAAAGTGCAGTAGCTTTCTAGTTTCTTCTTTTCCAGGCTGAGATTTCATTCCTTGAAACATTCTCCTTTCCTTGATACAGTTTGCAGGGCCTCCACCTCGCTGGCAAGCCGTCTGTGCACACACTCACCACTGCTCACTGCAGCCTCACTGCCAGGCTGCCCCCGGTTCTGCCCCTGCCAGGAGACCTGGGCTGGGACAGGATGTTGGCTGCTGCCCGTAGGCACGGGGCTGGGAGAGACGTGCTGAGATCAGGCCTCTCCTGCAGCTTCTCCATCAGCCCCCAGGCCCGGGAGTAGACCCAGAACAAGGAGAGCCCAGCTCCTGACTCCTCCCATTCCAGTAAGATTGCAACCTCCCTGGCCCCTCCACATAGAAATCCAGAGCCCAGCCCAGGCAGCTTCTCCAGGCAGCAGGTGGTTCCACAGCCTGATTCAGGACCTCTGGTCTCCCCCCAGGTCCCCAGCTTCTGAGACTTTGACGTACTGACTCCTGCCTCCCACCTGGGAAGCCCAGCAAAGCTGTTGCCTCTCTCCCACTCCTGGAGTTGACAGACTCCAAGCTATTTTTCAGGTGATTTGGGGACCTTCCTGGGAGACACTTTGAAGCCTCTTCAAAGCCAACTGTGTTGTGAGCAGCTGCCAAGCTGCAGAAAGGCCCCGCAGCCTGGACCACGTCTAACTACCAAGCCCACCGTCACCCTGTTGGTGCCCTTGGTGGGCCCTTCCTCCGCAGCCAGCAGCAAAGGTCCCCCAGGAGCAGGAGAAGGGAGGGGAGTCTGCAAGGAGCTTCTTCCAAAGGACACCGCACTTCCAAAGAACTGCACCGGAGGAGTTCCCGTGAACAAACATGAACAACTGGTCTTACATTTACTAAGCACCAGCACATCCTAGCCCCTGTGCTGTCTCACACTGAGCTAGGCACGAGAAGAAAATAGAAGTTGTGCAAAGGCTCAACTTCTGTTCTCCCCAGCTTCTCTCCTCTGCACTCTAGGCTCTGAGCTGCTGAGCTCCCTGCCCAGGCTGTCTCCGTCTCCTCCAGCCTGGCAAAGGAGCACAGATCATTGATTCTCTCCTGGGCTCCTCACCGGCCCCTCCCCTTGTCTCCGCCTCATTCCCCTGGATCCTTAGTTAAGAAGAGGCAAATGTTCCTTCTCCATTAGCAGCATCATTTAAACAGATGGCTGCGGGGCAGGGCCCGAAGCCTCCCCCTCCCCAGGCCCTGCAGCTTTTCCTTCTACCTGCTTCCCACTCCCAACCCCAGGCAGGGAAGACTGGTGAGAGGCTGCTGGGTGGCTGGGGGAGACCGAGGCAGCAAGAGGCCCCAGAGCTCCACCGGCCTACCTGCCCCCTTAAAATCCCCAGCCCCCTCCCCACCCTGGGCCTGTAGCTTCAGAGCATGGGGCTGAATCTCATCAACACGAAATCTGAAGCCATTAAAATACAATAAAAGAGAAATTAAATGTAATCGCTCTGTAAATTATAACTAATTGAAACATCAATTGTAATTTTTATGATCTGCATTCGGAGTGAGTGATGGTGGAGTTGCGAAATGAAAGTTAAATACTGATGGTGATGTCCCGAAATGCCCTCTGGCCCCCAGCTTCTGCCTCCCTCCTCCTGCAGGCTTCCCTCCCTTCTCTTCCAGACCCTGCCCGAAAGCTCTGCCTTCCAGAAGTTTCCTCCATGCAACTGTTCCGCATGGCCTCAAAGGCCTCAGTCTGCTCATTCGGGGGTCCTCCTACATTGGGAGGCCTCTTGTATAGGGCCTCAGCAGGCCCTCCTATTTCCCTGCAACCCCCAAAAAGGGCTGGAAGGCCTTCCCGGGGCCACACATTTGGATCACGACCCCCAGGTCCCACCCAACATGCTTGGCCAAACTCCAAGCTTGGAAATGAGAGTGCCTGAAGCCTCCGATTCTCCCAGAACGTTCCCAGTCTCTGCCACACGGCCATGGAATCATGAGTCTGGAATGACTACAGGTCGCCTGATGCATCCCCCTGCTTCCCTCCCAGCTCGAGCAAGGAACTCCAGGGCCCTGGGTCAGTTGTTCAGCACCGGCACCAGCTTCCCTCCCCTCGTCCTGTGGCTGGCAGTGATGGGGAAAATGTGAGTGACCCTGCCTAGGTGTGGGGACCCTGCCATGTTCAGGCCGCCCTTCCTCCTCCCTGCTTGCCACCTCTCCACGCTGTGTGTGGCACCCACGAGAGCACGGCACCCACGAGAGCACGGCGTGTGTGCTGCGGAGGCCAGCAGACCTGCATTACGTCTCCACCATGAGGGTGCTGCTACTCGGCTTCTCTCAGACTCCGTTTCCGGGCAGTAACTGAGAGACAATAATGACATTCACCTGAGAGGCCTGGGCTATTTAGTAACAACAGTGTTTGTGAAGCTCTTAGCACAGAGCCTAGCACAGAGCCAAGCACAGAGCAGGCACCTATTAAATCTAGGGATGACCACTGTCATGGTTTGTCATTATGTAGCCCAGCTCCAGGCTGTTTTCATTTTGCTTCCAGCAGATCCCCGGGACCTGGTCCCTTCCCCCCCGACCCCTACCAACTCCCTCTCCAGTACATTGGCTGCCCCTCTGCAGGTGTGAGGCAGGCAGCTGGCTGCAGGCGCTCCCCACACCTTCTCCTGGCTGAAGACTTCTTTGGATTTTGTCAGGAAAATAATGGATCTTCCACAGGGTAAGAAAACAAACCCCTGGTCTCCGCTGCTTCTGGCAGAGACAGGCCAGCTCCTGGCCCCCTTGGATGCCAGCAGACTGGCCGCTGACTGACAGAGTCTCTGGAGTGGCCATCTCTCAGCTGAAGTGGATAGGGAGACAAGGTTAGGAAGGCCAGTCTACTCCCACCTCCTCCCAGAAAAAGCCTTGAAGAAGTTTTATTTTGATAGCCCGGGGTGGCGACTTACACCTGTAATCCCATCACTTTGGGAGGCCGAGGCGGGTGGATCACCTGCGGCCAGGAGTTGGAGACCAGCCTGGCCATCGTGATGAAACCCCGTCTCTATTAAAAATACAAACATTATCCGGGCATGGTGGTACATGCCTGTAGTTCCAGCTACTCAAGAGGCTGAGGCAGGAAAATCACTTGAACCTGGGAAGCAGAGGTTGCAGTGAGCCGAGATCGCACCACTGCGCTGCAGCCTGGGCAACAGAGCGAAACTCCACCTCAACAACAACAACAACAAAAGCTTTATTTTGAGGTACAGACTTCTAGAATCATCACAACATTCCCCCAATGCCTGTTTCTCATGAGCTGACCTCTGCCTAGAACCGCTCCATCTCAGAACATAACAGACACTTGGCTGATTTCCCTAGTGCTGGTTATGTTGGGTGGGAGTCAGGACCTGAGCCCTGGGCCGCCTGACTTTCTCACCCAGGGAGCCTGGTCACTCCTCCCCTTGGCTGGCACACAGCTTCGCACAGAACAGATGAGCTAATTCAGTCCTTCTCCAGCTACCCGAGGTGCGGGACCTGTGGGGTTTTTTTTAATCACCAGTCTGTGACAGATCAATACCTTAAAATATTTTTATGAAGAGATAATTCACATACTATAAAGTTCACTCTTTTAAGATGTGCAGTTCTGTGGTTTTCAATGTATTTCAGAACATTGCAGAGCCATCACCACCACCTAATTCCGCAACATTTTCATCAGCCCAGAAAGAAATCCATACCCCTTAGTACTTACTCCTCATTTCCTCCTTCCCCTGGCCCCTGGCAATCACTAATCTATTTTCTGTTTCTGTGGATTTGCCTATTCTGTACATTTCATATAAATGGAAACATGCAATATGTGGCTTCTTTCACTTGGCATAATGTTTTCAAGGTTCATCCATGTCATAGCATGGATCAGAACTTCATTCCGTTTTGTAGTTGATTAATATTCCATCCTATAGGCCGGGCATAGTGGCTCACACCTGTAATCCCAGCACTTTGGGAGGCCGAGGCATGCGGAGGAACTCCTGAGGTCAGGAGTTGGAGACCAGCCTGATAAAACCCCATCTCTACTAAAAATACAAAAAATTAGCTGGATGTGGTGGTGCACACCTATAATCCCAGCTACTCAGGAGGCTGAGGCAGGATAATTGCTTGAACACCGGAGGCAGAGGTTGCAGTGAGCCAAGATCGCACGCTGTACTCTAACCTGGGCAACAAGAGTGAAACTCTGTCTCAAAAACAAACAAACAAACAAACAAATCCGTCCTATAGATATACCACGTTGGGATTTTTCTAGGGGGCGGGGGGATGGTTTGTGTTGTTTTTGTTGTTGTTGTTTTGAGATGGAGTTTCGCTCTGTCACCCAGGCTGGAGTGCAGTGGTACAATCTCAGCTCACTGCAACCTCCACCTCCCAGTTTCAAGTGATTCTCCTGCCTCAGCCTCCTGAGTAGCTGGGATTACAGGCGTGTGCCACCACGCCCGGCCAATTTTTGTATTTTTAGTATAGACGGGGTTTCACCATGTTGGCCAGGCTGGTCTTGAGCTCCTGGCCTCAAATCCCAAAGTGCTGGGATTCCAGGTGTGAGCCACGGCGCCCGGCCTGCTGGGATTCCAGGTGTGAGCCACTGTGCCCAGCCAAGATATACCACATTTTGTTTATCCATTCATCGGTTGATGTACATTTGAGCTGTTTCCACTTTTTGGCAATTGTTAGTGATGTTATAACAAATATTTACATACAAGTTTTGGTGTGATCATACGTTTTCAATTCTCTTGAGTATACCCCTGGGAGTAGGATTCCAGGTTTAACTGTTTAAGGAACTGCCAAAGTGGTGTTACCATCACTGTGTTTGCAAAAATAAGATGAATATTAATTATTAGAAAAAATAAAATTCGAAATAACATACAAAACGCAAGGCTAATTTTTATTATTAAATCAACGGGCGTAAAATTACCTTGTCAAATTGCTATGACCGTTTCTATTTCCTCTCAGTTTCCAAACTTGCTTGGTCAATGATGGGTAACACACAGTTCTTAGACTGGCACCAGCCCTTGGGCCATGCTTTGAGCAGCCTGGACCATCTGCATCCTCTCCACTGCCTCCAGCATGAAGGGCAGCCCCTTGGTGTGGGGTGCAAGCCCCACCCAACACCGGCCTCTCCAGCCTCATTTCACACCAGCCACACTGTGTGCCCATTCTGTCCCCAGGACTCCCTTCCTGCCCCACCTTGGACTGATCAATCCCTCTTTTTTTTTTTTTTTTTTTTTTTTGAGATGAAGTCTCACTCTGTCGCCCAAGCTGCAGTGCAGTGGCGCACTCTCGGCTCACTGCAACCTCTGCCTCTGGGTCTCAAGCGATTCTCCTGCCTCAGCCTCCAGAGTAGCTGGGACTACAGGTGCAGGCCACCAAGTCCAGCTAATTTTTTGTATTTTAGTAGAGACGGGGTTTCACCGTATTGCCCAGAGTGGTCTTGAACTCCTGAGCTCAAGCGATCTACCCACCTCGGCCTCCCAAAGTGCTGGGATTACAGGCTTGAGCCACCATGTCCAGCCTAATCCCTCTTATTTCCAGTTGGCAGCCGAATCACCCCCTCTAGGAAGCCCTCTTAAGACCCCGAATCTGGATTAGGTGCCTCCTCAAAGGCCTCCCAGTTACAAAGCTCAACTGTTTACTCCCCTGTTTGCTTGGTAATGATCTGATTGGCGTCTCTCTCCTCCACTGTTAGAGCCTCCTTTAGGGCAGAGGCTCTTCCTAGAAGAGAAGCATCCAAGACACAGGGCGACTGTGTCATAGAGTGACTATGTAATTTAAAGTCCAAGCCAGGACATTTTTTAGAGTGAACGAGGGAGCTGTTAATGATTATGCCAGGACACCAGGCATAAACCAGAGCTGTCCTGGGCAAACAAGGACTCACAATCACTCTGTCTAGAAACTTCAGTCCCAGGGAGGGGCCTATGGGAAAAACACAGGGAGGGGAAGAAACAAGGAAGTAATCAGCGCTGGGGAGGGCCAGAGCAACAGGTCCCCTCCCTCAGGACCCAAGTGGTCCTCTGCAGTCCTGCAGTCTGGTCATGCTCCTTGGACACCAATACCATGGCCACTTTCTCTAGCACCAGGTGGACCACTCCCACCGAGCAATCTCATCATCCCTACGTCTCAAGAAGATGGCCTTCTCATGTCCTTCTACGTGCTTGCTTTAGGCTCGGATGTTGATCCTGGGTTCCAACAGTCAAGGCCAAGTTTTCCGAGTCGTGGAGAGTACCAGACAAGAGAAGCGGGGTTCCTGTGGCCTCTCACTTCACATGGGGACACAGGTGGATCAGGTACCTTGGAGTCTTGCAGGCTGTCTGCTACGTTGTGGGTATGACTGGCTAGGGCTGGCCTTGCAGGCAGTAAAAGAATGTAACAAGACAGTCGTAGGTAAAGAAAGGCAGATTTATTAGAGAAGGTGCAAAGATACATTAAGAAACATTGCAAGGGTCCAATGGGCAGCACAGCAGAGAAGGGGCTGTCTACAAAGGGGCAGGGGCTGCAGGGCAGTTTCATAGGGTCGTGTTTCTGGGGCTACGTGCAGAGTGAGGTAGTCGTGTCAGCAGGTTGTCTGTTATTAGAACAATTGTTCTCCCCACCCCTCCACCCCATCCCCACATCCCCGCCCCACCACCCCAGACCCATTCTTCCTTGTTGCTTACTTCTCGGGACTCCACATACTAGAACTGAGTTTTTCATTTTGGTATCCCAGCACCCAGCCTAGTGAGTACTCCATGAGTGTTGGCTGAATGAATGAATGAATGAATGAATGAATGCAAGCCTCAATGTCCCCATAACAACAGGCAATAGGATTTCCTAGAAACTAAAGAATCTTGGCCTTGTCACTGGCCAGAAGCAGTCAGCCAAGGAGTCATCTTTTCCTGCTAAAAACTCGAAAAAAAAAAAGTGATGAGAAAGGCCAGGTGCAGTGGCTCACGCCTGTAATCCCAGCACTTTGGGAGGCCAAGGCGGGTGGATCACCTGAGGTCAGGTGTTCAAGACCAGCCTGGCCAACATGGCGAAACCCTATCTCTACTAAAAATACAAAAAGTAACCAGGCGCAGAGGCGCACGTCCGTAATCCCAGCTACTTGGGAGGCCGAGGAATGAGAATTGCTTGAACCTGGGAGGCAGAGGTTGCAGTGAGCCAAGATTGTGCCACCGCAATCCAGCCTGGGTGACAGAGCGAGACTCCATTTCAAAAAAATGAAAGTGATGAGAAGCAAAAGCTGTGTAAGGCTGGTGGCTCCCCTGGTTCCTGGGTTACGAAGTGGCGGCGTCTCCCTTGGGCTGAGATTTGTAGTTCCTGGGTAAATGCCAGGGTTTAATGGGCGTGCTAGGGAAAATGTTTTTTAGTGAGTGGTAAATGTCTCCCTGGTGCCTGCGGCGGTAATTACTTCAATGGGACGATCTCTCTTTAGCATGCTCCTGGCCAGGAGGTAGGGAGGGGCTCTGAACAGAGGGACCAGCTCTGGAAGCTGTGGCCAAGGGCATCTCTTGGAGAAAGCCGAGGGAGGAAGAAGGAAGAGACACAGGTGAGCCCACACCTGGCCCAAGGCAGGAGGACAGCGGCCCGGGGGTGCCTGGGTTCAGGGTAGCCAAGGCAGGAATGTGTGTCGTGTGTCAGTGCTTCCGGTTTAATTATTGGGTCATTATTGGGTCTCTACCTGGATGAGGTTACAAGAAAAAAATTTTAAAGTTTTTATTGAATTATAAAACACGTACCTAAAATGCACAGATGATAGTGTTTATTTAGCAAGGCAAATTTTCACAAACTGAACCTTACAGCAAACCAGTTCCCAGAGCAAGAAATAGAACAGAACAGCCCCCAAGAAGCCCAAAAGTCCTTCCCAGCCACTCCCCACCCCCAAGGTGACCACTGCCCTGACCTTTGTCATCATGTCAGTTTTGCAGGAAAACTCGGTAATATCACAGGGGATGGTCAATGCTGAGGGAATCACATGCACGGGGGACTCAGGGGACACAGAGGACGGACATGTCACACAACCCACAGCTTGGAGAAGACTCCAGGAGGAGGTGATGTCTGAACCAAGTCCTGGAGGATGAACAGACGTGAAGGCAGAGGTGGAGAAAGGGGTGTGTGTGCGTGTGCATGTGTGTATGTGTGCGTACGTGTGTGTGCGCGTGCGTATGTGCGTGCGCGTGCGTATGTGTGCATGTGTGCACATGTGTGTGCATATGTGTGTGCGTGTGTGCATGTGTGTGTGCACGCATGTGTGTGCCGTGCGTGTCATCATCCTAGTTTATTGGTTCCTTCCACCTGTGGCTATTAATCTTTCCATTCTACGAAATTAAATGAGTTCAAGAAGAACTTAGGGGCCAGGCGCTGTGGCTCCCACCTGTAATCCCAGCACTTTGGGAGGCCGAGGCGGGCGGAAAACCTGAGGTCAGGAGGTTGAGATCATCCTGACCAACATGGTGAAACCCAGTCTCTACTAAAAACTACAAAAATTAGCTGGTGACCAGCACCTGTAATCCAAGCTACTCGGGAGGCTGAGGCAGGAGAATTGCTTGAGCCCTGGAGGTGGAGGTTGCAGTGAGCCGAGATCGTGCCATCGCACTCTAGCCTGGGCGACAAGAGCGAAACTCCATCTCAAAAAAGAAGGAGGAGGAGGAGGAGGAGAGAAAGAAGAAGAAGAAGAATGTAGGTTAGCTTGAGGTTTCTCAGTCTCCACACTATTGACATTTCAGGCCAGATCATTCTTTGTTATGGGGCTTTCCTGTACACTGTAGGATATTTGGCAGCACCCCGGCCCCTACCCACCAGATGCTAGTGGAAATTCTCCTCCCAAGTTGTAACAACTAAAAGTGTCTCCCAGTGTTCCTGGGGAGGGGGACAAATTGCCCTTCTCTGTCTGAGAACGCCAGATTAGCTGAAGAGAACTACCAGTGGCCAACAACTTGGTGAATAAAGGACGTATGTGAGCTGTCAGGAGGATCCTGGCAGAGACTGGCCTACCCTGTGCCTGGAGGCAGGGGGATGAAGAGGTTGTGCTTGGGAGGGCCTGCCTGACCCCCAGCTCCAGCACTGGGCAGCATCTCCCAGCCACCAGTGGGGACCTGGGAGGTTGCAGGTGGTCAGTCCTAGGACTGGGAGCAAAGAGGAGAGACAGGGAGGTGATGTCTGAACCAAGCCCTGGAGGATGAACAGATGCGAAGGCAGAGGTGGAGAAAAGTGTGTGCATGCATATGTGTGTGTGTGTGTGTGTGTGTGTCCCTGAGTAGCCCAAGCCAGGAGCAGGACTTGCTCCCTGCTCTAGGGAGATAAGGGGGAGAATATCACAACAGAAGGGCCTTCCTGTTGCTGAGATCGGATTTCAATTAAAATGATTAGCTCTGTTTATTTAGACTCCACAGCTGCGTACAATCTATTGCGTGTTATTGCAAGTTTAAAGAAATAAAGGAGGGGCATCGGGGGAGGGGAAGCATTTCAGCCTAAATTGAAAAAGTCCTCCTGTAATTACGAGATTGGAGAATATCCGCGGAGGGGATCAATAATGGGAAATCTAAGTGCCACTGTTTGCCGAGATTACAGTTTTGAATCGCTCCATCTTGGATTTTAATTTTCTTTCTCATTGTCACATCACCCTGAGCTGTGATCCCAGCCCCACCTCCCCGCTTCAGAGAGGCAGGCGGTAGGGCTGAACCAAAGCGTGGCAGTCGGGGCACATCCGACCTTCTTTCACACCTTTTATTGCTGTGTAACAAATGACCACGCACTTAGGAGCTTAAGACAATACACGTTTATTGTCTCACAGTTTCTGTGGGTCAGGAGCCTGGTGATGGTTCAGCTGGGTCCTCTGCTCAGGGTCCTGAAAGGCAGCACTCAATGTGTCTCCTGGGACTGGGTCTCATCTGACGTTCGGGGTCCTCTTTCAAGCACATGGGGTCGCTGGCAGAATTCATTTCCTTACAGCTGTAGACTCGCGGCAGCTTGCTTCTTCAAAACCAGGAGGAGAGAGGCTCTGATGTCCAGGTCTTCTTTTAAAGTGCTTGCTGAGCTGGGTGCAGTGGCTCAGGGGCTGGGGGCAGTGGTGCACGTCTGTAATCCCAGCAGTTTGGGAGGCCAAGGAGGGCGGATCACTTGAGGTCAGGAGTTCCAGACCAGCCTGGCCAACATGGCAAAACTGCATCTCTATTAAAAGTACAAAATTAGCCAGGCATGGTGGTGCACGTCTGTGATCCCAGCTACTTGGGAGGCTGAGGTATAAGAATCGCTTGAACCTGGGAGGTGGAGGTTGTAGTGAGCTGAGATCACACCACTGCACTCCAGCTTGAGCAACAGAGAGAGACTCTGTCTCGAATAATAAAATAAAATAAAATGCTCACCTGATTAGTCCAGGCCCATCCAAGATAATCTCCCTTTTGATCAACTTAAAGCTAACTGTTTAGAGACCTCAATGACATCTGCAAAACCTCTTCAACTATGCCATATTCTTTTAAGAGATGA
This sequence comes from Mandrillus leucophaeus, assembly GCF_000951045.1. Classification (NCBI taxonomy): domain Eukaryota; kingdom Metazoa; phylum Chordata; class Mammalia; order Primates; family Cercopithecidae; genus Mandrillus; species Mandrillus leucophaeus. The sequence continues at coordinate 6,938,150 of NW_012098097.1, forward strand.
GGTCTTATTCTGTCATGCAGCCTCCACTTCGACCTCTCAGGCTCAAGCAATCCTGCCACCTCAGCCTCCTGAGTAGCTGGAACCACAGGTGTGTGTGACATCATGCCTGGCTAATTTTCTTTTGTTTTTAGTAGAGACAAGGTTTCACTATGTTGCCCAGGCTTGTTTCAAACTCCTGAACTCAAGCAATCCTCCTGCCTCAGCCTCTCAAAGTGCTGGGATTACAGGCGTGAGCCACTGTGCCCAGTCATCTTTGCCATATTCTATTAACTAGAAGCAAGTTACATGTCTCACCCACACACAAGGGGAGGGAATCATACAACGGTGTGTAAGTCCTTGGGGCTCATCTTACAATTCTGCCTAACTCACCCTCCATCAGAGCTCTCTCTCTCCAGCTGCTTCTTCCCAGATTCCCAGAGCGAGGCCTTGAAAAGACATCCCTTCCTGAGCCATCCTCACTCCGACAGGCCTCCCCAGTCCCAGCTTGCTGAACTGACCCCAGTAAACAATCCAGCAGCCAGCCTTGATTGAGAGTCTTCCCAAATGGGAGAAGAAATGAAGAAAAAAACCAAGAATATGACATAATCCTCTGACTTTCTGTCCAGGGCTCTTCCCTGCAGACCAGGTTTGCTCCCACTGGTCTACTGGCTCTTCTGTGTCCCAAACACCAGCCAGGATTCCTGGCTGCCCTGACCCAGCAGCCTTGACCTGTTACCTTTCTTCTTCTCAGGATACAGAGCACAAGGTGAGATGCAACTGAGCTCTTCCAGTGTGGATGAGGGGAGGAGCCCACTGTCCTCAAAGGACCCACACTTTTATCATGTTGTTGCCTGGCTTCCAAGTCTAAGATGGCTGCTTCAGCTCCAGCCATCACTCCCACCATCCAGCCAACAGGAAGGAGGAAGGGACAGAGAAGGACATGTGCTATGGTTTGAATGTTTGTCCCTTCTGAAACTCATGCCAAAACTCATGTTAAAACTTAATCCCCTGTGGAACAGTATTAAGAGGTGGGGTCTTTAAGAGGTGATTGAGTCACAAGGGATAAATTCATGGGTTATTGAGTTATCCTGGGAATGGGTTAGTTATCACAAGAGGGCTGTTACAAAAGTTAGTTTGGTGTATTCTTGTCCTCTCACCCTGTGATGCCCTGTGCTGCCTCGGGACTCTACATAGAATCCAAATGAGCAAGAAGGCCCTCACCAGATGCAATCCCTTGGCCTTGGACCTTTCATCCTCCAGAACTGTAAGAAATAAATTTGTTTTCTTTACAAATTACCCAGTTTCAGATATTCCTTTATAGCAACAGAGAACAGATGCCAGCTCCCTTTACACATCTTCTTATACCCCATTGGTCATAAGTTAGTCACATGGTCACAAATGACTGCAAAGAGTGCTGGGATATGTAGTTTTATTATGAACAGCCCTGTGCGATGGGAGGATGGAGGAGTGGATGTGGAAATTTCTGGAAATCTCTGTTCTAACTTCCCTCTGCCTGGCTTGTGTATGCAATCTAAGGGATGGGATGTTTCTTTTGAATCCAGATCCTTACCCTCCCTTTTGATAGCCTGGTCTATGGTTCCATTGCTATTAATTGTTACATTAAACCCATTATTCATGCATTCTTTCCTTCACTACTCTACCTACTCATTTGTTCACTAGTTCATTCATTTAGTCTCAGAAATTCTCTTCCTCTGTCTTTCACAGTATCTGGTCAGCATTCCAGATATGGAGAGAATGACACAGACCCTGCACTCAAGTTACTCAGAAGCTAGCAGGGAAAACAGCCAAGGGAATGTATCATTTTAGCACTATGGCATAGGCACTATGAGAATGTGCAGAAGTCATACAAACACTGTGGTCCTCACCCACCTGGGGCTGTGTGCAAGGTTTGCAGGGGGAGGTGACACCCCATCTGAGTCCTGGTCAAACAAACTGGCTGGGAGCAGAGAGGAAAAGGCATTTCAACCCACAGGACTTTGAAAAACAGTGCTGGCCCTGTCCGTGGTGCTGACCCACAGGCCCAGCCTGGAGCCCAGTTTCAAGCTGAGATCAAGCCAGTCCGTTTCTCCCACCAACCTACCCAATCTAGGCTGGCACACAGGGGTGGGCTGGTGGGATGGAAGTGAGGTGGTATTTAGCTACACACTTCATTTTCATAACGACCTTCCCGTTTCTCCTCGCTTGTCAGTCTGTGACCATTAAATTCCTCATTAGCAAACGAGATTTGGATGAGCCCATTAAGATGAGGGATGGCCTCACAATGCAGCTGGCTGGGGTGAGCAAGAACTGTCCTTCTACCTCCCTATTAGAAAACAATGCGCGTCACATTCTGTGCACCCCTCTCCAGGTCTACTACCAAGCCCACACAGGCCCCTTGGGGTTATTCAGAGGACCAGCTTAAAGGACAGCCAGGGCACAACAGAAAACAAACAGCAGGACAGCTGTTGGCTCACACATGTACCCAGAGCCACCCAATCAGGGTTTAGGCATTTGCTGCTTCATATTAAAGCTCAAACTCCCAAATGTGACGTTCAAGCCCTTCCCAATCCTCTCTCAGTCCACCTCTCCAGCCTCTTCTCCTATCCTCTCCACCTGCCTCTGCATTTTGGCAATGACGGATGACCTGAGGCTGTGGCACGCCAGAACTGGCTCATACCAGCATCCAGCTCGTGAGAGCTGCTTTTTACATACTCAAAAGTTTTGCAAGGCAATTGGCAGCTTGAAATCTGCCATGGTGAGAGTATTTACACCACAGGAATCAGCAAATGCCACCAGTTAAGGTTTTCTGGCTTTTTTGGGGGGGGAGGGGGCAATCAGAAATCTGGATTTTAGGCCACGCACAGTGGCTCACACCTGCACTTTGGGAGGCCTAGGCGGGTGGATCACTTGAGGTCAGGAGTTCCAGACCAGCCTGGCCAACATGGAGAAACCCCGTCTCTACTAAAAGTACAAAAACTTAGCCAGGCATGGTGGCAGGTACCTGTAATCCCAGCTACTCAGGAGACTGAGGCAGGAGAATTGCTTGAACCCAGGAGGCGGAAGTTGCTGTGAGCCGAATTCGCACCACTGCACTCCAGCCTGGGCGACAAGAGCGAGACTCCGTCACAAAAAAAGAAAAAGAAAGAAAGAAATCTGGATTTTAGACATGTGCCAGCATACCCCTGTCTGCAGGCCTCTGAGCACGTCATGCCCTTGCATAGCCCCCTCAACCGTTAACGCTCTTCCCTCTGCCAAGTTCCACTCCTTCTTCCTGGAATGCCTTCCCAGTTCCTCTTCCCTGCCTGGTGAAAGCCCAGTCATTTGTTCAGGCCCCAGGGAGGCGTCTAGCTCCCCATTGGGTGTTCCCACAGTGAAAGGGGTCTTATGTCCTAGGCAGGACTTCCTGTCTTCTCTTCCACCTTAACCAGGACTTCTCATTCACTTTCAATTTTGGGGACCACAGGTGAGCGCCACCATGCCTGGAAAGGGAGCTAAAGGAAAAAGCAGAAATATGTGGAAAGGGAAGTTAGGGGGCAGGAAAGTTCACAATACCCAGGGACAGAAAGTACATCTGGTCTCACAGGGACAAAGAAGAATGGAGAGAATGGCACAGACCCTGCACTCAAGCAGCTGCTATTATTATTATTATTATTATTATTATTATTATTATTATTGAGACAGAGTCTCACTCTGTCGCTCAGGCTGGGTTCAAGCGATTCTCCTGCCTCAGCTTCCCAAGTAGCTGGGATTACAGGCACACGCCTCCACGCTCGGCTAATTTTTGTGTTTTTAGTAGAGACAGGGTTTCACCACATTGGCCAGGCTGGTCTTGAACTCCTGGCCTCAGGTAATCCGCCCACCTCGGCCTCCCAAAGTGCTGGGATTACAGGCGTGAGCCACTGCACCCGGCCACAGCTGCTCCTTTTCTAGGGTCACCTACTCTCTGGATTCTGCCTACAACACCCCTTGTGGCTTCCCCCAAATAAGCGCCCTTTGCCCCTGGTTCACATGAAATCTCAGGCCAATCAACCACAAACCAGAGAGTCTCTGAGTCTCAGTCCCAAGCCCAGGATTGTCCCAGGATAGTCGAATCATCGGAGGCCATCAGGCAAGGCACGGAGCTGGGAAAACAGCGCATCTCCCAGGCTGGAGGGCAAACTCTACCAGGACAGGGAACATGTTTCTTCATCTCTAAGAGAAGATCATCTCCTAGTTAAGAGAAGGTGCTTAGTAAATACTTGTAGAATAAATGAGTCACCTCACAGTTTGGGTCCTACTCCGAGCAGCACGTGACCCAGCTCGTCCCTGGAGAAGGAGGCAAAGGCTTTGAGGCATTCAATAAGGTAACGCTGCACACTTGAGTCATGAGGCTTCCTTGTCCTCCAGTTACTAGCTGTGTGACCTTGGGTGGGTCACTTAACCTCTCTGTGCCTCAGAGCCCTCATCTATAAAGTAACGGTTGCAATTTTGCCCAACTTAGAGCCATGGTGAGGATTATAGATGATCTTCATGGGGCAGCTGGTGTGGCTCCTGGCTCATAGTAGACACTCGACACAGCAGAAGTTATTGTTCCCTGTTCTATGCTGAAACCACAGGACAGGGTTCCTCTCTGCTCCACCAGCAGGCTTCCTCCCCAGATCTGATGTGACTCCAGCCAGCCACACACACTGACCCTCTGCCAACCCAGCCAGACCTCTGTTCTCAGGGCATTAAATGCGAGGGGAAGGCCATGTTGACAACCAACTGCAGCCACGCCTCCTCTGCCCTCCAAAGCAGCCTGGGCTGAGGACTTCATCTGCTGTAATTAACAAGCCAACTGCAGCTGTCTTGCTCCATTAATAGCAGATCAGCCTGTCAGGCAAGGGCTGACAGGGAGGTTGTGAACAGAAAGGTAAGAAGGAAGTGGGCCGGGCACGGTGGCTCATGCCTGTAATCTCAACACTTTGGAAGGTCAAGGCAGGCAGATCTCTTGAGGTCAGGAGTTAGAGACCAGCCTGGTCCACATGGTGAAACCATGTCCCTACTAAAAATACAAAAATTAGCCAGGCATAGTGGCAGGTGCCTGTCATCCCAGCTACTCAGGGGGCTGAGGCAGAAGGATTGCCTGAACCCGGGAGGTGGAGGTTGCAGTGAGCTGAGATTGTGCCACTGCACTCCAGCCTGGGTGACAGACCGAGACTCCATCTCAGAAAAAAAAGAAAGAGGTGGATAGGACCAGGCACATGATGCAGTGGCGTCCGGCCTGCCCTTCCACCTCCACCCCTTCTCATCCCTCCACCCCTGAGGCTGTATTTCCAGAAGCCACAGGCTACAGGGAAGGGGAAAGATGACTGAGTGACGGGAACAGCCCAGGCCCCCCTCCAAAGTGCTCCTGACAGCAGGTGGGGGTTAGGGATAGAGCCATGGCTTGGAGGCCCAGACTGTGGAGAGCAGCCATGCCCTCTGCAGAAACCCTTCCTCCCCAAGACTCAGCCAGGCAGGAGACTGGTTAGGGGTTAGGGTCACTTCTACCTCCATCCCTCTTTTTCCAAAGATGTTGCGATTCCTGTGACATGGGAACACGCAGCTGCTGGTGAGCTTTGAGGAAGAGGTGGCTTCTTACCACTTAGGCCAATGGCAGCCACTTCCTCCCTTTTTAACAAGCAGGTACATCTCCTCCCCATCCCCTAGCATCGAGTCTAGATTCGCACAGATTGTTTTGTTATTGTTGCTTGCACACACCAGAGAAGAAAACAGAAGAAAGAAGGAACACAGTGACCCAGGCCCCACCTGTGCTGAGGGGCTGCTGGCCTCTGCTGGTGCGTTCCTGGTGTGTCTCCTTCCCCCACATCCCTCCCGGGTCTGGCTGCTCTAAGCACATGTGTGCTCACAGGCAGGTACCCGCAGGCTTGTCTCTGATGTATGCAGCACACGGACCCCTCGAGTCCCTGCTTCTAGCCAGGAGCCGTGTCTTTAATCTCCTCACCTGGGGAGGCATTGCAGCACTCTGGTAATTGCTTTTGGAAACATGGTCACCAGTTTAATTGGTAGAACTTGTCCTAGGCAGTGTAACACCACCAAGCAACCTCAGGCCTATCTGTTTCTCCAGATGCCTTGGCAGGCATGTAACTGTGCGTGCATGCGAGCTCACCTGTGCACTGGAAAGTATGTCTGGGCTCAGCTGTGCACTGGAGAGGTGTGTCTGGGCTCAGCTGTGCACTGGAGAGGTGTGTCTGGGCTCAGCTGTGCACTGGAGAGG
>NW_012098097.1:6944720-6951628 GCF_000951045.1 Mandrillus leucophaeus
GTGCACTGGAGAGGTGTGTGTGGGCTCATCTGTGTGTTGTGCAGGCTAGCTAAAGTGTGCCTCCAATCTCAGCTAAAGGCATGGCCAGGATTTAGGGCATGAGGGAGTGAAGGGCTCCTGAGAGCTAGTGGGACAGGATGGAAGAGTGCCAGCCCAAGACCTGGGGGACTTCTCTGCCTTGTGACCAGAAAGGGGAGAGAAGATCTCTCACAAAGCCATCCCGACGCCACCTTTGATGGGCTCCTTGCAGTGTGCTGGGGAGGGGGTGGGTTGGATATCTTGCTCTGTGCCCGAGGAAGACCGCCTTGAACCTGTTGGGCTCAGCCAATGGGGTGCCCAGGCAGGACACTGAGAGAAGGAAGGGAAGATTGTGAGCTCGATGCATTCATTCCCCTGAGAGGCGGCCACGGGCTGAGGGCATTGCTCGGCTGAAAGCCCCAGCCCCATCAGGCAGGTCCCTCCTCGCGGCAGAGCTGTCTTGGGTCTGGTGACCCCTCCCCTCCCCCATGGTAGTAACAGTCCCCGTTGACACTCGCTGGAGCTCCACACTCTCCTCTCTGGTGTCCTGCACCTGCCCACGCCTGCAAACAGACCTTTTATGAAAATTACCCTCAAAGCACACAGTCTGACTGTGCCTCCGCTTCCGGTTAAGACCTCAAAGGATCCCTCAAGTGGGGGGCAAACACCATTTGGGGAAGGCAGCCCCTTCTCTCCCGGTTGTTTCTTCTCTGGTTTTCTTCTCTGTTGGGCCCCCATGGACAGATGAGCCCAGGGTGAGGGTGACACAAAGTTATCTCGGGGCGACAGGGGCAGTTACTCAGTCCTTCTACCCCTCGAACATTTCCCTCCCGAGCCTCTGCACCAGCTCTCTCACACCCCAAGCCAGGCTGGCCATCCCTGGGCAGGACACAGAGGGGACCCACGACACTCAGGCCTCCTCACAAGGGCCGCTGGCCCACGGCTGGAAAGAGGGAGCAAAGTAGGAGTCAGGCGCATTGGCTCATGCCTGTAATCCCAGCACTTTGAAAGGCTGAGGTGGACAGATCACCTGAGGTCAGGAGTTCCAGACCAGCCTGGCCAACATGGCAAAACCCCATCTCTATTAAAAATACAAAATTATCTGGGTGTGGTGGTGTGTGCCTCTAATCCCAGCTAATTAGGAGGCTGTGGCAGGAGAATCGCTTGAACCCGGGAGGCAGCGGTTGCAGTGAGCTGAGATCACGCCATTGCACTCCAGCCTGGGCAATGAGACTGAAACTTCGGCTCAAAAAAAAAAGAAAGAAAGAAAAGAAAAGAGAAATAAGGGAACAAAGCAGCACCTGGGGACTCCACTGCAAAATGAGAGGAACAGAGGGCAGGAGCCTCTGTGGCAGAGGGAAGAGCAGGTGCCCAGCGGGCAGGACGGGCTCACAGACAGGGAGAGTGGAAGGAGCAGACAGACAGGAAGCAGCGGGGGTGCAGAGGAGAGGTGGGCCGGGCTGACGGAGTGCAGGCTGCAGCGCTCTCCATGGGGTCGACTCCTGCGGTCCAGGGAAAGGGTCAGGGACGCGGCTTCAGCCTTCAGATGCCAGAGCTTCCCAGGAGCAGTTACCAGGGAGCAAAGCTCTGTGCTTCCGTCGAGATGCTGCAACCCATCCGCGTACACCCACCCAAAGGACACTCCCCCCACACAACCCGGTTATGAGATCACCTCCATTTCACCCTATGCTGCCATGCCATGCCCCAGTCCAGCCCACACCCATGCCCTCCATCCCGGCACTAACACCAGCAAGACCAGAGGTCTGCCCCGCCCTCCCCTCCCTCCTGCAGGGAGTCCAAGCCTGGAGGAGAGAAGCCCGCCCACTGGGTCACCAGCCTCCCCCGGGGGACTCTGCCTGGCAGAAGGACCTACAACCCGTCCAGCACTACTGCTAAGACGCTCATGTCATTCATGCCCGGGACGCTCGTGATTTATGGACTTTAATTTCCCCAGATCTTCAGTGGCTTCCCTCCTTTTCCTCTGGCCTGTCAGGGTGTTTGTCTCCCAGCACCCCCAGCACTCCCCCTCCCTGGTTTTTAATTTGAAGCATCCGTCTGGAGCATCCTGAGGAGGGGACGTCTGCGAGGCTGAATGCATGAAGCAGCTGACAGCTCTATTGATTTCCTCTCTCCCTCCGCATAATGCAAGATATATACGAGCCGATAGGCCTGCCCTCTTTGAAGGGTCTGTGCCCTTTTTTCTCACTCTGATGTCCCCTCACCCTGGCACATGTTGATCTATAGGAGGGGTGCTTGTCCCTCACACTGAAAACGCATTCTCCTCTGCCTTGGTGTTATTTTCCTCACTGTTGGTAAATACGGCCTCATCTGTCCTTTCTGCGCTAGCAGACTGGACACCCAGGAAGCAGCTCTTGGAGTGAAAGGGGCCAGTGGGGAAAAGTGGGGTGGAGGTGTCATCTGTCAAAACTGACTCTGCCCCCCATGCAGGAGATGGTGCGGGGCTTTCGGAGTGGCCCTCCCCTGCCTCACGGGTCTGGGCAAGCGGGGCTGCTCGCCACTCCAGCCCACACCTCCTCTAGGTTGCAGGTTGCAGGTTTTTTCCTCCAAATCCATTGGCAACTCTTGCCTGGGACTTACATTCAATTAGCAGCCACAGAGCCGGGTGCTGGGCTAAGCATTTTCCTGTTCTTGGTGCCTTCTGGTTTCTCATGAGCAGGGCAGCCGCAGACAGTTGTGCAAGCTGCACACAACTGGCCACAGCGGCCTGAATCCCAGCAGGAATTAATACTCAACAGAAACTGAGGCTCAGAGCTCTCAGGAGACTCATTGACATTCTCCCAGCCAGACACTGATTTTGAATCTAAGACTGCCTGCCTCCAGGAACAGTTTTCCTCCTACCCTATCACACTGCCTCCTCCAGGAAGACCACCTGATTTGATGCCACTCAATCTGATGGTTCTTTCATTCTTGTCACCCTGGAACTTACTTGCTACGAGGGTTTGCACGCTCTAGCAGGCTCCTCTGGTTGTGTTGGGTGGGTTTTCAGGACAAAGCAATATTCTGCTCCTCTTTGTGAATCACCATCAATGTTACTCCTGGAGGACTTTCCTGGCCCAGCCCTTCCCCAGCCTGGATCAGACCCCCATGGCCTCCATCTGGTCCCACAATTCCAAACACTTCCTACACCTAGGGCCCAACCTCGTCACTGGGTCCCTTACTAGTCTGTGTGTCCCTTGAGGTGGGAACAGGGGCAGGATCTTATTTCTGCATCTTTACCACTTAGGAACCTAGAGGTACCTTAAAGACAGGCCCCGTGCCTCTCCTTCCTTCTCCCACCCCAGCTCCCCACCCCATCCCGAGGCTTCCCACTGGAAAAGGTGTTCCCACCCGCTCCGGGCTGACATCAGTGCTGTGCCTCCCAGAGTGGGGACGAGGGTCCTGGCCAATGGGGCTGCCACGATGCTCCTGGTAACTAGAGCCGACTGCACCCCACCTTGCCCCCCGTAGAGCCCAGGCAGAGGCAGCACCCAGGGCGGTCCTCCTTACAGCATCCACAGAAAAGCTTTGAAACCCTAGGCTAGGTGCAAATAAGACAGTAGCCTGAGCCCATGAGTTACCTGGCCATAGGTACAGAAGACAGATACCCATTATGACAAAGAATGTCCTCATGGTTTTGGCCTTCTAGTCAAGCGGCTCTCAAGCACAAAGGGCACTGCCCTGCTTTCCCCCGGGGACATTTGGCAATGTTTAGAGACATTTTTGTTTCTCACAGTTGTGAGGTTCTAGCATTAATCGAGTACCAGCCTGGGATGCTTACAAAGCTCAGAACAGTCCCAGCCCCTAAACAGAAAGTGAAAGTACTCCATCCACAAAGGTCAACCACGTGGGGCATGAGAACCCCTGTTCCAGTCCGTGGGGCCTTGCCTCGTGGCTTCTAGCTCAGCAGTGGGGAGAATGGTAAACCTGTCTACCTCTCAGGGACTCACGGACTCTTTGGGGTCCAGGGGGACAGTAAGTAACCAGCATCCCTTTAAACTCACCATCTTCACTTTCCAAAAAACAGCAGTGGGCCGGGTACAGTAGTGCACACCTGTAATCCCAGTACTTTGGAGGCCAAGGCAGGAGGATCGTTGGAGGCCAGGAGTTTGAGACTAGCCTGGGCAACATAGGGAGACCCCATTTCTACAAAAAAAAAGAAAAGAAAAGAAAAGAAAGAAAGAAAAGAAAAAAAGAATATAACCACATGCCTGTGGTCCCAGCTGCTTGGGAGGCTGAGGCGGGAGGACCACTTGAGCCTGAGAGGTTGAGGCTGCTGTGAGCAGCGATTGCACCTCTGCACTCCAGCCTGGGCAAGAGAGCAGGACTCTGTCTCAAAAATAAATAAATAAATAAATAAATAAATAAATAAATAAAGCACCAACTCACCCTCCACCCCCTCCCCATCCTTTCCCAGGGAAATGAGTTCAGTGCCAGGAACCACAGTCCCCGCCTGCTGACAACCTTTAAGGTTTAATAACTCCCTTCCGAGATGGTTTAAAGGCCAGCCCTGCTGGCAGCCAAAGGCAGGGGCCTCTTGGGGGCCTCCTGGAGATTAAATGAGATGGTGGATATGAAAGCCCTCCACCAGGTATGAAATCGCATATAAATATTCCCGGTAATTTATGTACATTTCTCTCTGCCTGAGCTCCCAGGAGTCGCAACGGAAGGGACTACTCCGTTTCCAGCCGCGGCCTCAGCGCCCCCGTGCGGCCGCCGGTGGACACAGCACCCAGGGCGGGCCTTGCCTGAGAGGTGCGGGTTGGAAGCTTCGCTGCAACCCTGAGAGGCGGGAGAGAGGCGACAGCACACCCCCCACCCCCAACACATGCACACACGTGCATGCACACACACAGAGCATTAGAAACCAGGAAACCAAGGCTCGAAAGATCACCGCTAGGCATTGAAGGAGGTGCTATGGATCCCAGGGATGGGCCCTTCGGTGACGATGACCACAACGGGCATCCGTGAGGCTGTAAGGGGAACTCCTGAAGTCCCTGGACCCCAGCCCAACTCTTCCTCCAGCCTCTTCTTCCCGACCCCCGGCCCCAGACCCTCCTTAGCTCTGCCACACTGAACTTCCCACCAATTCTCATAAACACCCGGCATTCTCCCGACCCTGGGCTGACGTCAGCTCCCTCCCTCCTTCTGTCTGCAAGTCCTTCTCCTGGCAAGCTGCTGCGCACCCCTCCCGGAGGCAACACACTGTGTCCCCTCCTCCACGAAGCCTTCCAGGACTCCCTCAGGAGGAATTAGACCCCTAGCCTCTGGGCACCCTCCACAGCTTGTTATGGGATCCCAGCAGTCATGAGTGTTTGGAGCTGGAACCGCATTTTGCTTATTCCCAGGCCCAGCCCAGTGGCTGCCTTAGAGTAGGAGCTCAATCGATGTTCACCACGTGAACAGAATGGACTGAATGGGAGAAAATCCTGGAGGCTGGGAGGTTTTCTCAGCCATGTGCCATGCCAGCCCTCTGCCCACCTGCAAGCTGGGGCATTGGGGTTTTCTTGACCGATCCTGGTCCTCTTTCCAATGTGTCCCTGAAAACTGAAGAGAAAACTCTAAACCATTCGGCCTTCAGGAGTGGCCGGGGCGGGGCTGCTGGAGGGAGGAGGGGAGGCCATGCGCCTTCTGAGGCCCTCTCTACCCAGAGCCAGCAGAGTGAGGGAAGGGAAGGAGGGGAAAGTGTTAGACTGTACCCTGCAGCTCCAGACATGCCCTCCGTGCCTCTCCAGCTTCCAATCACGCTGCAACACCCTGCTTCAGACCCTCCCTTCCACCTCTTGACAATGAGAATAGCCCTCACCGTCCTGCAGCCGCCAGCGTTGGACATTCCAGCCCACCAATGGCCAGAATGACCATAACAGGCAGCCTGAGCCCTCCTGTCCTCGAGTCCGGGGCTTTCCTCTCCTGCAGGATCCCCCCTGGGCCTTGGAGAGTTTCATTTCGTGTGTGTATGGCATTCACCAGGGAGGCTCATGTCCAGGGCAGCATCCTCTCAGGGTCTCAGGCTGTGGCGCTCAGGGCCAGGGCTCTGCCAGCCTTGGTCTCTGACAGTCCCCGACCACTCCAGGACATTTGGGGCTCATCCTCCCATGGAGCAGGGAAGTGTGCCCTCTTGGCGCCTTGCCTCACTTTTAGTGGCTGTGGATTATTTTGCTATTTGTCCCCCTTGGGGAGCTGGAGGTCTTTGGTACTTGAACAAATGTGCCATTGTGTTTTGCTACTACACATCTATGGTCCCTTAAATTATACAACTCAAGAGGGCGAACATCTGTCTCCCTGGGATCGCTGCCAAAAGGGAGGTGCAGCTCCTCCTTCTATCCCTGTCCTTGTCCTGTTGGGCCTGCAGTGAGGTGAGAAGCACCAGTCATTCATTCAACAAATAGTTTTTGGACCTACTACATGCCAGGCACTGCTTCGGGCACATCAATGCCTCCTTCTAGCTCTCCCTGAATTCCTCCCTCCATCCACCCCTCCATATAGTGAGTGATCTCAGATGCCGCATCCAGCCGGATCATCCTGCAGTGTTAGCACTGAGCTCTTACTGTACAGATGGGGACTGCACTTAGAGAGTTATCGACAGAATACTGAGCCCTGTCCTTGCCTTCAGGGAAAAGTGGTAAGGTGGGGCATAGTGGTTCACACCTGTCATCCTAGCACTTTGGGAGCTCGAGGCAGGAGGATCCCTTGAGCCCAAGAGTTCAAGGCCAGCCTGGGCGACCTACGGAGACCGTGTCTCTAAAAAAGTTTTAAAAAATTAAAAATAGGCCGGGCGCGGTGGCTCTAGCCTGTAATCCCAGCACTTTGGGAGGCCGAGACGGGCGGATCACGAGGTCAGGAGATCGAGACCATCCTGGCTAACACGGTGAAACCCCGTCTCTACTAAAAAA
>NW_012098097.1:6951678-6954481 GCF_000951045.1 Mandrillus leucophaeus
AGTGTACCCAATAAAAGTTCGAAGTTGCAGGAATGGGTAATAGTGTTTTCTGTTTGTGCAGAGGGGCAGTGCTGGAGGTGGGTGCTGACTGTCCCTTGCGTGCTGCTTACTGCTTGAGTGTATTTGCATGTGGACTGAGTCACATTTGTTTTTTGTGATACAATTTAATTCCTGATTCTGGTCTCCGGTAGCTGTCAAGATCAAGAAAAATAAGGACAATGTGAAGTTTAAAGTTCGATGTAGCAGATACCTTTACACCCTGGTCATCACGGACAAAGAGAAGGCAGAGAAACTGAAGCAGTCCCTGCCCCCTGGTGAGTGAGCCTGAAGTCACTTCAGGGGCGGGTGGGGTTTGGGAGGTTGCTGTGTGTGGCCGTCTTGTATCTTGTTTTGAATCCCTCCCAGATTTCAGGGCCCATTTTATGGTCTTAAGAATCTGCTCTTGCTCTTGGGAGTGTGAGGAATAGTTGTGATTCTCAGATTATATACAGTAGCAGAAATCCTTTCCTTAGCCAAAAGAGAGGTTAGAGCTCATTTAGTGCTGTTCATGTCCTTCGAGGCTGGTGCTGGTACTGATAATCCCCATTTTTTACAGGGAACAGATTGAATATAATAGACCAAGTCGTTTTATCAGACACTAAACCAAAACTTCCCTGGTGGATCTAATTTCTGAACCTTGTGTGCTCTCTTTAGCTTAAGTACAAAATCTAGACAAGCAGCAGCAACTCAGATGTGTCTTCTGGATGGCTTACTTTTGTCTCTTTTCCTCTAGGTTTGGCAGTGAAGGAACTGAAATGAACCAGACACACTGATTTGAAGTGTATTAAAATACTAAAAATCCTAAGTGTCTTTCGTCTTTGAGGATGGGAAAGGAAAATATGCTACCTGGTAGTGGCTTCTGGTGGGAACAGGACACGGGTCCTGTTGCTGCCTCCCTGCATCCTGATCTTTTTTTGAGATGGAGTCTTGCTCTGCCGCCCAGGCTGGAGCACAGTGACACGATCTCAGCTCACTACCACCTCCGCCTCCTGGGTTCAAGCGATTCTCCTGCCTCAGCCTCCCGAGTAGCTGGGATTATAGGCATGCATCACCACACCAAGCTGATTTTTGTGTTTTTAGTAGAGACAGGGTTTCACTGCCCACCTCAGCCTCCCAGAGTGCTGGGATTACAGGCATGAGCCCCCGTGCCCAGCGCATCCCTAATCTTGAACATGATCTCAGTGGGCAAATGAGGCCATCTGTTTTCAGCCCAAGTTTGAAAATAAGGAGATGTGGGGAGGCCGTGATGTTTCGAAACAGCACGTGGGGTTAAACATACTGGCAGATGTGGGAGCGACGGTGGGGCATGCCGTTCAAACAGGTCCCAAAATGGGGGCAACATGGTGTAGCACATCTGCCACTCGCTAACTTGACTGACTGGAAGAAATGACTACACTTTTGCCCGTTTCCTCAGTTGCAAAACAGCCACATTCACACCTCTTTCACTGGCTTGCTGTAAGGGTACTGGGATGTGGGGGGACACGGTGGAGGGAGGTGCACGGGTCGGAGTGGCCACCAGGTGGTGCTGTGCCACAGCGGACAGCCCCACTGGAACTGAGTCTGCCTTTTAAAGTGTGGTGTACAGTGCACTTGGTATTGTGTTAGGCATTTAAACGCACTCAGGTTGTGAGGTGTAAGTGCCAGTCTTTGAATATCTGTAGGGACTGTGAGGGGGTGAGGTGGTTTTGAGTCTGGTTGGGGGTCTTGTTTCCTCTGGGAGAGGGTGGGTACGTCGGCCCTCAGCCCCAGGTGTGGCACTGTGGGCAACTTTCAGCCTTCCCCATTCTGTAAACATTTCAGATTCCCAAGGAAGAGTGAGTGTTTACCACGTGGGTTTTCTTTGTTCCCAGCACATCCTCCAGAGATTCGTCCCAGCTCCTAGGAGACAGGCCATGAAGGGGTGTGTCCAGCCTTGTGTAGAGAAGGCCGCCTTTCATACAGTGCCTCCCAGCCCTGGCTTGTGACTCAGAGTCATCTGGGGCCCGTGGCCAGGGCTGACTGGAGGTTGTGATTGCAGTGGTCTGGGGCATAGGTGTGTTTCCAAGCTCTCAGGTGGACACTGCCTTGCTGGGGCTTCAGCAAGGCCCTAAGTGCTGCGTAACAGGTGAATGAGGGGGGCGGGGATGGACTACAGCTGCTGGTTTGCTGACTTCTGCAACTCCCTGCTGAGCCTCTGGGAGGTCTGTCCCTGTTCTGGCTCAGCTTTTTGACACCTCTCTGGGTCAGCAGGCCTCCGGGGAAGCAGCTAGAATGGTCGTTGTCTGGCTGGGGGCAGGTGGGCTGAGCAGGTTTGGATATTCCAGGCTGCATTCCGGTGGCTGTGGGAATAGCCCTGAGGGAGAGCCTTCACAGTTTTTTTCTTCCAGTGCCATGTGCAGGCCTCCAGCCTCCTGGGGCTCCCCTGTACTGGGTTCAAAGTCAGTCCTCTGTGACCACCCACTGCCTAGGAGGCAGGCCCTTCCCACTTGGGGGGCCTCTGAGGGCAGGGGCTATAAAGGCCATTACCAGAGCCCTACCCGAAGAGTCCACTTTCCCCAGCAACTGCAGGGACTGAGTCAAGAGACCAAGACCTTTTAAAATGAGGTTTTCACCCAAAGAAGTTCCCTCCCCTGCCACAGTCTCCAAGCTGATCGTCTGGCTTCTGCAGTTCTCCGGCTCCCCTCTCGTGTTCTGGAACTTTCTTGCTTCCCCTTCCACCGGTCCTAGTCCCTGATCTCACAGGGTCCTGTTCCCTCTGCACAGAGGCCTCCCCCAGCACCTCCCT
>NW_012098097.1:6954531-6957076 GCF_000951045.1 Mandrillus leucophaeus
AAAAAGAGTGGTACACATGTATGAAAAGTGAAACACCTCCATGCAGCCTACGGAGAAGTGATTGCGAGGAACCACTGTATGAGTGGCAAGCGACATAAGTCAGGGGTGAAGGATCCTGCCTGAAAAAGGGGAGGCGGGAGCTGAGCTCGGAAGGACCAGTGGCATTTGGCATCAGAGTGGACAGCAGAGCGAATACCTGGAGGGCGGAAAGTGCCCCGCACATGAAGAGGCCTCTCGGCTTGGCTGAATGGGTGGTTGCTTGTGGAGGAGCAGTGGGGTAGAAAAGACCAGAAAGGCATCGCCTAAGATGGGAAGGGCTGGCAAAGCCAGGCTCTAAGGTATAGGAAAGTCCTCAGGTCAGAGCTGAAGCACTCATGATTCTCAGATGGGATCCAACCTTTAGGCATCTAAAATTAGGCTTTTGCCAATTAACTTTTCCCACTGCTGGAACCCTGACACATTTACAGTTGCAGAGACATCGTTCAGCTTCTTTAAAAGACTCTTCAGTGCTATTACAGTGTTTTGTGATCTCTCTGCAGCAAGGTCTATTGGTTCCTGTATCTCCAGCACCCCCAGGAAGGTGCTCAGCCTGAGCTTGTTAATGGAAGGGCAGGAGGGAGGAAGAAAGGAACGTAAGTTAAATAAGTTCTAAGTAAAGCTCGCGGCAAAGTGCTCTTTCTCTTCAGGAGGGCTGCTCTGTAATAATAAGCACGAAGCAATTACATTCTGCCATGTGGTTATTAAATTTGGGGGAAACAAATATAATAAAATGTAGACATTTGTAGAGAGGTTGGAAATAAAATAAAAGTGGAGGATAAAAATAAAATCGATAACCACACGTTGCTAAGAGCCTAACCTGAAGGATGTTATGGGGGAGAAAGGAAGGCTGCCCTCCCCAAACTGCCCAAGCCTCCCCAAGAAGTGGCTGGTGCCTGGACTGGGGAATCTGCCCAGCAGGGGTTCAAGTCCTGAGTCCACCTCTCCCCTCTGGGGCGGTGGTGAGAGCCGACAACAGCAGGAGAACTCCCACTGCTGCACCATCAGCCCTAGAGGTGAGACACTTAGCCAGGGGCAGCCCTGCGACAGCTGTTGGAAGTATTATTATTATTATTTTTGCTAGAGATGGGTGTGGGGGGGGGGCCTTACTAGGTTGCCCAGGCTGGTCTCGAACTCCTGGTCTCAAGCGATCCACCGGCCTCGGCCTCCCCCAATGCTGGGGTTATAGGCGTGAGCTACCGCGCCCGGCCTTAACTTGCTTTCATTGTACACCAATTCCTAAAGGAACTGGAAGCAGCAGGCAGGAACGCTCCCTCTTATGGAAAGAAGATCCCAGGACCCTGGTCATGACAGGTTCAGGTCCCAAAAAGGAGACTGGAAGAAGAAAACGTGAGGCGCCAGAACAAGAGGTTCTACAAGGTGCACACGATGGTCTCTGCCATTAAATGAAGAATTCTCTGTGCAGATGTCCCGTGCACAGGTCCAGTGAAAGCCGTGGAGAATAAGCGCTAACTCTTCGAACTGAATCTGAACTAAAACCCAGCAAAGCCAGGCTAGGGTTGGGAGGTTGCGAGGGAAGACAGGAAGTGGTGGATGGGGAAGAGGCGGGGGTCATAGAAGGAAGGGATGGGGAGGAGTGGGAGGAGGAAGTCGGAGGCAGGGCGGCAACCAGGATGGTCCATTCCATTCTTGGAGCTGCACTGTTGACCTCGACCACGAGGGGGCAGGGCTGCTGAAATTGGAAGTGCCAACGCCTACATGAGTCTTGACCCTCGGCAGGCACCGTATCCAGTTTCCTCCGTTGGGAGGGTTTAACTGCCCGGAAACGGAAGTCTCGTCCTTTTTCGTCCTTTTACTCGGTCGCTGCTGGCTGTGAGTGTCTCTCGAGTGGTACGCGGGTGAGAAGGGTAATCTGGGGCAATCCACTGCCAGGTGAAATCTGGGGACCCCAGGTCCACGTGGAGGGTGTCGGGGAGGAGAAAGGGAGTGCGATGGGGGCGATATTTCGGGGGAGGGCGGGAAAGCGGGGTTGACTGCCAGCCCCCGCGCCGTGTTAACGCCAAGGACTGTTTCCTGCAGGTCCCGGTCCGCGCCAGCTCCCTGCGCGCCTTGTCGCCATGGTGAGTACGGTCCCTGCCTGGCGCCTTCCCGGTGTGGGTTCGTGGGATCCGGGGCGAGGGCAAGAGAGCCTCCCCAGGGCCTCCGGAGGCCGGGAGGAGCTGGTGGACTGGACCGTCACCGGAAGACGTGTCTCTTTGCTGTCTGTTTACCCGCTTCCTTTGTGTTGCAGCCTCGGAAAATTGAGGAAATCAAGGACTTTCTGCTCACAGCCCGACGAAAGGATGCCAAATGTAAGTGGTTGCTCCGAAGGTTCAAGATGACCGGTGCCTACCCTGGCACCGCTCCGGTAGCGTCTTCCCCGGAATGGCTGGCAGGAGACGGGTTAGGCTATCTGGGCGTGTGCCTGGCCCTCTGGGACCAGTGGTTTCATCGTATTTCCCATGAGAAAGACCTGTAGGGGGCACGTTGAGGCCCTGGAATTCTAGGA
>NW_012098097.1:6957941-6959654 GCF_000951045.1 Mandrillus leucophaeus
TTCGATGGATAGGTGCCAATCTCTGCTACCCACTTAAAGTTTTACACCAAGTGTGAGAGAGGTAGTTGTGTTATCCCTTTGTGATACTTGAAGATTTGGGGGCTTGTGTTTGATAGGTCTTGAGTTATGTTGTTACTTTAACCCAGAGTCATATTTTTTCAGCTGTATGAAAGAGAATCAGGTCACATGTGGAAGTGGGGTTGCATGGGACAGGCCTGTTAAGGTGGGTGAAGACACCAGGTAATGCTCCGTGCCAGTGATGGTGCCAGATGGTGGTTGGTGTCCAGGGAGAGCCTTTCAGTGAGTTGGGGGTAGGCAGGGATGGGGGTCATATTTGTGTCCCCATTACCCAAAACAGGCTGTCACCTTTGAGGTGGTGACCACCTGTGGGAACAAATAGCATCTGGTGGGAATGATGTCTGTTTGCCAGTGTTTTGTATAAAGAGATGAGGTTATCAGGTTAGTTTTATTTCAGGCCATATGGGGTCACTGCCTAGTTCAAAGCCCAACTCTACCAGTAGATAACTTACCCTTCTGAGCAAGTTAAACATGACACCACCCTTTGCTTGTGTTTAAAAAGGGTGGTGGTCCGGGCGTGATGGCTCATGCCTATAATTCCAGCACTTTGGGAGGCCAAAGCGGGCAGATCGTTTGAACCAGGAGTTCAAGACCAATCTGGGCAACATGGCAAAACCCCATTTCTACCAAAAATTTAAAAATTAACCGGTCATGGTGGCACACGCCTGCAGTCCCAGCTACTCAGGAGGCTGAGGCAGGAGAATCAGTTGGACCTGGGAGGTGGAGGTTGCAGTGAGCTGAGATCGTCCTACTGCACTCCATCCTGGGTGACAGAGCGAGACTGTCTCACACAAAAAATTGGGAACCTGGATTTTAGATGATGCGGCTTTAAAGGTAGGGGTCACAGTCCCCTGGAGATAGTGAAGTGTCAGTAGCTGTTGAAAAAACTTTTGAAATTGTTAATATTAATTTTTAATGTGTAATAGGCATAGCATAAAATTCACCATTTACACTGGGTATGGTGGTTCCCATCTGTAATCCCAGCACTTTGGGAGGCTGAGGTAGATGGATGAGACTAGCCTGGGCATCATAGTGAGACCCTGTCTTTACAAAAGAAAAAAGTTAGCCAGGCGTGTGCCTGTGGTCTTAGCTACTCAGGAGGCTGAGGTAGCGATTGCTTGAACCCAGGAGATTGAGGCTGCAGTGGGCCGTGATTATGCTGCTGCATTCCTGGCTGGACAACAAAGCATAATTGTACAGTTCAGTGGCATTCAGTAAATTCACATTGTTGGGAAGCTGCCACCATCACCACCCATCTCTAGAACTTCATCTTCCCAAACTGAAACTCCCTCTGTTAAACACCAGCTCCCAATTCTTCCCAGTCCCTGGCAACCACCTTCCAGTTTGTCCCTGAATGTGACTGCTCTGGATACCCCATACAAGTGGAGTCTGCTATTGCATATTTGACCTTTTGTGGCTGGCTTCTTTCTCTTCAGAGTTCTCCAGCATGTGTCAGCATTGCCTTCTTTTTCTTTTTTTTGAGGTGGAGTCTCACTGTTGCCCAGGCTGGAGTGCAGTGGTGCAATTTTGGCTCACCTCAGGCTCCGCCTCCCGGGTTAACACCATTCTCCTGCCTCCCCCTCCTGAGTAGCTGGGATTACAGGTGCCCACCACCATGCCCGGCTAATTTTTTTT
>NW_012098097.1:6963414-6966394 GCF_000951045.1 Mandrillus leucophaeus
CAACATGGTGTAGCACATCTGCCACTCGCTAACTTGACTGACTGGAAGAAATGACTACACTTTTGCCCGTTTCCTCAGTTGCAAAACAGCCACATTCACACCTCTTTCACTGGCTTGCTGTAAGGGTACTGGGATGTGGGGGGACACGGTGGAGGGAGGTGCACGGGTCGGAGTGGCCACCAGGTGGTGCTGTGCCACAGCGGACAGCCCCACTGGAACTGAGTCTGCCTTTTAAAGTGTGGTGTACAGTGCACTTGGTATTGTGTTAGGCATTTAAACGCACTCAGGTTGTGAGGTGTAAGTGCCAGTCTTTGAATATCTGTAGGGACTGTGAGGGGGTGAGGTGGTTTTGAGTCTGGTTGGGGGTCTTGTTTCCTCTGGGAGAGGGTGGGTACGTCGGCCCTCAGCCCCAGGTGTGGCACTGTGGGCAACTTTCAGCCTTCCCCATTCTGTAAACATTTCAGATTCCCAAGGAAGAGTGAGTGTTTACCACGTGGGTTTTCTTTGTTCCCAGCACATCCTCCAGAGATTCGTCCCAGCTCCTAGGAGACAGGCCATGAAGGGGTGTGTCCAGCCTTGTGTAGAGAAGGCCGCCTTTCATACAGTGCCTCCCAGCCCTGGCTTGTGACTCAGAGTCATCTGGGGCCCGTGGCCAGGGCTGACTGGAGGTTGTGATTGCAGTGGTCTGGGGCATAGGTGTGTTTCCAAGCTCTCAGGTGGACACTGCCTTGCTGGGGCTTCAGCAAGGCCCTAAGTGCTGCGTAACAGGTGAATGAGGGGGGCGGGGATGGACTACAGCTGCTGGTTTGCTGACTTCTGCAACTCCCTGCTGAGCCTCTGGGAGGTCTGTCCCTGTTCTGGCTCAGCTTTTTGACACCTCTCTGGGTCAGCAGGCCTCCGGGGAAGCAGCTAGAATGGTCGTTGTCTGGCTGGGGGCAGGTGGGCTGAGCAGGTTTGGATATTCCAGGCTGCATTCCGGTGGCTGTGGGAATAGCCCTGAGGGAGAGCCTTCACAGTTTTTTTCTTCCAGTGCCATGTGCAGGCCTCCAGCCTCCTGGGGCTCCCCTGTACTGGGTTCAAAGTCAGTCCTCTGTGACCACCCACTGCCTAGGAGGCAGGCCCTTCCCACTTGGAGGGCCTCTGAGGGCAGGGGCTATAAAGGCCATTACCAGAGCCCTACCCGAAGAGTCCACTTTCCCCAGCAACTGCAGGGACTGAGTCAAGAGACCAAGACCTTTTAAAATGAGGTTTTCACCCAAAGAAGTTCCCTCCCCTGCCACAGTCTCCAAGCTGATCGTCTGGCTTCTGCAGTTCTCCGGCTCCCCTCTCCTGTTCTGGAACTTTCTTGCTTCCCCTTCCACCGGTCCTAGTCCCTGATCTCACAGGGTCCTGTTCCCTCTGCACAGAGGCCTCCCCCAGCACCTCCCTGTTTGACTTCCGATTGTCCTTCAGCTCATGTCACTGTCCTTTGGGAAACCCCGATGCCCACATTCCATCTCCTCCCTACAGCAGGGACTCTGGCATTTCCAAGGGCTGTAATCGCTGTTTGGAGGATGCAAGTCCACCTCACCTCACCTACTAGGTTGTAGACGCCGTGCAGGCGGGAACGTGTGTTTCATCCATTACTCTAGCTTCTAGAACAGAACATGCTCAAGAAAATTTGTTGAAAGACACCCCAATGAGAGAAGAACGGCTTTTTCCAACTTCCCGTGCCCCTCAGCTTTGGACTCCTGCAGGGCCCCAGAACTGTGGGATCACGGCCACGAGGAGAGGCCCCGAGGCCAGGACTCCCTCTAATGGATACAGGGCCCTTGAGCACGGGGTGACTGGAGCCCCACCCCCCAGCAGCCACGTGTGTTTACCAGCCTTTTCAGCCTGCCGGCATCCACCTGGTTCCTTCAGTCAGAACCCTAGGAGCCCCACCCCCATCCTCCGGGGGTTCCTTTCTCACCTACATCTCTGCCGGGGTCGCTATGCACCCCTCAGGCTGGCTCCGCAGTGCGGTCTCTACACCCAATCTGCCTCGACCCCATCACTCCACCCTACCTACCCCTGACCCCTACTTGTCCTTTAGCCTGCGCTCCTCCCTCCGCTGGCCAGTCACGCCAAGCAGTTTGTGGTTACAGGATGGGTGGGGGCCTCTGTATGTGTGCAGAGTACTGAGGGCCCAGGGACGCAAGGCTCCCCAGTGGGCAACCTCCCCTGCCTTTGCTTTTCCCCAGAGCCCCTCCTGGCCTGCGTTCGGCATCTTCTCGGGTACTGTCATCACCCTCTGCAGTGCCTGCGCTCGGGGTGAGGGTTTTTGTCGGCTGTTGTTACATCACCGATGTAACAGTGCCTGGCACTTAGTAGGTGCTCAACAAATGTGTTGTTGCATGCGCTTCGGTCTCCCCGAATGCTCGTCCCTTCCGGGCGCTCATCACTCTCCTACCTTCCCCACTACACAGCTCGAAGGCCCCTCTTCCAGGAAGCTCACCCTGTCCCATTTGCCAGGAAGAATCAAGCAATTTTTCTCAGTCCTTAGGACACCTTGTCCTCACTCAGGCGCGCGGCAAGCAGCTTCAGTGAGTCGTTGGGGCAGATGCACCGGGAGCTCCCAAGGGCAGGGACCGCGTCTTATTTCTCTTTTTAAGTCCACAGGGCTTGCACAATAGATACCCAAAAAATGATTGAGAGTGAATTTAGAATGAGTGACCGAGTGGCTGAAGTTTGCCTCCTTCCGTTCCCAGTCTGTCGGTTACTTACCCTGTGACAAACCTTTGGGACGGGCAGTCGCCCCTCTCTGGCCTGTGACTGCTGGCTGCCCCCACTGACACCTTATACCCTTGATCTGATCATAAATAAGCAGCAGCTCGGGGACGTCGAGACTGAAACCGATTTAGAGACTTCTGGGAGCTTTTTTCACGTCCCTCCTTCTATCCGGCCAGGACAGATCCCCGCCCAGAACTGGGACTGCAATCGCGGCAGGGCGGGGCGGGGC
>NW_012098097.1:6968019-6968937 GCF_000951045.1 Mandrillus leucophaeus
TGAGCCAAGATCGCGCCACTGCACTCCAGCCTGGGCGACAGAGCGAGACTCCATCTCAAAAAAAAAAAAAAAAGAAAGAAAGAGAGTTGCAGAATTGCGAGGACAAGATTGTCTTGTGCTGCGTCTGTCCAGGTCCTTGCATTGGTGCGTTAGAGCCTGTGTTCGGCCCTCAGCCACCTTTTTCTTGATTGGCACATCACTGCTATTACAACAATTCCTGGGAGTGTCTGAGCAGTTTTTAAAGTGGTTAGAACAAGGCATTTGGCGAGTACATGGAGTGGTAACTACTCCTGGGAAGGGGTTGTCTCACAGCAGCCAGATGGTAATGCATTGCCACTGCTAGTACATAACCAGAGTGGTGCACAATTCAAACCCCACGCAGCTGAACTTGAGGTACATGTTAGAGCTGTTTCTGGTCTGAGCTGTGATCCTGAGATACAACTTGGCAGCAGGAAAGAACCCAGAAAATAGATTCCACATAAATTCAAGGAAAGGCCTGGGTGCGCGTTGTGTGCAGTGGCTGGAGGCATCCTGAAGAACAAGCTCTGTCTTACTGGCCCAGAACGTCATCTCACATGCGGAGACGTGATTTCCAGGAGTGGAGTGCTGAAAAGCACTCAGTCCCAGCAGACAGCCCATCTCCTTTATCGCTGCTTCCATCCTTTTAAAAAAAGATAATAGGCTGGGCATGGTGGCTCACGCCTGTAATCCCAGCATTTTGGGAGGCCAAGGCTGGCGGATCACGAGGTCAAGAGATCAAGACCATCCTGGCCAACATGGTGAAGCCCCATCTCTACTAAAAATGCAAAAAATTAGCTGGGTGTGGTGGCGCACTCCTGTAATCCCAGCTACTCCAGGAGGCTGAAGCAGGAGAATTGCTTGAACCTGGGAGGCGGAAGTTGCAGGGAGCCGAGATTG
>NW_012098097.1:6973052-6982781 GCF_000951045.1 Mandrillus leucophaeus
CATGCAGGCGGCGCGCGTGGACTACATCGCTCCCTGGTGGGTCGTGTGGCTGCACAGCGTTCCGCACCTCGGCCTGCGCCTGCAGCCCGTGAACAGCACCTTCAACCCGGGCGACGAGAGTTACCAGGAGGTGAGTTCGCGCCGCCTCAGACCCCAGCCACGCGCTCCCCAAGTCCCCGCACTACCCCCTCTCCCCTCGAGAGCCTGCACTTTCCCACGTGCCTCTCAGACCCCTTCTCTCCCCGCGCAGCCCTTTCCCGTCTCCCCTCTCCCCTTCTCCCCCACCCTCCCAGGCCCGTGGCCCGCGTCCCCTCCTGTCTGGGAACCTGGGGACCCAGAAGACTGAAGAGATCAGAGTGAAGCGGGCGTGGGGAAGGGAAGGAGGGGCGCGAAACCGCCTGCAGGGACAGGGGCTGAACGCCGAGCGGGCAGGTTGGCGCGGGGTAGGGATAGGGGCATTCGTGTCGGGGTAATCCTGGCGCTCGAGGTGCGGGGATGCTGAGGGGGTGCCCCGGCGTTTTCGACCTTCTGGAGATTCCAAGATGGGGCGCTCTCTTTCCGAGGCTAAGTGGCCTGGGAAAGTTTGGCAGAAACTAAGTAGTCTCCCGAGTCGGTCTCCGCAGCACCCCTCCTCCCCAGTCCTGGCCTGCAGGGTGGGAGTCCCAGCTGGAAGGCTGCAGGGCTGGGGGAAGCGGCGTGGGTCACTTCCCCTCTAGCGCAGAGAACCCACAGCTGCTTGTGCTTGTTCCAGGGAAGGAAGGTGGCCTCCCTCGGCCCATCTCACATTGTCGTCCTGAGGACCCCCTTGCATTGACAGCCTCTCTGTGTCCCCTGGTCCTAGACTGGCCCGTTCCTGTTCCCCCACACCCCTCTCCCCACCCCACCACACCTTCTAAGCCCTGAATTTCTGGCCTAGGGCAGCCACTCCCGGCTTCCCCGCCCTTTCCCTACTCTGCTGGCCCTTGGCGGGATTCTGCACCCCACAGACAGGGCCAGGGCTCCCCCAGACCTCCCTACCCAGACAAACAAAGCTGCAGAATCTCCCAGCCTGTCTCAGGTCTGGTCACGCCTGCTCTGGCCCCAGTGGCCCACCTGTATCAGTTCCGTGTGTTAGGTCAAAGATTCTGGGGCCAGTGGCCCAGGATGGGGTCCATTTGTTCAGAGCCAGGCGCCCATCTCAGGACTTTGACCCCCGGTGGCCTCTCCCTGTGTCAAGTTCTTCAGATACGGGACAGGTCGGAGCAAAGCAGGGCCTCTTGGAGGGAATCCTGATCCAGTGTGAGGTGCCCAAGTGCCAGTGACAGGGAGTCTAATAATAACCCCTGGCGACCCGGCTGCCATCAGGCCCAGGCAGATGGTGCCTGCCCTACCAGAGGGAGGGGGAGCATCAGGACCCCTTCCTGGGGTTCAGTGGGCACTCGCGAGCAAGATGGCAATCAGTGGGCACACCCGCCCTCCCTCCCCCGGACCCTAGCCTGTGGGAGTCCGTGTTCCCTGAGAATGTGACTGCCTGGGGATAGCTCCAGGGAATCTTCCTCTCCCAGAGAATGCATGAAAAGAGGCGGATATGATTTCAGAGACAGCTGTGTGTGTGTGTGTGTGTGTGTGTGTGTGTGTGTGTGTGTGTCCCCATCCCACACCCTGTGCCCCAGATCCCACACCCAGGGTCTCCAGCCACAGTTTTCTCCTCTCCACTGGAGGAAATCTAAACTTCTCATTGGTCAGGAAGATCCCTTGGTGGGGCAGGGATGATAAGGGGACTCCCTCAACCTACTGGCCCCAGAGACAGTTCCTATCTGCCCAGCAGCTGTGGCTGGTGGAGCCTGGGCCTGCCCACAGCCCCCTCAGTCCCATGGACAGGTGGCAGTTGAGCCAGAGGAACCTACTTCCAACCTCTGCCCCTCCTCCCAGGATTCCAGCCCCGGCTCACTTTGTGCTGGGCATCAAATGGTTCCAGAGGGTGTCCCTTCCCATCGGCCACTGCTCCTGGGCAGCTGACACCGGCCCTGCCCACTGGCTCCTGGTCCCGCTCACCCCTCCCCACCACCCAGATCGCTGAGTAGGAGATGAGCGTGGTGGGCCAGGGCCGGAAGTCTGGCTCTGGGTGTTATTTAAGGCGGCTCCTATTTTGGTAAGTTCCCCTGTTGTGACCACAGGTCTCTCCTGGATGTCTTCTTTCCTCCTGAGCACCAGTCACTAACAGAGTCAGGTGGACCGTCAGTCATCCCAGTTCTCAGCAAGCTTGACTGGGGCAAGTGCCGTGCCAGGCGTGGGGTGACCATGGTAACCAAGGCAGCAGGTCTTCAGGAGGAATTCCTGGGGATTCTCCGCGGCTGGGCTCTGGGCTCAGAGCTGTGGCAGACACCGCGCAGTTTGAGGTGGGGGCTCTGCCCTCCAGTTGGCTGGGGTGGATTCCCAGTTCTTTCCGTGTGTGACCACTGGTAGGTGTCTTAACCTCTCTGAGCCTTGCTCCCTTCATCTGCAAGAATTAGATGAGATATTCCACTTATCATGCCTAGTACAGAGAGCTCATACCACATAACAGGAGCTGGTGACGCAGATCGTTTAATGGAGTGGCTGTGAGGTTTAGCAGTGTGTCAGGACAGTACCCTGTGGGGGGATGGAGAGGAAGGAGATCTCTTCCACAGACTCTGATCGGGGGAGACTGAACAAAACGCCTGCAGAAAGGGCTTCAGCTCATGCCCCACATGTTCAAATGCACAGTGCTGGCTGGTGGTACAATGTGTGTGTGCGGTGGGGGCTGGTGCGTGTGCATCAGAGACTAAGCAAGGTTGGAAACAGGCAGGTGCTGGCCTCGTGGGATGTGGGTGGTGCATGGGATTTCAAAGGCAAGGGGGTTCTTGGAAGTGCAGAGATGGTGAAGAGCAGGTCACCTGGTGAGCTGGGATTTCCTGAGCAAATTCAGTGTTCCAGAACCTTCCTCAGGAGGTAGGGGCTCTCACTCACTTTCTGGGGTCTTTAGGAGCTGTGGAAGCCCCCAGTCCTCCTGACAGTTGATCCTCACCCCTTTTCCTGCAGTGAACTTGAGCCCAAGTCCTCACAAAGGCCACTTGGCCTGTGTCACCAACCTTGTGGGGAGGCTACCCTCCGGTCAGCAGAGTCATGAGAGGTTAGCACCAAGGCAGAGCTGTGGATGAGGGCGCCCTGGCCCTGGCCAGGTTATAGCCACCCGGCTCTGGGCTGCCAGATGTGGCTGTGTCTGGAAGGAAATCAGCCTAGACCTGCAGCCCGAGTCTTCTCACCTTTGACAGATGAGGGGGATTGGATTTGGAGATGATTCCTACTCCAAAGAGTTGGTAAAAGGACTGACGAGTTCATGGATTATGAAGCCTGCGGCCAGTGCCTGGCACACCGGAAACTGCCACAATCGCTGCTTGGGAAGGAGAAGACTGCAGCCGGCCAGGTGTCCATTGGGCGGTGTTGGGGACAAGGGAATGGGCACCTGGTACTGAATCCAGCACTGTCTCTCTGAGCAAATGAACGAGGCACTTCAGTGTCCTTGCCTGGGCATGAGCGCCACCATCACCATCCAGCCAGCCCCTCAGGAGAGACCGGATGCTGATGAGCTCAGTACTTGAAACATCTTAGTAAGCTCCCACAGGCTGTGCAAATGTTAGTTATTGCTACTGTCAACAGGCAGGTGGCCACACGTGTGCTTCCTGTTCCAGCTTCCCTTGCCCGGGATCAGCCGACCAGCCGCTCTTTCAGGACATGTGTTAGGAGGCAGAGGATGTTGTTTAATTTTTTGTACATGGGCATGTATTTCCATGCGTTTTCTCTTTGGTTGGTCCGGTTCATAGATTTGCCAAAGTACAGAGTGGAAGGTACAGCGTTGGGAACTAGACCGGAACTACAGGACTTCCTGCTTCTGACTTGGGGGCAGGTCTGAGGAAGAAGGACCAGGCAGCAAGCCCATCCCAGTCGAGATCTGAGAAGAGCCGAGGTTGGGATGAGGAAGCCCCGTGCATCCAGTGTGAATTGAGTCACGGTCATCAGACAGTCATGCTGTGCTGGGAGAGGGCTTAATCTTTCCCAGTGGGCCTGTGGGGGGAGCCTCTCCCTCTAGGTGCTCCTCGTTTCTCTCTCCCAGCCTCTCCCTGAGACCGGCTCACCTCTCTCCAGGTCTTCTGGGGACCGGGGCTGTTGTCCCCTCCCCCACCCAGTG
Source organism: Mandrillus leucophaeus (assembly GCF_000951045.1). Classification (NCBI taxonomy): domain Eukaryota; kingdom Metazoa; phylum Chordata; class Mammalia; order Primates; family Cercopithecidae; genus Mandrillus; species Mandrillus leucophaeus. Next base: position 6,977,239 of record NW_012098097.1, read on the forward strand.
CAGAAGCCCCTTAGGTCCAGCTGCCGTGGTCACTGCGGCCCCCAGCTTGGGTCCCAGCTTGGCACTCTCCGCTCTGGGTTTTTCATGACACAGTGACAAATCAGAAATAATTGAAGTCCCTTTAATGAGGGGCGAAGCAGAGTCTGAGCACCAGTGTGGGAGCTGGGGGCCTGGTGTTGCCGTGGGAGAGGGAGGTGGCTGCAGGGCACAGTGGGAGGCGTGGGGTGGCGTGGGAAACTGTCTTGGCAAAGCTCCGTCCATCTGAGCAGGGGGACCTGGAAGCAGAACTCTTGGCTCCCTCTTCCATTCCCCTCCCCCTCCATGCACACGGGGACATGCGGCGTTAATTAGGAGCAAGAAAATAATTGCCCATTAGAGAGCAGCAGGTGACACCAAGCTGGCCCTGGGAGATGGTGCTGCTGGGGGAGGGGTGGGGAGCCTCCCTGCTCCTCTTTTCCCTCCTCCTTCCTCCTCCCTTGCCCACCTTCCCGCTTCTTTCCTCTTCCCTTCCCACTCCTTTTCCCCCACACCCTCTCACCCTGTCCCACCCACCACCTGTTTTTTCCCAGCACCTAGGTAGGATTCCCAGGAGGGTTTTGGGAAGTAACTCCCTAACAAAAGGCTTCCAAAGGCTGGGCAGGGTGGCTCACACCTGTAATCCCAGCAGTTTGGGAGGCCAAGGAAGGAGGATCACATGAGCCCAGGAGTTGGAGACAAACCTGGCCAACATAGTGAGAGCCTGTCTGTATTTTTTTTTTTTTTAACAAAAAAAAAAAAAAAAAAAAAAAAAAAGGCCTCCGAGTTTGGGTTTCCCAGGCCTCGCTTTCACTGGAGCTGGACAGCATTATCAGTAACCTAATTGAGGCCAGCTGCCCAGCTTGGAGAGGCCCCAGACCACAGAGGCTCAGCGCCTGCTGAAGGGGGAGATCAAGAGGCTGGAGGAGACTTGAGAGAGTGAAACGGGGGAGCCGGCTGCATCACCCACAGCCTGATCCTTCTCAGATGAGCCTCCCTTGCTGGGTAGGGACACTGGTAAATTCAGGAGCTTCTGCCACTAGTGATAAAATGATAGTGGGGCTGTTCAGGAGGCAAACTCGAAGTAAAGGGTAGCTGGGGGCAGGCTGGACGGTAGCTGGGCTCTCGGCTATACAGGAGGTTTGTCTGGGGCTCCCTTACATTTTTTTGTCATTAGGAATAACTTGGTTGGGCCTGGTGGCTCACACCCATAATCTCAGCACTTTGGGAGGCCAAGGCAGATGGATCACTTGAGGTCGGGAGTTCAAGACCAGCCTGGTCCTTTTGTGCTAAAAGTACAAAAAAATTAGCTGAGCATGGTGGCACACATCTGTAATCCCAGCTACTCAGGAGGCTGAGGCAGTAGAATCGCTTGAACTCAGGAGGCGGAAGTTACAGTCAGCCGAGATCATGCCACTGCACTCCAGCCTGGTGACAGAGCAAGACTGCGTCTCAAAAAAAAAAATACAAAAAAATTAGCTGGACATGGTGGCATGTGCCTATAATCCTGGCTACTCGGGAGGCTAAGGCAGGAGAATCGCTTGAACCTGGGAGGCAGAGGTTACAGTGAGCCAACATTGCACCATTGCACTCCAGCCTGGTGACAGAGCAAGACTCCATCTCAAAAAAAAAAATACAAAAAAATTAGCTGGGCATGGTGGCACATGCCTGTAATCCCAGCTACTCAGGAGGCTGAGGTAGGGGAATCACTTAAACCCCGGAGGCAGAGGTTGCAGTAAGCCAAGATTGCGCCACTGCACTCCAGCCTGGGTGACAGAGTGAGACACTGTCTCAAAGAAAAAAAAAAAGGAATAACTTACAGGAAAGAGTGTAATCTTAAGTGTGCAGCTCAATGAATTTATACCCTTGAGCACCTGCGTGCATGGTGTGTGTGTGTGTGTGAGCAACACCATCCCAATCAAATTGTATTCCTGATCCCCCAGAAGCCTCCTTCATGCTCCCTTGAAGTCAGCACCCTCCCAAAGGTAGCGATGATTCGATGATTCACATTTCTCTGGCTGTTGATGAGTATCTCTGACTCTGAACTTCATATAAATTAATCCATACGGTCTCTGCTGTTCCATGTCTGGCTTTCTCCCTCAACCTGACTTCTGGGATATTCGTCCCAGAAATATCGTCATGTGTGGCTAGTTTCCTTTTCATGGCTGTGTAGTATTCTGAGACTATAACACGTGTTCTGTATCTTTTCTCTTGTTGGACGTTTTTGTCCTTTTGGGTGTTGGCTGTGACTGCTGTGTGAAGCTGCTGTGAACATTTGTGTATCTTCAGAGGGACACAGCCCTCCTTTCTGTGAAGCAGAATTGCTGGGTCATGGCATGCATGTTGCACAATGGTTTGCAAATTGTTTTTTGGCTTGGTTTGGGGTTTTTCTGGGGTGGAGGGGTGAGTTATCTTTTTTAAGGGTATGTTGTTGCCTAGCCCAGGCTAGACTCAAACTCCTGGGCTCAAGTGATCCTCCCATCCCAGCCTCCCAGTAGCTGGGATTACAAGTGCATGCCACCAGGCCTCGCTGGTTTACAAATGGTTAGGAGGATCCCTGGGCTTTAGCAGAGGGCCCCTCAGGGACTGCCAAGGGGCGGCCAGGACAAAACGTGACGTTTCTATCCACTCCTTACTCAGATGAAGCTCTGCGTTTCAGGGCTCTGCTAAGCAAGTCAGTTCGAAGAAAACGTTAAGCTACTGGAAAAAGTTTGAGAACTGCTGTGTGCTGCCCAGACTTTAATGGAATATATGTTGCCTGGGATCGTCTCTAGAGGCGGGTCTGATTCACTGGCTCCAGGATGGGGCTTGGGATTCTGCACCTCTGACAAGCTCCCAGAAGATGTCAGGGCCACAGGTCACGGGCTGGTAAACTTCACTTTGAGGAAAGAGGCTCTCAACTCCCAGCTATCTTGGCCTCCTCTGCCTTGGCCTGGGCTGTAGGGCCCTCTGGTGAAGAGGCATGGACTGAGGACCAGAAGAGGGGCAGTGACTTTCCACCATCTCTTTCTACCCCTGGGCTTGCTGGGGTCAGTCCCAGGGACAGGCTGTGCTAATGAGTGGTCCAGGCGGGGAGAGCCCCAGCCCCAGCCCCCTGTCACACTGTGAAGTCTTTGGGAGACGGAGGTGCCCAGATCTACTGGGCCCTGGCTTCCCAGCTGCCACTTTTTTTTTTGTGTGTGTGAGACAGGATCTCCCTCTGTCACCCAGGCTGGAGTGTAGTGGCGCAATCATGGTTCACTGCAGCCTCAACCTCCCAGTCTCAAGCGATCTTCCCACCTCAGCCTCCTGAGTAGCTGAGACTACAGGCACATGCCACCATGCCCAGCTAATTTTTATTTTTTATTTTTTTGTAGAGACAGAGTCTCCCTATATTGCCCAGACTGGTCCTAAACTCCTGGGCTCAAGCAATCCTTTCACCTTGGCCTCTCAAAGTGCTGGGATTATAGGCGTGAGCCACCACACCTGGCAGAAAGCCACATTTTAAGTCAAACCCATCTGTTCCCCTCCCAAGTGAGCCATCTCTCCTGCCTTTTTCTGGGCTGCCCCCACCACTTCAGCTGAGAAGTCTGTCAGCCAAGAGTGACCAGCAGAGCAGCCTGTGTCAGAGGCCCGAAGGCCTGCCCGCGTCTCACAGGGCTAGCAGCATGGCCTCCAGTAGGTGTCTGTCCCCCTGGAAAACGGCCCCAAAGCCTCGGATTGCAGAGCCCGGCTCTGGTTTGTCGGGGCTGTCTCCGTGTGTGCCTGCCCCTGCACTAGTCTCATCTCCCCCTTAGACCGCAGGGTCCCGGAGTCCCACTTGCTGCCGATGGCCACCTCCTGCATAGGGCTCCCTGAAACAGGCTTTCCTAGGCAGCCCCCCGGGGCGCTAGGGATTCGGGATCAGGAACCCCTATCGGGGGTGCATGGGAGGCAGGGACGGCTGTCAGCTCAGGAGCCTGACTTAGAGCCAGGTCCAGCCCTGGCTGGCAACCGCCAATCCCGGTGCCATCTGGTGCCCATCTGGCAAAATCAAGAGATGAGTGAGCAGAGAGTGGCACCGGGCCTCCTGATAGACAGGGGCTCCCATTGCAGGACCCCGAGGTGCTAGGCAGGCCTCAGGCCCCTCCGACCCCCTTAGAATTCTGGCTTTACTGCTGCTGCTGGCCCTGGAGGTTCAGCTGTCCCTGTTGGGGTGCAGTGGAAGGGACTCCATAAGTTGCCTATCCTGACTGTCCCGCCCCCTCACGCATCCCCCAAGCATGGAGCTGGCTTCTCGATTCTCAGGATGGACCCAATACCTAGAACAAGCTCTTCACATTCTGGGTAAAGGATGATGCCCAGACTGGGACAGTGGAGTCCTTGCATGGAAGAGGCGACAGATACACAGGCCTGTCCTTCCAGGCCCTGTCTCAGTGGCACTCAGCGCCCGAGGCCTCTGGGTACTCTGGTCCTGGACAGCATCCCTGTCCTTGCCTGTCTCCCTAAGCCATAGAGCTCACCACCCACAGCCCTGCCTGCCCGCCGGGGATTCCTGCCTTATCTCCTGAGTGACTCAGACTCTTCATCAGCAGGACCTGGTCCTTATCTTCATCCAGGGTCTGAACCAGAAACTGGGGACCAGCTCTGACACCCTTCCCTCACTGACCACCAGGCCCACCACTTGGCCTCGTGCCCTCCATTACTCCCACCCAAGTGCCTTAGCGCTGGGCCCTCTGTTGACAAAGTAGGAACTTGAACCATAGGTGGAGCTTGGAAGGATGGATGAGAGACACAGCTCAGCTCTGGTCCTATCTGCAGCCCAGGTGGTGGGGCACTCGGGGCTCAAGGGCAGGGCACTTCCAGAGCCCCGCACTGCAGGGATGAAGAGTAACAACAGGCCTCTGCTCTCTTCCAGTCGCTGCTGTTCCTGGGGCTGGTGGCCGCGGTCTGCCTGGGCCTGAACCTCATCTTTCTTGTGGCTTACCTGGTCTGCGCTTGCTGCTGCCAGCAAGACGATGCGGTACAGACCAAGCAGCGCCACTCCTGCTGCATCACCTGGACAGCCGTGGTGGCTGGGCTCGTCTGCTGGTGAGTGTCCCTGGGCTCTGGGCCTGGGGTATGTGGCTCACTCTGCAAGGGGCCAGGGACTGTCTGGCCATGTTCTCCTGACTGAGCTCTGGCTACCTTGATGGAAAAGCTTGTCCCCAAATGAATGTTGTCCCTTTTCTTACCAAGCATCAGGAATCAGATGCCCGGGGTGGTGATGGGGTCTCCAGAAAGGTCTCCCAAGTGGCCCCCCAAACCCTGTCCCAATGTGAGTTTGTCCTGTGCCCAGCAGCCTTGCAGGCAGCATTTCTGCACCGACACTGGGCATCTCCAGTCTGTGTCCCTGTCCCCTGCCAGCTGCTGCCCTGGGTCTGTGAGATCAGAAGATAGTTTGACTCCAGCACAAACCAATTCCATCTTCTTGTAAGATCAATAGCCTTTAATGTCATTAGCCAGTTCTTCTTTGGTTTGGATGAGGAAGTGAGAATTTCTTTTATTTATTTATTTATTTATTTATTTAT
>NW_012098097.1:6987971-6989032 GCF_000951045.1 Mandrillus leucophaeus
ATTTATTTATTTATTTATTTATTTATAAGATGGGGTCTCACCCTGTTACCCAGGCCAGAGTGCAGTGGTGCGATCACAGCTCACTGCAGCCTCAACCTCCCAGTCTCAAGCGATCTTCCCACCTCAGCCTCCTGAGTAGCTGAGACTACAGGCACATGCCACCATGCCCAGCTAATTTTTATTTTTTATTTTTTTGTAGAGACAGAGTCTCCCTATATTGCCCAGACTGGTCCTAAACTCCTGGGCTCAAGCAATCCTTTCACCTTGGCCTCTCAAAGTGCTGGGATTATAGGCGTGAGCCACCACACCTGGCAGAAAGCCACATTTTAAGTCAAACCCATCTGTTCCCCTCCCAAGTGAGCCATCTCTCCTGCCTTTTTCTGGGCTGCCCCCACCACTTCAGCTGAGAAGTCTGTCAGCCAAGAGTGACCAGCAGAGCAGCCTGTGTCAGAGGCCCGAAGGCCTGCCCGCGTCTCACAGGGCTAGCAGCATGGCCTCCAGTAGGTGTCTGTCCCCCTGGAAAACGGCCCCAAAGCCTCGGATTGCAGAGCCCGGCTCTGGTTTGTCGGGGCTGTCTCCGTGTGTGCCTGCCCCTGCACTAGTCTCATCTCCCCCTTAGACCGCAGGGTCCCGGAGTCCCACTTGCTGCCGATGGCCACCTCCTGCATAGGGCTCCCTGAAACAGGCTTTCCTAGGCAGCCCCCCGGGGCGCTAGGGATTCGGGATCAGGAACCCCTATCGGGGGTGCATGGGAGGCAGGGACGGCTGTCAGCTCAGGAGCCTGACTTAGAGCCAGGTCCAGCCCTGGCTGGCAACCGCCAATCCCGGTGCCATCTGGTGCCCATCTGGCAAAATCAAGAGATGAGTGAGCAGAGAGTGGCACCGGGCCTCCTGATAGACAGGGGCTCCCATTGCAGGACCCCGAGGTGCTAGGCAGGCCTCAGGCCCCTCCGACCCCCTTAGAATTCTGGCTTTACTGCTGCTGCTGGCCCTGGAGGTTCAGCTGTCCCTGTTGGGGTGCAGTGGAAGGGACTCCATAAGTTGCCTATCCTGACTGTCCC
>NW_012098097.1:6990672-6992468 GCF_000951045.1 Mandrillus leucophaeus
CAAACCAATTCCATCTTCTTGTAAGATCAATAGCCTTTAATGTCATTAGCCAGTTCTTCTTTGGTTTGGATGAGGAAGTGAGAATTTCTTTTATTTATTTATTTATTTATTTATTTATTTATTTATAAGATGGGGTCTCACCCTGTTACCCAGGCCAGAGTGCAGTGGTGCGATCACAGCTCACTGCAGCCTCAAACTCTTAGGCTCAAGCAATCCTCCCACCTCAGCCTCCCAAGTAGCTGGGACTACAGGTGCACACCACCATGCCTGGGGTTTTCGTGTTTTTTGTTTGTTTGTTTGTTTGTTTTTGGTAGAGACAGGGTTTCATGTTTCCCAGACTGATCTCAAACTCCTGAGCTCAAGTGATCCACCTACCTCAGCCTCCCAAAGTGCTGGGATTACAGGCGTGAGCCACCACACCTGGGCTGAGACTATGTTGCTCAGGCTGGTCTTCAACTTCTGACTTCAGACGTTGCTCCCCACTCAGCCTCCCAAAGCACTGGGATTACAGGCATGAGCCACCATGCTGGGCCTTAAAGTGAGGATTTATAATTCCCATAGCAGGAGTCCGTACCCAGCCCACCACACTGCCTGCCCACTCCACCCCAACCAGCGTCCACAGGCATGCTGGCTGTTTTCAGGAGTTGTTGCATTTTTCTTGTTTTTAAATCTATAGAGGCTTTTCCAAAAGCCTCTAGTGTCCACACAGAGATGCTTCTTGGGTGTCGTCACCCCAAAGAGTAGAGTCTCCCACTACCCGGCAGCAGGCTGGCAGCCAGGCAGGTCCTGGTCAGCCTGGGGGTGAGGATGCCTGGGCTCTCATACCCAGGCAGCTCACCTTGCCACTGCGATTTTCTTCTCTGTTGGAAGATGTTCTTGATCTCGTCCTGCCTGTAGTGTGAGGCTCACCTAAGCCAAAACGCAGGCGAGACGCTAAAGCAGCCTTGTGGGGCGGACAAAGCTCTAAGCACAAGGAAGGGGATCAAGGCTGCTGCAATACATGGCTGGGGCTGAAATATATATATAAGAGACTCAGAGGACAGAGTTCTGGACAGGCCGAGAGGTCACAGACGAATGTGGTTCCCAGTAGACTGGAAGAGCTTTGAGAAGTGACTGTGGTGTTAAAAATCCTCCTGCATGGCCGGGCAGTGGCTCATGCCTGTAATCCCAGCACTTTGGGAGGCTGAGGCAGGTGGATCACCTGAGCTCAGGAGTTCGAGATCACTTTGGGCAATGTGGTAAGACCTCACCTCTACAAAAATGAGCCAGGCTTGGCAATGCATGCTTGTAGTCCCGACTGAGGCAGGAGGATGATGAGCCCAGGAGGCGGAGGCTACAGTGAGCCGTGATCGCTCTCCCGCACTCTAGCCTGGGTGACGTGAGACCCTGTCTCTTACGCACACACACAGATACACACACGACAAACTTGTTTTTGAAGAATACTTTGGAACGGTAAAAATGGCATGAGGAGTCCATTCTTCCAATAAGGAAGGATTATCAGCAGTGTAGGGGAATCTCAAAGTGGAAAGAATGTGCATGGCAGGATCCGTCCCACAACATTCTGGGCGTTACTTGTACTAGGCAAGAGGGCACCAGCAGTAAGAAAACAGGCACCAAGTCTGCTTTCATGATCTGTCAGCAGAGGCTGAGAACTGTGCACCAGTTTGCTTTGAATCATTATAACTAAGGAGAGAGAGCCGGGCGCGGTGGCTCATGCCTATAATCCCAGCACTTTGGGAGGCCAAGGTGGGTGGATCACTTGAGGTCAGGAGTTTGAGACCAGCCTGACCAACATG
>NW_012098097.1:6992648-6994334 GCF_000951045.1 Mandrillus leucophaeus
AAAAAAAAAAAAAAGAAAAAAGGAAAGAAAAGAAAAACCAAAAAACTAAGGAGAGAGCTCTGAAGGAAAGGAGCAGGCATAGAAGTGGATGGCCCACCTGAGTCCAGGCGTTGCTGGGTGACAAGGGCACCCAAACCCATAGGATGAGAAGGCATTAACTTAGCAAAGGTGGGGGCAGGGGAGGCGGAGACACCTCCAGGCAGAGGGAAGAGAAACGTGCGAAGGCCCTGAGGCGGGAGCAAGCATGGGGCTAAAGGAAGCCAATGTGGCCAGAGCAGAGGGAGCAGATGAGGGGGTTGGGGGCACTGCCGAGGGTCGGGGTGAGCAGTGAGTGGCAGTGGGATGGGGAGAGTGTCACGGGGTCGGAAGACACGGGGAAGATGGGATCCAAACCATGGAACAACTCATAGGCTTTGTCAGGGGTTGGGGTCTTTATTCTAAGAGTCAGGGGAGCCACTGCAGGGGCTCTGCAAAGAGGTGGGGTCACCGGATAACTTGGATTGAATGGAAGCAACGCCGGAGGGAGTATTCGGAACAGCGGGACTTGAATGTGAAGAAGTGGCCGCCGGGCCACCGAAGAGCTCAGAGGCCTAATGAGGGCAGTGAGCGACCCTGGGATTAGCAACAGCAGGAGCCACCACCACCTGCAGGCCAGAGGGACAGAGGGAGAGGCTATGTCACCAGCGAAGTTGAAGCCACACAGCCTGCCTATCAGCGGCTGCAGAACGAGGGGAGCAGGGCCCTGGCTGCCTTACCACCACCTCCAGTCTCCTACCAGCACCTCCATCAGCAGAAGCCAGCTGGCAGGGGAGCCGGAGACATTCAGTGTGAGGGATCAGCCCCCTGTGATGGAGAACAGGGCAGGGGACAGAGGAGGGACAGGTCCAGGCAGAGGGTCGCATAGACGCGGGCAAGAGTGAAACTCAGGCCATCAGGGAGGCCCAGTGAAGAGCAGCGGGCTTACACCCACGCGTGGGCAGTGACCAGAGGGGAGTGCACAGAGGAAGAGTTGGCTAGGGAGGTTTGGGGAGGAGCTGCTGAAGTTGATCTGCAGGTTTCTGGCTTAAGCCCCAAGATAGGGTGGCGGTGCCATCCTCCAAGGCACGGGACATTGGCGGGGATCCGGAAGAGCAGCAGACGGTCACAGTTTGGTTGTACACAGATTGAGTTTAAGGTGCCTTTGAAACATCCAAGCGGAGTTGGAGTTATAAAGCCGGGGTCATGAGCGTGGCCAGTGTGGAAGTCGCACACACAGGTGGCCTGCTGTAGGAAGCACAGAGTGAGAAGGGGGCTGGGGCCAAGCCTGGAGGAAGCACAGTGTTTCATGGCTGGGACGCAGAAGGTGCCTGTGAAGGAGACCAGGAAAGAGTGTCCCACCAGGAAGGGCCGGGAGTGCCACAAGGGCACAGGAGTCACGGAGCGGCGTGTACCAGGAAGAGGACCCAGGCTGACAACTGCGTGTGGGAGGGGGGTTGGGGAAAGCCCTCAGGTGTAGTGGCAGGGGGGTCATTGGTCACCTTCATTGGAGCTGCGTCCACTGAGACACAGGAACAGCCAGATTGGTGAGTTATGGGAGGGGCAGGAAGGAGAGTTGGGACAGCAGCAGAAGGGATGGAGGTAAAGGCTGGGGGACTGAGGTGGGAGGACAGATGAGCTCTGCTGATGTGGTTCCACCTGAAAGTGGGG
>NW_012098097.1:6996018-6996939 GCF_000951045.1 Mandrillus leucophaeus
GTCTTGCTCTGTCGCCCAGGCTGGAGTGAAATGGTGCAATCTTTGCTCTCTGCAACCTCCTCCTCCTGGGTTCTAGCCATTCTCCTGCCTCAGTCTCCCGAGTAGCTGCGATTACAGGCACGTGCCACCACACCCAGCTAATTTTTGTATTTTTAGTAGAGACGAGGTTTCACCATGTTGGCCAGGCTGGTCTCAACTCCTGAGCTCAGGTGACCCGCCCGCCTCCGCCTCCCAAACCAGTGTGCCCGGCAGGAGGTTTCTATCACAGTCCTCCAGGGGGTTCCGTCCTAGATCCTGTCTTGTTTAAAGAACAAAAGAACAAATATAAGTGTGGACGTGTACATTCATGTCCCCCCACCCCAAACCAAATGAGCATTTTGGATGAAAACTCAGGAGGCTGCTTAATCAGTCTTCAGATGGTCTCAAGTGGTGCGGGTCAGATGGAATATGATGGATGACAAGAGTCAAGATTTGAAATGATTTGTTCATGCTGGAATGTTGGACTAAAACCAACTAGATGAGATTTCACAGGGATAAAGTTCTGCTTTTGGTTAAAACAAAACAAAAATCAATACAGCACTATAGGAAGGAGGAGAGACTGGGCTTAACAGCAATTCTTGGAAAGAAATTCAGGGGCTGTTTGTAGACCACAAGATTGGCAGAGGGGGAGCGGAGGGGGGAGTGGAGGGGGAACCAGGGTGGGCGCAAGTTCAGCTTAGTGCCCCGGGAAGTGGAGGACCTGAGGCATGAGCCCCACTGTGCTCAGAACTGATGAACAACCTGGACTTGAGTGACCCACTCAGGCCACATTTAAGAGTGACATTAACCAATCATCTAGAGGACGGTGATGGCATGGGCAAGGGTCTGGAGACCTTAGCCCCAAGCAGGACACCTGTCCCACTTGGAGAGCATGAGGTGAGC
>NW_012098097.1:7001174-7002310 GCF_000951045.1 Mandrillus leucophaeus
TGCCTCAGCCTCCCGAGTAGCTGGGACTACAGGCGCCCGCCACCTCGCCCGGCTAGTTTTTTGTATTTTTTAGTAGAGACGGGGTTTCACCGGGTCACCCAGGATGGTCTCGATCTCCTGACCTCGTGATCCGCCCGTCTTGGCCTCCCAAAGTGCTGGGATTACAGGCTTGAGCCACCGCGCCCGGCCAAGCTTATTTTTTAATATAAACAAACATTCTCCTCTGCGTATCACCTCTAACCTCTGTTTGGGATCTTGCTTGTAGTGCTGCAGTGGGCGTTGGTTTCTATGGAAACAGCGAGACCAATGATGGGGTGTACCAGCTGATGTACTCCTTGGAAGACGCCAACCACACCTTCTCTGGGATCGATGCTCTGGTAAGGCTCCCGGGCAGCTGGCCGGGTGCAGGCACAGCCCACAAGGTCAGTGTGGTCAGAGTAAGGGGCCCCGTCAGATCCCAGCTGGCTCAGCTGCACACGGAGGGGGTGCGGTGCCCGAGGGCTGACCCCTGCCTGTGCTGCAGTTGCCTCTGCTGAGGCAAATGGGCAGCTGTGCGCCCCAAGCCCAGAGGGGTGGCAGGGATGGGGGTGAGGACCAAAGGAGGCAGCTGTGGGATCAAACCCCATTTTCCAGCAAGCTCAGCACTTTCTGATGTGTCAGAGGAGGCCTTGAATGTGGAAAATCAGCCCCACTGCATTTTTTGTGTTCATTTTAAGTGCTGCATATCGAGTATTGTGGGGTCCAGGAGATGCCAAGAGGAAAAAACTGTCTTCAGAAACAACTAGGGGCTGAGCGTGGTGGCTCACTCCTGTCATCCCAGCACTTTGAGGGAGGCCAAGGCATGTGGAGCTCAGGAGTTTGAGACCAGCCTGGGCAACATGGCAAAACCCTGTCTGTACCAAAAATACAAAAATTAGCCAGTGGTGGTGTGGCTCCAGCTACCCGGGAGGCTGAGGCAGGAGGATCACTTGAACCTGGGAGGCGGAGGTTGCAGTGAGCCAAGGTCACACCATCACACTCCAGCCTGGGCACCAGAATGAGACTCCATCTCAAAAAAAAAAAAAAAAAAAAAGTAACCCAGGCATGTTGACATATGCCTGCAGTCCCAGCTACTCAGGAGGCTGAGGCAGAAGAAT
>NW_012098097.1:7003535-7004875 GCF_000951045.1 Mandrillus leucophaeus
TTGGGACAGCAGCAGAAGGGATGGAGGTAAAGGCTGGGGGACTGAGGTGGGAGGACAGATGAGCTCTGCTGATGTGGTTCCACCTGAAAGTGGGGGATTGAATCCACAGAAGACCAACAAGGGGTTCCTGAAAAAGCAAAAGGGATACGAGGATACACCTCTTAGTGCTCCTCTATTTTAGGGGGAGGGTAGTGATTTTATATTGGGGAAAGAGTGGTGTGAACACACCGGGGGAAGGCAACACCATCAACTCACTTATTCTTGTCAAGCAGAACAGTTTTTCCCATGGCCCAGGCGGGACCAATGACCCCAGGAGGGACCAGGAGACCCTCATTAAACAGCCAAGGTGATTTCTTTTTTCTTTTTTTTTTTTTGAGATGGAGTCTCATTCTGTCGCCTAGGCTGGAGTGCAGTGATGCGATCTCAGCTCACTGCAACCTCTGCCTCCCAGGTTCAAGAGATTCTCCTGCCTCAGCCTCCTGAGTAGCTGAGATTACAAGCACTCACCACCATGCCCGGTTAATTTTTGTATTTTTAGTAGAGACAGGGTTTCGCCATGTTGGCCAGGCTGGTCTCGAACTCCTGATCTCAGGTGATCCACCCGCCTCAACCTCCCAACGTGCTGGGATTACAGGCTTGAGCCCCAAGGTGATTTCTGATCCCCAAAGATGAGGCGTAATTTCACAGCCCCTCCTGGGCCATCACTGATAAACCCACAGGGCCCGAGAGAATGAGAAGGTTGGGAAAGCCCTGGCTTCATATTGAATCCCCGGAAAACACTAAATCCTGACTCAGAGAGCTAGAAAAGGATGAACACAAGGAGTCGACAAAAGGGCTTCTCAGAGCACAATACAATTGGTTCATTTTCTTTTAAATAAAGTTACAAATTGGAGGATCATGGAAAGACAATTCATGTAATGTATGAATATCTCAGCTGAGCGCTCGGTGAAGCTCCTCACCTCTGTGTGGATACTGTGGAAAAAAACGGGTTGCATTTTCCATGATGGCGCATTTGACTGGGTTCAAAGCTAGTTACACAACTCTGGTTGAATCCGATGAATATTGACTTAATGCAGTGGATTTCTAAACTGCAGAGGGGGTGTGTGAGAGAGAGAGCCAGAGACACGTGATTCATGCAGGAACCTCATTTTTTTAAATGTCTCCCGCCCCCCATCTTGGATGATGCAGGAACCTCATTTTAAAAGGCACATTCCCAGACCACACTGATGGAATGGGCCGGGCTGCTTATCTGCACTTAACAGGCTCCCCAGGTGATTCTGTTCCTGTGGTCCGAGGACCACATCCTGAAAAACACTGAATTAGGAGTTGAGGGCGCCCTG
>NW_012098097.1:7009630-7011297 GCF_000951045.1 Mandrillus leucophaeus
TTCCCAGGCCCACCTGTGTCAGAATCCCCTGGGGGCTGGTAAAAGTGCAGGTACCTGGGCGCTCGTCAGACCTACTGCATCAGCATCCCTAGGGCTGGCTACAGTCTCCCACCGTTTGGAGTCACAGGACTGGAGGACAGTATTTTCCTATTGCCCGAACAAAATGTCCTGTAGAGCCAGCTTGCCAGGGACCCTGAACCTTCACCTCCCCACCCCCAGCCCCACCTGCCAGAGTGTGAGTTGTCATCTGCCTACTCAACACAGCCCCCAGGAAAGAGATCCTCAGCTATAGTCAAAAACCTGCTCTCCATACATGTTTATAGCAGCTGTATTCAGAATTGCCAGAACTTGGAAGCAACGAAGATATCTTTAATAGGTGAATGGATAAATTGTGGTCCATCTGGATGATGAAATATTATTCAGCACTGAAAAAAATGAGTTATCAAGCCAGAAGAAGTCACAGAGGAATCTTAAATCCATATTACTAAGTGAAAGAAGCCAATCTGAAAATGTTCCACACTGTATCATTTCAACTCTATGACACTCTGGAAAAGGGAAAACTAAGGATTAAGGCCAGGTGCAGTGGCTCACGCCTGTAATCCCAGCACTTTGGGAGGCCGACGGGGCGTGGCGGTGGGGTGGGGTGGGGATCACCTGAAGTCAGGAGTTTTGAGACCAGCCTGGCCGACATGGTGAAACCCCGACTTTACTAAAAATACAAAAAATTAGCTGGGTGTGGTGGCACGTGCCTGTAGTCCCAGCTACTCAGGAGGCTGAGGCAGAAGAATCGCTTAAACCCAGGAGGCGGAGGTTGCAGTGAGCCGAGATCACGCCATTGCACTCCAGCCTGGGCAACAGAGCAAAACTCCATCTCAAAAAAATAAAAATAAAGGGATTACAGGGGAGGGGGGACTTAATGGGCAGAGCACAGAGGAATTTTAGGGCAGTGAAACTACCCTGTATGATATGGTAAAGGTGGACACATCATTTTTTCATTTTTTTAAATTTTTTGCAGAGGTAGGATGTCACTATGTTGCACAGGCTGGTCTCCAACTCCTGAGCTCAAGCAATCCACCCGCCTCAGCCTCCCCAAGTGTTGGGATCACAGGCGCGAGTCACTGCACCCAGCCAACGCATGTCTTTATCCATATGTCCAAACCTATAGCATGTGCAACGCTGAGAAGAAACCCTACTGGAAGCTGTGGGCTCTGGGTGACGACGGTGTGTCCATCTGGGCTTATCGCTTGTAACGGATGTGCCACTCTGCCGCAGGATTTTCGAGTAGAGTAGGAGGCTGTGCATGTGTGGGGCAGCAGATATATGGGAACTCTATACTTTCCACTTAATTTTGCTGTGAACCTAAAACTGCTCTAAAAACAAGGTTTTTTTTGTTTTGTTTTGTTTTTTTTTGGAGACAGTCTAGCTCTGTCACCCAGGAGGGAGTGCAGTGGCGCGATCTTGGCTCACTGCAACCTCCACCTCCTGGGTTCAAGCAATTCTATGCCTCAACCTCCTGAGTAGCTGGGATTACAGGCATGAGCCACTGCACCCAGCCCTAAGCTTATTTTTTTATTTTTTTTTATTTTTTTTTTGAGACGGAGTCTCGCTCTGTCACCCAGGCTGGAGTGCAGTGGCCGGATCTCAGCTCACTGCAAGCTCCACCTCCC
>NW_012098097.1:7012363-7022247 GCF_000951045.1 Mandrillus leucophaeus
GTGTGGCTCCAGCTACCCGGGAGGCTGAGGCAGGAGGATCACTTGAACCTGGGAGGCGGAGGTTGCAGTGAGCCAAGGTCACACCATCACACTCCAGCCTGGGCACCAGAATGAGACTCCATCTCAAAAATTTAAAAAAAAAAAACACACACACACACACAATTGAAGAGCCCCATGGCATGGGTGCTGGAGACCTGCCCCAGCTCTTTGGGGCTCTGGCTTCCAGGCGGTGACTCCAGGTGGGGACTCACAATGAAGGATGCGCTGGCCTGGCCTGGCCAGAGGAGGTGTCAGACTCTTAGGAGAAGGGGAAGGCTACTCTGCTAAGCCAGGGCTGGATTTTGTGGCAGAGGCTGCTTGATACACACGAGCCTTTTGCGGGGGCTGCCACCCCTCTGCCGGAGACATGGCCCAGGGAGGAGCACGATGAGGGTGGACATCTGAGGACTTGGTTCCCTGAAAACTGCCTCTGCCTTTTCTACCCCAGCTGCCTGGAATTGGAGTTTTCCCACGTTTTGACCTTGGCCCCCACACACGTCATTCTCACTCTAAGCACCAGGCCTTTTCAGCTGCTTACCCGAGCAGCCTCTGCCACAAAATCCAGCCCCAACAGGAGAATTTGGCCACTGCCCCAGCATCCTCCAGAAGAGGATTGGACCCCATTTGCCCCCCTCCTGCTCCCTTAAGCTCCTCTAAGGCTTTAATCCCTCAGTCAACAAGGGGGATCGGGGGTGTCACCTTAAAGAGACAGCCGTGCTGCTCCTCCGTGCCCAAGTCAACTGTGGGAGGAGGCCCTGGCCTCCAGAAAGGGGCTGAGGGTGGCTACCAGACCAGGGGCCCTGGTCCTTTGCAGAGTTCATTCGGCCACCCGTGTCCACTGGAACCCGTCCCCATAGCTGAGGGCTGATTCCCAGTGTGTAGATGCTAGTCTGGAACAGCCTTGCGTGGTGAGCTGGGGCGGCTGGGATGGAGGAACTGAGTGACAGCCAGCTCCGGCCTGGGAGGCAGAGGTGTCACCTGGCCTGGCTGGGGAGAACTCTCCCTCTGGGCACCCACCCTTGCCGCAGGCCCTGGGGGGGAAGGGTCCCATGGTCACTGCCCTCTAGGCTCTCTCTGCCCCTCCCTGCCATCCTGCTGCCTGCCTCCTCTTCACCCACCAGCACGAGGATCGCTGGAGGAGGAACCTGGCCCCGAGCGCAAAATCCCCTGCCCTGCCCTGCCCAGGAAGGCCCCAGGGCCATGACCTTCACGGGTTTAGAGAAACTCCCAAACTCCCTTATGGGAAAATGTCAAGTCCTAGAAGTCCCTGTCCCGCAGGATGAGAGCCGCCAGGGAGGGGAGCTGGGAACGAGCCCCCATGCTGGGGCCTTCCACGCCACGGCCTGATGGTGCTCCGGGGCCAGGTTTGGACATTTCACAGCAAGCCCCACTCTCTGAAATCCCCCGTGTCCCCAAAGGGACAGGTTCTGTATCTCTGGAGATCAGCCCCTCATCCTCGCCATTGTTACCGAGAAGTGAGGCCAGGAGTCCCGGGGCTTCACACTGGTCCAGCCAGCCCATAGCTGCCTTCAGCCTGCGGGTGGCCACCTCCCCCTCTGGCATGAACCCCTAGGGCCCAGATGTAGCTGCTGCCTCCAGGTGGAAAGGCGGCACCTGTGTCCTTGCTAGGACCTGTGAGGCTGGTTTGGTCCTCAGGGTAGACACCCAGCACACTAGTCCTCTGGGCTCCAGGGGAGGCAGCAGATCTAAAAGACTTCCCAGATCCAAGGGGGAAGTCCAGATATCAGGTAAATGACATTAGTGAAATAATATCAGTGAAAGCGCCGGTAGACTATCAAGTACGCTCAACTGTATGACTGTGATTCTGAGTGCTATTAGAGTAATTACTGTAATCACCTTGGGGTCAACGGGTGGCTGGGATCTGGGACGCTGTGGGCGGCAGAGGCAGGTGGGGGACTCGTGGGCAAGTCAGGCAGGACCTGAACCTGGGCCTTGCCAGAGCCCAGATCACACAGGTGAGTGGCCAACAAGAGGCCCTCTAGGGATGCACCCACAGAGTGGGGTGGGCCCCGCTCCAAGTCCCCCTTTCCTAGACTGGAAGCCCCACACCTATGCGTGTCCAACTATAGGGACACCTGTGCCTTGGTGGGTAGGGGCGGTGGTCCAGGGATTAGGCGGTCCTGGGAGGGCTGCACACCCCAGTCTAGGGGAGTAGAGAGGAGTCATTTCAGGATACCAAAACTTCCTGTACCTGGTAGCCAGCATGGCCCCTCCAGGCTCCCTCATGTGAGCCCGCAGCAGGCTGATGGGCAGCCCTCAGGTGAAGAAACTGAGGCACAGGGAGGTTGCATTGCTGGCCCGAGATTGAAAATATGTATGTTTCAGAGCAGAAGCCAGAACCCAGGCCTTCTGGTCTTAGCCCCTTACCTCCACTGACCTGGCCCATCCACCTTTCCTGATAAGCTCACTGAGTGCGGGAGAGTCCTCCCTCCCAGAGGTTTTCATACTTGAGCTTGCATCAGAATCACCTGGAAGGGTTGGTAAACACTGATTGCAGGGCCCTACGCCCGGAGGTTCTGATTCAGTGGGCCTGGGGCAGGGCTGAGTGCTTTTGTGTTTGTGAGTGAGTTCCCAGGGGGTGCATCTTATGCCCCTGGTCCCAGGACCACACTTGAGAACTGCTCTTTCCTCTAGACCATGGTCTCTGCCACCTGTAGCTCATCCCTAACTCTGCCCAGCCTGGAAAGCTGGCCTGTCCCTCCTGTTCCCAGAGCTTCCCATGAGAGAAAGCCTGATTCCATCTCTGGGTCATCCCACCTGTGCCTGGGGGGAGTGCTATGTCCCGAACCTTTAAGGAATTGGGGATGGTATGGAGAAGTGGTGGGGAGTTGTAAGTCGGTCACTACTGTCATTCTTATTTTTTAAAATTTTAGGATCTTTTGAGCCTAGGAGTTCAAGAACAGCCTGGGCAGCATAGTGAGACCCCATCTCAAAAAAACAATTTTTTAGTGTTGTTTCCTGTGGGAAAATATCAGGAAAAAAGAGAAGGCATGACAAATACAAATATTGCCTTCTTCCCCCGTCCCCCTGAGGAGGAGTTTAAGAAATGGAGAAGTTAAAAATGTAGAACTGTGAAGGAGAAAACAAGTGGCCTTACAGAAAAAGTTTACAGATAATTTTTAACAGCTCTTTGCTCTGAAGTTTATTTGATATAATATAGAAATACAGAAATGTCACCTATTACTGGGTTTGTTCAGAATGGCACTATTCTTTGACAATAGTGCCATTTGTTATCAGTGGTTCCAAAGTGGTTGTACATTTATCTTATTAAATTGAACAGCCAAGTGTACTAGCATGACATTTAGTTACTGAATGTACTTTTACGTGGTATGAGGTCTTTTTCCCCTGTGCTACGGGCTGTTGAATCTGTACAGGGTAGAGTGTCTCTGTACACTGGTATCTCTTAGTCCTTAACCAGCTCGTAAGAACCAAGCATAAGCCAGAAAACGGAACAAGCCGCTGACACTGAAAAAATAAAACAAAATGAAACAAAGAGAGCCATTCTCTTTTCTGGAACCAGGAACTCCCAGCGTAGCGCAGATGTAAAAGGCCACACAGCTGACGTGAAGTCCCAGTAACACAGAGAACACCGTTTGCCTCCAAGAGTGGAATCTCATCAGCCTCGCTGATCTCACTGTGGGAAGTTTCTGCCTCTTCTTCTATGTTTTTATCTCCCAGACCTGTGGGAGCTGAAGGCTGCCGAGTGTGGATTAGTGCACACTGCCCCCGTCCCGGCCCGTTGTGCTTCTTGGTTTTAGCATGACAGTTTCAGAACAACAAAGCGCTTTCTCCCCTCACTGCCAGCAAGGGTGTGCTTCAGGCTGCCGAGCTGCGCCCCGGGGCTCTGCTGTGGGAAAGCCCCGCTAACCAGTATGAGCCCTGCCTGTGCTCTTCAAAAGCCAGTCAGGGTCGACCACTTGGACCATTAGAAATGGAGGGACACGGCCGGGCGTGGTGGCTCATGCCTGTAATCCCAGCACTTTGGGAGGCTGAGGTGGGTGGATTACTTGAGGCCAGGAGCTCAAGAGACCAGCTTGGCCAACATGGTGAAACTCTGTCTCCACTAAAAATACAAAAATTAGCCACGCGTGGTAGTGCACGCCTGTAGTCCTAGCTACTTGGGAGGGAGGCTGAGGCAGGAGAATCGCTTGAACCCAGGAGGCGGAGGTTGCAGTGAGCCGAGATCGCATCACTGCACTCCAGCCTGGGTGAGACAGAGCGATACTCCATCTCAAAAAACAAAGGAAGGAAGGAAGGAACGAAAGAAAGAAAGGAAGAAATGGATGGACAGGCTACTCTGGAACGCTGCTTATAGGGTAGCCCTGCTCTGCAAGGTGCAGTACCTTTAAAAATAAATAAATAATGTTTTCAACTGGATGGCCAGCCATCAACTTTCTATTTCTGTGTTTGCATTGGCAGATGTTTCCTTTAGGGTCCACTCAACCCCAGGCCCTTAGGGCTCAGCCAAGGGACAGGAGCCTGTCTGCCCACCCAGCAGGACACACGTCCAGGGGAGGATGTGAATACAGGGAGAAGGCGCCGGTTTCCTCCTCCTGCCTCATGTCCAGGCTCGTCAGAGACGGGATCGCAGCTGTTTTTGTTTTTGCAAAGTCCCATTGTCCTGCCTTCACTCAGCGTTCAGGACGCGGTGTGCTGCTGCTAGCGCCACAACAAAGCCTTTCTCTGATAGAACAGTTAGCAATCCTGTTGTGGGGATACAAGGTCAAGGTAGCAACATAGAGTCTGTTTCTCTAAAAGAGAATTCGTAAGCCTAAGTGTTGAAAGTTTTAAGAGAATCTTCAAAGAATAATGGATTATTTTGTTGGTTTCTCCATGTGGGTGTCTCTCTCTAAATATAGTAAGGTATAGTAATGAATGCATACGTTTATTCCAGCCCTTTACAGCAGGGGCCAGATGGTGAGCATACAGGATAGCCTGCTTAGTAGACAGCATCAGAGACTCCAGAGTGCAGGGATGTGCCCGCACTCCCAGCGCCAGAGGCTAGACCTGGCCGCAGCCTCCAGCACACAGTGGTGTGCTCCTCTGGCACCAGTATTCTGTCTCTTGGAGCCCAGATCCTGGTTAAGGCCAGTTCAGGGACTGCCCCCTGGTTTGAGGGACATGAGGGCTGGGTGGGTAGTGGCAGCCTCTGTCTTCAGTCCTTCCTCCAGGGGCACACGCTCGAGATCTTCAGGGCTGGGGCAACATGGTGTGTTCATTTGTGCCTGAGCAGGCCAGGTCACCTTTTTTTTTTTTTGAGACAGAGTCTCACTCTTGTTGCCCAAGCTGGAGTACAATGGTGCAATCTTGGTTCATTGCAGACTCCGCCTCCCAGGTCCGAGCGATCGTCCTGCCTCAGCCTCCCAAGTAGCTAGGACTACAGGTACATGCCACCACACCTGGCTAATTTTTATGGTTTTTTTTTGTAGAAACAGGGTCTCACTATGTTGCCCAGGCTGGTCTCAAACTCCCGGGTTCAAGCAATCCACCTGCCTCAGCCTCCCAAAGTGCTGGGATGATAGGCGTGAGCGTAATTATCGCACCTGGCCAGGCCACCTTCTGCTGCCTGCACAGACCTCTTCCGGGATGAGAATCAGAAGCTTTACCTCCCTGGCTTTTGCCCCCTGCTCCTCCCCAGGTTTCCGGAACTACCCAGAAGATGAAGGTGGACCTAGAGCAGCACCTGGCCCGGCTTAGTGAGATCTTTGCTGCCCGGGGCGATTATATGCAGACCCTGAAGTTCATACAGCAGATGGCGGGCAGCGTTGTTGTTCAGCTCTCAGGACTGCCCACGTGGAGGGAAGTCACCATGGAGCTGACCAAGCTATCCGACCAGACTGGCTACATAGAGTACTACAGGTGAGGGGCCGGTGGGAGGCAGAGGGAGGGGCAGCAGGGGCTACATCCGCTTCATCCATCCAAACCTGCATGTTGAGCTCCAGCTGGAGAAGGGCCACCGGAAAGTCTTTTTTTTTTTTTTTTTTAAGACAGAGTCTTGCTCTGTCACCCAGGCTGGAGTGAAGTGGCACAATCTCAGCTCACTACAACCTCTGCCTCCCGGGTTCAAGCGATTCTCTTGCCTCAGCCACCCTCCCAAGTAGCTGGGACTACAGGTGTGTGCCACCATGCCAGACTAATTTTTGTATTTTTAGTAGAGACAGAGTTTCACCATGTTGGCCAGGAGCTGGTCTCTCCAGCTCCTGGCCTCAAGTGATCCACCCGCCTCGGCCTCCCAAAGTGCTGGGATTACAGACGTGAGCCACCGTGCCAAGACCAGCCTCACTTATGAGTGATGGGGGCTGAGGGGCACCACCCTCACTTAGGTGTACAAACTCACGGCCGTGTCATCTGACCTCTGGGGCTTTGTTTACATCTCCCCTGCCTCCCCATTCACCAAACCCCGGCCCAGGCAGTGGCACTGGACACAGTCGGCAGAGCAGGGACCTGCTGCCTCTCTCCAGGTGCAGGGTCCAGAGAAGGTTGCTCTGGGGAGAGCGCAGGAAGGAGGCAGCAGCCCCAGCCTTTGGAGGGCTCCCGGCTGAATGGTGGCCTGGGCTTGTGCTCCCAGGGCCCCAGGCCTAGCCTGGAGGAGGCACGCGGGGAGTGGAAGAATGAGTCATGAGGAGCGAGTATCAGTTCTTTGGATCCCTCCCGGCTCCCTCCATGTGTTGGCTCCTCTTCAAGCCATTGAGGAAATTCAGAGCCTTTAGCTCAGGGTTGCACAACTTACTCCTGTTTTCTGGATTTGTGTTCCCTTGTGTCATAAAGCCCCATGCCAGGAGGTCACTGCTGGACTGAGTCCCGGGGCCTCTCCCCTTCCCAAAAATAGGAGGTGGCAGATCCCTCAGCAGAGGGAGCTCATGAAGTCCCCAGCTCTGGGGGTCCTCCCCACACCTTGCCTCCCCAGCCCGTCCAGCCCCTGCGTCTCTGCTATGTCCTGGATTCTCTGGATTGAAGGGACCTTGGTCCTGCTCCCCAGCAGAGTGCCCCCCTCCCAGGGGACAGAAGGAAACTGCCAGCTCTAAGGACTGTCTGTGACCTCCTGCTCCTGTGGCCCCAAAACAGGGGTATCTGATGAGTCTCCTGATGCGTGGGCCATTCATTGCCTGAGCCTTCGAAATCTTATGCCAGGCAGGGGCAGGGGTACAAAGGTATCCCTTTTGACCTCACTCTTCTCTGAGCGCACCTAGCAGAGGACTGTGTATGTTTAAGAGCCTCATGTGGGCATTTTGATAATGACACGGATGAAATTAAGTCAGAATTTACATATCAAAGGGGGCTTATTGTTAAGGCGATTTTATTAAAATAGTGGAAGGATGGTGCCAACTGCACATCAGCTATTTCGGCATGGGTGATTGACAGGACCCCCTGTGAGCCCATCCCCCACTCCCCACTCCTTATTCAGGTTGAGGCAGAAGAGGTTTGGCTGGGCACGGTGCTGTAATCCCAGCACTTTGCGAGGCCAAGGCAGGCAGATCACCTGAGGCCAGTAATTCGAGACCAGCCTGGACAACATGGAGAAACCTCATCTCTACTAAAAATACAAAAATTAGCTGGACGTGGTGGCGCATGCCTGTAGTCCCAGCTACTTGGGAGGCTGAGGCAGGAGAATCGCTTGAACCCAGGAAGCGGAGGCTGCAGTGAGCCAAGATTGTGCCACTGCCCTCCAGCCAGGGCAATAGAGTGAGACTCTGTCTCAAAAGAAAAAAAAAAAAAAAAAGCAGAGGTCTAGTCCGAGGTTGGCACCTGTGGCTCCTAAACATCAATGATGTCCTTGCTTCCATCTGTGTCTCCTCCTCTTACCTGAGCTGCTCTGGAACACAAGCCCTCCCCTGAAGGGCCCCCGTCTTTGCTTTTGGGATAGTCCTTGAGCATGACTATGCAGTGAAGCAAATATTTCCTAGCATTTTTATACAAGGCCTGGCAAAGTATGGGAGGAGATAAAAAGCCGAGGGGCTCCTCTCTTTGAGAGGCTACGGTTGAGGGAGGAGGCAGCCAGGGTGGGAGTGGCTCTGGCAGGCAGAGCCGAGTTCTGGGTTAGGAATACATCCCCTAGTCCTCGCCTGGCTCCTCTGGGAAAACACATCCGCCTAGAGGAGATGTTTCCAGGAACCCCTGACAACAGGAGGCGTGGAGGCAGGGAAAATACACTGAATCACAGCCACAGAGAGTGGGTTAGAAGCACCCCTAACTGGATTTCCTGCTGCTCTACAGAGCGGAGGCGAGAGGTGAGAAGAAATCTTTAAGTTTGAAACGTGAACTGGGTATTTGGAGAGGTGCCCTGTGGCTGGCTGTGTCCCTTGCAGGAAGCTTGGTGGAGACAACGTGGAATTCCTGGGCCAGGCTCTCCCCACCATGGGGCCTTGGCTTCCAATCTGTAGAATGGGATCCAGCTCACACCTATGATCCCAGCACTTTGGGAGTCTGAGGCAGGAGGATCTCTTGAGTCCAGGAGTTTGAGACCAGCCTGGACAACACAGAGAGACCCAGTCTTTATAATACGTGTGTGTGTGCGCGCGTGTGTGTGTGAAAATAAGAATGTGATCCAAACACTAGATGGTTTGCGACGTTCCTTCCAGCTCTGAGCTGAGTCTAAGGAAACTGGCTTCTTGGTGGCAGCAGGCTCTGCCCACTCCGCAAAGCCTCCAGCTCCATTCCTGGGACTCCCAGAGACCTGGTGTGCATTGCCCCCTGCTCTGTGCAGAAACAAGGACTTTGCTTAGTCCCCTTCTCTTGGCAGTAAGCCTCGATCTGGGGAGTCAGAAAGAACCTCCCGTGGCTGCTGGGGCCCCAGCTTGCTCCCTCCCCTCTCTCCCTTAGAGCCTCTTTGCCACTTTCCGCCAGCTCCAGGGCACTCCCTGCCCATGCTCCAAACTCCTTCCCCTTTATGATGTCAGTGAAGCAGAAAACCATTGCTGGAGAGGAGAAGTCAGCGACTTTACTCGGCTCTCGCAGCAAGAGAAATAATGATCCAAATACTTCCCTCTTTGGGGACTGGGAAGGCCCTGTCTCTGCACCCGCCCTCCTCTGTCCACTCTCCTGTTGGTGCCCAGCACAGGGCAAGGGGCGTGGCTGCCAGGGGAGACCACTGGCCTCGTGAGGACCACCTTGGGGACCTGTGTGGAAGCGAAAGGAACAAGGGCACTTGGGGTCTTCTCGGTGCCCTTGGGCTTAAGGTACTTTGATTCTTCAGCCTGTTCTCTGGAGAAGCAGGAGGGCAGGGCCTTTGAAGTCCCGGACTGCCTTGCCCCGTCAACCTTTATATTTAGTAAGCACCTAATCCTTACTCTGGCCCTGTGAGATGAGGGGTTCCAGCTCCCTTTATAGATATGGAAACCAAGGTCCCAAGGGGTGAAGTAGCTTACCAAGCTCTCCCAGCTGGGGTATAACTGCCTTTCCCCATCAGCCCAGCCTTGGGGGCAAAAAGGCCAGAGGAATGAAGGGCTTGGAGGAGCCTAGAGGTCTGTAGGGCTGTCAGTACCCTGACCCGGACTCCCGGGTTCCACACTGAGCTCTCTGATAGTCAGAAACAAGCCCACTCACCTGGGTATCCCTGGTGCCAAGCTCAGTCCCTGGCACAATTGTTGCTTAAAAATGAACCTAAAGGCCGGGCACGGTGACTCAAGCCTGTAATCCCAGCACTTTCGGAGGCCGAGACTGGTGGATCACGAGGTCAGGAGATCGAGACCATCCTGGCTAACACGGTGAAACCCCGTCTCTACTAAAAAAAAATACAAAAAACTAGCCGGGCGAGGTGGCAGGCACCTGTAGTCCCAGCTACTCGGGAGGCTGAGGCAGGAGAATGGCGTAAACCCAGGAGGCGG
>NW_012098097.1:7022407-7040427 GCF_000951045.1 Mandrillus leucophaeus
AAAAAAGAACCTAAAATCTTCTGTTGTTGTTATTTTTGAGATGGAGTCTCACTCTGTTGCCCAGGCTGGAGTGCAATGGCGTGATCTCAGCTCACTGCAACCTCTGCCTCCTGGTTTCAAGTGATTCTCCTGCTGCAGCCTCCCGAGTAGCTGGGGCTACAGGCGCCCACCACCACACCTGGCTAATTTTTGTATATTTTGTAGAGATGGGGTTTCACCATGTTGGCCAGGCTGGTCTTGAACTCCTGGCCTCAAGTGATCCACCCATCTTGGCCTCCCAAAGTGCTGGGGTTACAGACGTGAGCCACTGCGCCTGGCCTGAACCTAAAAGTCTTAAGTTATGGATCCCATCCAGCAAGGGGGTAAGATGGGAGGCCTTGGGGAGCCAGACTGGGTGTTTGTCAGAGAGGCACGTTAGGGGGCTGTGTTAGATCTGTGGCTATAAACATCAGGCCTTGGCTGGTCTGATGCTGTCTGAGAGTTCTAGAAGCAAAGGGAAGCAGGGTCCTAGGAGATGCCTGCTGGGAGGCTGCAGAAAGACACGTCAGAGTGGTGCCGTCCAGGGTGGTAGCCCCAGCCATGTGTGGCTATTTTAATTAATTAAAATTAAGTAAAGTTTAAAATGTATTTCTTCAGTTGCACAAGCCATGTTTCAAGTTCTCGGTAGCCACCTGTGGGTAGTGGCAAAGGAGGCTGCACAGCAGGGATTTAGAACAGTTCCTCCACTGGGGAAAGTTCTAGTGCACAGTGCTGGTTTTGACACTCAGCCTGGAGGTGAAGGCAGGGGGTGGCAAGTGACAGCTTTGTCCAGGCAGCAGTGGGGGTGCAGCTCCCGAGCCTTCAGCCCACGCATGCCGGGTGCTCGCTGGCTCTGGGCAGTGTGTCGTAGTAAAGGGTCTAGTGGGTCCTGGGGCGGCTGCGCAGGCCTCCCAGGTGGCCAGCAGGTCAGGAGGTCCACCCTGTTGCTCCTGACCATCCCTGCCCGTCTACCCAGGTGGCTCTCCTACCTCCTGCTCTTTATCCTGGACCTGGTCATCTGCCTCATGGCCTGCCTGGGACTGGCCAAGCGCTCCAAGTGTCTCCTGGCCTCGTGAGTATCCCTACCCGTGGACCTGGGACAAAGAGCTGGGCAGGATGCCATCATCAGAGAGAGACGAGGGCCTGGCCAGCTCCGGAGTGTGGGGAAAACAGCCAGGCTGCCTGAGGCCACCTTCTGCCCCGTCCTCAGCACTCAGCAGAGGAGACAGACAGCAGCCACCAACTCACCATCTGGTCACCCAACGAGCAAGCACTAGGCTTTCCTCCTTCTCTGGGCCTGACTCTGTTGAGCGGCTAAGAAACGTGGGCCCACGCATGAAAGCCTCCGGCCATCTTAGCCAAACGCTGCCCCCTTAGCCTGTGCTCTCATGCCTGGGTCTCTTTAGCCCCAAGGACCTGGGCTCCGTGGCTCTTTCCTAGTAGTGAGCAGGGCCCACGTCAGGGCAGGGACTGAGGCTGCCTTTGGATCCACTGCAAGGGTCTGGGGGGCAGGGTGGGCGGGGTGATGGCTGAGAGGAAGGGGAGCCCGCCTACCAACCTTGTCGCCTGCCTCTCTCCTAGGATGCTGTGCTGCGGAGCACTGAGCCTGCTTCTCAGCTGGGCATCCCTGGCCGCTGATGCCGCTGCGGCAGTGGTGAGTTGGGGGACGGGGTGGGTGGTGGGTGGTCTGCCAGGATACTCCAGTGTGTCTCCAAGCAGGGCCAGCTTCCGGTCCCAGCTCCTAACCTAGAATCCCAGAATCTCAGAACCAAAGGGACTTGAGTCATCTGAACCGGCCCCTCTCGTTACAGATGGGGAAACAGGCCCAGAGAAAGGAAGGGGCCTGCCCAGGGTCAGAGCCAGGATAAGACACTCATGCTTCAGACCCAGAGAGAAGCCCCCAGCCGCCCAGGCGTGCTTAGGCTTACACATGCTTAGGCTTAGGCATGCCTGGGTGACCATGGGCTTCTCTCTAGGTGTGAAGAACTGACCAGGTCTCCTGAGAATGAGTAGGGGTCCGAGCCTCAGACCAGGGAATCCCTCCCGTATCAGAAGCTGCTGCTTTGCCAGCTCCCCAGGCCCTAGGACTGTAGAATGTGGTGTCTGACTTGCCTTCCGTCCCAATGTCCCAGGACTCCCACGGTCTGAAGCACACGTGCTGTATGTTTCTGGATGTGATGCCTCAAAATGGTTTAAAAAAGAAAAAGGTGGGGGTTTCCTATGCAGGTCTACATGATCTTTAATGGACCTAACACTGGCACTAAGCTGTGTGCATGAGGCTGTTCATTCACTCAGCTGACATTGTTTGCTGGGTGGCACTCGATGGTACAAGATGCCTGGGGATGCAGAAGCCAAGAGGACGTGATGGTTGCTGTTGACAAAGTTCCAGCCTTTGGAAGCAAGACTTGTAGGCAGATAACTGTGATACAGTGGAGGTGCAGTGTGTGTGTGTGTTTGTGTGTGTGTTAGTGTGCGTGTGTGTGTTTATGTGTGTTTGTGTGTTTGCGTGTGTGTTTGTATGTGTATGTTTGTGTATGTTTGTGTGTGTGTGTGTGTGTTCATGCACGTGCATGTGATAGAAGAGAACACAGTTTACCAGGGGCATTCAAGGAACCCCTCCCTGATTCAAAGGCCGCAGACTAACCCTGGGACATGCATCTGTTCTGCCCTAGAGACCTGGGGCTTGATAGGGATAAGATGGGAGTGGCTTGTACCAGAAGCTCCCTAAATACACTCACACCTTGTCCAGTGACTTGGGGGTTGGCCACTAGCTCTGGGTGTGGACACAGTGCCCTCAGGGACTCTGGCACTGACTTAGCACCTCAGGCAGAGGCTTATGCAGAAGGGAGAAGAGAGGGCATGTCCTGTCTTTGCTCCCCGCCACCCCAGTGCAGTGACCACGGACCAATGATTGGCAGAGAAAAGGCCCAAGTCACATTTGAAAGCATGCCGGAGCTGGGACACTGCTGCCTGGCCTGCAGCCTCTCCTCTGGGGCCAGGGGCACGCACAGGGAAGCCACAGGGAGCGCACGGCGAGCTCCTCCAGGGCCCCATCCCGCTTTCTGGGCAGCCTCTGCCTTCTGGAGGCAGCAGTGGCTTCCAGCTTGCCGCTGTGAGCTGCCCTGTGGTGGCCACCCCTCCCAGTGGGGGCTCCTCCCTCTCACCAGGCTTCAGTGTTCACAAAAACCAGAGGCCATTTAATCTCCCAGCTGGGCGCCCTGGAATGCAGGGAGCTGGGGAGAAAGGCCATTTCCCTAATTCCTCTAGTCAGGCCCTTGTGTGTGAGAGGGGGAGCAGGCGGTGGAGCTGAATGGGCTTTTGACGGGCTGGAGATGCTGCTGCATTTTAATAGGAAGCCGGGTGAGGAGGAGCCAGGAGGGCGGGGAGGGTGGCCGGCTGTCCCGGGGTTATTGTGGAGAGCTTTTGTGTGGCCTCCCAATGCCACCCTGCTCTCTGAGGCCTGTTTTGACAGCCATGGGGCCAGAGGACTGACAAACCCTCCCCTCTCCGCCCCCCACCCCACCCCTCTCTGTCCCTAGAAAGGACTCCATGAGGACAGAGGGCTGCCCTGGAGATCTGCTCCGGGTGAGGTGGGAGAGGAGGGCCGGCAGGACTTGAGCAGCCAAACTCTGAGCTTCCAGGCCCTGGGGCTACCCCTTGTGGTCAGCACTGCGAGTCAGGAGGTGTCTAGGGTGAGGGACTAGAGCAGGCAGAGAGGCTGGGAAGCCCTGGAAGAAGGAAGGGGGAGGAAGTGGGTTCAGCTGTGAGGGAGGGAGGCAAGGGCTGTCACAAGTGCTTTGGCCACCGAGCCCGGGGACAGAGCGCTCCGGGGAATTCCTCCAGCCAAGGGGCAGCCAGGCCTGCCCCTGAGTCAGAGAGTGGGAGTGTGGCCTCTGCAGCCACTCTGTCTGGGCTCACATCCCCCCTTCAACCCTTCCCAGCAGTGGAAACCCAGAAAGGTTCCTGAAGTTCTCTGTGCCTCAGTTTCCTCCTAGGTAAACACGGAGAATAACAGGACTTACCTCAAAGGGCTGTTGCTAGGGAAAGATGAGTGGGTTAATCCTGGGAGGCACACAGAACATGTCCAATAAACAGTGGCCACCACTGGCTTCCTGTGCATTCATCATCATCATGCTAGGGTCACAGGGCGGCCATTCAGACCCACACCTCCATTCTTAGGAGCTGCCTGCAGGCTTAGCCATCACCTGGGCTGGTTAATGGGCAGCCTCTCCCACCTGCCCCAACTGCTCAGTGCCCTCCTTCCTGTCCCCTCTCCTGCCATCCCCATCACCATGGCATGAATAATGCACACGTGTATTAGTCCATTTTCATGCTGCTGATAAAGACATACCCAAGACTGGGCAATTTACAAAAGAAAGAGGTTTAATTGGACTCACAGTTCCACATGGCTGGGGAAGCCTCATAATCATGGTGGAAGGTAAGGAGGAGCAAGTCATGTCCTACATGGATGGCAGCAGGCAAA
Organism: Mandrillus leucophaeus; assembly: GCF_000951045.1. Classification (NCBI taxonomy): domain Eukaryota; kingdom Metazoa; phylum Chordata; class Mammalia; order Primates; family Cercopithecidae; genus Mandrillus; species Mandrillus leucophaeus. Next base: position 7,026,909 of record NW_012098097.1, read on the forward strand.
GAGGCCTTATGCAGGGAAACTCCCATTTTTAAAACCATCAGATCTGCCAGGTGCGGTGGCTCACACCTGTAATCCCAGCACTTTGGGAGGCCGAGGCGGGTGGATCACCTGAGGTCAGGAGTTCACAACCAGCCTGAACAACATGCCAGAACCCCATCTCTAGTAAAAATACAAAATTAGCCAGGCATAGTGGTGCATGCCTGTAATCTCAGCTATTCGGGAGACTGAACCCAGGAGGCGGAGGTTGCAGCGAGCTGAGATCACGCCACTGCACTCCAGCCTGGGCAACAGAGCGCGACTCTGTCTCAAAAAAAAAAAAAAAAAAAAAAAAATCAGGTCTTGTGAGACTTACTCATTATCACGAGAACAGCGTGAGAAAGACTTGCCCCCATGACTCAGTTACCTCCCACCTAGTCCCTCCCATAACACATGGGGATTCAAGATGAGATTTGGGTGGGGACACAGCCAAACCATACCAACACGTATACACACAAGTGCATATGCATCACACACGTACATGCACATGCACACAGGTGTTTGTCTTCATTAACAGGAGAGTTGACTCCTCGCTGAGTCCCACACCCCAAACCATCCTATGCACCTATCCCAGGAGATGGAGGCTCCAGGGTGGCCAGGGGGTGTGAAGAGCAGGCCTGGCCCGGGACGGGGAGGAGGGAGGCAGGAGGACCACGTCACTGTGGAGCCTTGGACTGGGGCCTCTGTCCCTCTCCTTTCTTGGTTCCCAAACTTCTCAGGGGTGACCCAAACTGAGATAGTGGCCTCGCTCTTTATTTTCCCAAGGCTTCCCCATCCTCCACTTGGGCCTGGCTGCACTCTCTGCCACTCCAGCCAGGGGGCGGGGGCACACCACCAGGCCTGCTGGCGCCACAGCTCTGATAGGTAATAATAGGCCAGGTTGATGTATTATGAATGCTAGTGGTTTGTGTATAAAGCATTTCTCCCAGGGTCTTAAGTGCATGTGTGCGTGCGTGCGTGTGTGTGTGCGTGTGCACATGGGGCTCTCAGGAAGCTCTGTATCTAGAGGGGCATGTTATTCCCCACCCTTGCTATACACACATTTCCTGGACCATAAGTGCTGTGATGCACTAACCTGTAGTTGCTAGAACCCTGCACGGCACCGAGGAAGTACTCCATAAATGTCTATCAACTTAACAAGTTAGTGAGTGATGCTCTATTGTGACCCCTGAGGCAGTGGTTCCTGAAGGAGGACAGGGCCACCGGCAGAGCAGGGCACTCAGAGGGGTCCCCTGCGCAGGGAGCATGCGCCAGAGGAGGGGGACGCCCCTAGGAACAGGCCAGAGGACTTGAGTTCTCCCTGGCTACTCTAGAAGGCAGAGGCCCCCCGTTTTTCCAGTCCCCAGAGCACCCCAGGCCAGATCTGGGGTACACCTGGCTTAGAGGCCATGTACTTGCTGACGCCTCTCCTGGGGCCTGTGTCTGCTCCCACCCTGCTGCATGGGCCTTAGCAATCACCTAGCCAGGCCATGCTGTGGGGCCAGGCCCTCCAGCTCGTAAGTGGCAGCCACCTCTCAGCTCCATGCCCTTCCCACCCCGTGTCTTGGCAGGTGAGGACCTGCCCCCAAGGCTCACAGATGCTTCAGCACCAACCTCCTTCTTTAGAAAAAGTTCGGGGGAGCCTTCATAGATTGTCCACCCGTCCCTGTAGGACTTGATCACAGCAAGACAAAATGTAAAACAGACATGAGCAGATGAGGCCATGGTGTAATGAACTCCCACACACACAGCCTGCAGCTGCCCTGGGGCCCAGGATGGTGGCCCCCAAGGGTCTGTCCCAGAAGAGGCATTTGGGAATAAGAGTAACAGCATGCTCTCCACCCCAGTCACTTTTCCGAGCACTTTACATGCAGTGGGTGAATAGCATTATCATCTCCATGTCATAGATAAGGCAACCGGGGCACAGGAAGAATAAGTAACTTGTCCAAGGTAACAGTGCTAGGAAGGGGCAGAGCCAGGTTTGAACCCAGGAGGCTGGCTCCAGACTCTGTCCTTTGCCACCTGGGAGGGAGCTGAAGGGGCTGGGGTGATGGGCTCCTGGCTCCTCCCAGGACCCCGATGTCCTGGTATCTGACTTTCCTCCACCCCGTCCCTCTCTCCCTCACTCAGGCCACCAGTGACTTCTGTGTGGCTCCTGACACCTTCATCCTGAACATCACGGAGGGCCAGATCAGCACAGGTAACACACTCTCAGGCCGCTGCTGCGGATGCATGGGTGGCCAGACTGTGTGCCCCTACGTACCTCTTTCAGCCCTGCAGCCATCCAACCCTGAACTTGAGGTCCAGCTCTTGCTCTAGGCCATTTCCTAGAAACTGCCTCCCTTGGGAGCTCAGGGACGGGGAGGGAGGTCTGGCTTGGCCACCAAGGATGATAGAGATCTCATCTGGTCATTTGTGAGCTGCCTAACGCCACGCTGTTGCCCTGCAGAGGTGACTCGCTACTACCTGTATTGCAGCCAGAGTGGAAGCAGCCCCTTCCAGCAGGTACGGCCCCCCGAGGCCTGCCCGCACCCTGCCCACAGCCACTCCCCCTTGACCCTAAGCCCCACCACTGATCAGGATGGCGGAGGTGGCAGGGCCTTCCTTGCCTCACCGTCGTCCTCTCCTTAGCTGCTTCTGTGGGGGCGGTGTGGGGAGCTTGCTTTTGGTCATGGGTTCTAGATCGGTGGTTAACGTGTGTGCAGCTCAGTGGGGAGCTGGTTCCATGTAGATGCTGTGCAGCAGCTCTGGGGTGGGGCCGAGATACTGCACGTCTCACAAGCTCCCAGGTGAGGTCAGGGCTGCTGGTCCAAAGACCACATCTGAGCTGCAAGCAGGGAGAAGACTGTGTAGCTTTCAAGAAGCCAGAGGAGCAGGGGGAGACTTCCTGCAAGTGGAAGGCCTGTGCAGCTGCAGCCAGGTGGGAGGGGCAGGAGCATAGGCCCCTCGGCCGCTGTGGGGCTCCTGGGAGATGGAGCCTCACGGTGGGGCTGTGTCTCTCCTGGCCCAGACCCTGACCACCTTCCAGCGCGCGCTCACCACCATGCAGATCCAGGTCGCGGGGCTGCTGCAGTTTGCCGTGCCCCTCTTCTCCACCGCAGAGGTAAGGCAGCTGTGCAGGAAGAGGGGAGCCCCAGATGAACCCTGACAGCCCTTTCCCCTACCCCAGCCCCAGGGCCAGGCTGTGCACAGCTTGCTGCTGGCTCTCTGCGCTCCCACCCCCGTGACCTGGCTCCCACCCTTGGCTCTAGAGGCCCCTGAGCACAGCTGCTGTGGTGGTTTTCTCCGCCAGCTCTCCTCCACAGCCCCTCGGTGTCTCTGTCTCTCTTCCTGCTTCAGGAAGACCTGCTTGCAATCCAGCTCCTGCTGAACTCCTCGGAGTCCAGCCTTCACCAACTCACCGCCATGGTGGACTGCCGAGGGCTCCACAAGGTGCATGGGGGCCCTGGGGGCACGTGGAGGGTGTGAGGGCACCCAGCAGGCCACACCTTCCAGAGAAAAGCCGGTAGAGGCTGAGGAGAGTGGTGGCCTGGGCCCCCTTCAGGCCCAGGAATGGAGCTGAAGCCAGACAGTGGGAAGGGACGGGGTGCCTGGCCTTTCTCCAAAGGCTGAGACAGGAAGACTCAGTACAAGGGACCAGGGATCAGGGATGGGAGGGTTGTATCCTGTTGGCTCTGGGTCACTGGGGGACCCTGACCAATACGAGGGAGGCTATTCCCCGTTGTCCAGACTCCTGGCCATTTGGTCAACACATCCCTCTCCCTGGGTTGCAAATGGATGTCCCAATCCCACTGCCAGAGTCTTCCTTCCAGGAACTTGAAATATCAGACAGACACAATGATTCAGGGAACACATGGCGAGCACATGAGAGCCTCCCAGCCCCAAGCAGTGAGCCAGTGTATGGCGACAGCTTTCACATCCCAGGTGGATTTAGTGCAGACAGTCTTTGTCATCATCATAGCTGTCAGCTCCAGGCTTGGCCCTGTTCTGTGCATTTTATATCCAGTATGTCATCCAGTTCTCACAGTTATATTGTGAGACACATGTTATTTCCTAGGAAATTGGCATGCGTGTGTGTGTGTATGAATAGACGCATAGATACAGCTATGTGTGTGTTTTTGTGCACGCGTGTGTATGGATAGACGCATAGATATGTGTGTGCGCACGTGCATGTGTGTCTGTGTGTACGTGTGTGTGTATGGATAGATGCATAGATATAGCTATGTGTGTGCGCACGTGCGTGTGTATGGATAGATGCACCGATATATCTGTGTGTGCACACGTGCGTGTGTGTGTGTGCACGTGTGTGTATGGATAGACACATAGATATACCTATGTGTGTGTGTGCATGTGTGTGTGCATGTGCATGTGTGTGTGTGTGCACGCGTGTGTGTATGGATAGACGCATAGATATAGCTATATCTGTGTGTGCGCACGTGCATGTGTGTGCACTTGTGTGATGTGTATGTCTGTGTGCATGTGTGTGGTGTGTGTGCGGTTGTGTGTGTGCACAAATGTGTGTGTGGTATGTGCATGTGTGTGCACACATGTGTGGTGTGCACGTGTGTGTGGTGCATGTGTGTGTGCATGTGCCTGTATGAATGTGGGGGGGTGTGATGTGTGCATGTGTATGGTGTGTGCGTGTGGTGTGTGTGCATGTGTGTTGTGCACACGTGTGTGGACACGTGTGTGGTGTGTGTGCGTGTGTGTGCATGTGTGTGTGGGGGTGTGTGTGGTATGTGTGCATGTGTGTTGTGCACAAATATGTGCGCGCATGTGTGTGGTGTGTGTGCATGTGTGCATATGTGTGTGCATGTGGGGGGTGCGTGGGGTGTGCGTGTGTGGTGTGTGTGTGCATGTGTGCGTGTGTGTGTGCATGTGTGCATGTGTGCGTGTATGTGGGGAGTGCGTGTGGTGTGTGTGTGTGGTGTATGTGCATGTGTGCGGTGTGCATGTGTGCATGTGTGCGTGTATGTGGGGAGTGCGTGTGGTGTGTGTGTGTGGTGTATGTGCATGTGTGCGTGTGTGTGTGCATGTGTGCGTGTGTGTGTGTATGTGGGGGGTGCGTGTGGTGTGTGTGTGTGGTGTGTGTGTGTAAAGTGGCCTACTGAAGAGTCCTGACTTGACACATCAGGGGCTTGGGTTTTGATCCTGGTCGTCTGACGTCAGAGCTAAGAACATGGCAGTCACCCCTGTCTCCTCTCTCCTTCCCGTTCTACACTAATCCCCAGCAAGTCTTGGCAGCTCTCCTCTCAGCTGTACCCTGAGTCCATCCATTTCTCTTTCTCTCCACGGCTTCCACCATGACCCGGTCCTGCTCCTCCAGCAGACAGTGGCCTCCTCCCACTTTCTCTTGCCCCCTCCCCACCCATGAGCTTTCACACATTCTGCCAGAGCAGTCCTTTTGCAAACTAGATTGGATCACATCCCTTCCATTCCCACACGCTCCGATGTCTTTCTGACCCCTTATAAAAGTCCGTACTCCTCTCCTGCGCTGCAAGGCCCAGCATGACCTGGCCCCTCCAACCCCATCTCCTGCTGGCCTGTGTTCTCTCTCTTTCCTGAACAGGCCAAGCCTGTCCCCTTTGCCCCCTCTTCTCAAAGTGTGCTGCTTCTTGCCATCCTGGCCTCAGCTTCAGTGCCCCCATCTCTGGTTCCCCACCCTGCAACCTCATCTGCCCTGTTCAGAGCCAACTTCTTAGTGCCTAGCGCATAGTAGGTGCTCAGCAAATGTTTGCAGAGTGAACCCAAGAAGCCCCATTGTGTTAGGCTCCAGAGTGTGGATCCTTAATGGTGCTACAAGGTGCTCAGGATGGGGAGCAGCCAGGAGACCCCGGGTTCAGTCTCGGGGGAGAGGGGCTTCCAGAGGAGAGCCTGGCCCCCAGGCTTTGCCCCCGCTCCTTCACTAGCTGCATGTCCCTCCTCTTCCTCCAGGACTATCTGGACGCCCTTGCTGGCATCTGCTACGACGGCCTCCAGGGCTTGCTGTACCTTGGCCTCTTCTCCTTCCTGGCCGCCCTCGCCTTCTCCACCATGATCTGTGCGGGGCCAAGGGCCTGGAAGCACTTCACCACCAGGTGGGCTGCCTAGTAAGGAGGGGAGCCTCCCACGGCCTGGGGGTCTCCTGGGAGAGCAGCAGACAGGGGCCTCTGCTCTACGATTTAGCTGATAACCCAGGACTGAGGAGGGCAGCAGAGGGCCTGGACATTCAGCCCAATAGGCTGGCTGGCTTCTACAGAAGCTTCCCCAAGAGTCCAGACAGACCCTCCAAAGGAGTTCAGTGGGGCCCAGAGCAGGAGCTGGGGCCCAGGGTGGTGACAGCCCTCAGGCCACAGCCTGGCCTCCCTTCTCCTCTCTTCTCACCAGGACTTTGCGATCTGGAATGAGGACAGTTCCCGGTGCTGGGAGGGGTGCCCCGGGAATACCAAGACGGATACATGGGGTCACTGTTTTCAGGGAGCCTGCAGTCCTCTTGAGGAGATGGGAAGGGACAGAAGGCGTATAGGCACCTCATGAGCAGATTAGGCAAGAGGACACAGGATAGGGAGGACCCACGTGCGCACAGTCAGCATGGTGGGGAGCCTGGAAGAGCTGGTCGTGAAGCTGGGAATGGGCCAGAGTGATCTGCAGGAGGCAGGCCAGGGACCGTGTTTTAAAGGAGTCTCAAGGAGACACACACGGCCAGAGTCCTGACAGGAAAGGCAGGGAAGCAGGACAGGACCTGGCTGCCTCGGTGCCTCCTTCACCCTTCACAGCTGGCCATCTTCTACTCGTTGTTCTAGAAACAGAGACTACGACGACATTGATGATGATGACCCCTTTAACCCCCAAGCCTGGCGCATGGCGGCCCACAATCCCCCGAGGGGGCAGCTTCACAGCTTCTGCAGCTACAGCAGTGGCCTGGGCAGTCAGACCAGCCTGCAGCCCCCTGCTCAGACCATCTCCAACGCGCCTGTCTCCGAGTACATGTACGGCCTGCTCACACACCCGGGCTGGGTAGCACTGCCTGGATAGCATGTTGGGTGGGGTCTACAGCGCCAGGTGGGGGGAGGAAGGCATCCAAGGCCACCCGTGGTCCCCACTACAGCCACGGGGTGCCTGGAGGGAAGGCCCCCCGGAGCATCTGGTCACCCCTTCACACCCACATGTGCTGGGGGAAGAACCCACTGATGTCAGCAGCCTCTGCCACAAGCTGATGGGACAGGTCCCAGGCCCGAGAAGCTGCATTTCTCCAGGCCATGCTGCTCTCAGCCTTCGTTGCCCATCAGCCATTTGTCCCTAGGCTTCCCAAGGTGCTCTTCTCCATATCTGCCCACCGCACCTCCTCCACTCTAGCTGTGGTTCGGGTCCATCCCCTGCCTCCCATGTGCTCACCCACGGGACCCTCCTGTAGAAATCCGCACATAGCTCCACTCCCACACCATCCCCTCCTGAGCTCTCCTCTCATCCCCGCAGGAACCAGGCCATGCTCTTTGGTAGGAACCCACGCTACGAGAACGTGCCGCTCATCGGGAGAGCCTCCCCTCCGCCTACGGTAATTGGGGCTCTGGCCCTTCCTTGTTGGGGTAATACGTAAAGACAAAACCTCCTGCCAACCCAGTGAATCCTGTCCACAAAGGCAGAAAAGAATGAAACGTCCTGTAATTGAATACGCTCTAAACCAGACCGTCGCGGGCATCCCAGGCAGTCCGCTAAGGAGATTGCAAAGACGCAAGAAATCTCACTCCTTCCCCTAACCAGGCAGGAATAAGACACAGCCCACTGCATACCTGTCATCCAGCAAGAGGACTTGATGGCACTGTTTGTCACAGTAGTCCACCTTAATCCACTTGCTGATTGGGGTGGCCGTCCTGGTTAAGTAATTGCCTTTATTTATTTGTTTTATTTATTTATTTTGAGATGGAATCTCACTCTGTTGCCGAGGCTGGAGTGCAGTCAGTAGCACAATATCGGCTTGCTGCAACCCAGGTTTCAAGCAATTATCCTGCCTCAGCCTCCCAAGTAGGTGGGATTACAGGTGCGTGCCGCAACACCTGGCTAATTTTTGTATTTTTAGTAGAGATGGGGTTTCACCATGTTGGCCAGGCTGGTCTCGAACTTCTGACCTCAGGTGATCCGCCTGCCTCGACGTTCCAAAGTGCTGGGATTATAGGCATGAGCCACCGCAACTGGCCAGCTAATTGCCTTTATCCAGAGGAAAAATAAAACTCCTATTTCCGTAACAATCAGATAGTTACAACTTGGAGCGAGGCCCCTAAGTGAACTGTCACTGAGAAGGAGATGAGGTGCTGTCTTCCTGATGTTGGTACTTCCAAGAGATGGCTCCCAGACCATGAGAACCCATCCCTGGATTGTAACACTGGCAAGGGCCATATTCAGCCTTTAAGAAGGTTTGCAGACATCTCAAAAGACAGAAATTATTTACAGTGGTACGTTTCTAAAGGAAATACTGCACGAAGAGAGGGGGCCTCATTCCCTTTGTGCACCAGAGAAAATTAAGGAAGTGTTTTTCTTTGTAGATTTCTGTTTACCTTAATCCTTGGTCTTTCTTGGGCTAGAGGGTGGGTGGGCTGTGGTGGCGGGTCTGGGAGGGCTGAACCTGAACACAGCCTTCCTCAATCCGTCTCAGCTCCCCGTGTCCCTAGGACTGTGCCCGAGTGGGGTCTGTGCCTCTTGTCCACCCCACCACCTCCAGCCAGGGTACCTGAGATGCAGCCTCAGGGGAGTAGCTCAGGGTGGGAGGTTGAGAAGCAAAGACGGTGCTGTCTCATCCCAGAGAAGTATCCAGAGGACTCAGAAACACTGGCTGAGACAAAGAGCTGCAAACAGACAGGGAAGTGACCACCGAGGTTCAGGGACACAGACCCCAGTGCCAAATGCCTGGGTTCACATCCCAGCTCATCGCTTATGGCCTCTGTGACTTTGGACAAGCACTTTGCTGCTCTGTGCCTCAGTTTCCCCATCTATAGAATGGGTATGGGAATACTAGCACGTTCGTCCTCGGTGGTGTGTGCATTGGGGAAATTGATTATTATCAGAGCGTACGTGTGAAGCATCTAGTGAGTGCCGTAGGACAAGGAGCTGTTATCTGTGATTTTCTTCCACCCCACCTCCACAGAGCTGTGGCATTTATTAATTTAATTTAATTTTTTTTTTATTTTTTTATGAGACGGAGTCTCACTCTTCTGCCCAGGCTGGAGTGCAGTGGTGTGATCTCAGCTCACTACAACACCTCCCGGGTTCAAGCGATTCTCCTGCCTCAGCCTCCCTACTAGCTGGGATATACAAGCATGCACCACCACACCTGGCTAATTTTTGTATTTTTAGCAGAGACAGGGTTTCACCAGGCTGGTCTCGAACTCCTGACCTCAGGTGATTCACCCTCCTTGGCCTCCCAAAGTGCTGGGATTACAGGCGTGAGCCACCGCACCCGGCCAGAGCTGTGGCATTTATAAGAAAGGACAAGGGGAATCAAAGGCCAGAAGTCTGCCACGGGTGGGCAGAAGGGTTCTGGAGCCAGGCGTCTCCCTTCATTTGGCCGGGTGAGGCACTTCACTGCCCCCGCCCAGGTAGTTTGGAAGGGAACATCCAACAGGAAGGCAGAAGCACTGGAGCCCGAGTACCTGGGACCAGCGTGATAGACCTGGGCCCTGAGGACCCAGGAAGTGCACGCACAGGCACCCAGGGAGTCAGCTTCCTGGTCATGGCACTTGGTGAAAATCATACCATCAGACCCAAGAAAAGAGCAAGTGGGACCCAGTCACTGTCTTCAGGAAGTTCCAGTCTATAGAAGGGGCACTCAAGAAGGCTGCCTGTAGAAAGTGCTACAAGGTACTTTGGGACCAGGAAGAAGGAGCTGTCTTTGCTGCTGCTCTAGGGAATTCCAGAAAGTTCTATTTAATAGTTGGCATTTGAGCCACAGTGTAGAGCAGGGGCTCACTCAGGGGCAGTTTTCCCCCCGAGGACATTTGGCAATGTCTGGAGGCATTTTCATTACCACACTTGGAGGCCGGGGAAGGGGGCTGGATGCTATTGACATTAGTGGGTGGAGCCCCCACCATAAAGCCTGGTGCAGCCCCAAATGTCCATGGGTTATGGGGCCTGTCCTCTGCGTGTGGGATGTTTAGCAGCGTCCCTGGCCTCGACCCACTAGCAAGCCTGCTGAAACCAATCCCCCTGTCATTCACTCCTGCGCCACCACCTTGGTGCTTTTGCCTGGAGCACCTCACCTGCTGTCCCCGCAGCTTTATCAACACAAGCCCCGGCCTCATGTTGTTCTTCTTCCTAGAGTCCTCGGAAGTGGGCTGGTTGAACCTGTATTCAAAGTCCGCACCATTTATTATTTATTCTTATTTTTTTTAGACAGAGTATCACTCTGTCACCTAGGTTGGAGTACAGTGGCGCAATCTCAGCTCACTGCATCCTCCACCTCCTGGGTTCAAGCAATTCTCATGCCTCAGCCTCCCAAGTACCTGGGACTGCAGGCATGTGCCACCACGCCCGGCTAATCTTTGCATTTTTAGTAGAGATGGGATTTCGCCATGCTGACCAGGCTAGTCTCAAACTCCTGGCCTCAAGTGATCCACCTGCCTCGGCCTCCCAAAGTGCTGGGGTTACAGGCATGAGCCACCATGCCCCGCCTAGAAGTCAGCACCTTTTAAATCCCAGCCTAGCTTCTCTCACTAATTGGAAGCCTCCTGGGTTCCTTTTTCCAACCACCAGCTGCTATGGCCCCAGGAATGCAGATTGGCTTTAATATTAATCTAAGCACAACGTAATTAGGGGGAATCTGCTGTGAAAAAAGAATTACTCTATGCATTGTGGTGCCAAATAAAAATGATTTTCGGATTACCTTCTGTTTGAAAGATCCAGGCCACTCGTCCTGCCGTTAGCAGAGATAATCAGCAACTGACCTTATTTGCAAGGCTCAAGGACAGAAAACCCTTCCTCCCTAGATTTAAGACCTGCCCAGAAACACTTATTGCTTTGGCCAAGTTGACTGCGCAGTCCCACCTAGCTCAGCCTGCCCTGGGAAGACCCTTCCACCTCCATGCCTGGTAAGGGACCTAGAGAGACATCTAATGATGCTGCAGACCAAGGAACCCCACAGCGTGGAGGATGTGGGTGTCTGCCCCAGTAAAGACAGCACAGCTAGCTGCGCCCCACCCTCCCGGGGTGCCTGCTCTAAACACTCCTTAGGATTGAGCAAGTTCGAGAAGTGGATAAACTCCTCCCTCTGCCGAGCGCCCTCTCTGGGACAGTCCGGGGATCTCACTGGGTGGGTGATGTCACTCACGCCTGGTGATCGGGATATACAGCCTGTCCCTTGCTGGAAATGTTTCTTTGCCCAGCTCTGCCTTCAAGGAATAATCTCTCCTATCCTTTTAGGCACTGTTTCCTGGACTTGATGAACAAAAATGACTCAGGGCAATTAAAATTGAGTGAACAAAAATGACCCAAGGCAGTTAACAATACTGACATTGAGACTTCTCTTCAGACTTATAGAAACAGAATATCTTGGGGAAAGAGCCTGGGAGATTCTAAGTTTAGCGAACTTATTATCATTCAAGTTGGGAAATACTGCTTTAAGAAGGAGGGTCTTGGCCAGCACAGTGGCTCATGCCTGTAATCCCAGCACTTTGGGAGGTCAAGGCAGGTGGATCACTTGAGGCCAGGAGCTCGAGACCAGCCTGGTCAACATGGTGGAACCCCATCTCTACTAAAAATACAAAAATTAGCTGGGCGTGGTGATGGGTGCCTGTAATCCCACCTACTCGGGAGGCTGAGGCAGGAGAATCACTTGAACCCAGGAGGCAGAGGTTGTAGTGAGCCAAGAGTGCAACACAGCACTCCAGCCTGGGTGACAGAGTGAGTTTCTGTCTCAAAGAAAATAAAAAAGAAGGAGGGTCTCATCCTTGCATATGCATCAGGATCGCCTGAGGGACCCACCCTGTTTTTGATTCAGAAAATCTGAGTTAGAGCCTGGAGATGTGCCTTTTTTTGTTTTTTTGATACTGAGTTTCGCTCTTGTTGCCCAGGCTGGAGTGCAGTGGCATGATCTCAGCTCACTGCAACCTCCCCCCAAGATCACGCGGTTCTCCTGCCTCAACCTCCCGAGTAGCTGAGATTACAGGCCCCCACTGATTTTTTTGTATTTTTAGTAGAGACAGGGTTTCACCATGTTGGCATGGCTGGTCTCGAACTCCTGACCTCAGGTGATCCACCTGCCTCCGCCTCCCAAAGTGCTGGGATTATAGGCGTGAGCCACCGCGCCTGGCCGGAGATGCGCATGTCTGACATATTCCTAGGTAAAGCTGATGCTGCTGCCCTGGAAATCGCGCTTGGAGAACCACTGCTCTGAGGTGGGCTTCTTCAGCCTCAGTGCTATTGATGGGCAGGGTCATTCTCGGTGGTTGGTTCCTGTGCATTGTAGGATGTCTAGCAGCATCCCTGGCCTCTACTTGCTACATGCCAGTGGCACCCCAGTCCCCAGTTGTGACAACCAGAATGTCTCCAGACATTGCCTAATGCCCTGGGAGGCAAAAACACCCCTGGTTGAGACCCACTGGGTCGAAGAGCCTCATGCTCCCTCCTCCCCGACCCCAGCCCAAGTGGAAGCATTTCATTCTCCCCGATGTGAATGGCCTGGACCCCTGAAACTTCCCTGTATCAGGAGAGTGGCAGCTTCTGGAAGCTTGTTAGAAGTGCAGAATCTCAGGTCCTGTGGACAAGATCCCCAGGTAGCCTGTGTGCAGGGGATAGAGTGAAAGGCCCTCTCCACTGCCAAGGACGAGTAACTAAGGTCTGTCAAGCACCTACTCTGTACTGGGTCACTGCTTCTCCAACTTGAGTGCACACTGGAATCGCCTAAAGAGCTCTGAAAACACTGATAGCTCTTTAAAATGCTTAGTTTTATGTTATGTGCATGGTTTTTTTTTTTTTTAAGAGACAGAGTCTCGCTCTGTTGCCCGGGATGACATGCAGTGGTGTGATCTTAGCTTGCTGCAACCTCCACCTCCTAGGCTCAAGTACCTTCTCCTCCTGCCTCAGCCTCCTGAGTGGTTGGGACTACAGGTGCATGCCACCGTGTCCAGCTCATTTTTTGTATTTTTGATAGAGACAGGATTTTGCCATGTTGCCCAAGCTGGTCTCGAACTCCTGGGCTCAAACGATCCTCCTGCCTCTGTCTTCTAAAGTGCTGGGATTACAGGTATGAGTCACCACCATTATGTGCATTTTGCATCAACAAAAATATCCATATCTATATACTAGCAGGTGTGGCCTGGGCATCAGGATGTTTTTAGGCTTCCCAGGTGTTTCTGGCGAGCAGCCCGGGTTGAGAGCAGCTGTGTTAAGGCTCTTCCCTGCTCCATATCATTTCACCCTTTCTTTTTTTTTTGAGACAGAGTCTCACTCTATAGCCCAGGCTGGAGTGCAGTGGTGCAATCTTGGCTCACTGCAAACTCCGCCTCCCAGGTTCACGCCATTCTCCTGCCTCAGCCTT
>NW_012098097.1:7040952-7046186 GCF_000951045.1 Mandrillus leucophaeus
CATTGGAGGACAGCTGGTCTGCGTGTGTATTTTTTATTTGAGGCTGAGAGCCAGATGATGGCCCGGCACGGCCGGGTTTCCCTCATTCCCTAAGACACCCGGCCCAGTTCCACTCTGAGAAGTCCCCGGCACCTTTGCTGGTGCTGAGCCAGCTCTGACCATCCCCTCTCTTCTCTCTCGGCAGTATTCTCCCAGCATGAGAGCCACCTACCTGTCCGTGGCAGATGAGCACCTGAGGCACTACGGGAATCAGTTTCCAGCCTAACAGACTTCCGGGGGTTCCTGCCTCCTTTTTCCATTTTGGTTTTTAATTAGTCCAAATACAAGCTGCGTTTCTTTAATAGAAACCATAAGGCATCTGGAGCCCGAGAGGCCTCCTGCTGTGGCAGAGGAGCAGCTGGGATTCCCGACCAAAGCCCCAGGGGGGCAGAAGACTCACCACGTGGGCCAGCCTCTCTCTTTCCGCCCTGCTCTCCATACCAGAAATGCCCCCAGGTGCTTGGCTGCCTCAGAGGTACCATCCCTGAGCTGGCTGCCTGGCCCTGCTCACCCCTATGCCTCGCCCTCGCCAGGAGGGGAGTGGCAGTGAGGAGGGGGCCAGGTCAGGTGCTCTGTGTTCTCTCTGGTCCCACAACCATGACTCTGCCTCTTGTCAGCCTGGCCAAGAGCCCAGACGACCCCTGTCGGAGTCACCTCTGTCCTCCGTTCCCTGCAGGTAACATGAGAAGGGCTGATGAGGAGATGCTCTTTAAGAAGGTCACACCCTTGATGACACCAGAACAGCCCAAATCAGAGTTCCCAGGGCCAAACATGCTCTTCCTGGGCCACAGAGGGGAGGCGTCAGGAGAGCTCTGCAGTGGGGGGGCTGGTGGCTCCGGGGCTGGGGGATCCCAGCCTGGTGGACCCCGGTGGGAACAGAGGTGAAAGCCTGCCACGTTCTGCCTGTCTCCCTAAGCTCCATTGCCTCACCTCTGTTCCAGAATCAATGCTGCAGATACGTTCGCTGCAGATAGGCGCGGTCTCAGGTATGAACAGACACTTCGAAACGACTTTAAGTCTTTCTTTTCTCCAGTGTTTTAAACATGTTGATTATCCAAAGAATTGAAACTCCTAGCACATCCAGTTTTTACCGTAGATTTGCGGCTCATTCTTCACCCTGGTTAGGTCACTACTTTTGCAGATTTTGCTGGCACTGGCCAGTTCTACAGATCTGGAGGAGAGGGGAAGGAGCCGATTCTTAAATAAGGATCAGTGAGACATCCTGCCCGAGCTGCTGTTTGATGGGGATCTGGGTTCATCTCACCCACGGAGGGAGGATCTTTAAGAGGAGAAAAAAGCCAAGAGGGAAAGTCAGAGTTCCCTGTTCTAGGGGACTCGCCGAATGCCCACAGCAGCTGTCCCCTCCTTGTTGTCTCCAAGTAAGTTTGCCAGAAAAGGTTTTAGCAAAGTGATACAACTGTGTCTTTATGGGAGGATAGGCCTCTGCCCTGCCCCACTCCCCCCCGCCAACCTGTCCCCACCCAGTGTCCTGGGCCCCTGGCCTGCAGGCCACAGGAGCTTATTGGCCAGGAGGGAACAATGTCCCCCAATCCTGCCTGTTGAGGGACCAGAGTTGGGGTCTTTGGTGCTTCCAACCTCCTGCCAACCTGGAGTTCACAACACCAGAGCCCCACGGCCTCGCACACTGAAGCAGGGGCGTGGGTGACTTGGTGTTTCTGTTTTGGAGGAACCACCTGTCATCACAACACGGACAGCAGGGTGTTCTCAGCTCCCAGCGAAGCCTCCACAACGGAATGGGGCCGCAGGGCAGCCGGGACTCCCTGTCTCACCTGCATTAACCCACGCATACTGTATGCCATAAACTCACTTCGGTATGTCCGCGTCTCATGCAGAGAGGAACTCTGCGACGTCAAAGTGTTGCTTCTTAAAGTTTCATTATTGGCAACTAGAGGGTTGTTTTTAATGCATGGAAACTAAACAGATTCCTCGGGGACTTCCTGAAGGAACCAGGCGGGCAAACCTTTGCTTATATATGTGCGGCCTCACCTGGAACAGAAATAAACCACTTGTACTAAAATGTGCGTTCCGTCTCCGACTTCCTCAGCTGCAGGGAATAACGAGGGTATTGAAAGATGGGGCGGTCCCCTCCAGCAGGGTCATGTGGTGGGACGCTTAGAAGCAGATTCCAGTCGCGATTTCCATGCCAGGACTGAAAGAGGGGCTTGAACAAATGTCATGGGGCTCTCGCGTGGCTTCCAATTGCTCTTACAGGACCAGGGACAGGACTTATTTCTGCCCTGATCTTTCTCCAGAACTCCCCCAAGGGTCACTGGTTTTTTTTTGTTGTTGTTCTTTTTTTTTTTTTTTGAGACGGAGTCTCGCTCTGTCACCCAGGCTGAAGTGCAGTGGCGCCATCTCGGCTCACTGCAACCTCCACCTTTGGGGTTCATGCCATTCTCCTGCCTCAGCCTCCTGAGGAGCTGGGATTACAGGTGCGCACCACCACACCCGGCTCATTGTTGTATTTTTAGTAGAGACGGGATTTCACCATATTGGCCAGGCTGATCTCGAACTCGACCTCAGCTGATCCGCCTGCCTTGGCCTCCCAAAGTGCTGGGATTACAGGCATGAGCCACCTCACTCGGCTGGTAACTGCATCTCAGTACCCAAATGAGATTGGTTTTGGGGACCTCCATTGTCTTGGTGCTGGAGTGGGACCTGACTTGTAGGCCAGCCCTGCATGAACTAGAAAGGAAGCCTTGGGAATGCACAAGCCAGAGTGTGGTCTGATCAGTACGTGTGTCATCTGCCTTTCCCATCTCAGCTACATTAGTCTCTCCCACAAGGTAAAGGAGTGGGGTGGGGAAGTGGGTCCTGGGCCCCTGTTTTGCCTGCCAGCCTGCAGGCAGGCCCACCTTTACCCTCCTAAACATCCTCTGAACAGCAACCTGACTGCAGACCCAGAACAGCCAGCTTAGGAGGAAGGACTGGAGCTTAACCTGCTCCTGGAGAGAGACAGCAGCAAACCCCACCAGACCCCTTTTGCCGAGAACAGCGGGCGGAGCTTTTGCCAGGAACAGGCGAGTGTCCCAGGCTGTCATTTGGAGCCCACAACTTACCCACAGGGAGCAGCCAACAGAGTGGTTTCTTCTCCAAAGCTAATTCACCTCCCAGCGAGCTCTCTCCCCCTCCAAAGCTGTACAGTCTTAAATTTAGGAGCAGCTGGGGTGTTTCCACAGTCTCTTAACTCCACACATTGCAGATCAGTCAGGAAGCCTGGTGTGTCTGGTGACAGATATACCCATACGGAAAATTTACCTTCCTTTCTTCTCCTTTTCATTCATTTAAAAATGGATTGCCACCAGGCGTGCTGGCTCGTGTAATCTCAGCACTTTGGGGGTCCAAGGTGGGGGTCAAAGGTGGGAAGATCTCTTGAACCCAGGAGTTCAAGGCCAGCCTGGGTAATATAGTGAGACCCCATCTTTTAAAATAAATACTGCAGGGCGCAGTGGCTCATGCCTGTAATCCCAGCACTTTGGGAGGCTGAGACGGTTGGATTGTTTGAGGTCAGGAGTTCGAGACCAACCTGGCCAACATGGTGAAACCCCCATCTCTACTAAAAATATAAAAATTAGCCGGGTGGTAGTGGCGCACGCCTGTAATCCCAGCTACTTGGGAGGCTGAGACAGGAGAATCACTTGAGCCTAGGAGGTGGAGGTTGCAGTGAGCCGAGATCGCACCACCACACTCCAGTCTGGGTGACAGTGAGACCCTGTCTCAAAAAACAAATATATAAATACATAAATAAATAAATAATGGATTGATTGCTTAACACAGGAGCCAATAACTAGAGCCGGTGAGCCCAGCTTGGTCAGCTGCCCTGGAAGGCCTGTGAGTATAAAATAGTTTTTATATTTTTAAATGGTTAACAAAAAACTCAGACATTCTCAACTATTTTTTGGGTTTTTTTTTCTTTCTCGAAGTCTTTTCTTTTTTTTGAGTTATTAAACACACACACACACACACACACACACACACACACACAACCAAAAGAACTGATGAGAGGAGGACAAAGCGTCGGGATCAGCTGGAGACCGAGCGGCATGTGGGAGAAGGCACAGGTCAGGCCTAGCTGGGTCTGTGGAGCAAGGTGGTAGGAAGTCCCAAGGCCTTTGGGCATGTGGGGTCTGCGGAAGGAGATGAGGTCACTTAAAAAAGTACATATACTGTACACATCTATACGAAGTGTCCCATGTTGGGGGAGTGGGGTAAGGTCATGGGAGCCGGTCCACTTTCTCCTCGGACCAGCCTCCCCGCAGGCTCACGGGCTTGGCCAGCACAGGGACCCCTGCAGTTGGCTGTCGTCTTCTGTAGAGCGAGGGAAGGTAACAGTTTAGTTCCCACCCATGGTGGGCAGAGGTCAGCAGAGGTCAGAGGCGTGGAGATGGCCACCGCCTGGCTAGGAAATCCCTATGCCTGGTGCTGGTGCCCGGAATACAGTCTGCTTTACTGTCTTCTTTCTACCTTTTTCTTCTGGGACGTTGATTCAGGATCTTTGGCTGAGGGCTTTTCTTGAGACAGAGACTTGCTCTGTCACCCAGGCTGGAATGTAGTGGCACAATCTTGGCTCACTGCAACCTCCGTCTCCCGAGTTCAAACAATTCTCATGCCTCAGCCTCCCAAGTAGCTGGGATTACAGGCATACACCACTACGCCTGGCTAATTTTTATATTTTTAGTAGAGACGGGGTTTCACCTTGTTGTCCAGGCTGGTGTCAAACTCCTGACTTCAAGTGATCCACCTGCCTTGGCCTCCCAAAGTGCTGGGATTGCAGGCATGAGCCACCGAGCCCAGCCTGCAACTAATTTTGATGGTCGAGAACACTAACTGTGAACCTCAATTAGGCAAAATGTTATCTCCCTCCCCAAAGATTCCATTCTTCTCATTAATAGACCTGTATTACCAAAAAATTGTACTTAATTATTATAACATTTTTCTTTCATCAATTAAAAAACTGTGGAAATCGGCTGGGTGCTGTGGCTCACACCTGTAATCCCAGCACTTTGGGAGACTGAGGCAGATGGATCAGTTGAGGTCAGGAGTTCAAGACCAGCCTGGCCAACATGGTGAAACCCTGTCTCTACTAAAAATTTAAAAATTGGCCGGGCACGGTGGCTCAAGCCTGTAATCCCAGCACTTTGGGAGGCCGAGACGGGCGGATCACGAGGTCAGGA
>NW_012098097.1:7047356-7048589 GCF_000951045.1 Mandrillus leucophaeus
GAGATGCAGTTTCACCATGTTGCCCAGGCTGGGTCTTGAATTCCTGGACTCAAGCAATCTGTCTGCCTCAGCCTCCCACAATGCTCAGATTACAGGCATGAGCCACCATACCCAGCCCGTCATCGTCTTTCCTGATTACAAAAGAATGTGTGTGGTGCAAACATTTCAAACTTTACAAAAATGTGTGAGAAAGTGAAAATCCCCTATAATCCATCAACCCAGAGCAAAATACCAGGACCAGTTTGGTTCACATTCTCCATGTTTTGTCCTAATTGTGTGTGCAGAAATATAGTCACACTATACATATTGTTCTGCAATTGCTTTTTCTACCTCATGCTTTATCTTGGATATCTTCTTGTCACTCTTTAAAACTTCGCTCCACTTTTGGGCCAGGCACAGTGGCTCATATCTATAATCCCAGCACTTTGGGAAGCCGAGACCAGCCTGGGCAACATAGTGAGACCCCGTCTCTACAAAAAAAAAAAAAAATACAAAAATTACCCAGGCGTAGTGGTGTGCACCTGTGTGTGGTCCCAGCTACGTGGGAGGCTGAGGTGAGAGGATCACCTGAGCCCTGGCAGGTCTACAGTGAGCTGTGATCGTGCCACTGCACTCCAGCCTAGTGACAGAGCAAGGGCCATGTCTCAAAATATAAAAATAAAAGAAGTAAAGCAATGGGCTCATGCCCCTGGAAGCCAATGGTTTCCCCACATACCCATCACCCAAAAGCAGCTGGTCTGACAGAACAACAACAAAAATATGTTCCACTTTCAACCACCAACGCAGGAGTACAGAGAAGAGCGGAGACTGTGTCAGCACCAGAATCCCATTGAGAAAAAACACTCTGGCTGGGCGCGGTGGCTCTTGCCTGTTACCCCAGCACTTTGGGAGGCTGAGGCAGGCAGATCACCTGAGGTCAAGAGTTCAACACCACCCTGGCCAACATGGTGAAACCCCATCTCTACTAAAAATACAAAAATTAGCTGGGCATGGTGGCAGTGAGAGGTGAAGCCAGCTGGACTTCCTGGCTCGAGTGGGGACTTGGAGAACTTTCCTGTCTTACAAGACGATTGTAAAATGCACCATTCAGCACTCTGTAGCTAGGATTATAAAACGTACCAATCAGTGTTCTGTAGCTAGCAAGGGGATTGTAAAATGCACCAATCGGTGCTCTGTAAAAATGCACCAATCAGCACTCTGTAGCTAGCAAGAGGATTGTAAAATGCACCAATC
>NW_012098097.1:7053654-7054653 GCF_000951045.1 Mandrillus leucophaeus
AGAGCGAGACTCCCTCTCAAAAAAAAAAACAAAAACAAAAACAAAAAACAAAAAAAAACAAAAAAAAAAAATTTAAAAATTATCCAGGCATGGTAATGGGTGCCTGTAATCCCAGCTATTCGGGAAACTGAGGCAGGACAATCGCTTGAACCCAGGAGGCAGAGGTTTCAGTAAGCTGAGACCACACCACTGCACTCCAGCCTGAGCAACAGAGCAAGACTCCATCTCAAAATCAATCAATCAATCAATCTGTGGAAACTGGTTTCCTTTCTTGTCATATAGGTACCTATGACAGGTATGGTGACTTACACCTGTATTCCCAACACTTTGGGAGGCTGAGGCAGGAGGATTGCTTGAGTCCTGGAGTTCAAGACCATCTTGGGCAACATAGCAGGGCCCTGTCTTAAAAAAAAATAAACATTTAAAAAGTAAGTATTTACGTGATATCTTTCATTTTGCCTCTTGGCCCAAAAAACCTAAAATATGTATTCTGTTTTCCAGTAGTTTCCAGTTTGCTGGCCCCTGGCTAAGCACAACACCACGTTGTCTAAATTCCAGGACTACAGAAGTATCTAAGGCAATCAGGGTCCTTGACTTCATGCAGTTTACAAATTAGCAAGGAAGACAAGGAACGTTATCAACACTGACTTGCTTTACATACAAATTCAGGGTCTCATCTGGACATTTGGTTAAACTCCTGGAATCTTGGGCCTCCTGTTTTGGCTTGTCTGTTTTAATTGTCATCATTTTTCTTCCTTTCTTTTTTTCTTGCTTTTCTTCCTTCCTTCCTTTTCTTTCCCTCCTCTTCTCTCCTTTTTTTCTTTTTTCTTTTCTTTCTTCACAGGGTCTTGCTCTGTCGCCCAGGCTGGAGTGCAGTGGTGCGATCTCGGCTCACTGCAGCCTCCACTTCCTGGGCTCAAGCCATACTCCCATCTCAGCCTCCCCAGTAGCCAGGACTACAGGCACACCACCATGCCCGGCTAATTTTTTTTTTTTTTT
>NW_012098097.1:7055793-7068186 GCF_000951045.1 Mandrillus leucophaeus
GGATTGTAAAATGCACCAATCGGTGCTCTGTAAAAATGCACCAATCAGCACTCTGTAGCTAGCAAGAGGATTGTAAAATGCACCAATCAGCACTCTGTAAAACGCACTAATCAGCAGAAGTCTAAAAGTAGCCAATCGCAGGGAGGATTGAAAAAAAGGCACTCTGATAGGACAAAAATGGAACATGGGAGGGAACAAATAAGGGAATAAAAGCTGGTCACCCCTCACCCAACTCACTCGGATCCCCTTCCACACCGTGGAAGCTTTGTTCTTTCTGTCTGCACAATAAATCTTGCTGCTGCTCACTCTTTGGGTCCGTGCCATAATTAAGAGCTGTAACACTCACCACGAAGGTCCACCACTGCACTCCAACCTGGGCGACTGAGTAAGACTCCGTCTCAAAAAAAAAAAAAAAAAAAGAGAGAGAGAAACTCTTCCCACCTGCCAACGATTTGTCGATTTGATGGGTGCTTTCTGAAAGCACAATGCAAATGCCTTCCTGAGGCTCATGCGCACGAAGCAGCACTCATGTTTGTCTTTGAACAGGTGAATGCAAGTCAGTGCCCATGGTCATGGTAGTTGTACACACGTCTGTCACCCTGTTGCATAGGAACCCATCAAGAGCTGTTAAGTCCTAGGTGATCAGGTAGACAAACGGGTGCTAGTAACCCATCAAACACCGGGGAGGAGCTAATGGGGAGAAGAGGACCTCATTGCTGATAGGTTTGAAAGGGTTTTGTAATATCAGAGGGCAACATTAGGCAGGCAACTCAAAGTCTGGACTGATGAGGCCTAGATCTGGGAGACAACACATAGATACAGTCACTAATGCTAAGGAGAGAGTGGAGGAGCCCAGAAAGAGTGGGTAGAGTCCAGTTTGGGACCCCAACAATTGAGGAGCAGGCCGGATGTGGTGGCTGAGCCTATAATCCCAGCACTTTGGGAGGCTGAGGCCAGCTGGGCCAACGTGGTGAAATTTGAGACGAGACCAGCTGGGCCAACATGGCAAAACCCCATCTCTACAAAAAAAATACAAAAATTAGCCAGCTGTGGTGGCACATGCCTGTAGTCCCAGCTACTTAGCAGGCTGAGGCACGAGAATCACTTGAACCCGGGAGGTTGAGGTTGCAGTGAGCCAAGATCACGCCACTGCACTCCAGCCTGGGCAACAGAGCCAGACGCCATCTCAAAAAAATAAAATAAATAAATAAGGAGCAGGCAGAAGAAAGAGCTGAGAAAGAACAAAGAAGCAGGAGGGAAACCAGAGAGCTGGCATAGAGGAAGTGATGAGGGGAGGCCTCACAGAGGGGCATGGGGTGGTCCACACCAACAAGCCACCCCAGGTAGAACAAGGGCTAGAGAGCCCAAGCGACTGGGCAAGAGGTCTTAGCCTTTGCCTGGCTCTCAGGGGAGAGGTTCCTCCTCCTGTGGAGGAGAGAAAGAAAAGCTGACCAGGGAGAAATGTTTGAAGTTTGTGGTTGACAGCCTGGCACAGCCTCTTCCAGGACTCCCTCAAACTCTGGATGCCCTGTGGTGACCCAGAGCCCCACACCCTGACTCCACAGTCTCCCGGGTCTCAGCCAGAGTGGGAGGAGAGCAATCTGATTCCCCTGCGATTGCCCCATCCCTCTCCAGCATTCCCATCTCCACCGTTCCCGGCACATGTGCTGTGCAGTGGGGGCTTTTCAGGCAGGATAGAGGTGCCTTGTCAGAGAAGCAGAAGGTGCTAGTCACCCAGGGCTTACAAGGATGTGGGGTCTTCCCAAAATGCCTTAAAAGAGCTTCTGGCCAGGCGCGGTGGCTCATGCCTGTAATCCTAGCATTTTGGGGGGCCAGAGAAGGAGGATCACTTGAGCCCAGGAATTCGGGACCAGCCCGGAAAAGATGGTGAAACCCTGTCTCTACTAAAGATACAAAAATTAGCTGAGCATGGTGGCATGCACCTGTGGTCCTGGCTACTCGGGAGGCTGAGATGGGAGGATCAATTGAGCTAGGAGGTCGAGGCTGCAGTGATGGCACCACTGCACTCCAGCCTGAGGGACAGAGTGAGACTCTGTCTCAAAAAATAAATAAAATATTAAGGAAAAAAAAAAAAAGGCAGGGGGTCGGGTGTGGTGGCTCAAACCTGTAATCCCAGCACTTTGGGAGGCCGAGGCAGGTGAATCACTGGAGGCCAGAAGTTCGAGACCAGCCTGGCCAACATGGTGAAATCCCATCTTTACTAAAAATACAAAAATAAGCTGAGCATGATGGCGGGCATCTGTAGTTCCAGCTCTGTCGGAGGCTGAGGCATGAGAATTGCTTGAACCTTGAAGATGGAGGTTGTAGAAAGCCAAGGTCGCACCACTGCACTCCAACCTGGGGGACAGAGCGAGACTCTGTCTCAAAAAAAAAAGAGTTTCAGTCTTTCCAAAGTCTCCTTTTCCAGTTGACCCCAGAAATGCACTCGGATATGGCTCCTGCTCTGTCTTCCACTCTCCTATTTTGCTTTCTTTGGACATGATTATGAATGACTTTTTTTCATTCTGGTGCCCCCTATTTCCCAAGAAAAGTCACACCTGCATGAGTGGAGCATGTCCCTTGGCAAGTACAGCTGCCTCTGGTTAGTCAAATATTGCTCAGAGTTTTAGAAAAAGAGAGGGCAAGGGGCCTTGAGGAGGGCTCAGCAGGACTGATCCTAGGACTACAGTTCCAGAAAGAATGCAAGGGAGTCTGGGCATGGTGGCTCACGCCTGTAATCCAGCACTTTGGGAGGCCAAGGTGGGTGGATCACCTGAGGTCAGGAGTTCAACACCACCCTGGCCAACATGGTGAAACCCCAACTCTACTAAAAGTACAAAAATTAGCCAGGCGTGGTGGCACATGCCTATAATCCCAGCTACTCGGGAGGCTGAGGCAGGACAATCACTTGAACCAGGGAGGCGGAGGTTGCAGTGAGCCGAGTTCATGCCACTGCACTCCAGTCTGGGCGAAACAGCAAAACTCCATCTCAAAACAAAACAAAACAAAAAAACAAGAATGCAAGGGAGACTTGCCCTGGGGCGGCAGAACGGCAGAGAGAGATCTGGTCTGCGTTAGCAAAAGTGCAACTAGTGTTACTTAACTGCTAGCAACACAAGGGCTTGGTGGGCTTGCCACTGATGTGATGAATTCCATCCTGGGAGGCTTTTACAAACCAGGCCCTCCCACAAGAACTTGACTATGAAGATGAATAGAATGAGGTCTCCACTTTCTAGGCACTCGCAGTCCTGGAAGGAAGCTGGTGAGGCAGGCAGACGCTTTGGGAAGGGGTGCCACAGCAGCCAGCCGGCAGAACGAGCTGCCTGCACCTCACTCCGGCAAACCATGTGTAGCTTGTTTTCAGCATTGGTGGGAAGAGCAGATGGTTTCTACCAAATGTTATTGTATTGCACATTATGAGCCAAGCAAAGTTAAGTCTAAAAAAGTGACTAACGAATCTCTCATGCAGGATTCCAAATAATTTATGTAGATACTCTGCCTTCAAGAAGGTAGCGTAGGGCTGGATGTGGTAGCTCACACCTGTAATACCAGCACTTTGGGAGGCCAAGGTGGGCGAATCGCTTGAGCTCAGGAGTTTGAGACCAGCCTGAGCAACATGGCAAGACCCTGTCTCTACAAAAAGTACAAAAAAATAGCCAGGTATGGTGGTGTACACCTGGTGTACTCAGGGGGCTGAGGTGGAAGGATCACTTGAGCTGGGGTGGGGTGGAAGTTGCAGTGAGGTGAGATTGCACCACTGCACTCTAGCCTGGGTGACAGAGGGAGACCGTGTCTCAAAAAAAAAAAAAGAAAGAAAAGAAAGGTAAAACATAGGCTGGGTGCAGTGGCTCACACCTGTAATCCCAGCACTTTGGGAGGCCAAGGCAGGAGGATCACTTGAGCCTAGGAGTTGGAGACCAGCTTGGGCAACATAGGGATGACGCAGGGCAGGCAAGGCCCAAATTGAGGCTTGGCCCAGGAGGGTTCTTGGCTTTGCCCAGGAAAGAATTCAAGGGTGAGCCAGTGGTAGAGGAACACTGCTCGACTGAGGTGACAGTGCTACAGCTCATGACTGCTCCTGCAGAGCAGGGCTACCCGTAGGCAGCGTGCAGAGACTAGCAGCTCAGAAGCAGTTTTGCAGTCATATTTATGCCCATTTTTAATTACATGCAAATTAAGAGGTGGATCATGCAGACATTTCTAGAAAAAGGGTGGTAACTTTCAGGTCATTGGGTCATTGCCATGGAAGGAACGGATAACTTCCAGGTGTTGCCATGGCAATGGTAAACTGACAGGGCACACTGGTGTATGTGTCTTACGGAGAGCTGCTTCTGCCTGTTTCCTGTTTTAGCTAGTCCTCAGTCTGGTCTGGTGTCTGAGCTCTGCCTCCAGAATCAAGTCCTGCCTCTTCACTGTGGCTACAAAAAATGAAAAAAATTAGCCGAGCATGGGTATGTGCAGCTGCGTTGCCAGCTACGTGGGAGGCTGAGGAGGGAGGCTCTCTTGAGTCCTGGAGGTCGAGGCTGCAGTGAGCCATGATTATACCACTGTACCCCAGCCTGGGTGACAGAGCGAGACCAAAAACAATGTGAATGAACTTAATACCACTGAACTATACACTAAAAAATGGTTAAGAGGGTAAATTTTATGCGTAGTTCACCACACACACACAATTTTATGTGTAGTTCACCACACACACCAAGAAACTGGTGGGAGCCAGAACGGATCAGGAGAGATTGGTGGGACTAAAGGGGACACAGCAGTGCAATGGGTTGTGGCAGTGCCTGGGGATGTCCAGGGCCAGGGGTGGCTTTCAGTAAAGAATTTCTGTTGCCAATTATACTGTGATTGGGTGAAGATCTGAGAGGCACCGCAATTGTTTTCAAACCAGGTCCTTGTGAATACTCCTAACTATATGACCTCATGCTGAGGCAGGCCTGCCAAGGGGTGACTGTTTGGCCAGTGAACAGAGCTGCCCTCTGTGGTCGGCGGCCTGCAGCCTTCTGGGTGAGGGTGGGGGTGGGGAGCCTATACTAAATTGTTGGATAATATGGTGAAGGTGGCTGCAGTTTCCGTTCAACTTTTCCTGTTTCCCCTTCTAACCCATTTTCCCACCCACAAAATAATGGGTCTTCAGAAAGCCCTCGACTCCCCAGGGCTGGAGGTGGAGTGGAAAGGGTTGCATTATGATTGCAACCCCAGCCAGCCACTGCCTCATCATGGAGTGCATCGTTTCCTACTCTTGGAGACTTTGGGTCTGATTCACCTCTGACCACACAAAGTCATTTCGGTGGGGCTTTTAGGAGCTCCACCACCCAGCCCCCGTCAGGACCCTCAGCACCCACCCCTAAGAGTTTTTTGTCCCGAGAAACTGGTGGGAGCCAGAACGGATCAGGAGAGATTGGTGGCAGCAGTCATTTAGGGACTTGTCTTTCGTTAGTGTGGCCTCGCAAGGTGCTGTCTCACTGGGAATTTCCTTGTACCTGCCCCACTAAAGGCAGGTGGGTAGTGGTGACCACACATTTATGGAGAAGTTCGGAAGTGGGAGAGAAACGTTTGCTTCCTGCCTGTTCTTTCACAGATCCCAAACCCGCTGAGGGCTTCCCATGGAAAGCTGTCTGGGCCCCTCAGCCTGCCTCTCTTGGGACCTCCCCCAGACTGACCCCGGCTGACCTTTGCAAATTCCTCTCTCATTTTTCCCCTGCAGGGACTCTCGACCCCAGCCAGACTGATCCACCCACCATCCTCGCAAAATGCCTTTCTTCCATGACGGCTGCCCCTTCCTTCCTTGCTCAAGCCATGCCCTCCCCCAATCTGGAACGCCCTCCCAACTCCTCTTCCCTGCAACTCATAACCATTTTTCAAGGCCCAGTTCCAACCCCAATCCCACTTCTGTCCCAGTCCAACTTTCCAATGTCAGCATCTGAACTCCTGATAACCCCATTCCCCGAGCTGCCTTCATTCAGGCACCCGTAGCTCTGGACGGGGCTGGACACGCCCCTGTGTTGTCTCTCACTTAATCCTCCCCATTATCTAATAAGCACCGCCACTGTCCTGCCACTTTGCGGATGAGGATAGCTGAGTCTTAGAAAAGGAAAGGAATTTGTCCGGGGTCATGAGATTAGTAGGTAGCCAAACTGGGATTCAAATTCATTTTTTTCTAGCCCCAAATTCCCTTATTTTAATTTACATGATCTCAATTGCCTTAACTCCCTGAGAAACATGACTCGTTTCATTCATTCATTCATCCATCCATTCATTCAATGAACCTAGTACATTTCGTGCCAACCACCCAGCTAAGCTGTAAAAATCCCCAGCTTCTACTCCCAAGGAGTTTCCATTCTGGTGGTGCAGGAAGGTGTGTTTGTTACATAAAGTGCAGGAAGGATGGTAGCGGGGGGAGGGGGGGGCGGTTATACTTCCCACTGAATGGATGCGGAAACTGAAGGAAGGCATAACAACACACTCGGCCAAGATCGTAAGCAGAGCCCGCCATTACCACCCAGGGACCAGGGCTTCCCAAGCACTGACTATTCTTACTTGCATTTTCTGGGTACCTTGCTCGATGCAAATGCATACAAACGTAGGTTTGGATAAGCGCTTTGGCAACGCTCCTACAAATGTTCATGATCATTACTGGTATGTTACCAACTTATTGGTTAATTCTTCTCCTAACTCCGGAGGCCTCCAAAAAGAAGACGGACGGGCGGCGCTTCCGACGTGGCAGAACGGGAGTCACGTGCTCCGGGGTCCTTCCGCGTTGCCCCGCGCGTCCGGAGCCAGGCCGGGTTGCCAAGCAACCGGTAAACGCCGCCGTTTGAGGAGCACTGGAGCCGGGACCGTGGATTGGGCGCTTTCCCAGAGACCCAGAAGCAGGAGGAGCGGACCCAGGGTAAGGGGCGGGCGCCAGGAGGACGTCGGAGGCTAAAGACTAGAGTGGAGAGTGACAGGGAGAGACTTCTAGGGTAATAATCACCAAGAGGGCCAAAAATTCCTCTTGGGGGGCTTCCTTCTGGGATGGCTCTGCCGGATGGCGGCTGTCAGGACTAGCGCTCCCAGTGCTCTCTGTCCCCTTAATCCTCGCTGCCCTGGATCCGCCCCAAGTCGCAGGACCCTGCAGCCTCTGAACACCCTGCCTCATACCCTCCTACCCGCCCAGGTCCTGATACAGTCCGTGTCCTGGAGTGGACTGGAGACCTCTGAAGGATTTACAGCTGAATGGATGGAAAAAAACAGCCTTGGGCTAGGGTGATGGGAAGATGGGCCCTTTAAGAGGAGAGCTTTCTGCTCAGGATAGAGGGACGTAAATTAACAGTCTCGCACACCTGCTAGGTGGCAGGTGTTTTAAGTGCTTTCTTTCATTTCTTCCTCAACCTTGGAGCTGGCGTTCTCGTGTGATCGAGGTCAGTCCGCAGAGTTCCTCCAGAGCGTGTGCGGTTCCTCCTTTCTGTTCAAGATCAAGGTTTACCACATTCTCTTGAACCACAGAAGTGCGTCTTCTCCCAGCTTTCAGACCCTAGGTGTTTTCCTCTCGAATCCTCTTTGCTTGTTTGTCACGGTCAGCAGAGAAGGAACAGGGGAGAGAGCTGTAGAGACAAGCCTGGTAGACGCTGTTACCACAGTCACTAACGCAGAAGGTGACAGGAGTCTTGGGCCCCTTCTGTGTGCCAGGCTCTGGGGACTGGAGTGAATAAAAGACCACAGTCTTTCCGTCAAGGAGACCACAAGGTAGTGGTGAGGGCGGGTAGACACTGACTCCTATCACTCTCCAATTCTGAGGACCTCTTCCCACCTCGTCCTGCCCTCAGCCTTCACCTTCCTTGGGGTGCTCAGCCATGCTTAGTGTTACCCTGGGAGAAAACAAATGGGGGCTTTCTAGGGAGGTCTGCCTCTTTTGAGGGTACCGTGAGTCCCTCAGGACCCTGGAATTCCAGAAAGTGCACAAGGCCATAAGAAAGGGAGGGAAAGCCTGGTGCGGTTTTCACGCCTGTAATCCCAGTGCCTTTGAGAGGCCCAGGCAGATGGATCACTTGAGGTCAGGAGTTTGAGACCAGCCTGACCAACATGGTGAAACCCCATCTCTACTAAAAATACAAAAATTCTGGCCAGGTGCGGTGGCTTACGCCTATAGTCCCAGCTACGTGGCAGGTGGAGGCAGGAGAATTGCTTGAACCTAGGAGGCGGAGGTTGCAGTGAGCTGAGATCAGGCCACTGCACTCCAGCCTGGGTGACAGAGTGAGACTCCGTCTCAAAAAAAAAAAAAAAAAAAAAAAAAAAAAAATTAGCCAGGTGTGATGGCACGCACCAGTAATCTCAGCTACTCGGGAGACTGAGGCACAAGAATCACTTGAACTTGGGAGGCAGAGGTTGGAGTGAGCCAAGATCACACCATTGCACTCCAGCCTGGGTGACAGAGCAAGACTGTCTCAAAAACAACAACAACAAAGAAAGAGGGAAGGAAGCCCTCTCCTGCCAGGTGCCATGCAGGCCCACCAGTCGCAGGAACCCAGTAGGGGCTGCGTCAGGGACCAAGAAGAAGAGGAAAATGTTCTCATCTCCTTATTCCACTAGGGAGTTCAATGCGGAGGGCTGACCTTCCAGCTTGCCTCCTTCCCAGTCTCCCACGCTGACACTCCTCCTCCCCATCGCTCCCTTGGCCTCCCTCCCGGCCTGGAAAACACACTTTCCCTTAAGCCACCGGAGGTTCTCTCCAGGAATTACTTTGCTCATTCTCACTGCACAAGACAAGTTTTGTCTTTATAGTCAGCGAAGGTTCCCATCTGACTGCCTCCCTGGGGATGCGGGAGACGCCTGAATCTTTGATATCGGGACCACAGTGTCCCTGATTCTGCGTGTTCCTGTGTTTGAGACTCACAGTGGTGTTCTGCACACCTCTGGGACTCTAGGTTCCCATGGGGGGAGGATCTTCCCCCAAAACTCCCAGAGGGCAGTGACACTGCTCCCGTCCCCGCTCTGTTCCCCCATGCAGACACCCCTACTCAGGCCTTGCTTGGGGAAGCCCACCCTCTAGCACTTGTCTCACAAGAGGTTGCGGGAGACCTCCTGAGACGCCCTCTGCTGACGTCGCTATTCATCTGCGTACCCTGCCAGCTTATGAGAAAGAGCTTGCTCTGGGTCCTTGAATGGGTTGTCTTCCCCGTCACCGGGCCAGTCTTTAAATGTCCCCTCTGTCTGCCTCCAGACACAAGACAATGCTTCTGTTCTCGCTCGGGACTTGGCCTTGGGAAGCACCAAGAAGGAAAGCAAAGCTGTTAAAAGTCTGATCTGGGCTAAAGAGGCTATTTCTGTCTTCCTGGAGTTTCCTCATTCTCTTCAGTCTCCTTGTGTCCCCTAGGAGCCAGCTGGCTTGCAGCAATTGTCTTTGAAAAGACAGAGACAGGCAGCCCTAACTGCCTGAGTCCTGCAGCCCCATGTAGGAGGCACAGGTGCTTCACACTGCGTTGGCAAAGGGGAGGATGCCACGGGATTCCCATGCTTTTTCACAGGCCCTAGCTTTGTCCACGTGGGATAAACACATTGGGGCACCCCTGATACAATCTGGGCTTCTCATCCCACCCTGTGCCCTCTAAGCCATTGCTTCCACCCAGGAAAGAGAATTTCCAAACTACAAGAAAGGAAAGAAAACAAGGCCGGGCGCGGTGGCTCACGCCTGCAATCCCAGCACTTTGTGAGGCCGAGGCGGGTGGACCACTTGAGGTCAGGAGTTTGAAACCAGCCTGGCCAACATGGTGAAACCCTGTCTCTACTACAAATACAAAAATTAGCCGGGAATGGTGGCATGCACCTATAATTCCAGCTATGGGAGGCTGAGGCAGGAGAATCGCTTGAACCCGGGAGACGGAGGTTGCCGTGAGTCTAGATCAGGCCATTGCACTTCAGTCTGGACAACAGAGCGAGACTCCATCTCAAAAACAAACAAAAAACCAAAAACCACTTTCTGCAACAGTCTGGTTGAGGTTGAGTTGCTCCGGGGCTAGGAGTGGGATGGGGATGGTACTGTCTTCAAGGAACAATGTATATGGATGCAAAGGGCTAACCTTCCTACCCTCCTTCTCCCCACCTGCTGCCCCACTCCTCCAGGGTCCAGGTTTCCCCTGGCACATGCTTCTAGGGGCACACAGCTCCTGCCCTGCCTCCCAGGGGCCAGTGGCCAGGGCCCACTGGTCTGGTTCTTTGTAGCCCTGGAGGCAGGAGAAGGTAGGTTAGACACAGGTCTGGTAATCATGTTCATCTAGGGTGACTGTGAAAAACACGATGCTAGACCCTGCCCCAGGCATCTAGTTCAGCATTTGCAAGAGAGAGGCCTGGGAGTCTGTATATTTTTAAGGAAGATCCCAGGTTTGAGAAACGCTGGTTGAGAGATTAAGGTCCCTCACTTTAAATCAGTGGTCCTCAAACTTGGCTACACATGGAATTGCCTGGAGAATTAAAAAGAAAAAAAAAATACTGATGAGAGATTCTGATGTAGTTTTTCTGGGGTTCAAACTCAGCATTGTGATTTCATAAAGCCCTCCAGGTGTTTCTAAATGTGCAGTCAGGACTAACGATCACTGCTTTAGAGCCAGACGTGCCTGGTGGTTCTGCCTGAACTGAAGAACAGTGACCTTAGACGCTGTATTAATACTTCATCTCTCCAGGCCTCAGTTTCTTCATCTCGCAAATGGGCTCGTACCTGTAATCCCAGCACTTTGGGAGGCTGAGGCAGGAGGATCACTTGAGCCCAGGAGTTTGAGACAAGCCTGGGCAATGTAGCAAGACCCTCACCTCTGTGGTGAGGATGGTCTCAATCTCCTGACCTCAGTCTCAATCTCCTGACCTCGTGATCCGCCCACCTCGGCCTCCCAAAGTGTTGGGATTACAGTCATGTAATTTTTTTTTTTGAGATGGATTCTCACTCTGTCATCCAGGCTGGAGTGCAGTGGCATAATCTCGGTTCACTGCAACCTCCACCTCCCGGGTTTAAGCGATTCCCTTATGTCAGCCTCCTGAGTAGCTGGGATTACAGGCACACGCCACCACGCCTGGCTAATTTTTGTATTTTTAGGAGAGGTAAGTTTTTGCCATGTTGGCCAGGTTGGTCTTGAACTCCTGACCTCAAGTGATCCACCGGCCTCGGCCGTCCAAAGTTCTGGGATTATAGGCATGAGCCACAATGCCTGGCCTGCTCACCTAATCTCTTGGGCGTTGAAAGGCCTTTGGTTGTACATCTACCAAGGCAAGCTCTCCTTCAGTTTATCTTCCCCACACCAGCACCAGCCACTCATCCACATCTTTTGTCCTAGGGCTCTGTGCAACCCCAGGAGCCTTGCACGGACCCACAATCTGAGCCCCTGGGAACTTGCTATCAAAGGCACAATTTCTGAAAGCCCAGGTGGCCAGCAGATGGACATCTCTGGCTAACTCCATGGTGTGATGTGACAGGCACACAGGTCAAAGGGCCAGCCATTGAACTCACTGAGCAAGCCTTCAGACCCAGTGGGGTCTAGTGATGTCATGGGGGAGTCAGAAAGGTCAAGGGCAATATGTGGGAATGGCCCAGCCCATTGCATTTTTACAACTTCTAATCAGCATCAGTGAGAAACCCTTCCTCGCATGGCCTGTGAACCCCACCTCTGACGCCACTGGAGCACTTTCATTTCACTTCTCAGCATTCTGTGGGTGTGTCAGGTCTCGGACGGACTAAGTGGCTCCACCCAGGTCACGCAGCTGGTGATGGCAGGCCCAGAACTTGAAGGCAGGGCCCAGCCCAGCCCACTTCCCAATTCCCTGCTGTGCCCCATGGCCAGCAGCACATGTCAGAGACTTTCCCAAAGGCCTCTGTGTCCCGCCTGTTGGGGAAGCTCTTGGCTTTCTCTCTGTCTGGGGTTGACTCTCAGCTCTGTCCTGGTTGGAGGAAAGAAATTTCCAGGGTGGCGCCCAGAGAGTGGTAGAGGCCAGAGTCTGGCAACCAATGAGCCTTTTGGACAATTGGGTGGGAGTTGGGCCATTGGGTTGGGGAGGAAGGGTTCAAGAAGGGGCCCAGGGGTCTCAAATCCGTCCTGTGTGTTTCATGCCCAGCATGTCAGGGAGTTTAGTCCAACGTCATCACCATCAATATTTCCTCCTGCCTATCAGTAAACACTGATTCAGTGAAAACCGTATTGTGCCGGGTGCAGTGGCTCATACCTATAATCCCAGCACTTTGGGAGGCTGAGGCAGATGGATCACTTGAGCCCAGAGGTTCAAGACCAGTCTGGGCAAAATGGCGAGACCCCATCTCTACGAAACAATACAAAACTTAGCCAGGTATGGTGCTGCACACCTGTGGTCCCAGCTACTTGGGAGGCTGAGGTGGGAGATCACTTGAGCCCAGGGGTTGAGGCTGCAGTGAGC
>NW_012098097.1:7069117-7070865 GCF_000951045.1 Mandrillus leucophaeus
GAGCTGAACATCGACATCATGCCCAACCCTGAGCTGGCCGAGCAGTTCGTGGAGCGGAACCCAGTGGACACGGGCATCCAGTGTTCGGTCAGCATGTCGGAACATGAGGTGGGTCCCTGCCCCAAGGGCCCCGGCCTGTGAGGTGTGGCCAGGCAGGGCGGCCAGCTGGGGCAGGTGAGTGGTTCTGGGGGTCCTTGTCCACCTGAAAGCCAGTTAGAGTGGACCAAGTAGAGAAGCTGGAAGTGGGGCTAGAAGCTCCCCCTGAGTTCCACGCAGTGCCCAGGATCAGAAGAAGACCCAGCACCAGCCTTCCTCAAGCCAGGGGAGGGCAAATCACAATGTTCCCTCTCCCAAGAGCTCTTGTTTCACCTCGAAGACACTTACCAAAGTTGTTTTGGATATTTGGTGTAGCTGGGAGATATATATATTTTTTAAACAGGGTCTCACTCTGTCTTCCAGGAGTGCAGTGGCACAATCTCGACTCACTGCAACCTCTGCCTCCCGAATTCAATAGATCCTCCCACCTCAGCCTCCCTGGAAACTGGGACTACAGGTGTGCACCACCATGCCCGGCTAATTTTTGTAATTCTTGTAGAGATGAGGTTTTGCCATGTTGCCCAGGGTGATCTCAAGCTCCTGGGCCCAAGTAGTCCTCCCGCCTTGGCCTCCCAAAGTGCTGGGAATACAGGCATGAGCCACTGTGCCCAGCCTGGGAGAGATATTCTGAGGGAGCAGAGGTTCATATCTACAGGCAACTACCCAGCTTGAGAAAAGGGAAGTGTCCCACAGAAAGTTCCGGCCAGAGGGGCCTCCATGATAAGAGAACTTACCTGGAGGGTCGTGGTCATGTGTTCAGAAGCCAGAGAGTTCCCTGTCTCTATGGACTAAGTGATTCACCCTAATTAGGTCGACAACTGCTGAGATAAAACGGTAACCAAATCACTTGATTTGGCCAAAACACGTCCAACAGTCAGGTGGGTGTGGGTGGTTTCAGTGACTCACAGTTCAGATGAGGTAGGTGCTTCTCTCCCAGGACCAGCTGCTGTCTCGGGGATGAGAAGGCCTGTGGCCGTGGTGTAGCCAATAAGCAGAATGGCTGCCATGTGGGCCACACCCTGGGGGGCCCTCCTGTCCTTTCCAGCAGCTCTGCCTTTTCCAGATTTTTTTTTCTTTTAACCTTTCCTATGGTGCTGATCCAGACTTTTACCTTTTGTGAGAGCTGGCTTAAAAATGGAAAGGAGATGGGAGTGAATTCACGAGGATAGGGTTTCCATTCTGGGTGATGTAGGAGTTTTGGAACTAGGTGGGGTTGATGGTTGCACAGCACTGTGTATAATAATGCTGCTGCAGTGTACACTTTAAAATGGTTACTTGGTACATTTTATGTTACATATATTTTACCCACAGTTTCTTAAAAATAGGAAGGGCTGGGCGTGCTGGCTCAGGCCTGTAATCCCAGTACTTTGGGAGACCAAGGTGGAAGGATGCTTGAGGCCATGAATTTGAGACCAACCTGGGCAACATAGTGGGACTTCATTTCTACACTTTTTTTTTTTTTTTAATTAGCCAGTTGTGGTGGCTCGTACCTGTGGTCCCAGTTACTTGGGAGGTGGAGGCGGGAGGATTGCTTAAGCCCTGGAGTTCACAGCAGCAGTGAGTTGTGATCGCACCACTGCACTCCAGCTTGGGAAACAGAGCAAGACCCTGTCTCTAAAAATAAATAAATAAATAAATAAATAAATAAATAA
>NW_012098097.1:7071769-7073189 GCF_000951045.1 Mandrillus leucophaeus
GCCCAGGCTGGAGTGCAGTGGTGTGATCTCGGCTCACTGCAACCTCTGCCTCCCGGGTTCAAGTGATTCTTCTACTTCAGCCTCCCGAGTAGCTAGACTACAGGTGCCCACAACCACGCCTGGCTAATGTTTTGTATTTTTAGTACAGACAGGGTTTCACCGTGTTAGCCAGGATGGTCTCCATCTCCTGACCTCGTGATCTGCTCGCTTCAGCCTCCCAAAGTGCTGGGATTACAGGCGTGAGCCACTGCGCCCGGCCAATTATTCACCTTTTCTTTGGATTCTCACAGAGCAGATGGACAGGCTTCTCCGGTCCATTAGGATTCAGATAAGGTCAAAACTGGATTTTCATGACCACAGCTACCAGTTGCAAAGCTGCTTAGCTTCACAGGGTTGCGCTGTTGCAGCTACCTGTGCCCACCTGAGCACCAGGAATGTCCTCGCCTGCATCTGAAAATACTGTGGCCTTGGCCAGGGCGCCTCAGCATCCGGCCCTGGGAGCCCGCATGGGACCTGGATTGCAGAAGCGGCCGAGGGTTTGGGAGTATACCAGGGTGACATCTTCCCTTCTGTGGCTCTCTGTTTAGGCCAACACAGAGCGGTTTGAGATGGAGACCCGGGGAGTTAACCATGTCGAGGGGGGCTGGCCCAAGGACGTGAACCCCCTGGAGCTGGAGCAGACCATCCGTTTCCGGAAGAAGGTGGAGAAAGATGAGAACTACGTGAACGCCATCATGCAGCTCGGCTCTGTAAGGCTTCCTCCCGCCCCAGCTGCGAAAGCCCCATCCAGCACTGCAGCTCCCCGAGGGGGGCAGTGCCCAGCTGTGCCTGGCCCTCCCTGTGAGGCTCGTGTGGATGCTGGGGGAAGGGGACCAGCTGCTGCCTCAAGGAGCCTTCTGTCTGGGAGCAGGCAAAGGTCCCAATCACAGACTAACAGGGAAGGCAGGCAGGTACAAGGGCTGACCAGGCATTAGGAGGAGTCTGACCTTGGGCAAAGGTGACCCCCAAGG
Organism: Mandrillus leucophaeus; assembly: GCF_000951045.1. Classification (NCBI taxonomy): domain Eukaryota; kingdom Metazoa; phylum Chordata; class Mammalia; order Primates; family Cercopithecidae; genus Mandrillus; species Mandrillus leucophaeus. The sequence goes on from NW_012098097.1 coordinate 7,072,780, forward strand.
TGCCCCACCCAGCAGCCAATAGGGATCATTCATTCATTTGACAAATTCGGACTGAGCTTCAAGCCTCTGCCAGGCACAGTAGAGGTTGCAAAATGAATCTCACATAATTGTTCTACATAATTGCCAGTGCAAAAAAAAATTGTTTTAAGGAAAAACAAATTTTAAATTTAAATTAAAAGAAAAAGAATCTCTTCTACATCCTGTCCCAAAGAGTTTGCAGTCCATTGGAGGTCGAAGACAAATACAGAGACATCACCAGATAACACAAAAAGAAAGAAATGCTGAAAGAGAAGGGTGACTTGTCCTTTTACTCCATGAGGAGGGAGGGTCAATCTCCTGCTGAAGGGATCAGGAAGAAGTGGCAGGGCTTGGTTGTCCTTTGGTGGACATTTGCAATAAAGGGATAAAGG
>NW_012098097.1:7074714-7082325 GCF_000951045.1 Mandrillus leucophaeus
TAGAGGTGGGGTTTCACCATGTTGGCCAGGCTGGTCTCAAACTCCTGGCCTCAAGTGATCTGCCCGCTTCAGCCTCCCAAAGTGCTGGGATTACAGGCGTGAGCCACCACACCTGGCCCATCAAATGTTAATGCCATAGACATACTGTATATCTGTTCATGCGCTGCGTGTACTTCTATGCTTTGTAGATAAAAAGTAATATTATTTTACCCCCAAGAACCAAGTGAAAATTCCCCCATTGAAAGCACATGGTTAAGTGGATGGGAAAAGGCCCCTGGCTATGACCTGTCCCTCCCAGACTCCATTGCAGGCCTGGGCAATCTGAAAGGACCTCCCCTTACCACTGAGAACTTCCGATGTGTCCCCTCTAGATCATGGAGCACTGCATCAAGCAGAACAATGCCATTGACATCTATGAAGAGTATTTCAATGACGAGGAGGCCGAGGAAGTGATGGAGGAGGCCCCTTCAGCTAAAACCATCAATGTTTTCAGGTAGCACCATAGCCAGGCAGGTGTCTGGCCACCCTTGGTCACCTCCATGCAGGGGCGCCCCCAAAAGCAACTCCTTGCCAGTTGCTGCATGCCCTGGGTGCAGCACTCTCTGCTCTGGGCTTGATAAGCCACACGGTGATAAGGCGCCCAGCAGAGAAGTGGCCCTGCTCTGGGGGCGGGTCTGGCTGATGGAAAGGGCGTACAGACTCCAGAGAAAGTGAAATTGCCAATCTGTGTACAAGTGGGGTGTGTTCCTGCAGTGTAGAGTAAGTGCAAGTACCAAGCATGAGCAGCTAGCAGCACTGTGGGCAAACAGGCCCCCGCTGTGGCCTGCACTCATGCCAGTATATCCATGAATAACCCCAGAGGATAGCAGTTTGACACGAGGGATTCATCCCACGGGTGTGCGTGTGTGTGTGTGTGTGTGTGTGTGTGAAATCACTGCAGGTGTGGATATTCACTGCAGAGGATGTGTGCCAGCCAAAGACTAGAACAAGCTAAGTCCATTTATAGGGGACTGGTTCTAGCAGTTCTGGTACACTCACATAACGGAATGCCATGCAGCTGGGAAAATGAGCGGGGCAGTCTGGGCGTGGTGGCTCACGCTTGTAATCTCAGCACTTTGGGGGCGCATCACCTGAGGTCAGTTCAAGACCACCCTGGCCAACATGGTGAAACTCCGTCTCTACTAAAAATACAAAAATTAATTGGGTGTGGTAGTACATGCCTGTAATCTCAGCTACTCAGGATGCTGAGGCAGGAGAATCACTTGAACCCAGGAGGCAGAGGTTGCAGTGAGCTGAGATTGCACCACTGCACTCCAGCCTGGGCAATGGCGCAAGACTCTGTCCCAAAAAAAAAAAAAAAAGGCAGTGCAACTTCTTATGTGCTGATATGGAGTCATTTCTAGGATTCAGTATGTGAAAACCAAACTAAAACAAAGCCGGTGCAGAACAGGGTGTGCAGAGTGCCACTTTTTGTGGCAGTCCCCAACTTAAACCATTTTTTGACTTTGCAAGGGTGCAAAAGCAATACAAATCCAGTAGAAACCGTACTTCAGGTACCCATACAACCATTCTAGTTTTTGCTGTCAGTACAGTATTCAGAAAATTACATGAGCTGTTCACCTTTTTATTATAAAACAAGCTTTGTGTTAGGTGATTTTGCCCAACTCTAGGCTAATATAAGTGTTCTGAGCACGTAGGCTCGACTAAGATGTGATGCTGTGTCGGTTAGGTGTATTCAATGCATTTTCAGCTCCTGATATTTCCAGCGTACTATGGATTTATCAGATGTAGCCAACATCATTAGTCAAGGAGCATCTACATATGTGTATAAATATATGCATATGTGTATGTGTGTATATATGTGTATATGTATGTTTACATGCTTGATGTGAGGAGAATATCTGTGATTTTGGACTTCTGGTGTCCGGAACTGTGAGAGAATCAGTTTCTGTTGTTTGAAGCCACTCAGTTTGTGGGACTTCATGGCAGCAGCCCTGGAAATTGAATACCCCATCCCAGAGCACCTTTGTAGGGTGTCCAAAAGAAGCTGATAGGAAAGAGAGCTTGGGGACAGGGATGGGGAGAGGACTGGGGAAGAGGGACTCCTCGGCCTTGAAGACTGGTGGAAGGAGTTGCGGAAAGTGGGTGGAAGTGGGAAGGACCGTGCTCTGTGGCCTCAGTTTTGACCATGAAGAAAAAAGCAAGGCTGTCCAATCAGATGAGTGGAGATGAGCAGGAGGCTGGAATAGAGCAGTGGGAGGTGCCGGGGGAATGTGGAGGGGAAGCCTCTGGACCTGGGGCAGGGGTCAGACCTTGGGTCTGGGTGATGCAGGGCTAGAGGAGTGAAAGGTGTTTTGGAAATGACTTGCCTCAGATCCCAACTCTGGGGAATTTCACTACCGCGACTGACTGAGGGGCCTGGGAAGGACCTAGCCCAGTCCCGGCACAGCAAGAAAGAACTCTTCTGAGGCAGGGCTGACTCATGGTGTGCAAGCAGGGCCAATGGCTGTCAGCAAGGGGTGTGCAGGAGAGGGCACAGCGGGACAGAGGCTGCCCTTCCTGTTGCCCTCCAGCCCTGCTGGGCTCTGACCTCATATATGGACCAACGGAGCAGGATGATGCATTAGAAATCATTCAAGGGGCCGGACGTGGTGGCTCATGCCTATAATCTTAGCACTTTGGGAGGCCGAAGTGGGTGGATCTGAGGTCAGGAGTTTGAGACCAGCCTAGGAAACACGGTGAAACCCCGTCTCTACTAAAAATACAAAAATTAGCTGTGTGTAGTGGGAGGCGCCTGTAATCCCAGCTACTCGGGAGGCTGAGGCAGGAAAATCGCTTGAACCCAGGAGGCAGAGGTTGCGGTGAGCCGAGATTATGCCACTGCCTGGGGGACAGAGCAAGACTCCATCTGACAAAAAAAAAAAAAAAAAGGAGAAACTGGGGAGCCTCACATTCCGCCTTTTGCTCTCTTCCCTTTCCCCTGCAGGGACCCCCAGGAAATCAAGAGGGCTGCCACGCACCTCTCCTGGCACCCTGATGGCAACAGGAAGTTGGCAGTGGCATACTCCTGCTTGGATTTTCAGCGGGCGCCTGTGGGCATGAGCAGTGATTCATACATCTGGGACCTGGGTGAGAAGCAGTGGGGTCCTGGGAGGACTGAGGGCCGGGACCAGCACAAGCCGAGGAGTGGGAGGGAGGGGGAGGAGGTCAAGGACACTCACGGGGTTGGTACCTCAAGGGAGGGGCCCACAGTCGAGGAGGAAGCCACTCTTCTCCTTCCTCCCTTGTCTGGTTTCAGGCAGAGCCTGAAATCAGAAGCAGGAAACCCCCTCCAATTCCAGATTCTTAGTTCGAGGCATGAAGACCTGACCCCATGGGATCTCAATTCTTAGCTCCTAAAGAGCATATTAGGCCGGGCACGGTGGCCCATGCCTGTAATCGCAGCACTTTGGGAGGCCAAGGCAGGTGGATCACCTGAGGTCAGGAGTTCAAGACCAGCCTGGCTAACATGATGAAACCCCGTCTCTACTAAAATTACAAAAATTAGCTGTGCTTGGTGGTGGGTGCCTGTAGTCCCAGCTACTTGGGAGACTGAGGCAGGAGAATCGCTTGAACAAGACTCTGTCTCAACAACAACAACAACAACAAAAAAGAGTACATGGAAAGAGTGCCCAGCAGACTGAGAAGGGACTCAAGGGCAGTGGAATGGAACTTGGGCCTTTGTCCCGTCTGTCCTGACACTTGCCTTTAATTCATGGCCTGCAGGAGCAGCGTGTCCCTTTATTAGCACAAACCATTGTCTACAGAAGGGCTGGCAAGACACAGGCAGGGAGAGGGTGGTGGTGGCTTCATGCTCTCCAGCTTCCCTTCATTGGCAGCATTATTAAAATAAGCGTGTAGGTGCCAGGCACAGAGCTAACGCCCGACACCCCAGCAGCTCAGTGAGTTCTGGCAGCAGCCCCATGGGGTGGACTCCGTCGTTATCTGCAGTCCACAGACCTGGTTTGAAGAAACTGGCAGAGAGCTGACTTTACGTAAAAACCTTAGTATCAAAACCTCGTTTGACACCAAACCCGGGAATTGGACTAGAAATATAATTATCACACACATAGGCACACCCCAATCCTGTTCACCGAAAATAAAAACCATCAGCAAAGCCCCTAGGTCAAGAATACCAGATTCTGGCCAAGGTGGACCAGGGGGTGCAGCCTGGGGAAAGACTGGAGGGGCTTCCAGGCTTCCCCCCCCCGCCACCATGTCCCCGCTACCCACCCGCAGAAGGGGTGAAACTTGTTGATCCTGTCCTTTTCTTTCCAGGCCTGATGGGATATTTTTTTTTCTGCTTTATAGAAAACCCCAATAAGCCTGAACTTGCTCTGAAGCCATCATCTCCACTTGTTACTTTGGAGTTCAACCCCAAAGATTCCCACGTGCTCCTGGGTGGCTGCTACAATGGACAGATAGGTAAGGAGGGACCCAGGCTTTTTTTGTCTTTTGTTTTTTTGTTTTTAAGATGGAATTTCACTCCTGTTGCCTAGGCTGGAGTGCAGTGGCACAATTTCGGCTCACTGCAACCTCCGCCTCCTGGGTTCAAGCAATTCTCCTGCCTCAGCCTCCCGAGTCACTGAAATTACAGGTGCCCACCACCACGCCTGACTAATTTTTTTGTTATTTTTAGTAGAGACGGGGTTTCAGCATGTTGGCCGGGCTGGTCTCGCACTCCTGACCTCAGTTGATTCACCCACCTGGGCCTCCCATAGTGCTGGAATTACAGGTGTGAGCCACTGCGCCTAGCCGGGACCCAGGCTCTTAGTCAGAGCCAATCCTGCTGCCTCACCCAGGCTGGAGTGCAGGGGCGCGATCTCGGCTCACTGCAGCCTCCACCTCTCGGATTCAAGTGATTCCCCTGCCTCAGCCTCCCAAGTAGCTGGGATTAGTCTCATGTCACCACGCCTGGCTAATTTTTGTCTTTTTTCAGTAGAGTTAGTGTTTCACCATGTTGGCCAGACTGGTGTCGAATTCCTGACTTCAAGTGATCCTCCCTCCTTGGCCTTCCAGAGTGCTGGGATTACCAGCGTGAGCCACCATGCCTGGCCGGTATTAACTCTCGAAATGTTTGGTAGAACTCATCAGTGAAGCCATCTGGTCCCTGGCTTTTCTTTATTGGAAGCTTAAAAGTTACAATTCCGTCCCTTTACTTGTTATAGATCCTCTTCACATTTTCTGTTTCTTCTTTAATTGGTTTTGGTAGTTTCTGTCCTTCTAGGAACTTTTCCATTTCATCAAGTTGTCTAGTTTGTTGACATATAATTGTTCACAGTATTCCCTTATAATCATTTTCTTTTCTTTTTTTTCTTTTTTTTCTTTTTTTTTTTTTGAGACGGAGTTTTACTCTGTTGCCCAGGATGGAGTGCAGTGGTGCAATCATGGCTTATTGCAGCCTCGACCTCCTGGGCCCAAGCCATCCCTCCACCTCAGCCTCCCGAGTAGCTGGGACTACAGGCGTGTGCCACCACGCTCGGCTAATTTTTGTAGTTTTTGTAGTCACAAGGTTTCATCATGCTGCCCACGCTGGTCTTAAACTCCTGGGCTCAAGCAATCTACCTGCCTTGGCTGGTCTCCCAAAGTGCTGGGATGAACCACCATGCCTGGCCTGATTTCAATCTTTTAAAATTTATTGAGACTTGTTCTATGGCCTAGCATATTGTCTATCCTGGAGAATGTTCCATGAGCACTTGAGAAGACTATATTCTGCTTATTGTCCGGTGGAGTTTTCTATAGATGTCCAGGAGGTCTTGTCTATAGTGCTGGTCAGGACTTCTATTTCCTTGTTGATCTTTCACCTAGTAGCTATGTCTATTATTGAAGGGAGGATACTGACATCTGCCATTGTTATTGTTGACTTGTCTATTTCTCCTTCAATTTTGTCAGGTTTTGCTTCCTGTATGTTAAGGCTGTGTTATTAGATACATGCACATGTTTATAATTCTTACGTTTTCGTAGTGAATTAACCCTTTTATCAGTATGTAATGTCTTTATTTGTCTCTAGTAGTATTTTTCATCTCAAAGTCTGTCTGTCTTTGAGACAGGCACTCCAGCTCTGTTTGGTTACCGTTTGCATGGTATATCTTTCCCCATCCTTTTACTTTTAACCTGTTTGCCTCCTTGAATCTAAAGTCTGTCTCTTGTAGCCAGGTGTGGTGACATGCACCTGTAATCCCAGCTACTTGGGAGGCTAAGGCATGAGAATTGCTTGAACCTGGGAGGCTGAGATTGCAGTGAGTCGAGATCCTGCCACTGAACTCCAGCCTGGGCGACAGAGTGAGACTCCATCCCAAAAAAATAAAAAGTAAATAAATAAATAAAGTATATCTCTTGTAGATTACATGTAGCTGGCATACAGGTGAATCATAGATTTTTTGTTTGTTTGTTTGTTTTTTGAGACAGAATCTCACTCTGTCACCCAGGCTGGAGTGCAGTGGTGTGATCTCAGCTCACTGCAACTTCTGCCTCCTGGGTTCAAGTGATTCTCCTGCCTCAGCCTCCCAAGTAGCTGGGATTACAGGTGCCGTCCACCACGCCCAGCTAATTTTTGTATTTTTGAGATGAGGTTTTTACCACGTTGGCCAGGTTGATCTCAAACTCCTGGCCTCAAGCGATGTACCCACCTCGGCCTCCCAAAGTGCTGGGATGACAGGCGTGCACCACCGTGCCCAGCCTGGATCATGGTTTTTTTCCTTTTAATCTATTCTGTCAATCTCTGGTTTTAAGTGGAGAGTTTAATCTATTTATATTAATTTAATTACTGATACAGTTTACATCTGCCATTTTGCTTTTTTTCTATATGTCTTAAATCTTTTTGTTCTTTCTCCATAACTGCCTTCTTTTGTGTTACATATTTTCTAGTGTACCATTTTAATTCCCTTATCATTTCTTTTTTTTTCTTTTCTTTCTTTTTTTTTTTTTTAGAGACAAGGTCTCACTCTGTCACCCAAGCTGGGGTGCAGTGCCATGATCATAACTCACTGCAGCCTCAAACCCCTGGGCTCAAGCAATCCTTCCACCTCAGCCTCCTGAGTAGCTGGGACAACAGGTGCACGTCACCACACCCAACTACTTTTTTATTTTTTAATTTTTGTAGAGATGGGGTCTTGCTATGTTGCCCAGGCTGGTCTCGAACTCCTGGCTTCAAGCAATTCTCCCACCTTGGCCTCCCAAGGTGATGGGATTTCAGGTGTGAGCCACTGCACCCAACTTCAGCTGTTGATCTTATTGGTGATCCTGTGTATATTATGAGTCATTTTTCTCTTGCTGCTTTCAAGAGTCTCTGGCTTCAGCTTTGATTATGATGTTTCTAGGTATGGATATCTTTGAGTTTATGCCACTTGGAATTCATTGAGTTTCTTGGATGTGTAGATTTTTTTTTAAACAAATCAAATATGGGCCGGGCACGGTGGCTCACGCCTGTAATCCCGGCACTTTGGGAGGCCGAGGCAGGCAGATCACAAGGTCAGGAGATCAAGACCATCCTGGCTAACATGGTGAAACCCCATCTCTACTAAAAATATAAGAAATTAGCTAGGTGTGGTGGTGGGCGCCTGTAGTCCCAGC
>NW_012098097.1:7082420-7085003 GCF_000951045.1 Mandrillus leucophaeus
AAAAAAAAAAAAAAAATCAAATATGGAATATTTACAACCATTATTTATTCAAATATTCTTTCCTACCCTTTCTGTCTCTCCTCTCCTTCTGTGACTTCCATTATGTGTATGTTGGCATGCTTGATGGTGTCCCATAGGTCTTTAGACTCTGTTTTTCTTTGCTCTCTTTTGCTTCTCTTCCTCAGACTACATAATCTCAATTGGCCCATCTTCACATTCAGTGATTCTTCTGCCTGCTCAAATATGCCATCCTGTAGCTTCTCTACTATATTTTTATTTTGGTTAATGACTCCAGAATTTCTATTTTGTTCTTTCTTTCAAAAATAATATCTGTCTTGTTCGGATGTGGTGGCTCGTGCCTGTAATCCTGGCACTTCGGGAGGCTGAGGTGGGAAGATTACCTGAACTCAGGAGTTCAAGACCAGCGTGGGCAACATGGTCAAACCCTGTCTCTACTAAAATACAAAAAAAAAAAAAAGAGCCAGGTGTGGTGGAGTGTGGCTGCAATCTCAGCTACTTGGGAGGCTGAGGCAAGAGAATTGCTTGAACCCAGGAGGCGGAGGTTGCAGTAAGCTGAGATCGTGCCCCTGCACTCCAGGCTGGGCAACAAAGCGAAACTCTGTCTTCAAAAATAATAATGATAATAATTTTTGTCTATTTGTAATTTTTATTTGGTGACATATCATCTCAGGCTTTTCTTTAGTTCTTTCAATGTGACTTCCTTTACTTCTTTGAACATGTTTAGCACGGCTGATGTGAGGCCTTTGTCTAGTTAGTCCAACATCTGGGCTCCTTGGGGACAGTCTCTATTTATTGCTTTTTTATTCCTGGGTTTGGGCCACACATTTGTATTTCTTGGCATGTCTTACAACTTTTTTTTTATTAAAAACTATACTTTTTGTATGATTTAATGTGGCAACTTTACAAATCAGATTGACACACCTCCCAGAGCTTGTGCTGTTGCTGTTTGTTGTAGTTGTTCTTTGTTTCATTAATGAATTTTCTTAGCTAGTTCTGGAAAGTCTGTATTCTCTGTCACGTGTGACCACTTATAGTCTCTGCTTAGCTTAGTGATTAGTTAATGATTGGACAAAGATTTCCTTAAGCATTTGTCACCAAAAAATCTCCCCTTCTCTGCCAAGGGGCTCTGTGTGCGTGTGTGAGCATGCCTTCACACTCAGCCAGGCAGTTGTCAACTCTGCCTTAGTGTCTGTGCAGAGATGAGGTCAGCCAGAGACGAGAGTTTAGGGCTTTATCAGCTTTCCTGAGCATGACACAGCTCTGGGCGTGCACCCAGCACTATCCATGCTTGTGACTTTCTAGACTCCCAGGAATATGTCAGATCTTTTCAAAGCCCCGTGGACACATCATGCTTCAGCTTTTCCTTGTATTTATCTACTGTTGTTGTTTAAATTTAATAGAGGCTGAGCACAGTGGCTCACGTCTGTAATCCTAACACTTTGGGAGGCTGAGGCAGGAGGATCGCCTGAGTTCAGGAGTTTGAAACTAGCCTGGGCAGCTTAGTGAGATCTTGCCTCGAAAGAGAAAGAGAGAGAGAGAGAGAGAGAGAAAGAAAAATAGGGACAGGGTCTTGCTATGTTGAACAGGTAGGTTGTGAACTCCTGGCCTCAAGCAGTCCTGCCTCAGCCTTCCAAAGTACAGGCGTGAGCCACTGTACCCGGCCCAGCTTTTCCTTTTAAGCTTTTTCATCGGTTTATTCCTTGCCCCACCTGTTATCCACTGCCTCAGGAAGCTGCAAAGTTAGTCAGTTGCCTGCAATTACACCCTGATGAAAAGACTTTTCACACCAGGCAAAGGCTGAACCAAGTCAATTACAGCCAACCTTGCAAGAGGAGCCTTATCAGGGAACCACCAGACACTGAGATAATGACAGTTCTTTGGGCATGAGACTTGAAAGGAGCTCCAGCCCATTCTGCTCCCTCTTGTGGCGCCAGGCTACTGTTTTTCATCGGGAGTGCAGGATGTGAATTTTCAAGGCCACCACGGAACTGCAGAGTGTGCATTCTTAACTAGGGCAAGTGAAAATGCCACTGTTTTTACCAAGATTCTACTGTTTTTCTTGAATAAACATTCTCCCGACTGCCCTAAGCCTCTGGCTAATTTCCAGAGTTCTGAAAAAGTTGATTGTGACCATTTTTGCCAGTTTTCTCACTGCTATTATGCAGGAGAGAATTTTTGGAGGTCCTTACTTCATGGATTTTGCTGATGGCACACCTGGAAAACTGATTTTTTTTTTTTCCTTGAGATGGAGTCTTGCTGTGTCACCCAGGCTGGAGTGCAGTGGCCCGATCTTGGCTCACTGCAAGCTCCACCTCCTGAGTTCATGCAATTCTCCTACTTCAGCCTCCCAAATAGCTGGGACTACAGGTGCCCGCCACCACGCCCCGCTAATTTTTGGTATTTTTTTTTAGTAGAGATGGGGTTTCACTGTGTTAGCCAGTATGGTCTAAACCCCTGACCTTGTGATCTGCCTGCCTCTGCCTCCCAAAGTGCTGGGATTACAGGCATGCGCCACTGCTGCGCCTAGCCTTTTTTTTTTTTTTTTTTGGAGATGGCAGCCTC
>NW_012098097.1:7086448-7087989 GCF_000951045.1 Mandrillus leucophaeus
TGCCCAGCTAATTTTTTTGTATTTTTAGTAGAGATGGGGTTTCACTATGTTGGCCAGGCTGGTCTTGAACTCCTGACATCAAGTGATCCACCCGCCTCAACCTCTCAAAGTGCTGGGATTACAGGTGTGAGCCACCACACCTGGCTTATTTTTATTTTTTGAGACAGGATCTTGCTCTGTCACCCAGGCTGGAGTGCAGTGGCACGATCATGGCTCACTGCAGCCTCAACCTCCCAGGCTCAAGCAATTCTCCCACCTCAGCCTCCCGAGTAGCGGGAACTACAGGCGAGTGCCACCATGCCCAGCTAGTTTTTAAATTTTTTGTAGAGATGGGATCTCACTATGTTGCCCAAGCTGGTATTGGATTCCTGGGCTCAAGCAATCCTTTTGCCTCAGCCTCCTAATGTACTAGGATTACAGGCATGAGCCACTGTACTTGGCTGAGCAGGCTTATCTAAGGAAACATGTTTCTGGGCCAGCTTAGTTCAGGGGCAAATGCCTTGGACTTGGAGAAATACTAAGTCAAAGCTTATGAACTAAGTACTTTTGTTATTTTACAAAACGGCCTTTCCTAGAAACAGCTCTGAGTGACAGGGTGAGCCCTCATTGTGCATTCATGGGAAAATGGAAATGAAATCTAACAGAACAGAGGACAGATAACCTTCCCGTCTTTCTTGGCAAAGCACTAATAACAGATCACAGTAAAGGCTGAAGCTCCTCTGTGAGTTTCTTTCCAGCAGAGGCAGCAGAGGTATAAAGGATAAAAGGGAAAGAGCTAATGCAGCAGAGAGAGTCACCTACATGGGGCCCTTCCATGTGCTCTTCCCTGCGGTAGGGACTCGGCTTTCCTTCCGCCTGGCTCCCTCCACCTTGAGGCTCATCTTCCATCTCAGCTACCTGTCACTTCCTCCAGGAGGCCTTCCCTGACCACCCTCATGTGTTCCCCTGCCACTATGCCTATGCTATCCCCAGAGGCTTTCCCAGGGCCGAGTGTTGGGTAGGCAGGGGCTCAAGGAACTGAATGAAGCTTGCACTCCGGGAGTCTCTCCAGAGAGTCTGTGGGGGCTGGTAGGAAACTCAGGCTGATTGGAACCAAGCCGTGATTCTAAAACACCACGTATCTGCCAAACCAGAAGAAGCAGCCCCGCTCTCTCCCCTGCTCCGTGCCCCAAGGAAGGAAGCCTGTGCCGCCCTCCACTCCTTCTTCATCTCCTTCCTCACCAGCCTGCTGGGACACCCGAAAGGGCAGCCTGGTGGCGGAGCTATCCACCATTGAGTTCAGCCACCGAGACCCTGTGTATGGCACCATCTGGCTGCAGTCGAAGACGGGCACCGAGTGCTTCTCAGCATCCACGGATGGGCAGGTACCCACCAGCCAGACACTGGGGAGGGGGGGGAAGGGAGAGGCAGTAACTGGTCCCTGGTTCCCCATCAGAATCCCTGGGGACATTTCCTTTAACACATTTTATTTTGAGATGGAGTTTCACTCTTGTTGCCCAGGCTGGAGTGCAATGGCGCGATCTCGGTTCACTGCAACCTCC
>NW_012098097.1:7091694-7092241 GCF_000951045.1 Mandrillus leucophaeus
TTTTTTTTTTTTTTTTTGAGACAGAATCTCGCTCTGTCACCCAGGCTGGACTACGGTGATGCGATCTCAGCTCACTGCAACCTCCGCCTCCTGGGTTCAAGAGATCCTCCTGCCTCAGCCTCCCCAGTGGCTGGTGCATGCCGACACGCCTGGTCAATTTTTGTATTTTTAATAGAAACGGAGTTTTGCCATGTTAGCCAGGCTGGTCTCAAACTCCTGGCCTCAAGTGACCCACCCACCTTGACCTCCCAAAGTGCTGGGATTACAGGCATGAGCCACTGAACCCGGCCCAAACTGCTTTTTTTAATCTCTAGTGAGATCAGAAGTCACCTAACTGGATTGGCTCTGAATGTCCCTACTTGCTCTGTTCCCTTGACCCTGGAGTCATCAGACATCCAACCCATGACTACACCCAGGCCAGTCTTGACCCTGGGCATGAAAAACATTCCCCACCCCTCCCCCTCTGTATGTTCTTTTTTTTTTTTTTTTTTTTTTTTTGACAGAATCTTGCTCTGTCACCCAGGCTGGAGTGCAGTGGCACAATCTT
>NW_012098097.1:7094761-7097054 GCF_000951045.1 Mandrillus leucophaeus
TCACTGCAACCTCCACCTCCTGGGTTCAAGCAATTCTCCTGCCTCAGCCTCCCGAGTAGCTGGGACTACAGACGCCTGCCACCATGCCTGGCTAATTTTTTATTTTTAGCAGAAATGGTGCCTCACTATGTTGACCAGGCTGGTCTTGAACTCTGACCTCAGGTGATCCACCCACCTCGGCCTCCCAGAGTGCTGGGATTACAGGCATGAGCCACCGCGCCCGGCCATGCACTTTATTTTTAAATTGAGTAGTGATAATACATGCCCTCGGAATAGAATCTAAAGAGTGCAAAAAAGAAAATGCCTTCCTCTCACCTCTGCCTGCACTTCCTCCTCTCCCTCCCTCTCCTATGTCTGCCTTCGGAGCTAGTCTCTGCACATGCAAGGAAACACATATCTCTCTTCTTCACTCTTTATTTTTGCACACTTTACACACTAGTCTGTACTTGATGTTTTTCATTGTGTATACCTTGGAGATAGTTTCATGTTTCATACACCGCCGCCCCCTGCCTGTTAATAATTGCATCCTGTGGGTGTACCATAATTTATATATGGATTCTAATATTTTGTTGCTACCCCCCAAAAAATGTAGCAAAGAGCATCTTTATACACAGATTATTGCACACATGCAGGGATACATCTACAGCAGACATTGCTGGCAGTGGGACTTCTAGGTCAGAGCACACATGCTTTTTTTTTTTTTTTGAGATGGAGTCTTGCTCTGTCACCCAGGCTGAAGTACAGTGGCGCCATCTTGGCTCACTGCAAGCTCCGCCTCCTGGGTTCATGCCATTCTCCTGCCTCAGCCTCCCGACTATCTGGGACTACAGGCGCCCACCACCACGCCTGGCTAATTTTTGTATTATTATTATTTTTTTTAGTAGAGACAGGGTTTCACCATGTTATACAGGATAGTCTTGATCTCCTGACCTCGTGATCCGCCCACCTCGGCCTCCCAAAGTGCTGGGATTACAGGCGTGAGCCACCACGCCTGGCTGCACACATGCATTTTTAACATTGCTGGATATCGCCTTATTGAGGGGAGTGTTGGCATACATGGATTCTTGGCCTTGCACCTGGAGGTTTTGATTCAGTAGGTCGAGGGCAAGGCCTCAGCATCTGGGTTGTATGAAGCTTGTCGGTGACTCTGATGATCAGCCAGGTGTGGGAACTGTGGACAGAGCAGCAATCCTCAAAGTGTATTTGCTCCCACGAATTGCTGGGAGCTCCATCTTTTGTGGCCCAGGGGCTGACCCCAGGAAGGTGGGGTGAGGGTGGAAAAGGCAAAAGCCAGGGGAAATACAGGGCCTCAAAGTCTCACTGTCGTCCCACCTCCTGCCAGGTCATGTGGTGGGACATCCGAAAGATGAGTGAGCCCACTGAGGTTGTGATCATGGACATCACCAAAAAGGAGCAGTTGGAAAATGCCTTGGGGGCCATCTCCCTGGAGTTCGAATCTACTTTGGTGAGTGTCCCTTGCTGTCCCTTCCCTGACTTGCATTGCCAGGGCAGCCAGGGCTAAAGACAGGCCATTGCTAGGATATCAGGTGCTTGTGGAACCCAGCACCAGCCCAGGGAGGCCAACCTCACTGCCCCCATCCTAGACGTGTGTGGCCTTTACAACAACTTTCCAGCAGGGGGCAGCAGAGCTTCTCGAAGAAGGACACCGTTGTCGTGGCACCAAGTCATCTTTTGGCCCGTGGCCCAGCTGAACACAGAGGGCAATCTTTTGACAGGACAATTCCAGAAAAGCCCTGTTTCCTGGGGAAGGTCACGCCCAGGACCAGCATAGGGAGGCCTAGACTCCAACCCAGGTCCTGGCCCTGCCTGGCATTGGGGCCCTAGGCTGGTCACCTGCCTTCCTCTGGGGAAATGAGGTCAGACTAGGCTCCTTGGAAAACCAGAGCACATGCATGGTCTCAGTGTTCAGTAACTGAGAAAGAATGACAAAGAAATATCAAAGTTCAGGCTGGGCAGGGTGGCTCACGTCTGTAATCCCAGCACTTTGGGAGGCCAAGAATTCAAGACCAGCCTGGGTACATAGTAAGACCCCCCAAATCTTTACCAAAAAAGAAAGCAAGAAAGAGAGGGAGAGAGATGAAAAAAAAGGAAAGAAAAAGGAAGGAAGGAAGGAAGGAAAGAAAGAAAAAGAAAGGAAGAAAAGTATCAATGTGGCCGGGCACGGTGGCTCAAGCCTGTAATCCCAGCACTTTGGGAGGCCGAGACGGGTGGATCACGAGATCAGGAGATCGAGACCATCCTGGCTAACACAGTGAAACCCCGTCTCTACTAA
>NW_012098097.1:7097104-7102021 GCF_000951045.1 Mandrillus leucophaeus
CAGCTACTCGGGAGGCTGAGGCCGGAGAATGGCGTGAACCCGGGAGGCGGAGCTTGCAGTGAGCTGAGATCCGGCCACTGCACTCTAGCCTGGGCTACAGAGCCAGACTCCGTCTCAAAAAAAAAAAAAAAAGAAAAGTATCAATGTGAGGCCAGGCACAGTGGCTCACACCTGTAATCCCAGCACTTTGGGAGGTGGGAGGATCACTTGAGCCCAGGAGTTCAAGACCAGCCTGGGCAACATAGCAAGACCCTATCCCTACATAAGAAAAGAAAAAAAGGGCCGAGCATGGTGGCTCACACCTGTAATCCTGGCACTTTGAGAGGCCAAGGTGGGTGGATCAACTGAGGTTGGGAGTTCAAGACCAGTCTGACCAATATGGAAAAACCCCATCTCTACTCAAAATACAAAATTAGCTGGGCATGGAGGTGCATGCCTGTAATCCCAGCTACTCAGGGGGCTGAGGCAGGAGAATCACTTGAACCTGGGAGGCGGAGGTTGCGGTGAGCCAAGATCGTCCCATTGCACTCCAGCCTGGGCGACAAGAGTGAAACTCCATCTCAAAAAATCAAAGAAAATAAAAGAAAAACAGGAAATATCAAAGTTTGAGCATAATGCAAATGTGTTAGAGGAGGGAAGCTTCTAGAAGCAGTAAAGGAAGACTTCCTCACTAGAGTAAGAAGATACCTTTCCCTTGTTGTTGGTTTTTGGCTTGGGCTGAGTCTTGGTTTATGTCTCAGTGCAGCCCAGGCCTGGTTCCCCCTTGGAGGTGTCACTTGTTTGCTTCGGGATCATGTGCCATCATTCCTAGGGCTTTGGGAGGCTCTGGCCTCGAACCTGCCTGGGCAACCCTAGCTCAAGGCTGAGAGATGAATGTTGGTGGGATGAGGAGACAAGTCCACTGACCCCTCCCCAGAGGACAAGGCACTGGGCATGGAGGTTGGGGTGGCAAGGACTCAGGAGAACATTCTGTCCCAGAGGCAAGGCTTTCTAGGCCAAGTGCTAGACATACAACCACATCACAACTAGGGCCATCTCCTCCATGTCTGGCCCTTGCAGGGTGCACATGGTGTGCTGAACACTTGTGGCTGCCTGATTTCATAAGCTCGTGCAATCGCCTATAACCATTTCATGGGGTAAAGTTTTTATCCATACTTGCCAGATACACACAATGAGTCTTCGTGAGATTACGTTGTGAGTCCTAGTACCTGGTAAAGCCGGGACTCAAACCCAGGGTTCCAACTCTAAGGCCCAGGGTGTCCACCCGCAGCCCGCCACGAAGTCTGAGGCCAGAGGCACGATGGGCCACTCGGATCTGGGTGGCCTTTCTCCTCGGCTCACTGATGGGCAGCGCGTAGTCAGCTTGAATACTTTCTTCTCTGGACCTCTCAAGCTTGGTCTTTTCACTTGCCCTTGACACCCAACTTGAAGCCCAGATTTTTGTTTTGTTTTGTTGAGACATGGTTTCGTTCTGTTGCCCATGCTGGAGTGCAGTTGTGTGATCTCAGCTTACTGCAACATCTACCTTCTGGGCTCAAGCCTTAGCCTCTTGAGTAGCTGGGACCACAGGCGCATGCCACCACTCCAGTCTAATTTTTTTTTTTCTTCTTTTTTTTTTTTTGAGACAGAGTCTCACTCTGTTGCCCAGGCTGGAGTGCAGTGACATAATCTTGGCTCACTGCAACCTCTGCCTCCCGGGTTCAAGTGATTTTCATGCCTCAGCCACCACACCTGGCCATATTCTGGGTATTTTCTAGAGATTTTATGTTTATCATTTTAGTAATTTTCTGGTAGAAGAAAATGCACACTAAAACAATACGTTTTTTAAAAAATAAAAATAAAAAACCTGGGGGGGACGCCAGGTGCAGTGGCTCAGCTCTGTAATCCCAGCACTTTGGGAAGCCGGGGTGTGCAGATCGCTTGAGCTTAGGAGTTTGAGACCAGTCTGGACAACATAGGGAGACTCTGTCTCTACAAAAAATACAAAAATTAGCTGACCCTGGTGGTGTGTGCTTGTGGTCCCAGCTACGTGGGAGGCTGAGGTGGGAGTATTGCTTGAGCCCAGAAGGTCAAGGATGCAATGAGCCGAGATCGTACCACTGCACTCCATCCTGGGCAATGGAGCCAGATCCTGTCTTAATAAATAAATAAACTAGGAGTTCTTTTTCATTTTTTTCTTTTTTCTTTTTTCTTTCTTTCTTCTTTTTTTTTTTTTTTTTTTTTTTTGAGGTGGAGTCTTGCTCTGTAGGTTAGGCTGGAGTGCAGTGGCATGATCTTGGCTCACTGCAACCTCCTCCTAAAACCTGGGAGCTCTACAGGGGCAGGTTCACCACCGGCAGAGGACATCTGAGCCCGTTGACAAAGGCCCTCCCCTCAGCGTGCCCCTCCCCTGCCTCACTCAGCTGTTCTTTCCATTTGGAATGCTGAGGACACAGCGCCATTGTAGGCTCAGGCCCTGCTGGTGGAGGTTGTCCAGTCTAGCCCGGAAGTGAAGACATGGAACAGTCAACAAGGCAGGGCATTGCACGACGGAGGGGGTCATGCTCAGAGATGCAGAGGGAGCACTGGGTCAGGAGTCAGGAGACTGGCTTTTGTGCATTCAGTCCGCAGTAAAGTGAGTAACTACTAAAGCTCAGTTCGTGGGCGATGGACCCATGTCAGACAAGCTTGCGCCCCTCAAAGAGCTCACCCACCAGCAGTAGGGGGACGAATTACATCACTGACTGCCAGGTGGCTTCCTGAGTGCTGGTTGGTCACCCGCTCTGAGTTCTCAGGGACACCAGCCTGGACAATGCTACAACAAATGTCACTGTCCTGCCAGGGAAGGCTCTGCCCATCCTGTGAGTGATCTGGGTGGACCACCCTGGCTCCCCTCCCTGGGTCTGCTTTACTCTCTCTGTAAACAAACATTCAGGATCTTGATGGCCAAATGCTTCGAGGACACAGTGATGCTCTGCAGAAGGGGCTAGTGGTGACCCTCCAGGACTGGAGGAGCCAGGGAGGACTTCATTCAGCACAGGCTCCTTGAGCAACTTCCAGAAAGGTGGGGTCTGAGGAGCCCGGGAAGAGTGGGGACAGCTCTCCAGGAGGGGCCACAGCCCTTGCCGAGGCTTGATCTGAGGGCCTTTCTAGGGCCTGCAGACCCCCCAAGCAGGCTCCTGTCCATGCCCGCTCATCCAAGTTGATGGTTCATGGAGCCTTCCCCTCCCGTGTCACTCCTTTCACAGCCCACGAAGTTCATGGTGGGGACTGAGCAGGGCATCATCATCTCCTGCAACCGCAAGGCCAAGACATCAGCTGAGAAGATCGTGTGCACCTTCCCGGGCCATCATGGCCCCATCTACGCCCTCCAGAGAAACCCCTTTTACCCGAAGAACTTCCTGACAGTTGGTGACTGGACAGCCCGCATCTGGTCTGAAGACAGCCGGGAATCGTGCATCATGTGGACCAAGTAAGAGGCAATGCTGGGGACGGGAGGGGATGCAGAGGACAGGAGGGGATGGAGGGAGCCCAGCTGGGCCCGGGAGAGTCCTGAGCCTCCATATGTAAAATGGAGAAAAAAAGCCTTCCACAAACACCCAAACTCGTGTTAGCAAGTGACTTGCTCCAGCCACTCCACAAAGCGACAGGCTTCAAACCACCCAGCTGCTAAAAATATTGGCCATGGCTTAATTTTCTTTCCTTTTTTTTTTTTTTTTTTTTTTTCAGACACAGTCTTGCTTAATTCCCCAGACTGAATGCAGTGGCATGATCTCGGCTCACTGCAACCTCCACCTCCCAGGTTCAAGTGACTCTCCTGCCTCAGCCTCCCAAGTAGCTGAGACTACAAGCACCTGCCACCATGCCCAGCTCATTTTTGTATTTCTAGTCGAGATGGGGTTTCACCACATTGGCCAGGCTGGTCTTGAACTCCTGACCTCAGGTGATCTGCCCACCTCGGCCTCCCAAAGTGTTGTGATTACAGGCATAAGCCACTGCGCCTGGCTGGCTTAATTTTCATAATCCTCAAAATACCCCTAGGAGGAGGCAGCATTGCTCTTCCCCTCATCTCATTTTTCATGTCAGGGAAATGGGCTACAGAAAGGCCAAGCCACTCGCTCCTGCTCTCCCAGCTAGTGAGAAGCCGAGCTGGGGTGTGAACCCAGGAAGCTTGGCTGGGAAATGTGGGTGCCTTGGTACGATTCAGCAATGCGGCATAGCCTGTCTTGCTCAGTGCCCACTCCTCTGAGGGGAGCAACAGACAAGGAGCTTGAGATAGCTGTGAGCACAGTGGTTAGACCAGAGAAGCTTGGACTATCACATCCCCCTCCGTTTTTCTTAGGGCCCATGTACCTTGCCTAAAAGTGCCCTTTCTCCTCCTCCTCTTCATCTCCTAAGTTAGGTAATAAGCCCGAATTCTAACCACCCCCTTGAGTCACTCACTGCCGGGCGCTCCCGTGGGTATTGTCCATTGATGTATAAATAAATTGCTTTTTTCTCTTGCTAAACAAAAATCATCCTGGGGCTCCTTTCCTGCCCACAGAGCCACAGACTCCTGTAATGTCAGTGCCACCATCAACCCTAATGAGCATCTTTGGTTCCAGTGCTTCCCACATCTGTTTGCATCAGAATCTCCTGGGAGGAGTTTTTGTTTGTTTGTTTGTTTGTTTGTTTTGAGTCTTGCTGTGTCCCCCAGGCTGGAGTGCAATGGCACGATCTTGGCTCACTGCAACCTCTGCCTCCCGAGTTCAAGCGATTCTCCTGCCTCATCTTCCCGTGTAGCTGGGATTACAGGCGCATGCCAGCACGCCCAGCTAATTTTTGTATTTTTAGTAGAGACAGAGTTTCACCATGTTGGCCAGGCTGGTCTCGAACTCCTGACCTCAGGTGATCCACCTGCCTCGGCCTCCCAAAGTGCTGGGATTACAGGCATGAGCC
>NW_012098097.1:7106768-7107308 GCF_000951045.1 Mandrillus leucophaeus
AGTCCTTTTAGCCGGGCCTGTAGGTCAGTCTTAGGATCGGAGGGGGAGTTGGGTTGGGAGGCCTCCTGGCCCTGGCACATTTTTCCGGGCCTCCAGGAGGACCCGCTGCCTTTCTTCAGTGGTCAGGAGGACCTGCAAGAGTTGCTGGCAATCATCCCAGGTGGGCTGGTGGGTGAGGAGAATGGATTCTATTAACGAGGTTAGGGCTTGAGGGTCTTGGGAAAAGGAGGGGTTATGGGTTTTCCAGTTGTAGAGGTCAGAGGCAGAGAAGGGCCAGTATTGGACCGTGCGATTGACGGTGCGGAGAGGGAAAAGGGAGGATCGCCAAGTGGGAGGGCCATCTGGGTCCTCGGTCCGCCGCAAGCGGAGACGAGGTGTCAGTGGCGTCGTCCGAGGGGTGAGTTCGGGTGGGGCTGGAGAAGGAGACGGGGTCGAGGGAGGGGCTGAGGGGGAAGTTGGGGAAAGGGTAGGGGCCGAGGTGGTAGAGGAAAGAGCTGGAGACAAAACAGGGGGCAAGGGTGAAGCGTAAGGTGGAGGTCT
>NW_012098097.1:7107358-7108840 GCF_000951045.1 Mandrillus leucophaeus
CCACACCTGTGGGCGTTTCTCGTCAGGTGGAACGAGAGACTTGAGAAAAGAAATGAGACACAGAGACAAAGTATAGAGAAAGAAAAAGTGGGCCCAGGAGACCGGTGCTCAGCATACAAAGGACCCACTCCGGCACCGGTCTCTGAGTTCCCTCAGTATTTATTGATCATTATCATTACCATCTTAGAAAAAGGGAAGTGGCAGGATGATAGGATCATTGTAGGGAGAAGGTCAGCAGTAAGACATATGAATAAAGATCTCTGTGACATGAATAAGTTTAAGGAAAAGTGCTGTGCCTTGATATGCATATGCAAACATCCCCATAAACCTTTTTAGTGCATAAAGAGCTAGCAAGTCCCACCTTTCGCCCTAAGGCGGTTTTCTCCCATCTCAGTAAATAGAACATTCAATCGGGTTTTACACCGAGATGTTCCATTGCCCAGGGATAGGCAAGAGACAGATGCTTTTCTCTATCTCAACTGCCAAGAGGCCTTCTTTCCTCTTATATTAATCCTCCTCAGCACAGACCCTTCACGGGTGTCAGGCTGGGGGACGATTAGGTCTTTCCCTTCCCATGAGGCCATATTTCAGACTATCACATGGGGAGAAACCTTGGACAATACCTAGCTTTCCTAGGCAGAGGTCCCTGCGACCTTTGGCAGTGTATGTGTCCCTGAGTACTTGAGATTAAGAGAATGGTGATGACTTTTCACAAGCATACTGCCTTCAGGCACTTGTTTAACAAAGCACACCCTGCATAGCCCAAAATCCTTTAAACCTTGAGTCACCACAGCACATGTCTCTTGCAAGGACAAGGTTGGGGGCAGGGTCAGAGATTAACAGCATCTCAAATACAGAACAAAATGGAGTCTCTTATGTCTACTTCTTTCTGTATAGACACAGTAACAGGCTGATCTCTCTTTCTTTTCCCCACAGTTCCAGGCCTCATAGCAAGTAGCGGGTTCCCAGTAGACATGAAGCCCTTCACAGGCTTTAGGAGCCTTGCCAATGTCTTCAGGTCCTGCAGGCTGCCAGGGCTGTGTGAAAGGAATAGTGAGGGCAGGGTGTCAAGCACAGCACCCTTAGGCCTTTTGCAGGGCTGGTTCCTAGAGGGACTTGACGGACCTGTGTCCTAGAACCTGGGTCTCCCTTGTCCTCCTCCTGCATAGGGTTAGACAAATAAGAATATTTGGCATTGGGCCAGGTGCAGTGGGCTCATGCTTGTAATCCCAGCACTTTGGGAGGCTGAAGCGGGAGGATCACTTGAGGTCAGGAGTTCAAGAAGAGCCTGGCCAATATGGCGAAACCCCGTTTCTAATAAAAATACAAAAATTTATCTGGGCTTGGTGGTGCATGCCTGTAATCCCAGATACTTAGGAGGCTGAGGCAGGAGAATCGCTTGAACCTAGGAATTGGAGGTTGCAGTGAACTGAGATCATGCCACTGCACTCCAGCCTGGGGACAGAGTGAGACTCAGTCTTT
>NW_012098097.1:7113555-7116886 GCF_000951045.1 Mandrillus leucophaeus
CGCAAGCGGAGACGAGGTGTCAGTGGCGTCGTCCGAGGGGTGAGTTCGGGTGGGGCTGGAGAAGGAGACGGGGTCGAGGGAGGGGCTGAGGGGGAAGTTGGGGAAAGGGTAGGGGCCGAGGTGGTAGAGGAAAGAGCTGGAGACAAAACAGGGGGCAAGGGTGAAGCGTAAGGTGGAGGTCTCAGAAGGGGGTTTTGAGGTGGAGGAGGCAAGGGGTCAAGAAGGAGGAGATCCCTCTGGGGCTCATCTGGGAGAACCGGCTTATGCGGGTCCAGATTCCGGTTCTTTGGGGCTTCCAAGGCAAGAAGGGTAGACTGGGATGGGGAAGGGGAATGGAGGAAGGGTTTCACCCAAGAAGGAGGGTTTCGGACCAGATCCTCCCAAGTAATTATGTAGGCCACTTGGTCTGGGTGTCCGTGTGGCCCAGGGTCCATCACTTTCGCTTTAACCTGTAAGATAATTGAGAGGTCAAATGCTCCGTCCTGAGGCCACCCAACTTGGAGGGTTGGCCATTCGGACGAGCAGAATTTTTGCCATCGTCCCTTACGGACTTCTACAGAGAGGTTGTGGGCTCGAGCCCGGACGTCAGGGAAGTGAGTCAGGGTCAGAGACAAAGGAGTCGTCAATGTCTGTCCCATTTCGTCCACGTATAACAAGGACAAAACGAAGGCAACAAAAACAAAGACCAGACAAGTAAGGAGAAGCCACGTGGCCAGAGAGTGGCGCCACAAGATTACAAAATATTCAGACGGCAGGGGCGACCTGCCTACAGATTTAAGGAGGCTGACCGAGTCGTCAGCCTTCCTCCAGACTACCGCCAGGGCGTCCCCCGGGGCGTAAGTGGGAAGGTGCCGGACACGTCTGTCCCCCTTCCCCACTTAATTCAGACGGAGTACTCCCCAGAGTTCAGAGTTAGCCGGCAAGACAGACAGAACAAAACGAAAGTACCTGGTAGGTCCGTTCAGTCAGCAGTCCGTGGCCTGGGCCAGATGGGTCTCCGCCGGATGGGTCGGGGGTCCTCGGACGACCCCAATTCCCGGCCAATGCACCAAATGTTGGAACCGAACTGTCGATTCCCTGCTGGGCAGGGGTCGCCGCGAAGGATCACCGACACGAGATTCACAGCAGAGAGTTATTTATTACTAGCGCGCTAGGGTCCCAAGCTCTAAGTTGGCCCTGGGACCCCGAGTGCTTGTTACAGGTTGTTTATATAGGCAAACACAAGTTCAAACACAGCTTAGGGTGCGAAATTCAAACAAAGCTTTAGGCGCGTGGTAATTGGGTCTGTCTATGGCCTGAGCAAGGTATCTTGTTCTGATTGGTTGGGGCGGGACCTTAGGAGGTTCTTTCCTGGAATTGCTGGTTCCGGGAACATCGGGGACATTGAGTCAGGGTGGGACCCCATGAGGCTATTTCCCGGAATTGTCTTTCTGTTTGGGTTCTGGGAACATCGGGGGGCTATCCGTGGCCATCTGGGGTTTAAGTTTCATGATGGCCAAGCTTTCTAAATTGTATGAGGCTTAGGAATTATGAGGCCTAGTTTCATTCCCTCCTCTTTTTGTGTCAGAGGCTCAATCTTGAGCCTCTTCTTCAGTCCTGAGGGTCTGGTATCGTTGGGTCAAAACCATAGCATGTACTATGTTTAATCTATTTTTAATAAGGGCGAGTAAACGGTTAAGTATGCACGGCCCGAAAGTCAAGATGAGCGTGAGCAGGATGAGGGGTCCTAAGATGGTGGAGATTAGGGTGCTAAACCAAGGGGATCGGTTGTACCAATTTTCAAACCAACTTTGCTGAGAGTCTCTCTCTTTTTTTCTCTTGTCTAATCTTTCTCTTAGTTTTGCCATAGAATCCTTAACTACTCCTGAATGATCTGCATAAAAACAACATTGCTCTTTCAGGGCTGCACAGAGCC
The DNA here is from genome assembly GCF_000951045.1 of Mandrillus leucophaeus. Lineage (NCBI taxonomy): Eukaryota > Metazoa > Chordata > Mammalia > Primates > Cercopithecidae > Mandrillus > Mandrillus leucophaeus. The sequence continues at coordinate 7,115,471 of NW_012098097.1, forward strand.
TGCCCTCTTTCAGAAAGACAATTTCTAGTCCTCGTCGGTTTTGTAACACAACTTCAGACAGGGAAGTTAAAGACTCTTCAAGTTTTGTGATGGAGTGTTCTATGGCTCTAAGGTCCTTATCTATGGCTACTCTAAGTTGGTGCAGATGGTATTTACCATGTACCAGGGCCGCCGTCCCGGTCCCAACTCTAGCCGCTACCCCAATTCCTAACATGACAGCAAGGGTGAGGGAGATAGGTTCTCTTTTAGGTCTAATAGGAGTTTTCTGCTCATACCGGAGATCAAAGGAGTCTCCAGAATGATAGTAGACTCAGGGAACAACTTGTACCAACACGCAATAGTGGGTGCCGCTGTTAAAAACAGCTGTGGATATACAGGGGGTGAGCCCAGTGTCGCAAGCCCACCAGTCCGCCTCAGAGGGGGCCAAATAGTGATTGGAGCTGGGTACTGCCAAGGTTACATTACAGAGATGCTGATGACTAGGGGGTACTTGGCCTATGCAGGTTCCCGACCCAGAAACTTCAGCCAGGGTCAGTTTATTGCGTTGTTCCCACGCGCATCCAGTAGGATTGGTGGAATTGATGAACTTAGCAGTGGAGGCGATGCCTTCGTAATAAGGAGGACCTGTTGCTAGGCATAACCAGCAAGAGGAGGTGAATTCTGGCCTTGTCTGATTTAAGGCAAGATAGGAGCCCTTTATGAGATTTAGGAGCCTGTTTTCTATTTCCGGGTCAGGGGCCCGTCGGGTGATGTCTTGGGTTGAGGATGCGTATTCAGGGGAGGCGGAGATCAAGGGGGTGGGGAAGTACTTTGAGGAGCTTTTAGTTGGGGCTTCTCCGGTATGGGAACCGGGGGCTTCCCAGCTTCTGATAAAACCTGGTTTGGCCCTACTGCAACAGGGGCAATGTCCGGATTGACCAATAGTCTGATTTGGAGGGGAATTTTAGGTGGGTTGTGCTGGTATAAATAGAGGCCCCATATTAACCCTGTTGTTATCCATCTGTTATCAGATTTTGCTGCATCTTCAAACTTGATGCGGACCAGGTTGCAATTTTCCGAATATCGGGTTGTGGTGCAGGGCTGGACAAAGGACATGGTTATATACCAGGGTTTTGTGGCCCATTTCCACTCTCCATCATTAGTAGTCACACAGGACCAGCTTTTGCAATACAAGTGAGTCAGATCTCCACAAGTTTTTTTCATTTGTCCTGTCCTGAATCCGGGACAGGCATAAAACCCGTTCCGGCTGATGGACACCCTTCTAGCCTGTCCTTTCCATTTTTGTCCATCCTGAGGAGTCCCTAATAGGGCTCCTGTAGGACCAGTAAACCGGGGGCCTGTGTCTTTTATTTTTCCTGCTATTTTTTCTAGGTTGAAATAGAGGTCTGGAAACCAAGTCCCTATAGGAGCATTCTC
>NW_012098097.1:7118781-7130863 GCF_000951045.1 Mandrillus leucophaeus
TGGAACCGAACTGTCGAGTCCCTGCTGGGCAGGGGTCGCCGCGAAGGATCACCGACACGAGATTCACAGCAGAGAGTTATTTATTACTAGCGCGCTAGGGTCCCAAGCTCTAAGTTGGCCCTGGGACCCCGAGTGCTTGTTACAGGTTGTTTATATAGGCAAACACAAGTTCAAACACAGCTTAGGGTGCGAAATTCAAACAAAGCTTTAGGCGCGTGGTAATTGGGTCTGTCTATGGCCTGAGCAAGGTATCTTGTTCTGATTGGTTGGGGCGGGACCTTAGGAGGTTCTTTCCTGGAATTGCTGGTTCTGGGAACATCGGGGACATTGAGTCAGGGTGGGACCCCCATGAGGCTATTTCCCGGAATTGTCTTTCTGTTTGGGTTCTGGGAACATCGGGGGGCTATCCGTGGCCATCTGGGGTTTAAGTTTCATGATGGCCAAGCTTTCTAAATTTTATGAGGCTTAGGAATTATGAGGCCTAGTTTCAACTGCAGCCTTCACCTCCTGGGTTCAAGCAATTCTCCTGCCTCAGCCTCCTGAGTGTCTGGGATCACAGGCCCCCACCACCAACCCTGGATAATTTTTGTATTTTCAGTAGAAGTGGGGTTCCACCATGTTGGCCAGGCTGATCTCGAACTCCTGACCTCAGGTGATCCACTGTCCTCAACCTTCCAAAGTGCTGGGATTACAGGCATGAGCCATCACGCCCAGCCCAGATCCTTTCTTTCGTCTTGATCATTTCTTCCACTGTGGCCTACCAGTCAACACACTCAGCTGCAAAGGTGACTGGGAAATGTAGTCTCTGCCTTGCCCACCAGGGGCCCAGCTACAACTATATTGCAATGCAGGAAGGGAGAAGAGGTCTGGGTGAAAATCTGAAGGCTCCACTGTGTGTGCACGTGTGTGTGGCTCTTTTTAAAAAAAATGTTCAATTTTCACTGAAGAAATTCTTGAAAATCCACATGAAACAAAGTAGGAAATGCCACTCTCCTCATCTCAGCAGTAACAGCTTTTCTGGGTATGTCCTTCCTCTGACTCCCATCCATGAGTCCCAGGGCTGGGACCAGGTACAGCAACACGTGCCTGCAGCCTGGAGTTAGCAGCAGAGAAATGCCAGCGGCCAGCCCACAGGAAGGACTGTGCTCAGAGCCCTTTATTTATTTTATTTGAGATGGGGTCTCACTTTGTTGCCCAGGCTGGAGTACAGTGGCAGAAACATGGCTCACTGCAGCCGCGACTTCCTGGGCTCAAGCGATTCTCCCATTTCAGCCTCCCGAGGAGCTGGGACCACAGGTGCTTGCCACCACACCCAGCTAATTTTTTTATTTTTTGTAGAGACAGGGTCTTACCATGTTGCCCAAGCTGGTCTCAAAATCCTGTCTTCAAGCGATCTTCCTGCCTTGGCCTCCCAAAGTGCTGGGATTACAGGCATGAGCCACTGCACATGACCAGCCCAGAACGCTTTAAAGAGCAGCCTGTCAGACACCTGAGGTCAGGAGTTCGAGACCAGCGTGGCCAACATGGTGAAACCCCCATCTCTCGTAAAAATAAAAAAATTAGCTGGGTGTGGTGACGGGCACCTGTAATCCCAGTTACTCAGGAGGCTGAGACGGGAGAATGGCTTGAACCCAGGAGGCGGAGGTTGCAGTGAGCCGAGATCGCACCACTGCACTCCAGCCTGAGCAACAGAGCAAGACTCCGTCTCAAAAAAAAAAAAAAAGGCAACCTGTGAGCTGTGGGTGAGTGAGGTCAGCACAGCTAGAAGTCAGACACAAGGAAGAGCTTCCTGCCTAGCAAGACTCTGATACCCTGGAGCCCAGAAGGGACCAAATGAGCCGAGCTGTGGCTCAGAAGCCTCTGTCCCTCCAACCGTGATGTGGGCTACCTCCCACAGGTACCACATGGCTTACCTCACTGATGCCGCCTGGAGCCCCATAAGGCCGGCCGTTTTCTTTACCACCAAGATGGACGGAACCCTGGACATCTGGGACTTTGTGTTCAAGCAGTGCAACCCCGCCCTCAGCCTGAAGGTCACGCGCATATCCCTCCCGGTGCATCCCGGTCCTCAGGGAGCCAGGCCCCCGCGTGGGTGTGAGTGTGGGGTACTGTGAGCACGCGTGCAGTGTGTGGCCAGGTGCGTTTGGGCCTCTGTGGGGGAGCTGTGTGCAGGTTGACTGCAGAGATTGCTTTGGAGTGCGTGCTCCTACAAAGGTTAAGGGGCCTGGGGGACTTGGCACCCTGGTGGCACAACAAAACCACCTGGGGGAAATTTAAAAAGAAACAAAAGCAGGTACCTGGCGTCTCCTGCCCACAGGCTGATTCCTTCAGAGCCCCTGGGGGTTGGCTGCTGGACCTTCCCCTTCATGTCAGGGCGGCCATAGCGGAGCCCTGCTGGCTGGGGCCACGGAAGGGTGGGGGCGTTGGGGAACCACAGGGTGACTGTAAGGCAGAAGTGAAGGGGTGGGGCGGGAGATGAGGCAGGGAAGCCAGGGACCTTGACAGCCAGTCTCCGAGTTTGAACTTCATCCTGTGGGGCAGAAGCGTCCCTGAGGGTGTTTGAACAGAGCCAAGTGGCTGAGCCTTCCCAGGGGCCAATTAATCAGACACATGTAACTTTGCTTCTCTCTCCTCTACCTGGGTCTGCCCGGCCCCTTCAACAGGTGTGTGACGAGGCCCTCTTCTGCCTCCGGGTGCAGGACAATGGGTGTTTCATCGCCTGCGGATCCCAGCTGGGGACAACCACCCTGCTGGAGGTCTCGCCTGGGCTCTCTACCCTCCAGAGGAATGAGAAGAACGTAGCCTCTTCCGTAAGCACCGCATGCCTGGGGAGAACCCCTCCAGCACGTCCCGACCTGGCCCCACGGCAAAGCAGGCTAGTCAGAAAAATAGATGGCCCCTCCCTCCCACCCCCTAGGACATGGGTGCACATTTCTGGGGAGGCAGTGCAGTGTGCTGACATGCGCTCCATAAATAGGTGTTGGCATGTCCATTTGCCCTTGCTCAACTGCTGGGCAGCTAAGTGGGCTTCAGTTAGTCACTTCACTCTCCAGGATTCAGTTTTTTTACCTGTAAATCAAAGAGGTTTGACTTGGTCAGTTTGTCTAGTTTCAAATAACCCTTTTTTTTTTTTTTGGTAGAACCTTTCAAATGAAGGCTTAGTATTTTATTGTATTATATTGTATTTTAATTTAATTTAATTATTTTTATTTATTTATTTTTGAGACGAAGTCATGCTCTGTTGCCCAGGCTGTAGTGCAATGGTGAGATCTCGGCTCACTGCAATCTCTGCTTCTCAGGTTCAAGGGATTCCTCTGCCTCTGCCTCCTGAGTAGCTGGGATCACAGGTGCACACCACCACTCCCAGCTAATTTTTGTGTTTTTAGTAGAGACAGGGTCTCACCATGTTGGCCAGGCTGTTCTTGAACTCCTGGCCTCAAGATGATCTGACCACCTTGGCCTCCAAAATTTTGCTGGGATTACAGGCATTAGCCACCGTGGCTGACCTAATTATTTTATTTTATTTTACTTTTATTGTATCTATTTATTTTATTTTATTTTGAGACAGGGTCTTGCTTTGTTGCCCAGGCTGGAGTGCAGTGGCACAATCATGGCCCACTCAAGCCTCCACCCCCGAAGCTGAATTGGTCCTCCCGCCTCAGCCTACCTAGTAGCTGGGACCACAGGCATGTACCACCATGCCTGGCTCATTTTTTAATTTTTGTAGAGACAGGGTCGCCCTATGTTGCCCGGGCTATTCTCAAACTCCAGGGCTCAAGCAATCTTCCCACCTCAGCCTCCCAAACTGCTGGGATTACAGGTGTGAGCCACTGCGCCTGGCCTGAAGGCTTAGTAGAATGCCAATAGAGAAGCCAGATGGAAGGGGGCTTGAAGAAGGGGACTGAGATCCATTCCTACATCCTTTCCCCAGTGAGCAGCCCTGTAGGCAACTCCCCAGAACCACGGGGAACACTGTGGAATTGAAAACCCCTAGTGCTGGGGCCAGGTACAGTGGCTCATGCCTGTAATCCCGGCACTTTGGGAGGCTGAGGTGGGCGGATCACCTGAGGTCGGGAGTTCGAGACCAGCCTGACCAACATGGAGAAACCTCGTCTCTACTGAAAATACAAAATTAGCTGGGTGTGGTGGCGCATGCCTGTAATCCCAGCTACTCTGGAGGCTGATGCAGGAGAATTGCTTGAACCCGGGAGGTGGAGGTTGCAGTGAGCCGAGATCACGCCATTGCACTCCAGCATGGACAACAAGAGTGAAACTCCCTCCCAAAAACAAAACAAAACAAAACAAAAAAGGAAAACCCCTGTGCTGAGGCTGGGAGAGCCTCCTGGCTCTGCCTGAGACTGGGATCTCACTATTGAGCTGGTCCTTGTTGGGCCAAGTCTGCCATATTTCATAGCCCCAAAGGGTGCTCTTCCGTCTGTGGTCCTGCAACTCCACGCTCCTTGGCATTGAGTAACTCAGCGTCCCTCCTGCAGCCTTCCAACCCCAATATTCAGCCCTCCTTCCTTGACACCAGCCCTGGGTACAGACCTCTACAGTACAGGGACTATATGGAGAGCGAGGAGGCTCAGCAGAAGCCCCACCTGGCCCCTGCACTGGAGTCGCTTGCCGTCCCGCCCTCTCCCCACACAGCTCTCTCTGTCCCTATGTATGCAGATGTTTGAGCGTGAGACCCGGCGAGAGAAGATCCTGGAGGCCAGGCACCGGGAGATGCGGCTGAAGGAGAAGGGCAAGGCAGAGGGCAGGGACGAGGAGCAGACGGATGAGGATCTGGACATAGACCTGGAGGCGCTGGTCAGCAAGGCTGAGGAGGAGTTCTTCGACATCATCTTTGCAGAGCTGAAGAAGAAGGAGGCAGACGCCATAAAGCTGACGCCAATGCCTGTAGGGGCCTGGACAGGGGTTGGGTGGGTTGGGGACTGGGCGGGAGACATGGCACTTGGGTTCTGCTTCTGCTTGCTGACTTCCTGGGTGACCTCGAGCAAGTAGCCTTACCTGCTGGACCTTAATTTATTCACCTGGCGAATGGGAAGAATCATTCCTTTCCTTCCAAAGAATCTTAAGTCTCCAAACAGACTTCAGGCTCCCAACAGGCAGGAACCATACTCCATGCCTCCTGGTATCCTCCCTCCCTTCCTCCCAGAGAGGGCACATCTTGAACATGCGTGTTGAGTGACTAAACGAGGGAACATGTGTGTTGAGTGACTGAACAAGGGTCCTAGAGGTAAGTGAGCTGTCAGAGAGGAATGGACCTTGAGACCCCTGGAGGGAAGGGCTGTGACATTAGCGGTGTGCACATCATGCTGGCTTACCCAGATTTGGTGTCAGGAGTGTGACCTGTGGTCAGCTCATCTGCCCATGGCCCCAGCTCTAAAGCACTTTCTAGCTGTATCACGTGAGCTGGTCACTTCACTTCTTGCTTCCTTCATTTCCATCTGCAAAATGAGGAGATGTTGCTATAAAGATGGTGTCTAGTCACCTTCCAGGCCCTCTTTTGTACCAGCAGAGAGAGGAAGAAAAGACATTGTCTGTCTGGGTCACCTCCTTTAGGCACCACAGATAAGATGCCAAGGTATGAAAGAACCAAAGAGCAGCGTGGAAAGGAAAAGAAACAGTGGGTATATGCCAGGATTTACCCTTATAGGCAAGACTGGCTGCAGACTTGGGGATTGGGGGCACTGCAAAATGAAAATGTGAGGGCCCTCATTTAAAAAGTACTAAGAATTTTAAAATGGTGACACTAGAGCATTAAACTAAGTGTGGGCCCTACTGAGATAGGGTCCAGTGTATTTGCACAGAGCACCCACCCATGACGCCTGCTTGCAAGAAGAGCTGTATGGCAAGTTCTTGGCCCCTGATAGAGTGGACAGAGCGAAGGATGGCACATGAGCACACAGAGAAGATAATTGGTTCCACCTTGTGACTTCTTTCCTCTTCTGCCTCCTTCCCCCTTGGTCTAAAGTTGTGATTTCCACAGGTGCATTTTGCATTTGAGGGTACTTGGTTATGAGATGTTTTCTTCTCACACTGGGTAATACAGGTGGGGCAGAGAGCTCCCTCCACTTCTGGTGGAGGCAAAACTAGAGTCCTGGATTCTGATGCCTTGTCCAGGGCTCCTCCCACTCACCACTCCTGGCCTATCCAGCCCTGTGGAAAGCAAAGATGACACTGGCCACCTTTTACAATGCAATGGTGGCTGGCAGGCACCATGCTTTGTGACATAAGTCCCAAAAGGTGCTTCTCACCATGGCTTGAACATTCTACATGAAGAAGTTGAGCCTTGGAAGGGGTTCAGGTTCACAGAACTTGGCCCCTTCCTCTTCCTGCGTGCCACACACTTCCTGTCTCTCTCTTAGTCTGCAGTTGGCCCAAAACACTGGTGGTCATAAAGTACCGTGTGGTACTGAAGCCGTTTTTTTTTTTTGTTTTTGTTTTTGTTTGTTTTTTTGAGACGGAGTCTTGCTCTGTTGCCCAGGCTGGAGTGCAGTGGCCGGATCTTAGCTCACTGCAAGCTCTGCCTCCCGGGTTTACGCCATTCTCCTGCCTCAGCCTCCCAAGTAGCTGGGACTACAGGCGCCCACCACCGCGCCTGGCTAATTTTTTTGTATTTTTTAGTAGAGACGGGGTTTCACCGTGTTAGCCAGGATAGTCTCGATCTCCCGACCTCGTGATCCGCCTGTCTCGGCCTCCCAAAGTGCTGTGATTACAGGCTTGAGCCACCATGCCCGGCCTGAAGCCATTTTACATAGGCTGGGTCCTTATGCCTACTATTTCTAATCCTGGCCACAGTCCTGCAAGGTGTTGCGTCCTCTCTATGGGTGAGGGAGCCAAGGAGACTCGGAGGAGCTAGCCCGAGACCTCCCAGTCTGCACATGGCAGAAGCCAGGCATGTACACGAGTCTGCCAGATTCCCCCAGTTCTGCTCATCTTCTGCACTGGCTGGACCCTCGCCAGCCACAGAGCTGGCACCACAGGTTCCAGAGTGCTCAACGACCCAGGCTTCAGCCATTTGGCTGCTTTGGGCCTCGTGGGGTTCACATCCCAGGGGAGTGGGGAAGGCCTGCCCCCCACCAACACCAACACTTCTGTGCTGTCTTTCCCCTGCAGCAGCAACCAAGTCCAGAGGAAGACCAGGCAGTGGAGGAGGGAGAGGAAGCAGCGGGGGAAGGAAAGAGCGAAGAAGTGGAAGAAGATTTAGCCTAGAAGTCAGCCTTTGACTGCGGCGCTGTCCCTGTGTGCCTTCCTTTCCCACCTCTTGGTATTGCCCTGCTCTCACAAGTGGGGGGCTGAGCTCCCCCTTAAAGCAGCACTGGGTGGTGGGTGGGGAGCATCGGGCCCTGACTCCCACCCCTACAAACCACTAGCCCCCACTGACTCACTGGGCACTGAGTCCTGAGCCACCCCTTGGAGGGAGGGAAGGGGCAGGGCTTGTCCCGGAGCTGGCTGCCCCCTTGTCTCAGCCGTCCTGAGCCCACCCCAAGGCCGAGGCCACCTTAGTCCTGGCCCTGGATGTTGCCTGGGATTCTGCTTCTCATAGGCTCCCCAGCAATCATTTTTGTTTGTAATCTTGCAGACCTTCAACCAGACTTGCATGGCCATGGCAGGGCCTCAGGAAGACCTTCGGGAGCGGGGAAGGGTTTCTCCTCCATGATCGACCCTCCTCGTCCACCTACAAATCAGGGAAGTCTGTCCACTTTGAAAATGCCTTTCCAGGCAGTTCCCTGACCATCTGGACACATTGCCACGACAGGAGCCTCCAAGTGTGTGGGAGGGGACGGGCAGGATGAGCTTGGCTGTTCTGCTGCAACTGAATGCTTTCTGTTATCCGAATTCTTGTAAAATTAAATGAATCATAACAATGCCATGAGTTAGTATGTGTGATGCATCCCGCACCCAGAGCCTTTGACATTAACTCGTGTAATTCATTCACGACATCTCTGGAACTGTGTGCTCCTATCATGTTTACACTACACAGGAGGTTCCAGGAGAGGTACAGGGACATGCCCAAGTCTCAGAACTTGTGACGGGGCACAGCGGGAACGGGAGCCCAGGCAGCTCATTCCTGACCCTGCCCACAGTCATCAACTGTGGGCCAGAGGCTGTGCAGGCCTCTCGGGGACTCCAGGGTGGGAAGTGGGCTGCCCTGGGGGTGCCCTGAAACCACAGCTCAACGGAGCAGTCAGTGACCATTACCAGAGACATCAGGAGGTCAAGAGGGCACCTCAATGCCAGCCTTGCATGAGGAACAATGCCCTGACCATCATCATCCTGTGGATGACGGCAGGGACCCAAAGTGCCCTTGAAAAATTCCTGTGTTGGTTGGGTGTTATGGCTCACGCCTATAACCTGAGCACTTTGGGAGGCCAAGACAGGAGGATCACTTGAGCCCAGGAGTCAAGGAGGATCACTCGAGACCAACTTGGACAGCATAGTGAGACCCCCATTTCTAATTTAGAAAAAGAAAGAAAAATGCCCACGTTAAGAATCTCCTTGGCTGGGTGCAGCGGCTCACACCTGGAATCCCAGTACTTTAGGAGGCCAGAGTGGGAGAATCACTTAAGCCCAGGAGTTCGAAACCAGCGTGGGCAACATAGGAAAACCTCCTCTCTATAAAAAATACAAAAATTAGCCTGGTGTGGTGGCGCACCCCTGTAATTTCAGCTACTCAGGAGGCTGAGGTGGGAATATCACTTGAGCCCAGGAGCTCGAGACTACAGTGAGCCACGATTGCACCACTGCTCTCCAGCCTGGGCAACAGAGCAAGGCCCTGTCTTGAAAATGAAATAAAATGGCCGGGCGTGGTGGCTCACGCCTGTAATCCCAGGACTTTGGGAGGCTGAGACGAGTGGATGCTGAGGTCAGAAGTTCAAGACTAGCCTGGCCAAAATGATGAAACCCCATCTCTACTAAAAATACAAAAAAATTAGCTGGGCTTAATGGCGCATGCCTGTAGTCCCAGCTACTCAGGAGGCTGAGGCAGAGGATCGCTTGAACCTGGGAGGCAGAGGCTGCAATGAGCTAAGGTCATGCCATTGCACTCCAGCCTGGGCGATAGGAGTGAAACTCCATCTCAAAAATAAATAAATAAAATAAAATAATCTCCTTGAGAAGGGACCCAGGGCCAGCTGCCTCTCATACCCAAAGAGAAAAACCGAGTTGTCGACTGTGGTTAACCTTGATAAAAACAATCTCAGGTTATACTGAGTACTTGTTCTTCACAAGCACCCCAGGAGTGATCTCACTATCTTCAATCCGCACATTATGGATGTGGCAGGCGAGACAGAGAGAGGGGGTAACTTGCTGAGTCTAACGGGAGTGGGTGGCAGAGCTGACACTTCAGCCCAGAGTCCCAGCCCTACAGCTTACACCATGCACACTGCACTCCCAGGACCCTGGTAAGAGTAGTGGGCTGGGCCATTTCCGCTCCCTGTCATTCCAGCATCAGACAGAGGGGGCCGTGAGAGGCCAGCAGGCCCCTCATTGCGCGGGGACACACAGAGCCCCAGTGCTGTCCTCGGGAGTGCCCTACTTAGAGCAGCGATTCTCTACTGGGGAAGATTTTGCCCCCAGCAGGACATCTGTCAGTGTCTGGGGACAACCGGTGAGGGGAGTGCTCCTGGCATTGAGTGGGTAGAGACAGGGACCCTGCTCAGCATCCTGCATTTTGGACAGTGGAGTCACGGTGGAGAGGCCCAATTCAGAGAAAAATCTACCCAAGTAGAGTGTCCCAAGAGAAAGTACGGGCTCTGCACACGCTAACCTGAGCACACTGCAGGCCCCGGTAAGAGACTGTCACCATGAGCTCGAACGCAGGAGGACCTTCTGTCGCTGAACTGGAATTTTGGCCTTTGGCTCGTGCCTGCAAAAGGAGGCCGCCTGCTGGAGTCGGCAGGTCCCTCGTGGGTGCAGAGAATGCCACCGGGCAAGCACAGCATTTGGAGAGGCATTTGAGGAGCGGCTGTGGAAGCGGAGAGGAGAGCCCCGCAGATGGCACCCGGCAAAGGGCAGCACGAGCCCAGTGGGTGTGGTGTCAACGCTGCCAACCCGCACGATGACCTTCACTGACCTCCCATGCTGGCCTCACCGGGAATCTGTAGGAGGCAAAGGTGACTGCTGGCCTGACGCAGTGGCTCACACATGTAATCTCAGTACTTTGGGAGGCCAAGGAAGGAGGATCACTTTAGCCCAGGAGTTCAAGACCAGCCTGGGCAAACTAAGGAGACCTCATCTTTATGATATATATGTATATTATTATTATACATATTATACATATATATTATTATATAAAAATTATTTTATACATATATATATATATTTTGCGACAGTTTCCCTCTTGTTGCTCAGGCTGGAGTGCAATGGCCGGATCTCAGCTCACTGCAAGCTCCGCCTCCCGGATTCCCGCCATTCTCCTGCCTCAGCCTCCCGAGTAGCTGGCGACTACAGATGGCCTACCAGGGTCAGCATCCAGAGACCCCCGGGCAGCCTCTCTGTGTGCTGAGGTCCTGGGGGAGCCTGCAGCACTGATGGGAAGTGTAGATAGAGGCAGTGTTTTCATGGCGTTTCCAGGCAGGAAGTCCGAACCCAGCTCAGGAGCTTGCCGTCCGGGTAACGTTGCCCACACTCAGCCCTGTGCCAGGCACCGGCCACGAGTGGAGAATAAACCAGACTCAGGCCCCGCCTCCCAGAGCCTGTATACCAGTGGGAGGCAGTGAAAGCTGATAGATAGGCAGATACCTACAGAACGACAGTTGTGCAAAGTACATGTTAAGAATGAGTACAGGGTGCAGTGAGAGGGATAACAGGAAGAACTAACCTAGACTCTAGAGAAGAAGGAGCTGGCCAGGAGGCCTCCCTGAGAAAGCGACAATGCAGCTGAGACCTTAAGAACAAGCATGAGGCAGAGATGTGTGTACACATGCAAGCACATCTGTGTGCATGTGTGATGACGTGCACATCTGTGTGGAGGGGCACCCCAGGCAGGGCAGCTGCACACACAATTCCGGAAGGAGGAAAGAAGCCGGTGCTGCTCTGTTTGACCAACAGGGAGTCATCAGTGTGGCTGGAGTGAGTAAGGGCTAGAGCCTGGAACCAGCCAGGGACAGCAAGAGTCCGCTGGGGCAGGGCTTGATGTCAAGGATTTTAACCTTGCTCCAAAGATCACTGAGAAGCACGGGTGTGGTTTGATGAAGCCTTTGCTGGTGGAGGAAGGCCTGGAGGGAGGAACCTGGGGGCTGGTTGGGAGCACACTGTGGTGTCAAGCAAAAGAGATGGAAGCTTGGAGTGGGGTGATGGCCACGGAATTACTTGCCTCTCTGCACCTCTGCTATCTACCTTCAGGAATATTTGGGCGAGTAAATGAAATAACACATGCGCCACTGGATTCAAACGAAGTGCTCAATAAACGTCTATCACCTCCCTCACTTAGAAGCATCTGACGACCACCTGGGACAGCCCTCATGGCCGGTGGCAAGTTCTAGGTTAGTACGAGGAGCTACTAGAATGACTTGTGAATTTGTTTATTGGGGTCCTTTCAGCATCTGCACCCCAACTGTGGAAGAAGATGCTGGGGCTTCAGAGAAAAGTCCTCAATCCATGCTTCATTTTCCCAATAACTCTCTTCCATTTCACCTCCCGCATCGTAGCTCCAGGAGCCAAGCCTGTGAGTCGCCATGCCCAGAACAGGAGGAGGTGGGACTTTGCCCAGGCTGCCCCAGAGCTCTAGAGGGCCAACGGGCTTTAGAAAGTGCTCAGGGCTTATCAAAACCCGTGGCTTCCAACTGCAGGTGGGTTCGGGGGGAGATGGAGAATGTCATATATCTCTGATTGAAAATACCAGGCCGGGCGCAGTGACTCACACCTGTAATCCTAACACTTTGGGAAGCTGAGGTGGGTGGATCACCTGAGGTCAGGAGTTTGAGACCAACCTGGCTAATATGGTGAAACCCTGTCTACACTGAAAATACAAAAATTAGCTGGCCATGAGGGCACATGCCTTTAATCCCAGATACTCGGGAGGCTGAGGCAGGAGAATCGCTTGAACCCGGGAGGCGGAGGTTACAGTGAG
>NW_012098097.1:7135558-7139191 GCF_000951045.1 Mandrillus leucophaeus
CAGCGGCACAATCATAATTGACTTGCAGCCTCAACCTCCTAAGCTCAAGTGATCCTCCCACCTCAGCCTCCTGAGTAGCTGGGACTAGAGGTGTGCACCATCATGCCTGGCTTATTTATTTATTTATTTATTTATTTTTAGAGACAGCATGGTGGTAGGAACAGGGGCGGTCTCCCCATGCTGCCCAGGCTAGTCTCAAACTCTGAGCTCAAGAGATCTTTCTGCCTCGGCCTCCCAAAGTGTCGGGATTATAAGCATGAGCCATCACATCTGACTTAAATCCCTTTTTTGATGAGATGTCAGCTGTTTGCAAGGATCTTAAATGTCTGGATGCGGGTCTAAATCAAATGCTATTGCTGTGTGTGGGCAGGTTCGCTCGAGTAGATTTTCTCAGTCATTCATTGACTAAACTCTCACTAGACACTGTACTGGAAATACCAAGTTAAGAGCCAGCTTGGCCGGAGGCGGGTGGCTCATGTCTGTAATCCCAGCACGTTGGGAGGCCGAGGCAGGCAGATCACTTGAGGCCAGGAGTTTGAGACCAGCCTGGCCAACATAGTGAAACCCTGTCCCACTAACAATAGAAAAAATTAGCTGGGCTTGGTGGTGCATGCCTGTAATTAGCTGAGACATGAGAATCACTTGAACCCAGGAGGCAGAGGTGGTAGTGAGCCAGGACAGTGCCACTGCATACCAGCCTGGGCGACAGAGCCAGCCCCTCAGCTGAGACAAATGGACAGATGGTTCTGATCTCCAGTGGTGAGTGCTGTTACAGAGAAGTACATAGGAAAAAGGACCTGGGCCGAGTGCCGTGGCTCATGCCTGTAATCCCAACACTTTGGGAGGCTGAGGTGGGTGGATCTCTTGAGGCCAGGAGTTTGAGACCAGCTTTTCCAACATGACAAAACCCCATCTCTATTAAAAATACAAAAATTAACCAGCATGGTGGCGCCTTCCTGTAATCCCAGCTCCTCGGGTGGCAGAGGCATAAGAATTGCTTGAACCCGGGAGGCAGAGGTTGCAGTGAGTTGAGATCACACCACTGCACTCCAGCCTGAGTGACAAAGCAAGACAGAGGAGACAGAGAGGGAGAGAGAGGGAGAGAGAGAGAGAGAGACCTAATCCAGTGGGATTCAGGCTGTCACCCCTGTATTTGTCAGGACTCCTGGTCACATGTTTCAGAGACCCATGCTAGCTAAAGCCAAGAAAGAATATTTATTGGCTCAGGAAACTTAGAAGACCAGGGCTAACAGCTGGGCTTGGTGGTGCATGCCTGTAATTAGCTGAGACATGAGAATCACTTGAACCCAGGAGGCAGAGGTGGTAGTGAGCCAGGACAGTGCCACTGCATACCAGCCTGGGCGACAGAGCCAGCCCCTCAGCTGAGACAAATGGACAGATGGTTCTGATCTCCAGTGGTGAGTGCTGTTACAGAGAAGTACATAGGAAAAAGGACCTGGGCCAAGTGCCGTGGCTCATGCCTGCAATCCCAACACTTTGGGAGGCTGAGGTGGGTGGATCTCTTGAGGCCAGGAGTTTGAGACCAGCCTTTCCAACATGACAAAACCCCATCTCTATTAAAAATACAAAAATTAACCAGCATGGTGGCGCCTTCCTGTAATCCCAGCTCCTCGGGTGGCAGAGGCATAAGAATTGCTTGAACCCGGGAGGCAGAGGTTGCAGTGAGTTGAGATCACACCACTGCACTCCAGCCTGAGTGACAAAGCAAGACAGAGGAGACAGAGAGGGAGAGAGAGGGAGAGAGAGAGAGAGAGACCTAATCCAGTGGGATTCAGGCTGTCACCCCTGTATTTGTCAGGACTCCTGGTCACATGTTTCAGAGACCCATGCTAGCTAAAGCCAAGAAAGAATATTTATTGGCTCAGGAAACTTAGAAGACCAGGGCTAACAGCTTCAGGTGTGGCTGGATCCAGCAGCTCAGATGTTGTCATTTGGTATCTCTCTGCACAGCTTCTTTCTTTGCCTCAGTTTTATGCACTTCTGCTTTAGTGAAGCTGCTTTCACTGGATAAGGGTAGGAATTAGATATGACCCCCCCACCCCACCCCCCACTGATTTTAGTCATCTCAGCCAGTAATCCCAAAGGCAGGAGAGAGCTCCTCCCTCCCAGTATAACAAAATTCCAGGGAAAGGCTCTGATTGGCCTAATGTGGGTCATAGCCCATCCCCTTGAACCAATCATCATGACTACGGCCAAGCCTGGTTCGCATGCCTTCTGCCATGGCTGGGAGTGGAACAGGATGCTGTGATGGGCTCCACCAGAATGACAAGGACTAGAGAAGAGGCAGTTCCCCCAAGGAAAGGGGAGGTGACACGTAAGATGAGCTTGGAAGAAGGAGTTAGCCAGATAGATAAGTGGAAACAGACTTCCAGGACAGAGCGGCAGGAACAAAGCCCAGGGAGGAGAGAAGAGCTGCTCATGCAGAGGACTACACGTGGTTGAGCATGGCCAGAGCAAGGGTGGTAGGAGGGGATGAGCCAAGAGGAAGCAGGGAAGGCTGCAACTACAGGCTAAAAGGCCAACCCCAAACAAAAAGCAATGGGGCACCATGGCAGGATTTCAGGTAAGGTCATGACACCCATCTGTCCTAGAGCAGTGAGGGAATGGAGCCAAACTGGAGGCAAAGAAACCAGGGCAAGAGACCAGGCAGTATACGTGGTCATCCAGTTGAGAAACTGTGAAGTCCCAGGCTGCAGGCAGCAGTGATGGGAGTGGAGAGGAGGGACAGGAACGGGTTCCAGGGCAGGACCAGGATGCAGAGCACATGGACTGAGCATACACCAAGTGCCTGGGTCTCTGCCCGTGCAAGGCTTACTTTGATTCCGGCTCTGTAAGGGCATAACGAGAGTTCCATGGACCAGGAGAGGAGGGGTCTGATACAGAGGATGAAGAGAAATTTGACAGAAGTAAGCTGGAAAGGGTATACCAGGTTGGAGGACTGGCATGAGCAAAGGCCCCAGTGTAGGGCCTGGTTCTAGTATACATTTGGGAATAAGCAAGCAGTGAAGGTGAGTGGAAGGCCAAGCCCACAGAGCAGAACGAGTTTAAATGAAGCCGGGCAGGAGGCTGAAAAGAAGGTTGTGGAGAGTAAGGTGTCTGCCTTTACTTCTGTGTTAGAGAACATAGGAGGTCTCTGCCTGTCAGATCTCTCCCCTTTCAAAGGTCTCTGCCTGTCAGATCTCTTCCCCTTTCAAAAGTGGGGCTGGGGCCAGGCACAGTGGCTCACACCTGTAATCCTAGCACTTTCGGAGGCCGAGGCGGGTGGATCACCTGAGGTCAGGAGTTCGAGACCATTGTGGCCAACATGATGAAACCTCGTCTCTACTGAAAATGCAAAAATGAGTCGGGCGTGGTGGTGGGCACCTGTAATCCCAGCTACTCAGGAGGCTGAGGCAGGAGAATCGCTTGAATCCGGGAGGCGGAAGTTACAGTGCACCAAGATTGCGTTACTGCACCCCAGCCTGAGTGACAGAGCCAGACTCCGTCTCAAAAAAACAAAAAATAGGCCGGGCGCGGTGGCTCAAGCCTGTAATCCTAGCACTTTGGGAGGCCGAGATGGGCGGATCACGAGGTCAGGAGATCGAGACCATCCTGGCTAACACAGTGAAACTC
>NW_012098097.1:7140406-7141897 GCF_000951045.1 Mandrillus leucophaeus
CATCCACAAAACCACAAAAACAAAAATCACTATGGGCCATTCTGGGTGGGACTGATGCATGTGGAGGAATAGAAAAGAAAAAGGAAAATAGCGATAGCTCAATTGACCAGGGGCCTCTTTGACTGATCCAAATAAGTTCTTTTCAGGAGTCTGAAATGCAAGCACAACACACCCCTAAAACTAACCTGATTCTCTTTTGAGAGCTGAGATGTGAGGATTGCTTGAGTCCAGGAGTTCAAAACCAGCCTGGACAGCACAGTGAGATCCCTGTCTCTACAAAACATGAAAAGTTAGCCAGGCATGGTGGTGCGCACCTGTAGTCTCAACTACTTGTGAGGCTGAGGCAGGAGGATCACTTGATCCTGAGGGATCGAGGCTGCAGTGAGCCATCCATGAGTGAGCCATCCATGAGCGTGCCATTGTGCCTCTGCACTCCAGCCTGGGTGACAGAGTGAACCCCTGTCTTAAAGAAACAAAAGCAAAAAACCCGACCTGATTCTTGTCACAGCATGTCCATTTGCAAACTGTCCAGCCTGAGGGGCAGCCTAGGCCAAAGAACAGGACAAAATCTGGGATCCCCTGCAGGAGAGTTCGGTTTCCACCAAGCTTTACCTGGTTTACCTATTTATTAAAGACAAGGCTGACGACTGCTTCTTGCTGCTGTTTATTAATAACCATTCCCAACACAGGCTCCTCAGGGGCAGCCGGGGAAGCCAGTCCCAGGGCACAGGCTGGCATCACGATCCGCCTCTGAGGGGCCCCAGGCAGTCTGAGGCAGCCCTGGGGACATGAGTGCTTCCTTTCCCAGCCCCTTCCCTGGAAAGTGAACCCCATCGTGGCTTCCTCTCCCAGTCTTGGGGCTGCCGGGCTCAGCTCCGGTGGGGGCAGAGGACACAGAGGATGGACATCAGAATCGGGAGGTGCTCCAACATCCTCCAGGAAACTGAGGCCCCAGGGAGGCAGGAAAAACCAGCTCCAGGTGGCTGGGCGAGTTGGAGGCAGAGCTGGGACCCAAATCCTGTTTTCCCAGGGCCTCCTGAGGACAGGAACTTTTTCTCTGTGTTCCCTGGGAGTGCAACCGTTGTTACTGTCGCCAAGAATGGAGGCGGTAGCGTCAGACGTAGACTTTCTTGCACAGTATTGTGGCTCTTCCAGCAGCAGGCGGGGAGCCAGCAGGGCACACGGACCCAGTCATCGTGACCTAGATTCTGGGTTCGGGGTAGAGACTTGTTTGCTAGTGGGGTGCACTGAGTCAGGCTCTTCTGTAGCACGCCCCAGGTGATAAAGGTGCTCGCTCCATACCACTGGGCGGTGGCCTGAGCACAGAGACAACTTTTTACCACCCATGCCAATGCGCAGTGGGTGCAGACACCCACACCAGAGGCACCTGTGGCGATGCACGCGGCGCGCATGGAAATCCGAGGCTGCCAGCCGCCGCCCTGGAGACCCCAGAGACAGGCAGACGGGCGGGCGGCAGATGCGTGTGCCCCA
>NW_012098097.1:7142477-7149843 GCF_000951045.1 Mandrillus leucophaeus
CGGCGGCGGTGGGGGTGAGGCTGGGCCATGCCCGGTGGCGCGGCCTGAGCCCCTCCATCTGCTGCAAGCATGAAGGACAGCGGGGACTCCAAGGACCAGCAACTTATGGTGAGACCCTTTCAGACCCTCCTCCCCACCGCCCTCCGTGGTCTACTTCAGTCGGCCTCCAGCAGACAGAGAGTCCTGTCCCCTCGCCGCCACCCCACTGAGAGGGCAGGCAACGGCCAGGGCCGGGACTCCTCAGAGCAACTTTCCCCAAGTCCTGCAGGATGGGTGTCAAGAAGGCACTATGGCCTTTTAGACTTTCCTGAGCCTGAAAATGACCCCAACTTCAACCCCACCCCCACCTTTGCACCCTCCCATTGGGGGATCCCGCCCCCAAAGCGTGTGCAGATGAATCTCTGCTCTCTCATTCAGAAACGCCAGGGGCAGAGAGGGCTTGACCTAACTGGCCGCAGAAGGAAGGTGGGGGGTTCCCGGTTAAGCAGAGGCTGCCCCAGCCCTGGTGAGGTCAGGAGTTTAAAGGAATCTGGGGATCACCAGTAGGAAGACAAGGGCCGTGGTATCAGGATGGGCCCAGAGTGCCTGGTTCTTGGGCTGCAACACAGATGCTGTCCAAGTCCGGACTCTAAATCGTTCAGAGAAGTGTTAGATGCAGCTATGATGGCCCCACAGAGCTCGGGGGCCTGGGACAGATGGGGAGGTGAGAGTGGGGGCTGTGGAGGGGAAGGTCGAATTCCTGATCATCAGTGGTGCCCAGGCCAGAGCAACAAGGGGGATGACTCAGTGACCTTGAGGCCACCACTGACTGTGGGTGGGTAGGTGTCTCTCTCAGCAAGCCCCTTCCTCATCCCCTAATTTTTGAGATCTGGAGAAGGGCCCTCATCACCAGAAGGTGGACAGTAAGGTAATTGGAGGATAATGTTGCCCCTAGAGTCCCCTATCTCTCAAGTGTGGGCTTGCTTCTCCAAAGAGGTGCCTCAGCTCCAGCCCCCAAGCAAGCCCTGGGCTCTAGGACATCCTCTCTGGCTGTTTAGAATGTGTCTCTTTGAAAATGGTTGGCCTTGGTGTGTGTTGTGTGCCCCTGGGAGCAGGGACGAAGGGTTCTCCCCTCCTGCCAGTGGGATCTGGCTGAAGAGGCCAATAAAGATGACCCCGTCAGGAAGTGTAGGTCCCTGAGAGTGACTATTTTTTTTGGAGACAGAGTTTCACTTTCTCACCCAGGCCGGAGTGAAGTGGTACGATCTCAGCTCACTGCAACCTCCAGGTTCAAGTGATTCTCCTGCCTCAGCCTCCCGAGCAGCTGGGATAATAGGCATGCACCACCATGCTCAGCTAATTTTCGTATTTTTAGTAAAGACAGGGTTTCACCATGTTGGCCAGGCTGGTCTTGAACTCCTGACCTCAGGATCCATCTGCCTCGGCCTCCCAAAGTGCTGGGATTACAGGCATGAGCCATCACACCAGGCCTGAAGGAGTCTTCACTCAGACAGAGGGCCGTTCATTCTACCCCCACACCCAGCAGCTGTTTCTCTTTGATCAGCAGAACACATGTTCCCACTCTACCCTGTTCTTTAGGGAGATTCACGCACAGGATGAGACCCATTTCGCACTGGCTGGAGGACAGACAGAGGTGGGGGGTCTAGGTGACACTCTCCTCGGCGTAGGAATGTGGTCACAGGCTGTTAGGATGATGGGGGATGTTCCCTGCTCCATCGCACCTACCAGGCCTCATCCCAGAGCCGTGCCTGCACCTGCCCCTGCAGCACATCATTCACAGAAGCACAGGCTGCTTCAGTGCTGGGGCCCCAAGTTCAAGCCCAGGGGAGCTGCGAGTGTTTTATTTGGGCATGAGGCTGAGACAGGCTGGAGCAGCAGACAGCTCTCTCCCCTGGGGCTCTCCCGGAGGCCAGGGCTCCTGGGGAGACTCATCGACTCAGACACAGTCCAACACTCTGTGGACCTGCTGTCCTCTGACCTAGGCAGAGTTTTCCTTAGGACAAAGGAGGCCTGAGATGGCTGAATGCTAGAGAAGCCAGGGGCTCTTGCCTGGGGTCTCTCTAAGGCCAGCATAGTCCTCTCCCTCTAATCCCAGGGGCTTGGTTTTCCCTCCCAGGTGGCACTTCGGGTCCGGCCCATCAGCGTGGCAGAGCTGGAGGAAGGAGCTACCCTCATCGCCCATAAAGTGGATGAGCAGGTATGCAGGGCCCTGCAGCAGGAGCTACAGTACAGAGGTCTGCTCAGATGGCTCAACTCACCTGGTGAGGGCAGAAAGGGCCCCTGTGGCTTGCAGCACCATCCTTCCTCTACTCACTGAACTCTTGGCTGTGCTATTGATGACACCACCTAGGAAGCTGGGGACCCTTCCTCCAGGAAGCCTTCCTAGATTGATCCAAGGACAACTGGGAGCTTCCCTTGCCTGGGTGGGTCCTGATCCTTTACCATTCATGTGCCCATTGCTTGACTTTCCCACCCTAATATGCCTACTACCCACAGAGCACATATGTATACAGTCGAGTGCTAAAACTCGCCTCTAGGGTGTTCACATGTGGCAAAATTCTTGGCTCTCTGTTTGCAATCTTGGTCCTCATGTCACCAGGATGAGGAAGGCGGGCACACAAGGCAATAAGTGTTTATCAAGTACCAGCAGCATGCTGGGTACTGTGCTAGAAACTGGGAAACTGTGGTGAACAGAAAAGACCCTGTTCTGTCTCCATTACCTTAAGTCTAGTGTGGAGAGATGAGGCATTCATCAAAGAATTGCATCACAAACAAACATGAGTTTGCAGCTAACAAGGGCTGCACAGAAATGCTTAGTGGCATGAGAGTAGGTAAGAGGGGATAACACGTAAACCTGGAGGTCAGGGGGGCCTTCCTTAAGAAACTGGACTTGACACTTTGGGAGGCCGAGGAGGCTGGATCATAAGGTCAAGAGATCAAGACCATCCTGACCAACATGGTGAAACCCAGTCTCTACTACAAATACAAAAAATTAGCTGGGCGTGGTGGCACGTGCCTGTAGTCTCAGCTACTCGGGAAGCTGAGGCAGGATAATCGCTAAAACCCAGAAGGTGGAGGTTGCAGTGAGCTGAGATCTCATCATTGTACTCCAACCTGGGCGACAGAGTGGGACTCTGTCTCAAAAAAAAAAAAAAAAGAAAAAGAAAAACTGTGCTTGAGCTGAAAACATAAAGGGTGAAGAAGAGGTCATTAGTAGCGTGCATGAACGGAGAATGTTGACCTGAGGGGCTTGCATGTGCAAAGGGCCTGTGGCGAGAGGGACTGGGATGCAATTGGGTAGCTGAGGAAAGGCCAGTGTGGCTCAAGGAGGAGGGAAAGGGGCAAGAGTGTAAATGGGCTGGGCCAAACCACATACCCTGTAGACCATGGCCAGGATGTTTGTTTGGGTAGGCAGTTGAGGACTCGTGCTGGGATGCGCACAGGCACAGTGGTGGGGGCAACAGGGGCAGGCTTGGTGCCCAGGTAGGAGCATCGTGGTGGTAGGCTGTGCTAATGGCTCAGAGAAGTTGGGTGGCACGGCACAATGCAGAGAAAGGCACACGGGAGCACCTGAGGCGCCTGGGCTCAGGTCCCATGGGCTGGACTCATGAAGTCCCGGGCCCAGGATAAGCAAACCAGAGGCGGATGGCACACTTCCAATGCCTGCTTGCCTCTGGGCTCCCCAGGGCAAGGGGCCCACTCAAGCCTCTTTTTTCAGCAGTGATGGTGGAACTGTGGGCACAGTAGAGCCATGGGTAGCGCGTCCTCATTTCATTTCCCATATTCCTTCTTGGAAAAGGGTGGGCTTCCTCAAAGACCTTGGGGAAAGCAGGGGATGACTGGGAAGACCCTGTCTAAATGGGTCAGGCTCAGCTGGAGCAGAATGAATGCACATAAACAGTGGTTTCAGGACTTCTGCCATTTGCCAGCTGTGCAGACTTGGGTGCCGGGGGGCGGGGGCGGTGGGTGGGGTTGCTTCCAGGAGCTTCAGTTGCCTCATGTGTAAGTGGAGACAGACGTCATGATGCTTTCTTTAGAGGGTCTTTGTAGGCTAATGTATGCACTTGCTGACCCAGTGCTTGGCACGTTGGAAGAATTTCATAGATGTCATTTATCAACGTCTGTTAGAGACTGAAATTCCCCAGGGCTGCTGGATTGGCCCAGGAGAGGAGCCATAGAGTTCAGGAGGAGAAACCTCCTTCCAGGCAAAGCCACTCTGCTTGTCCAACTTGTCCCAAAGACATCAGGTCCTTGGGATTGGGACAATGCTGACTCTCTTTCTGCTACTCCTGGCTCCTAGCCTGCGTGGGGGCTGATAAATATTAACTGGTGCTGATGGAAATGCTCCCTGTCAAGGGGACAGCCCATTGTGTGCCCACACATGGCAAACACTGGTTCCTTTCTATCCCTGCGTGTGGAGCGGGAGGGACTCCCTCTCTGGGTCTGGTGTAATCCAGCCAAGATGCGCCTCCACCTCCGAGAAGGCCTCCGAGATGGGTGGTTCTAACAGGGCTGCTCCTTTGTCAGCTGGAGGTGCAGAGAGTCTTGTCTGGGTTGATACTGAGGAGGGCTCTCCATGCAAACTTCCTGTGGGCTTCTGGCCCTAAGCTCCTTCTGTCCCCAGTGGGTTCAAAGATTGGCTTGCACCAGGGACCCAGCCCAGCCCTTCTAATGGAGGACTGCAGTTTAGAAGCAGTCATAACTACCAGCCTGGGACCCTCCTAATAACAAATGGACATGGACCCCCCTTACCCTTGACCCCGACCTGGCCAGTCCCCCCACCTCCCAACCTTCACCTGACTCCAGTGGCTCTGTAGCTCGCCCACAGCCCTGGCCCACAGGGAGGCTCGGGGGTCCAGTCCTCATCAGCTTCACTGATGGGGCCAGCTGGCCAGTGGAAGCTCTGTCATTCCTCCTAAGGCCTGGAGGCCCCATGGGCAAGTGGGTGTATTTGGGAGCTGAGCCAGGACATGTGTATCCTGAGTGGGGAGAGGTAGACTGGGGATGCAGTAACCCACAGGGCTGGGCCACCATGAGGGGTCCTAGGACAGCCTTCTTTAGTCTAGGCATTGTTCTCCTGGGGACACTTCAAATGAGGGAGATTGTGGCAACGAGGCTTGGCAGAAGGGGACATTCCCACAGACGGAGGGTCCTCTGGGATAGGAGCCCAGGGTGCTTGGATTCTGGGGAAGCTGGAGTTCGAATTTGGATTTTTTGTTTTGTTTTGTTTTTCTTGAGATGGAGTCTCGCTCTGTCACCCAGGCTGGAGTGCAGTGGTACGATCTTGGCTCACTGCAACCTCTGCCTCCTGGGTTCAAGCGATTCTCCTGCCTCAGCCTCCCTTGTAGCTGGGATTACAGGCGCGTGCCACCATGCCCAGCTATTTTTTCTAATTTTAGTAGAGACGGGGTTTCGCTATGGTGACCAGGCTGGTCTCGAACTCCTGACCTCAAGTAATCCACCTGCCTCGGCCTCCTAAACTATTGGAATTATAGGCGTGCACCACCTCGCCCAGCTGGTTTGGATTTTTAATGGGGATAGTCCAGGTGCCTTGGAAGGCCTGTGATTCCAGGGCCCCATTCAATTCCATTAGTCGTCACAATGCCTTCTTTAGAGGGTCCCTGTGGTTAACGTAGGCACAGTGCATAACACAGTGCCCGGCACGTGTCTACATAGGGGTTAATGAATGTGAATGTATCTCAAGGGCTGAAATATGGGATAGTTTCGGGTCCCAGAGGTAAACAAAACCTGGGCCTTGAGCCTTCCTGCTTCCTCTTCCTGTGTCAGAGCGCTCAGGACAGTTCCCAAATGGACACCTCAGTGTGTGTGTGTGTGTGTGTGTGTGTGTGTGTGTGTGCGTTCCTGGAAGTATGGTAGGAGCTCCATGACTTAGTAGCTCCTGGGGTGAGATCAGACCCTAACGTGTAAACACAGGAAGTGGGGAAGCACCAGGTGGGCCTGGTTTAATTTACCTCTGGGGCCCGAGAGGAGCCAGGGACAGTCTGAGAGGCTGGTGGGGCCCCAGCATTCCGGGTGGGGGAAAAAACTACAGACCAAACAGCCAGCTCCTCCGTCCCCCATCCCTCCCAAAGCCTGCAGCCCGTGGGCCCTCCTCCCAGCTCTCCCAGGCTACATTTGTCTGCAGGATTTAAGTCAACGGACCATGTGTATAATCCCATCATTAGCATTTTATCTGCTGGAAGTCCAACTGCCATCCCCCTCTGCTCCCCAGGGTGCTGTGGAGCCAGGTAAGGGCTCCCACCAGGCCCAACTGTGGGGCCTCAGCCAGGGGGGGCAGGGTGAGAGTGGGAAGGGAAAGAGGAGTGAAGGCAGAAGAGCCACCGGGGGACATCGGGCGGGACAGTGCGACTCCTGGGATGGAAAGGAGAAATGTAGGCAAGAGGAGCCCTGGGCTCCCGAGAGCAGGGGCTACACAGCCCGGGACCCGCGAACCAGAGCACCCAGGCTTTCTCAGCCCTGCCATGTCGTCCTGGCCGCATACTGGTGGGCAGGTTGACACTCTCCCTGGGCCTCTGCTTCCTCATCAGAAGACAGGAGAACAGGAAACCTGCCCCACCCACCCTGAGAGCTGTCGAGAGGATTAAAGGAGATAATATAAGGGGGGTGCTGCAGCCACGCAACTGGGAGGCTGTTGGGAAAGATAAATAAAGTATAAGGTGACAGATGTCAGCCCGAGCCTGGGAGTGCTGTGGGAGCAGCTGTCTTTAGCCCACCTGCCTGCCTGGGGGCAGCGAGGGGGGAAACTCCCTGCACACCAACCATCTGGACGCTTCTTGGCCTTGTTGCCCTGAAGAGCTGAGCTGGTGGAGAGTGGCTGGCGGAGGGGGTTGGGATTCTTTACCTCTCCCCGCTTAGCCACCCCGCTGTGTCCCCAGCCCCTCCCAGCCCCAGGCAGCCACTAAAGTACTATCCATCTCCATATTGCCCATTCTGGGCATTTAATGTGAATGGAATCATGTAGTATGTGGGCCTAATTCTTTTTTTTTTTTTGATACACAGTCTGGCTCTGTCACCCAGGCTGGAGTGCAGTGGTGCTATCTCAGCTCACTGCAACCTCTGCCTCCCGGGTTCTAGTGAGTCTTCTGTCTCAGCCTCCCGAGTAGCTGGGATTACAGGTGTGTGCCACCATGTCTGGCTAATTTTGTATTTTTAGTAGAGATGGGTTTCATCATGTTGGCCAGGCTGGTCTCAAACTCCTGACTTCAAGTAATCCCCCCGCCTTGGCCTCCCAAAGTGCTGGGATTACAGGCATGAGCGACTGTGCCTGACTGGTCCTAATGTTTTTGAAGTTCGAGTTCATTCACATTATAGCTCCTACCAGAACGTCATTCCTTTTTTTTTTTTT
>NW_012098097.1:7151213-7162510 GCF_000951045.1 Mandrillus leucophaeus
AACCGGGAAAAACTTGAGGCCCAGAGAAGTGTTGGAGCTTCCTAAAAGTCACACAGCAATGTCAAACTGAGCCTCATTGGTGGCACCCCCTCCCTCGGAGATTTTTGCCGTTAGCCTTGGAGGCTGCAGGAGGAATGATCTAAGTCAGTGGTTCTGAACCGGGGCGATTTTGCCCCCAGGAACATTTGGCAGTGTCACAACCAGGGGGAAGGGTGCGACTGGCATCTAGTGGGTAGCGGCCAGGGATGCTGCTCAACATTCTACAATGCACAGAACTGCCCCCACAGCAAAGAATGATCCAGCCCAAAATGTCAACAGTGCCAAGCCTGAGAAAGCCTGGTCCGTGCTCGGCCATTTGAGGGCCAGGAAGAATCCTGTTAAAACTGCAAAGCTGATAAATGCAGCTGCAGCTCAGTAGTGTGGCATGCTATGTGCAAAGTATTTCTCACCTAGGAGATGCTTGGGATGAGCCTGGTCCCCTGATGGGGACGCAGCTTATGGATGAGACCTCCTCTCCCTGGCCTGAGTGCCCCACTTCCCTACAGGATCTTGAGTTTCCAGGCTCAAAGACTCCGACTCCATCTGGAACTCTGGAAAGGTCAAAATCTGCATTGAACTAAGAGCAGGGCTGGGAGAGGAGGCCACGGAGGTGGAGTCTCAAGCCACAGCCTCTGCTGAGTTGGAAGCCTGGAGCTGCAGCGGCAGATGGGCTTGGAGGGGCAGAGCTCTGGCATGAAGCTGCCCGCCTCCCATGTGAGCAAAGTTCCCATTGAAACCTCCCAGAGACAGGTGCCCCGTGTGCGGCGAGCATGAGAATGCATTCCCCGGGAGGCCGTGAGAGAGAATGCCCACGCTCAGCCCACCTGCTTAAGGCTGGGGGAGGGGCTGGCAGAAGCCCCACCTGGGGTGTGGCAACACTCAGCTCCCTATGGCAGGTGAGCCTGCCTTGGATGTCATATTAGTTTGCAAGCTGCTGTAGCAAAGTGCCATGCACTGGGTGGTTTCAACCACAGCCACCTACTGTCTCACAGTTCTGGAGGCGGAAGTCCACAGCCCATATGGCAGCAGGGAAGGGTTTGCTCCAGGCCTCTCTCCTTGGCTATTTATTTATTTATTTATTTATGGACACAGTCTCACTCCCTGGCCCAGGCTGGAGTGCAGTGGCATGATCTCAGCTCACTGCAACCTCTGCCTCCCGGGTTCAAGCGATTCTCATGCCTCAGCCTCCCAAGTAGCTGGGACTACAGGCGCCCGCCACCACGCCCAGCTAATTCTTGTACTTTTAGTAGAGACGGGGTTTTGCCATGTTGGCCAGGCTGGTCTCGAACTCCTGACCTTAAGTGATACACCCACTTCAGCCTCCCAAAGTTCTGGGATTACAGGCATGAGCCACCACATCTGGCAAGAGTGCCCACTCTTAAGCTGTCAGGGAAAACACACGCCAAGCCATTGGCACCGTGCCTGGCACAATCACCACTCCCCATAAATGGCAGCTTTATTCAGCACACGTCCCTTGGACATCTGCTGTGTGCCAACCAGGGGAGCCTTTAGAGGGAGGCTCAGAGGATGTAGAGGAGCCTCCCTGAGTGGGGACTGCGTGTGCTCATGGGGGTGGGGGGTGCCTGGGTGGGTGAGGTACCCGTGTGCTGGCCTCTGTGGATGCACACATCAGTTCTTGGGTCTGTGCAGTGCAGATCCCTGGCATGGAGGATGGAAGGTGAAGCTCCGGCCCTCTCCTCCTGACCCTGTGTTCTCACAAGAAACCCCAGTGATCTGAGCTGAGAACCAGTGCCACAGCCTGCCCATCGCTTCTTTGCCTTGCTCATGTAATTGTCCAAAATTCTCTCTCCGTTCCACATCTCTCATTCTTTAGGACTCAATACTAGTGCCATCTCTTCCAGGAAGTCTTCCTCTAGGGGTGGGATTAGGTGCCTCCCTGTACTCCCGCACTCTCCTGGTTATTGAAATGATCCTTGAGTGTCGGAAGGCAGGAAACCTGGGCTCCCTTTGCAGTCTCTCCCTGAAACCTTGCTCAGCAAGTGTGTTGACCTGGCCTGAACACCCTGTGCTGGTCTCCCTGGCAGCTCAGAGCACCTGTCCCCACCCCCTCCCCAGCTCAGCTCCAGCTCACCTGGTGGAGGGGCACAAGGGCTCCATTGTGTGCTAGAGGGGACAGGAATAGGGTGATGCTCTCGAGGGTGGGGCGGGGGTTGGAGCGCAGACAGATGGAACCCAGACAAAGCCCTCTTTAAGCGGGGATCGTGGCAGCTGTGCTGACTGTACTACAGGAGCCTGGTTAGCTAAAGGAACCAAATGCCCAGGACACCGTGAACTTGGCAGTGTCTGGAGGTTGTCTGAAGGTCACGGGTGGGATGGGCATTGGTGCATGCCACTCACCCTCCCTAGCACTGAAGGCCCCTCTCCCAGGGGGTGCTCCTCAGGCCACTGGTCCTGCCTGTGTCCACAGGACCGCTGGCATTGAGATAAGAGTGGGAGCAGCTGGTTGGGTTCTGGTTGCGTCCCATAGGAACCTGTACTGGGGAACTCGGAGCCAGGTTTTACCTTCAATCGGGTCTGACACCAGAGCAGGGCTCATGCTGCTAGCTTTGGGGCCTGGGACAGGGTCCAGATCCTGGAAGAGGCTCACTGTGACCACCTAGCTTTTGGCCAGCTGGCAGGGAGCCTGAGTGAGTGGTCTCATTCTTTTCCCCGCACAAAGCGCCCTGGTCCATCCTATCTAGAGCCCTCTCCTGTAGCTGGCTGACCTGGAATCCCATCTGATTGGGAAAGAGTTCCACATGAGGCTGCCAGGGTCAGGCCTCCTGGAAAGCCGCCTCCCTCTCCTGCCTCCACTGAGAATCCCAGAAGGGGCCTTGCCGGATACCTGACGGTGATAGGTTAGTTTCGATGCAGTGAGCACAGGTATGAACCTACGCTAGGAGTCCAGGTGGTGCGGGAAGGGGGTTTGACCCAGGGCACACGTAGAATGCTGCGGGAGTCTGGTGGGAGCCCCAGGGCTGTCATCCTCCTGGGACTGGGCGTCCTAAATCCATGAGCTTGATCTGGGTGGACCCAGAGGGACCTACGAGGACCTCCTGGATCCACGGAGCCCAGCTGTCCTCACAGCTCTGCTGCCTGCTGCCTCCTCACCACCTCTCCTCACCCTGAGCGGCCACCTCTCATACCTTGTCTGTTCCCAAGCCCTTTTTGGGACTGTCACCAGCCCTGGCTCCCCTGCTGACCCAGGAAGGGAGAATAGCCCCTGTCTCTGCTTCCATGGGGCACCCCTATAACAGCCCACCCTCCTCAGTGCCCTGCCCACTGTTAGGACTCAGTTTAGCTCCTTGGATAGTATCTTATCCCCAGTTATGAGTTAGGTCAGGCTAATGCACACTGTGGGTGTTGGGACGTCCTGGAATTACAGGAACTACTGAGGAATAGGGTGGGAACTCCCCTACCTACCCCACCCCACAAGGCCCCCCGTGGGAGTAGGGGTGGAAGTGTGTGCGTAAGAGGTGGTTTAGGAGGGTAGGCAGAGTGCCAGCCAGGACCCAGACTGCCAGGCCCCAGTCCTGGCTCTGCCATTTCCTAGCAACATGACTTTGTGCCTCAACTTCCCCATCTGAGAATCATCATCATGATGACTCAAGTCGAAGGGTTCAGTCATGATGATCACGGTGATTCTGTGCTGGGAGGTGGGGGCTGGGAATGAAGGCTGCCCATGCCCTACCTCCCTCGCCCCCTTCCCTCCCACTGAAAGAGGGGACCCATGAGACGCCCATGCTGGCTGAGGCTGCCGTCATGCACGCCGTTCAGCACCCGTGGCCCCAGGGAGCGTCCTCCCTTCTCATGAAGAGCACAGTGGTGGCTCGTTTTCCCCTGGCTGGCACGAGCCAGGACCCCAGGGAGCCCAGGCATCCCCAGGCACAAAGCAGCATTTAGAGGCGCCAGCTGCTTCTCAGGAGCACCTCCACGGTGCAGTGGTTGGGGGTGGTGCATGAGAAGGACAGGGACTATGGTCCAAAGGGACCTCAGGCAGGTGCAGGGCCCATGGAATCCCAGTGACCTTCTCCATGGTGAGGGTGGGGTTGTGGGCCTCGACTTGATGGCAGAGTCATGGGTGCGGGAAGCAGGTGGCCACTCTCAGTCTCCCCCCCCGCCCTCTTAACAGCCCCTTGAACAAAGACTGTTGAGCTCTCGGCACATGCCCGGCCCTGTGCCCAAGCACGTTACACGTTGTTTCAGGGTCTTCCCAGCCCTGCAGGTGGATCAGGCTGCTGTCCCATCTGACAGAGGAGGAGACGGAGGCTCAGCAGGTTACACCCAGGCCCGACCGCCAATAAGAGGTCACAAGGGCCTCAGCGCCTGCCCTGATTCTCCTCTGCTGCCCCTGCTCCCCTCATCCTAAATCCTCCAAACTCAAGCCCTCCCACGCATCTTTGAATGTCTCCTGTTATTTCCACGAGTCTGGCATTGACTCTGTCCCTACACCTACCCTAGACTAGGGCCCCCAGCAAGGATGCAGCCTCCTTCCTCTGCATCTCTGCACAGAGCTCGGGACAAGGCTCAGCACACACCAAGGGCACAGGGGCAGAGGCGGGGTCAGAGTGGAAAATGGGTCCCTCAGTCACCCTTGGAGGAGGGGAAGAACCCGGCCAGGACCCTTCTGTGTCTCAACACACATGCCAGGAGGTGTGCACACGCGCACACACACACACACACACACACACACAGTGCTGCCACTCCTACCCTGCAGGGAGGGGAGCCCCAGCTGGGATTGGCCCACCCATGCCCTGTCCTGGCTGCCAGCCCAAGCCCCTCTGCCTCCCTTCCACTCCCAGCTCAGGCTCAAAGCTGCAAAGGGCCACTGGTGCAGTTCCCTCACCCCTCTCAGTCGCAAGCGGAGCTTCCTAAGCCCAGTGTGCTGACCTCGCCCCTCATCCAGCTGCCTGCAACTCTTTGCCCTACCCCAGGGTCTGCTCTGAAGGGGTGAGGCAGGGCAGGCAGGGCTGTAGGAGGTGGATAGGAGTCAGTGGACTTTGAACTCAGAGCCTGGTTGGCACCCTGGGTCTCCCCTTGCTGATGTATGATGACCTGGGGGGTGTGACTCCTTTGGACCCTGATTTCCTCATCTGTAAGGTGGGAGTCATAGCTGGCCTTAGCCTGGGGTCATGGCTGGGGTTAAAAGAGACTGTGTGAGGCCAGGCACTTTGTGTAATCCCAGCACTTTGGAAGGCCAAGGCAGGTGGATTTTGGGGTCAGGAGTTTGAGACCAGCCTGGCCAACATGGAGAAACCCCATCTCTACTAAAAATACAGGTGGCATGTGCCTGTAGTCCCAGGTACTCGGGAGGCTGTGGCAGGAGAATCGCTGAACCCAGGAGGTGGAGGTTGCAGTAAGCCGAGATTACGCCACTGCACTCCAGCCTAGACAACGAGCAAGACTCCGTCTTAAAAATAAATAAATAAAAGACACTGCATGTGTGGGTGCTTGCAACAGGTCCTGACACAAAATGAACCCTGACAGATGCTCTCCATTCTGCTGTTGCTCCTCTTTGGCAGAGGCAGCGTGGGGGTTGGTGCAGTGAGGGGCAGGCCCCCAGGGTCTGGGCTCGTGGTAACCTGGGCATCACCTGTGTGTGCTCTGCTCCCCTAGGGCTGCACCGGCCTTGCAGGGGTAATTGCTTGTTGTCAGGAAGATGTCCCCTTTGGGCATCCAAGGTCAGGTGATGGCGAGCCTGACCCGACATAGGAAAGCTGAAGAGGACAGGAATGGGTTGTGGCTCTGACACCTACCTCCAGTGGGACCTGGGACCTGGACTCCGGCCTTGGCCCCTCCCATCCCTTGCCCACGTCCTGGGCTAGGGTCAGAGCCCAGAGGGGCTTTGTTGACTCTGATTGACAAAGGGGTTAACTGTTAATCCCTGAGGGTTGACCTCATGGGGACCCGGGGATCCCAGGTGACCGTGGGCCTCTCTCTGGGGACCTTTGCAGATGGTGGTTCTCATGGACCCAATGGAGGATCCCGACGACATCCTGCGAGCACATCGCTCCCGGGAGAAGTCCTACCTGTTCGACGTGGCCTTTGACTTCACTGCCACCCAGGTGAGGGAGGGCCTGGGCTGGAGACATGCAGGAGCCCCTCCCCACCCTTAGCCCCACTCAGGAGGGGCCCTCCAGGGTCCCTGCCTTTGAACCTCAGCCTCCACTCCACCTGCTCACCCTCTGTTCCTTGAGCCCTCCCCATTCAGGAAGGTTCTCATGCACACAAGGTCCACATACCCGGCCTCTTGCACAGATGCACTGGCATTGGCACTCAGACACCACCCTACACAGTACACCTCGCTTGGCTCCTACTGAGCTGGAAAAGGAGCTTGAAGGCCATCTGGTGCGAGCACAGGGACAGAGGGTGGGTTCGGCGAAGCTGACACCCTCCTCGGGGACCCCCATCTTGCCCATCTGTGGGATGCTTCCAGGAGCAGATGTGATGCATCCTCAGGGCTGGGGGCCAAGAGGCAGCTGTGCAGGGAGGCGTCTCAGGTGTCCTGGGCTCTCTTTCAGTCTGGCGTCCCCCACCGTGAGTGTAAGCAGAGACATTCCCTCTCCCACCCCACCCCCCACCCCCACTCACCTTGGGGCTGGGGCTCCAGGGACAGAAACTTCTCCTATCAGAGGTCAGGACAAGCCAGTGGGTGCCTGTGCTGTGCCCCGCCTGTGTCCCGGCCCCTGACAGGCTTCCTTCCTCACAGGAGATGGTGTATCAGGCCACCACCAAGAGCCTCATCGAAGGCGTCATCTCAGGCTACAATGCCACTGTCTTTGCCTATGGCCCCACAGGTGAGGGGAACGCCCAGACTGTGGGCGAGGACTGCAGTGCTCCTGTAATCCCTGTCACCCTCCAACTAGTCCGACCCCAGCTGGGACAGGAATCAAGGATGTGGTCGCTCCAAATCTCACCCGGGGCCCTCCAGCCCCAGAAGCCCCATCCCGAGCCAGGGGCATCATCCGCCCTGCTCCCCACCACCTCCCTGGCCATCTGAGAGGGCCCAGTCTTGAGGACAAACCCCGGCTTCCAGGAGTGCCTGCCCAGTAAGGCCTCCCTCCCGACTCCACCCTGGTCACCCTCCGCCTTGTTCTGCCCCCAGGCTGTGGGAAAACCTACACCATGCTGGGCACAGACCAGGAGCCCGGCATTTACGTTCGGACCCTCAATGACCTCTTCCGTGCCATCGAGGAGACCAGCAACGACATGGAGTATGAGGTCTCCATGTCCTACCTGGAGGTAAGTCCCCCGGCCTAGGCTCATATGGGGCTGGCCCACCTCCCTGGGGCTGGTCACTGGGCAGCTTCCCAAGGCGCTCATCACTGCTGCCCTCCCACATGCCTATTGTGAGCTCCACTTTATAAACATTGCAGGCTCATCAGAGAGGTTAGGCAACTAGACCAATGTCACACAGTAAGCGAGGGGGTGGGGATTCAAACTCCAGACCCTGCAGCTTCTGCTCTGTGCCAGGCTCACCACCTCACCATCCTCACGGGCCCATTCCTTAGAGCAGACCCTGTCTGCCCTGCCAGGCTGCCTCCAGCCACTCTGTGTGTGTGGGTACAGTGAAAACTGAACATACACATACAGGCTGGAACCTATGGGCCTTTGCCACCCAGCCACAGCCTCCTGGTGCTCACCCCGTGGGAGTACTATCACCAGACAGTGATGGGATATCAGGGGCTGGGGAAACACACAGAGTCCAGAAGAGGTGGGAGGCTGGACTTCGTCTGGCTCCTCCGGGAGCTGATAATCTCCTGGGTGACATCTTAAGAAGGCAGTGAGGCAGAGCACCAGCAGCTGCTGGCCAACAAGGTGTTGATTCAGCCAGCAAGACTCGCTTTATGGGGTGGGGGTGCCCCCAGAAAGAGCACAGGGGTTGCCTAGCAATGAACAGGGCTCCTCACCGGGTGGGGGAAGGGGGTTCTGGTCATTGGTCAGGTCCCCATGCAACTAGGTCAATGTCACACAGTAAGTGAGGGGGTGGGGATTCAAACTCAGGGCGCTGCCCGGTGCCCACCCTGTCTGGAAAGGAGTGATCCTTGGTTTTGAAGCCTCCTGTAACCATGGCTCCAGCAGCCCGATGTTTCCTGTGGATGCTGAAGCCCTTGACCCCATAGGAAAGACAGGGCCTTTCCTCCTAGTCAGGGCTCTTCTGAGAGGAGCCTGGGCTCAGGAACTGTGAACTCTTGTCCCTTTCTTGCACGAAAGGAAAGGGGACTCGGCCTTGACCTTGATCTCCTGCCCTTAGACTCCCTTCCCCCATCCCTCCCCGACCTGTCGCATCAGATCTACAATGAGATGATCCGGGACCTGCTGAACCCCTCCCTGGGCTACCTGGAGCTGCGGGAGGACTCCAAGGGGGTGATCCAGGTGGCCGGCATCACCGAAGTCTCCACCATCAATGCCAAGGAGGCGAGTTTTGTATGGTCAGCCAGGAGCCACTGAGAGGAAGCTCACTGCCTGAGGGGCAGAAGGGGCAGGGACTGAAGCAGGGAGCTGCTGCCCACTCAGCTGAGGCTGGGACAGACAGGCAGAACCCTGAGTGGCAGCAAGGAGGGGACTCACACCTGCCCCAATGCCCCCACCACGCTGACCCTGGGAGGGTAACCAGGCAACACTGCCTCTCTGTTTACCCAGAGACCCTGTCCTCCAGAGAGCCGAGCTCACCCCAGGCCTCTCGGCGCACAGAGCCCAGCCCATTCCAGCCTGCTCTTTCCCAACCGCTCA
Source organism: Mandrillus leucophaeus (assembly GCF_000951045.1). NCBI lineage: Eukaryota > Metazoa > Chordata > Mammalia > Primates > Cercopithecidae > Mandrillus > Mandrillus leucophaeus. The sequence continues at coordinate 7,159,986 of NW_012098097.1, forward strand.
GAAGTAGGACCCTCCCTGCCAGCCCCCTCGGGCTCCTCTGCTGGAGCATCTCCAGCAGTCACTAAGAGCTGCCTCTGCTCCCTCCCACCCAGATCATGCAGCTGCTGATGAAGGGGAACCGGCAGAGGACCCAGGAGCCCACGGCCGCCAACCAGACGTCCTCCCGCTCCCACGCGGTGCTGCAGGTGGCCGTGCGCCAGCGCAGCCGGGTCAAGAACATCTTGCAGGAGGTGCGGCAGGGCCGCCTGTTCATGGTCGACCTGGCTGGCTCGGAGCGCGCCTCCCAGGTGAGGCTGGAACCTGGGCTGGGCAGAGGAGGGAGGGCTGACCCAGGGAGGAGCGGAGGGCAGGGACGGTGACTTCCATGCGAGGCCAGCACCACAGGAACAGGGGAGAAAGTTTGGGAGGTGGGGAAAGGGACGCCAGCATCTCAGCTTCCTAGGAGTTGGAGCGGGGAGGATGTTACAATGAGGTGGGGGGGATGAGTGGAGACCCCTGGATTAAGGAAGTGAGGAACGTCCCAGAGGAGCAGGGTGGGGGGGGATGGGGTAGGGCATCCCAGGAAGAGCCAAGGGGCTCTTGTGGGAAGGGGAAGGAGGATGGGGGTTTCTCCAGAGAAGGAGACCGGCTGCCCTAGGAGAGAGATCCGGGAAGACAATGAATGGGCCCAAAGGAGTAGTTGGAGGCAGGGAGAGACAAGTATCCCCTGACTGGGGGGGACTTGGGACATCCTGGGAGACGACCCAGCCAGTCACATCACGAAGAGAAGGTCCCCATCACCCATTTCTGGCAGCATCTTTGTCCCCTCTCATGAAGCTTGGCTTCGTGGCAGCATCCTTGTCCCCTCCCATGAAGCCCTGCTTGCTGGGCTCTGCAGCCTTGGTGGCAGCACCACCCCGCTGGTGTAGGTCTGGGCTCCCTTGAGCAGGCAATCTTGGGGGTTTTATGGTCACCTGAGCAATGAGGCTGGGTGATGTCACCATTGCTGGCACTGGAACAAGTGCAAGGGGAATGACAGCACCAGAAAGAATGAACAGTCTTTCGTGTTTGAACGTGTGGGGTCGGATCTGAATGGGGCGGTTTCAAGAAACTCACCCCTCCCATCCAGTAAAGCCTAGGGGGCTTCCTGGAAGGCATACAGAGGAGAGGCTTAGGAGGAGAGTGTCCTTCAGCCACTGGAGCCACCTGGTCCCGGCTTCGCCAGGCTGGGCAGAGCCACCTCCTACGGGGAGCTGCAGGAAGGGCCTCCTCGGCTTTGACATGCTCCTGCAGGCCCAAGAAAAGGAGAGGAACCTGCCCTCCGCCACCATGCACATTCTGCATGCATGTGCATGTACTTCCCTCCTTGCTCCCTGGAGCACCCTCTGGAGTGCCTGTGGTTCTGCTGGCTCCCAACTGACTGCCTGGAAAGCAACCTCGCTCCCATCTCATCCATGGCACTGTGTGTCAGGCTGTGCCACGGCACCTGCCCTGGGGAGAGCCGGCCATCTCAGCCCTCCTCAGAAGCTGTCAGCCCATCACTCTTGTTCAGAGGCCTCCGGGTCTCTTAACCTTCTCCGATGCCCTCAATGGCCTTGGCAGGAGGACGGCCACAAGGTCCTTGGGGGTTTATTACCCAGGATCACCGGGTCATCGATGGGGTGGCTGGGGAGAAACCCAGTCCCCGGCCTCATCAGGCCATACTTGTGCCCTTTGCTCGCCCCCTAGACACAGAATCGTGGGCAGCGCATGAAGGAGGGGGCCCACATCAACCGCTCACTGCTGGCACTGGGCAACTGCATCAATGCCCTGAGCGACAAGGGTACCAACAAGTACATCAACTATCGCGACAGCAAGCTCACCCGACTCCTGAAGGTACCAGCCACAGCTGGGCCTGGGCACTGGGCACCGAGGGTGAGGCTGCCAGATTGAACAAATGAAAATACAGGGCACCCAGCTAAATTCCAACTTCAGGATACACAGCAAAATTTATTTTAGTGTAAATATGTCCTATGCAATATTTGGGATATTCTTATACTAAAACAAATTAGTTGTGTATCTGAAATTCAAATTGAACTGGGTATCCCATATTTTATCCGGTAACCCCTAACCAAAGGCTGGGCAACGGGAAGGGAGAGGAGCACGTGATACCCCCACCCAGGGCTGTGGGTCAGAGCCGTCTAGATTTGGGGGTGAAGGTGGGCAGTCAGCCTCATGGCCCCACCGGTCTGCTGTTTGGGGGTGGCCTCCTTTGTGCAGGGGTGTCCTTGGCCTTAAATTATAGCAGCATCACTGAGTGTCCACTCCTGGCTGGACTCTTGAATTCAGTACTTCACTCTGTTAGCTCCTTAGATCTTGTCAACAACTCTATGAGTTTGAGGGATTACATTTGCAGATGAGCAAACTGAGGCACAATGCAGTTAGGTAATGTTCCTAAGGGCTCACACTAGTAAGTGCTGGAAATAGGATCCAGTCAGAGGCCTCCCTGGTCTAATATCAGAGTCACCGCTTACTTAACATTGCCATCAGCTGCCGTCATGACTGCA
>NW_012098097.1:7163150-7172703 GCF_000951045.1 Mandrillus leucophaeus
CGCCCGCCACCACGCCCGGCTAGTTTTTTGTATTTTTTAGTAGAGATGGGGTTTCACCGTGTTAGCCAGGATGGTCTCGATCTCCTGACCTCGTGATTCGCCCGTCTCGGCCTCCCAAAGTGCTGGGATTACAGGCTTGTGCCACCGCGCCTGGCCCCAAGGAACTTTTTTAAGTTTACACAGCTGGTAATTGCTGGAGCAGGGCTTTCTTCCTCACAAGCCTCACACCATATGACGCTCAGCAGCCAGGTTCCTTGAGTGTAAAGAGAGAGAGAGATTGCACTCGCCAGGGAGGGCATTGTGAACAGCCTGGCAGGAGGAAGGCCTGGGGAGGCAGTTCCCACTGACCACAGCCACCTCCCATCCAGGACTCCCTGGGAGGAAACAGCCGCACAGTGATGATCGCTCACATCAGTCCTGCGAGTAGTGCCTTCGAAGAGTCCCGGAACACCCTGACCTACGCCGGCCGGGCCAAGAACATTAAGACTAGGGTGAGGGCCCCTGGACTGTCCACCAGGACACAGCTTCCTGGGCTGAGATTCAAGCCCCTGGGCTGATCCCTGCCACCCCACCCCACTCTCTGGAACCAGCCACTGCTGCACTGGCCTCATTCCTTAGTTGATTGTCATCTGTACACTTTCCCTGCACCTCCAAACCCTGCTCCTCTGCCTGGAAGCTGAGAGCTCCCAAGGGTCCCCGCTTCCTCCAGTCCCAGGACTGTGCTCCCCCTGCCTCACCCCCTCTTCTCTTACCTTCCTCGTCTTCAGATGCTCATTTAGACCTTTGCATTTCCAAAGCACCTCTTCATGACGGTCATCACAGGAGGCAAGCTTCACTGAGCCCTTGCTCTCAGCCCTTTCACATGCTACCTCCTTTGATCCTCAAAAAGCAGCAGTGTTACTGCTGTTCCCATGTACAGATTAGGACAGCAAGGTTTAAGGAAGTTAAGTGACTTCCCAGCTGGTCAGTGATGGTGCTGAGGATGGAAACTAGATCTGCCCAGTTTCCAAGTCCGTGTCCTTACCTATCTGTAAGCATGTCGGAACCCTTGCCATCCACTTAGAAATCCATTTCTGCCTGTTTGTGTGCAGAGGAGTGGGAATGGATACACGTATGATAGCATGCAGGGAACATTCTCCCAACACCTAACACTTGCCAGCTGCTGTCCTGAGGGCTTTAAGTTTTATTCCAACCCCTCAATGGGGGATGGGAGACACATTCTTGAAACAGCTCAGTGATGGTTCAGAATATTACTAATAGCAGGTAAATGATGCCAATGGTAGGTGCTGGGGCAAGACAGGAACAGGAGGTGGGGGTGGGCTGTTGGGGTCCAGTGGAACTCTCTGGAGACTGTAAGTGGGACCCTGAAGGCTGAGAAAACATTCCAGAAGGGTAGGAGCAGGGAGGACACAGGTTCCACAGGCAGGAAGGGGATAGCATCTGTGGTGGGCATGGGGAGAGCAGGACAGGTCTTCGACTGGAGCGAGATGTTCATGCAGGAATGGTGAGCCCAGAGAAAAACAGAGAGATGGGGGTGGCCCTTCAACAATGGGTGGAGGAATGAGGACGTTCCCTCATTCCTTCAGGAAGCTACTGAAGGTTGATGAGTTCTAGCAGTGACTGTGACAAGAGGTTGCGGAAGTGGAGGAAAGGAGGTCATTACTATCAGCTAGAAAGACTGGGAGAGGCAGGGGGAAGAAAGGCAGCCCCTGCAGGTAGGCCTTGGTGAGTGCACGGAGGCAGGGCCTGGCACCCGGGGTGACTGCATCCCCTCCGCTCCCTACATGTTCCCTGCAGGTGAAGCAGAACCTGCTGAACGTCTCCTACCACATCGCCCAGTACACCAGCATCATCGCTGACCTGCGGGGCGAGATCCAGCGACTCAAGTGCAAGATTGATGAGCAGACTGGGCGGGGACAGGCCCGGGGCCGGCAGGATCGGGGTGACATCCGCCACATCCAAGGTGCGCCTGTGGGTCTATGTGAGTGGCAGCCCCCTCCAGGCGGCCTCACGTTGCTCTGGGATCAGGCCATGTTGTGTTCAAATCCAGAATCGGGCTCTTTCTGGCTGGGTGGTTGGGCTAGGCACTCAGCAGCTCTGAGCCTCCTAGCATTCGACTGTTAAATGGGGTTGTGATCTCTGCTTCAGACAGTTGCCAGAGATCACAACCCCATTTTACAACCCCCCTTGGAAGAGTAGGTGGGATCCCACAAGGGAGAGGCATGTGAGCAATGAGTTAGTTGTGCAGGGCACACACTAAGGCCTCTGGCGTAGGACTGCGAGGTCATGCCTGCACCACCGGAATGGGCTCTGTTTCCTTATAGACCTGCATATTTGCTGTGATGGTTTTCCAACAGACAGTAAAGCTTCTTTTTTAAAAAATAATTACTAATATAAAGAGAGGGGCAGACAGTGAAGTTTTTTTTGTGTGTGTGTGTTTTGTTTTTTTTTTTTTTGAGACGGAGTCTCGCTCTGTTGCCTAGGCTGGAGTGCAGTGGCATGCTGTAGGCTCACTGCAACCTCTGAATCCCGGGTTCAAGCGATTCTTCTACCTCAGCCACCCAAGTAGCTCAGATTACAGGTGCCCGCCACCACGCCTGGGTAATTTTTGTATTTTTAGTAGAGACAGGGTTTCGCCATATTGGCCAGGCTGGTCTCAAACTCCCGACCTCAGGTGATCTGCCCGCCTGGGCCTCCTCCCAAAGCGCTGGGATTACAGGTGTGAGCCACTGCACCTGGCCACAGACAGTAAAGTTTCTAAGGGCACCCCTTTTTATTGTTGGCACAGAGGTGCTGTAAGGGTTAGCAGGAGCCCAGTTCATACCAAGGAGCTGGAAATTGCTTTTGGGCAACAGCTTGAAGATTCAATGTGGGAGTGGGATGTGAGAGGATGTAGTAATCTAGGGGGTCTTCCTGGAGGAAATAGTTGGACAGGAAGTGGGAGTACTGAGTTGGGAAGAAAGGGAGGGGAGGGCCCCAGGTGGGCCCAGGCTTTCCTAGCTGAACTTGCCTCCTCCTCTACCTTACCCACCCTCACTGGCAGCTGAGGTCCAGCTGCACAGCGAGCAGGGTGAGCAGGCTGGCATGGGACAGCTTCGGGAGCAGCTCGTCAGCGCCTTCCAGGAGCAGATGGATGTGCGGAGGCGCCTGCTGGAACTGGAGAACCGTGCCATGGAGGTCCAGATTGACACCTCCCGACACCTGCTCACCATCGCTGGGTAAGCCCCCGGCCCGGGACCCTCCAGGCCCCACCCCTGTGCCTGGGACACAGGAGCATAAGCTGTGGCTGTGCACTGTGCTCTGCCCCTATGGCCTGAATGCCCTGTCTCTCTGGGTGGGGCTGTGGCAGCTGGAAGCATGAGAAGTCCCGCAGGGCCCTCAAATGGCGGGAGGAACAGCGGAAGGAGTGCTACGCTAAGGACGACAGTGAGAAGGACTCAGACACAGGCGATGACCAGCCGGACATCCTGGAACCACCTGAGGTGGTTGCAGCCCGGGAGAGCATTGCAGCCCTGGTGGGCGAGCAGAAGCAGCTGTGCAAGCAGAAGGTGTCCAGGGTTTGGGGGGCAGGGAGAGCGGGTTTAGGGGACAGGGTGAGCAGGTTTGAGAGGCAAGGCGGAGGGGCCGGGGTGGGGGTAGCCATGAGACCTGGGAACTCAGGCCACAAATCCTGTGTGACTGTGCTAAGTTCTTTAACTTCTCTGTGTGTCACATTCCCCACCTGTAAAATGGGAGCAGTCCATGGTGCAGCCCTCATGGGGTTGCTGGGAAGATTACATAAATGCCTGGCACATACCAAGGACTCAAAAAATGGTAACTAATGTTATAATGAGGGTTTTCCAGGCCGGGCGCCATGGCTCACACCTGTAATCCCAGCACTTCGGGAGGCTGAGGTAGGCAGATCACTTGAGAGGCCAGGAGTTCGAGACTAGCCTGGCCAACATGGAGAAATCCCGTCTCTACTAAAAATAAAAAAAAATATATATAAAAAAAAGCCTGGTGTGGTGGCTCATGCCTGTAATTCCAGCTACTCGGATGGCAGAGGAATAAGAATCACTTGAACCTGGGAGGCAGAGGTTGCAGGGAGCTGGGATAGCGCCACTGCACTCCAGCCTGGGTGACAGAGCAAGACCCTGTCTCAAAAAGGAAAAAAAATAATAATAATTAGGGTTTTCCCAATAATAGATCTTTGCCTTCTGTTCTGGGGCATACCCAGACCAGGGGGGCTTTAGGGTGTTATGAGCCCTGAGGGGGTCACATGGGCTGCGGTTAAGTAGCTATCCCCCAAGCTGGTTCCAGGGGTGGGTTGAGGTCAGGATGGCAAGAAAGTGGACACTGAGGGGCCACCTTAGAGCAGTCCCTGATTGTAAAGCCCAAGATTTAGCTTTCAGGGTTGGCCTCAGCCTGGAGCTCCAGACAGATGCCTGGAGTCCAGGCGCTGGAGGGGCGAGGACGGGCTGGGCAGGCGGATCGGACCCCTCTCCCCGCTGCCAGGTGCTGACCTGCGCCTCCTGCAGCTGGCGCTGGAGCAGCGCTGCCGGGAGCTGCGCGTGCGGGGCCGACGCCTGGAGGAGACCCTGCCCCGACGCATCGGCTCTGAGGAGCAGCGCGAGGTGCTCAGCCTGCTGTGCCGCGTGCACGAGCTCGAGGTGGAGAACACCGAGATGCAGTCGCACGCGCTGCTCCGCGACGGTGCGCTCCGCCACCGCCACGAGGCCGTGCGCCGCCTGGAGCAGCACCGCAGTCTCTGTGACGAGATTATCCAGGGCCAGCGGCAGATCATCGACGGTAGGGCCCACGCCCTCGCGCATCTGAGCCACCCGCGGGGGGGCCGCTGGCACTCGCTGAGCCCTGCCCCTTCCCCGGCAGACTACAACCTGGCTGTGCCGCAGCGCCTGGAAGAGCTGTACGAAGTGTACCTGCGGGAACTGGAGGAGGGCAGCCTGGAGCGGGCCACCATCATGGACCAAGTGGCCTCCAGGGCCCTGCAGGTGGGTGGGCGCCTGGGTGGCCTGAACATGGGCACATGTGTCCAGGGAGGGGCTGATGACCAAGGCAATGCCTGCAGGCAGCTGGAGGGGACAGCACCAGGCTGGCTGGCACCCCAGGGAGTTGACTCCCTTTCCTTCTTACCCCACCCAAAGCCTTGTCGAGCCTGAGTAAGACCCTCATCCCTGAGCACTCCTGGGCATCGCTTGTTCCCACCCAGGGTCTGAGGGTCAGGGCTGGCCATCTGAGATATCACAAATGGCCCCAGGTGCCCTTCCAGGAGACCAAGCATCAGGCAGTGCCACTGGGGATGCCTAGCAGACCACAACTTACCCCCGAGGACCCAAACACTAGCCCACTGCCCTTCTGGGGCTCCCAGGCCATCTTACAACCCTTGTCACCCTGTGAGCCTTTGTGACTCTGTGCTGATTTGGTCCAGGACCAAATCTTCTAACTGTCCCTCCTGGCTCCCTCCTCCCCAGGACTTGCCCAAAATTACCCCAGCAGGAACCTCGCTGACCCCGGATTCTGACCCGGAGAGTGTGAAGACACTGAGCTCTGATGCCCAGCGCCTGCAGAACAGTGCTCTCCCTCCCCTCAGCACAGAGAGGTGAGAAGGGGGGCCACCTGCCCCAGCCCCCACCCTGTGCCCTGTCCCAGAGAGGCCAACCCAGACTAAGGCTAAATGGTGAACATGGAGCAGCAATGAGAGGGAGCAGGTGGCCCAGGTCTGGAGCCAGGACTCCTGGGTTCTCTCTCCTTTCACACCGACAGCTTCTCCCCGGGGGTGGGGGTGGGACCTCGGTGAGACAGCCTGGTCTACAGCCACTCATCTTCCTCTGCCAACTTCAGTGAAGGCCACCACGTATTCAAGGCTGGTACTGGGGCCTGGCAGGCCAAAAGCTCCTCTGTGCCCACCCCACCTCCCATCCAGCTCGGCAGCCTGGTGATGCAGGAGGTGAGCTCTCAGTACCTGATGGCCCCACGAGCTCCGCTGCAGTGGGTGCGGGACACGGGGGTGGACAGCAGCAGTTGGGATGGAGCCTTTCCTAAACGGCACCAGCCTGAGGCCCCGCTATCTCTGCTGAGTGGGGCATGGGGTCCCTGCTGTTTTTAAGGGTTTCCTCCTCCTAACACTCCACCTCATAGGCCCCGGCTCAGGACAGCCTGGGCAGCTGGATCAGCTCTTCCCCCGACAGCAGTGAGATCCTGTTGGAGATCCCCTTGTCCCACAAAGGTATGTGTGCCCTCTGCTGCCCTGGCCACCTCGCCTGGCCTTGTCTAAACTGTTCAGATCACCCAGTCCAAAGCCCTTTCCTGCCCTCTTCACTGCCAAGTGCAACCATGCATTGGGTCCTACACATTCTGAAGAGGCGCCATTGCCCCTGAGGATTAGTCAGTCAAGGACACTTAAGGGTCCTCTCTACATCAAGGAGAGACCTTGAGGCAAAAAGGTCTCTTTTTTAGAGAGACCGGGGCAAAACTGGAAATTAGAAAAGAGACATGTGGCATGGAGAATGGTGTCCCCACCCCCCGCCGCCGCCTCCACTCAGTCATCACTCTAATAGCAAATATCAATTCAATGTCTACCCCCTGGAAAATGTAGGTTGAGCCCATTTTCTCAATTAATCCTGGAAATAACCCGATGGCATTAGTTTTGCCATCCCCCATTTGCAGATGAAAGTGAGGCTCAGAAATGGGCCCAAGTTTCTTGCATAGCAAACCCCTGGAAAGTGCTGGGGTTGAAACCCAGGCAGTCTGGCTCCTACCTACTTCTGCCATGTCAGAGGAGGCTGTTAAGAGGTGGCCTTGATCTCGGGTTGGGGGTTCCCTGTGTCCCACTGCAGAGAGGAAGGAGATCATGACTGGCACCAAGTGCATCTCGGTGAAGGCCGCCCGGCGGCGCTCGCAGGCCCTGGGCACCGAGGGGCGACACCTGCTGGCACCTGCGACAGAGCGCAGCAGCCTGTCCCTGCACTCGCTGAGCGAGGGCGACGATGCGCGGTCACCAGGCCTGCTGGCCTGCAAGCGGCCACCCAGCCCCATGCTGCAGCATGCTGCCAGTGAGGACAACCTGTCCAGCAGCACGGGCGAGGCCCCGTCTCGGGCAGTCGGGCATCATGGGGACGGTCCTGGGCCCTGGCTGCGTGGCCAGAAGAAAAACCTGGGCAAGAAAAGGGAGGAGTCGCTGGAGGCAAAGAGAAGGAAGCGGAGGTCCCGATCCTTCGAGGTCGCCGGGCAAGGGGTGAGGCAAGGCGCAGGGTGGGGTGTCTAGGCACTCCCATAGCAGCTGGGGGCCTGAGGGCTGGATTTCTCCAAAGGCTCCAGGGCACCTCTAGCCTACCCCACACCTGGAGACACCACCCTCCACAAAGTCTCTGTCCCCAGCCTGGTATAGTAGCTGGGACAGATCCTGGTAGCAGATCCCTGTGCCGCTCTCATCCTTACCCCACTGTTCAACCATCACAGCTCTCCCGCCCCAAGACACACCTCCTGGGGTCCCATCAGGCGGAGCGCATCTCAGACCACAGGATGCCAGTGTGCAGGCACCCAGCCCCTGGTATCCGGCATCTGGGAAAGGTCACACTACCTTTGGCCAAAGTCAGACTCCCTCCAAGCCAGAACACGGGTCAGTATGGGCAAGGAGGGGATGGAGAGGGGAGGTCTCCCCCAGGCCGGGCAGCAGAGAAGACACATTGCATTTCCTGCGCCTCTGGCTGCCCCTTGCTGGAAGCATGGTTCTAGCAGAATATTCATGAGACTGGCATCTTGGCATTGTGCCCATAGAGAGTTCAAAGCCACAGGGTGATGGGAGAGGAGTTGGGGAGGCATTCCGAAACCACTGATCCTGCCCCTTTCCCTGTTGCAGGCCCCGGGGACTCCTCACCCCTGGCTGTTCCCCCCAACCCAGCTGGTGGTTCTCGACGGGCTACCCGTGGGCCCCGCCTGCCCCACAGTACAAGCACCCATGGCAAAGATGGATGCTCCCGGCATAACTGAGGGGCCCTGCCTGGAACTGGCTCTCTCGCCCCCCAAGACTGAATGGGGCCTAACAGGGCATGGGAGGTGGAGGCTGGGCAGATGGAGATGACCAGGAAGTAGGAGCTCAGGATCTCAGCAGGCCAGGGCTCCTGAGACCCAGGAACTGGGGTGTCTGCCCAACCCTCCTATGCTTTCAGTGCCACCGGGGAAAAGAGGTGAGGCCAGGGGACATGGCCGGGATGGCTGGGCTCCCTGGCCTCCCAGCCCTGGACAGAATGCTGTTGCCAAAACCCTGCACAGCCATGAGGCCAGCCTTGGCCTTGGAAATGGAGGAAAGCAGCTGGCTGTGAGACGGGGCTCCTGGCCCACGTGTGGGGCACGGGCATCCTGGATGGTTGGGGAGGCACCGACAGGCACTTCACTTATTACAATTGGGGATGTGGGTGAGGGAGGGAATCTGGTTTTGTTACTTGGCAGTGGCCTTTTCTCCCCTTTCCTTTTTAACAATAAAATCTCATTTGGGTCTTGATGGTTGTGTTGGAAATTTTACCTTGTCTGGAATGTGGGGTGGCCATGACTAAGATTCCACCAACTCCCCCTCCCCCCGGTCCCCATCTACCCCTGGCTCACTGTATAACACCAACCTACAAATACCTGCGGGAGAGGGGTTTTGTTGTAGATCCTGAGGCCTCTCCCCAGGGTAGGGCTGGCAAGATCCATTATGTCCCTATCCCACTGGTCTTCACACCTGCCCAGGCACCCTCCCAGGAGAGATCAGGGACTTGGAGCGGCCCAGATGCCAGAAAGTCTCACAACCCAGATGAGGCGGTTGCGCCTCAAGGTCAGGGCTCAGAAACTGCCCAGCTAAGCCCCTCAGCCTCAAAGTGAGGAAACACCTGCAAGGGGAATGGGGCGTTCCCTGACTCCCCTGCAAGGGGAATGGGGTGCTCCCTGACTCCCCTGCAAGGGGAATGGGGTACTTCCTGTCTCCCAGGCAGGTGGGTTGCTGTGACCACGTGGGTGCTTTTACCTAGCCTAGTTCTGTGTCTGGGTGGGGGGAAAGCTCAACCAAGGGGAGTGAAACCCGTAAACCCCCTGGCTTGTGGGATCCTCCCCAGGTTGTTTTTACCCGGAAACTGAGTGGTTCAATCATCCCCTTACCACTCTGAGCATCGGTTTATTCAGGACCAAGAATGTTCCTTCAAGTCAGCTGTGAAATCAGCTCTTGAAACCAGGCATCTTGTCTACCACGCCTCACCTGGACTCCACCCCAGCCCTAGGGTGGCCGGCACCTGGCCATCCAGGGTACCAGGCTTGTTGCCACCTCCACACTCGCCTTGCCCTTCCCAGACCCACAAGGAGCACCTAGGCCAGGCCTTTACTCCCCGACCCCGAGGCTACTTGGGGGTCCGGATAAGGGTGTGGTATACGGGCTTGACGATGAGGTGCAGGTGCAGGGCGTTCTCCACCAGGTACTCTGAGTTGCGCCGCTGCAGGTCGGCGTGCGCCAGGAAGTCGCCGGCCTCCTCGCTGCTCTGGTGGAAGCTGTAGGCGTGGCGGACCAGCAGGCGGCCCTGCTGGC
>NW_012098097.1:7173478-7200056 GCF_000951045.1 Mandrillus leucophaeus
AGGTGCGCGCGCATGTAGTCGGCCACGCCGCGCTGCAGGGAGGCCACGCCGTACTTGGTGGCCAACCTGTGCAGGGGGATGGCCTGGGTCAGCAGCACAGTCAGCTCCCCGCAGTACAGGTACCTGCGGGAGAGACCAAGAGGTGGGGTGGGGTCAGGGCGGTACCCACCTCCCAGCATAGCTTTTTCTGAGTCCACAGGGGACCCGGTCTGGAGTTGGAGCTTCACGGTTCAGGTGCAAATACAGTGGAAGCCCCACCCTGAGGCTTCCCATGTTTTCCTTTCAAGGACCCTTCCAGGCCATTCTTACTTCACAGGCTCTTCTTTCCGTTTCCGTGGTGATGTAGAAATTGCCTGCCTTGACTGTGCCTGTACTAGGCCTGCAGCTCTAGGCCGGAACAAAACAGACGTGGCTCCTGCCGTTGGGAGGATCCAGTCTGGTTGGGATCCATGGCCTGCCTTCTCCTTGCCATGAGTCTGGGCAAGTCACTTAATTTCAATGAACCTTAGGTTAATCAATCATTTGGGAAAGGGGGAGTGGCACACACCCCTCAGGGTTATTGTGACAACCAGAGGAGAATAAAGAATCTTGCTACAGGCCAGGTGGGTGCCAGTGGCTCACACCTGGAATCTCAGCACTTTGGAAGGCCAAGATGGGAGGACTGCTTGAGGCCAGGAGTTCAAGACCAGCTTGGGCAACATAGCGAGACCCTATCTCTACCAAAAAAAAAAAAAAGTTAAAACATTAGTCATGCTTGGTGGTGCACACTTGTAGTCCCAGCTGCTTGGGAGTCTGAGTCAGGAAGATAGCTTCAGCCCAGGAGTTCAAGGCTGCGGTGAGCTACGATCATGCCACTACACTCTAGCTTTGTTTTGTTTTGTTTTGTTTTGAGATGGGGTCTTTCCGTGTTGCCCAGGTTGGTCTCAAACTCCCGGACTTGAGCAGTCCTCCCACCTTGGCCTCCCAAAGTGCTGGGAATGCAGGTGTGAGCCCCCATTTCTTTTTTGCAACCTCGCCTTTTGTTTTTCCTCTCCTGCTGTTGATGATCACTTGTGCTGAGTATCTCTCCCTCTCACTTCATCTGCTGCTGTCCCGCTGCTCACCCTTCCTGCCAGTCCCCACTGGCACACGGCACCGCCCTTGCCCCATAGGAGTGCGGCAGCCACTGCCAGCCATCTTCCCCAACATCCATTTCTCCCTTTTCCCCTGCGTGATTGCCTCTGGGAATAAAAGACCACATTTCCCAGGCTCCCTGATAGTGGGCATGGCCATGTGACTAACTGCTGGTCAATGGGCACCAGGAAGGCTGGTTAAATGCAACTGATTCAGGATAACAGGAAGACCCTTTTTGCCCTTCTGTCTTATCCCCTTTCCTGTTGCCTGAAACTTGGAAGCAATGTATGGAATTCTGCAGGCATCTCGTCTGAGCCGTTAGAACAGAGTTACTTTCTTAGACACTAGTGTGAATGGCACTCCCTGTGCAGCACCATGGCAGGAGGCAGGAGAGAGCCGTCTAACTTTTTCAACTCCCTAGCCCTGTGGTTCCAAACCTGGCCAAACACCAAAACCACAGAGATGCTTTAAAATAAAAAATATTCCTCTATAACGGAATATTTAGGAAAATAAAAAGTAAATAAATAAAATAAAATAAAAAATGATTGCTCGCCCTAACCCTAGACCTGAAACTGATGATCCAGGTTGGGACCCATGAAACTGTAGTTTTTTTGTTTGTTTGGTTGGCTCGTTGGTTGGTTTTTTTGAGACAGAATCCTGCTCTGTTGCTCAGGCTGGAGTCTAGTGGCACGATCTCAGCTCACTGCAAACCCAAACTCCACCTCCCAGGTTCAAGCAATTCTCCTGCCTTAGCCTCCCGAATAGCTGGGATTACAGTTGCACGCCACCACACCCAGCTAATTTTCTATATTTTTAGTGGAGACGGGGTTTCACCATGTTGGGCAGGCTGGTCTCGAACTCCTGACCTCAGGTGATCTGCCTGCTTCGGCCTCCCAAATTGCTGGGATTACAGGCATGAGCCACCATGCCCAGCCCCCAAACTGTAGTTTTTAAAAGCTGTCCCATGGCCAGGTTTGGAAACAGCTCTGAGGGGGTTACCAGGAACCGAAAGTGACATCAAACTGTGCAGATGACACAGGCAAAGACAGGGAGCTGTACAGTGGAAGAAGGGATCCAGGGGTCACTGTCATCCCAGTGATGTCTGGGGAAACGGACATAACAACCTCTAAGGGCCTGGGCTTCCCTGACCCTGTAGGTGGAGGAGCCAGGGACTGAGGAAGGGATGAAGCCTCCCCCTAGTCTTCCCTGTCCCACCTGATGAACTTGTCGAAGACCGCGGCGCAGTCCCGTGGCTCCTGCAGCACCGCCTCGCTCTGGTTACTCAGCAGCTCCCGGAACAGCTCGCTGTGCAGTCCCAGCAGCAGGCGGTGGGCGTGGAAGACCCGGACCTCGTCGGTGCCCGCAGCCTGCACCCGCAGAACCACGTCACTGGCGTTGCCCTGTCGCAGCAGCTCCTGCAAGCGCTGGAGCACCGCCTGGGAGTGGTTGATGGAGGTGCCAGCTGCCTCCCCGCCAACATCGGCTCTCTGGGCTGCAGCAGGAAGGAGCACAGCACAGCCTGAGAGGGCGTCCGGGCCCAGGACCTCAGTTGGGGGTGGAGAGCGACCAGCTGGAGACATATGCATGGGTGTGAGCAGAGGGCAAGATGGGCCTAGGCAGACTGTGTGTGCACACCTGTTTGTGCCCACGAGGCGCGTGGATGCATCTGTGACACACAAACACATCCTGGGTGGGAAGGTCATGCCGGTGCAAACCCCAAGAAGATGCTCTTGGACGGGGGCACATTCAGGCAGGGAGAGGTTGTGCTCAGGTTTGGGACAACATGCCCAGAACTCACTTCCGTGCTGCCAGCTCCCCAGGCAAGGGTTGAGGAAACTCATGGTCCCACCCTTCTCACCTCCTAAAGAATTGTCCATCTAACCCCTTGAAGCAGTAGTCAGAAGTGGTGCCTTCACTAACAAATATTTACTGAGCACTTACTATATGCTAAACATTCTCCTAAGAGTTTGGGATATGGCAGTGGACAAAGCAAGCCAAGTTCTTACGCTCATAAAAGCACAAACTGACATATCAGACAGGTAAGACGCACACAAATAAGCACTCCAGTTTGTAAGGAGCCAGCCAGGGAACCAGTGCCAAGGCGCGATCCAGCCCTGCAAAGGCCTTTGAAGGGAATGGGCCTGGGGTACTGGGAGCAGAGAGAGTGTTAGGGAGGCCAGAGCAGTGGCAGGAGAGAGGGTGTGCGACGAGGCTGCAGGTGTGGAAGGGAAGCTGTTTTCCAGGCCCAGCTCTTCCCTCTTGGGTCCTGATCTCTGAGACAGAAGCCCACTTTCTGTGGGTGGCCAGCAGGGGACAGGAGAAAGTGCGAAGGGCCAGCTGGTGCTGGAACAGAACTTCCTGGGTAACTGAGCATCGAGGCCGGCTAGGCCGGCCCTTTTCTCATGCTCCAGGGATGAGAATGACAGTCAGATGGGGATGTGCACTCAGTTACAGAAACTGTCAGCAGCTTTCCCAAGCCGAGAACAGCAAGGGGAGCCTTGCAGAGGGAGGCGGGCAGGGGCCTGATAGCAGCAGATGGGCCCCGGCCACATGCGCGCGCGCGCACAGCACATGCAGGCCCGTGGTGCACACAGGAGAGAAGGCTGGCACAGGAGCAGAGCATCTGTGCATGAGAGAGGGAGGCCAAGGGAGAAAGGGAGGGTGAGAGAGAAGCGGGTAGTGCATTTCCCAGCCCTGCCTCCCCCAGCTGTCACTTTGAAGGACCTGAATGCTGATGGCGTCCCCATTCAGCCTCTGCCCAGGACAATGGGCAATGGAGGGTCCTCTTGTCCTTAAGACCCCTGCCCGCCTGCCCGCCTGGCCCCTCCTTCCTTCAGAGAGATGAGTCCGTGGAGCTGTCCAGTCCACCCCGTGCTCTCCCCAGCAGCTGGACACCGCCCCCTCCCGGCCGGCTGCGTGCAGCCAGGGCTGGGACGTCCTGCTGCTCCACCCTGCCCCGCACCTGGCCCACTGCCCGCTCACCTGCACGTGTGACCAGGCCCACCAAGGTCAGCATGGCCCAGAAGCTGCCCCAGGACCCAGGCTTGGAGTAGCCTCTCCTAGGCATCTTTGTGCTCAGCCCCCAAGTCCACTGGAGGGACGGTGAAGCCCAGACCACTCTGCTCACATCCCTCTTCCTTATATAGGATCCAGCACAAGGGGACGGCACCCCCCTTCCTGCCTGGCCTCCCTCCCCCACTCAGCCTCCTCCATGGATTGGTGGAAACTGGCCCCAGCTGTTGCCCAGGCAACCACTTAAGCCAGAGAGCGGCAGCCCCGGGGACTATTGTGCTGCCTGTGGGCCCCCAAGGGGAACAGATCCGGAACCCTCCTCCCCCAATCTCCTTACCACCCAGCAGGGCTAGCCGTGCCTCTCCCTGGAAAGTTTCAGGCTCTCTGGAGAATAGGCGAGGGGCTCCAGGACCACTGGCAGCCATTGGCCTCCCCCAACCCCAGGCCTCAGCCCTGGCACGGAGCGCACTTGGCAGCGTCGTGGCTGGAGCGCCATGGTGAGCCGGCTGCAAAGGAAGGGCCTGGAAGAGGAGAGGAGAGGCGGCTGAGGCTCCCACCCCTCCCCCACTCCCATTTGGGGTGGGTCAGCTCCTCAGAGAAAAGCTCAGGCATCTCTCGAATAGGGGCCCATGGGTAACTGGTATCAGTTGCACATTCTTTGTTGGAGAAGATTCCCGGAGTGCTGTGGGGAGGGTGATGGGCTGGCAGGAAAGTTCTGAAGGGACTGTGACTGTCACCTCCCCCAGGGGCAAACTGAGCCAGGTGGCAGGGCTGGGCATAGAGCAGATGCCCCCTGCCCCGTGTACCACTGCATGGGCGACCCCTGCCCAGAGCGGAGCTGGCCACCTTCCAGCTCTGCGCTCCAGCCAGCCCAAGGCTGGGTACTGTCTGCCCTGCTGTTTCCTGGCTTGAATTCTCCTTCTCCAAGTGGCCTCAGGTCTCTGAGTTCACCTCCTTGGAAGGCTTCTTTTACCAGCTTCTGTCTTCTTTCCAACTGTAATTTTTCCTTTTCCAGAGTTCCGAGGAGGCATGCTGCAGGCCTGGTGTCTCACTCCCACTGTCGGGAGACTGAGGCAGGGAGCTAGGTTGCAGTCTCAGTTGGGTTAGTGCAGAGGAGTGCTCTTCTAAAAACAAAGGCAACAGAGAGAGGAAAGTGAGGTCTAGAGCTCAGCGGAAGCATGTGTGTGTGTGGTGGCATGCTGTGAGTCCTCACCTTTGCAGGGAGCCAGCAGGGTCTGCCCCAGCTCTTCGTGGGAGGGACTGTTTTGAGCTTGGCTAACTGAAGTGGGTGGCTCCCAAGGGATCTGACTCGGAGGCAGGGCTCTGGGTTGGGGATGAATTGAATCTTCCTCTCCCTGGCTCTCTGGATCCCAGGGGCCAGCTCGATGCATTGATTTCTGCCTCTGGCTGGCACAGAGACCCAACAGCTCCACCCCCTCTCTGGAGCCACAGAGAGAGCAAGAACTGGGTCTGGCACCTGCCTCGTCCGGGTTGGCAGAGTTGGAGATCTCCAACCCAGCGGAAACCCCTCCGGCTGCCCTGACTTTCATGCCTGGCTCCCCTCGTCCAAATCCACTATCCCTTGCCCACTGGCTGCCCGCCTGCCCTTCCCATGGGCTGTACCATGTCCTGGCTCAACCCAGCAAGTCCGAGTCTCCATGCAGCAGGGCAGCCCTTGTCCCTGAGGGCACCCCAGCTTCCAAGCACAGTGCTTTCAATAGGAATGTTATTGATGATAAGAGAACCCGCTACTCAGAAAACTGTCGTTTGATATTTGTGCCTCTCAACTCCAGCCTCCTTCAGCCTCTGCATCAGTCATTCTTTGTTTTGTTTTGCTTTTCTAGAGGCAGAATCTCTCAGTCACCAAGGCTGGAGTGCAGTGACGCAATCTTAGCTCACTGCAGCCTCAAACTCCTAGGCCCAAGCGATCCTCCTGCCTCAGCCTCCCAAGTAGCTGGGACACAGACAGTGCCACCATGCCCAGCTAATTTTGTGTCAGTCATTCTTGAAGGGTAGCCACCTGCATTAGAATCTCCCATGCTCCACCTTGGAACCGGAATTTTCGGGGGCAGGGTCTGGCTGGCTGTATTTTCTAAGTACTCCCAGACAATTGTTACACGCACCGCAAGATAAGCTCTACCTACTAGAGTTAGATTGGTGGCATTTCAAGTGTGAAGGAAGCTGGGAGGCCCTGGATCATCAAGAAGACCCGGGAGAGTCACCTCTGACTCCCCATCTCTGGCAGGCCCCACCTCCCATTATTTCTAACCTCCCTTATCCCTGGCCCTAAATCGAATGATTTAGAAACTAGCTTTCCACATAGAGGCATGCTCTGTTCTCATTTTCTTAACTGAGCACTGCTGGAGTGTCTGTGTGTGTGTGTGTGTTATGCATATGCACACATGTATGCAGTGTGCGTGCATGTGCATATTTATATGTGTGTGTGCGTGTTGTGTGTGCTGTGTGTGTTATGCATATGCACACGGGTGTATGCAGTGTGTGTGCATGTGCATATTTATATATGTGTGTGTGTGTTGTGTGTGCGTGCATATTTGTGGATATGTGTGTGTGGTGTGTGTACTTGCATGTTTATGTATGGGAGAGTGTCCTGGGGCGGGAGAGAGGAAGCCAGGTGTTTGCCCTGAGCAGTCTTTTTTATTTTTCTTTTGAGATGGAGCCTCACCCTGTCACCCAGGCTGGAGTGCAGTGGCGCCATCTCAACTCACTGCAACTGCCACCTTTTGGGTTCAAGCAATTCTCCTGCCTCAGCCTCCTGTGTAGCTGGGATTATGGGTGTGCACTACTATGCCCAGCTAATTTTTTTATTTTTAGTAGAGACAAGGTTTCACCATGTTGGCCAGACTGGTCTCGAACTCCTGACCTCAGGTGATCCTCCTGCCTTGGCCTCCCAAAGTGCTGGGATTACAGGCATGGGCCAAGTGCTTGGCCAAGTCTTTGAGAGGAAGGATCTGCAGCACTGCATATATATGTATATACACATATGTATATAGATATATATACACATGTATATACACATATTTATATATATACACACATATACATACACACATATATACACATACACACATATATACATATATACACATACACACCCATATATACACACACATATACACATATATAGACATACACACATATACACACATACATATATATACACATACACACACACACACATGTATACACATATATACACATATACACACATACACATACACACACATATACACACATGTATATACATATATACACATACATATGCACACATATATACACACACATATATATACACATACACACATGCATATATATACACACATACACACACACATATATATATATACACATACACACACATGTATACACACATATATACACACATACACACACACACATATATATATATACACACACACATATTGGCTCTGTGGATCTGGGAGCTCCATAATTCCTTGAAGGCAAGTCTGATGAGTTCACAAGCCAGCACCATCCCAGAGAGGAGTGTTACTTCCCGCCCCAGACGGGAGTGTTTATAGCCCAAGCCATGTGTCTGAGGTCTTCTGACCAGGAACCTCAGAGGCAGGATTTATTTTTCGAGTTCTGAGTTCTGCTTGCCTTTTCTTTTTTCTGATGTTGTTGTTGTTGTTGTTGTTGTTGTTAGAGATGGGGTCTCACTCTTTCACCCAGGCTGGAGTGTGATGGCACTTTCATAGCTCACCACAGCCTCAAATTCCTGGGCTGAAGCAATCCTCCAGCCTCAACCTTCCAAGTAGCTGGGACCACAGTGTGAACCACTGCACCTGGCTACTTGACTTTTCTTTGCACAACCCCATGTTGTCTTTTTTTTTTTTTTTTTTTTTAGATGGAGTCTCGCTCTGTCGCCAGGCTGGAGTACAGTGGTGCAGTCTCGGCTCACTGCAACCTCTGCCTCCTGGGTTCAAGCGATTCTCCTGCCTTTGCCTCCCGAGTAGCTGGGACTACAGGAACCCACTACCACGCCCAGCTAATTGTTGTATTTTTAGTAGAGACAGGGTTTCATCATGTTGGCCAGTATGATCTCGATCTCCTGACCTCATGATCTACCTGCCTCGGCCTCCCGAAGTGCTGGGATTACAGTCATGAGCCACCGCGCCTGGCCCATGCTGTCTTTTGGGGGAAGTTTTTCCCGTTGTGATAAGTGATCCCTTTGGACAAGGAATCTCTAGTATTATAAAAGCAATGGAAAACTCTTGCAAGCTTGGGATCAGATGAAGAGTTTCTGAATCTGCAAAGGGGGTAATCAGACACTGGGCTGTGATAACACCTCAGAGGGGTGGGCTCCAGACGCAGCCTGGCCCTACCTGGCATCCTCCTTTGCATCTGTAGTGCCTCCTGTCCTGACTTAGGGTTCCCTGAGTCACTGGGCCACTTGGACTGGGGACAGGAAATCATGGGTTTAAGTTCCAGGACCCGTGTACTCAGGGGAGCACATAAAGATAAATATGAGGCCAGGCACGGTGGCTTACATCTTTAATCCCAGCACTTTGGGAGGCTGAGGCGGGCGGATCACTTGAGGTCAGGAGTTCAAGCCCAGCCTGGGCAACATGGTGAAACCCTGTTTCTACTAAAAATACAAATTATCAGCCGGGTGTGGTGGCTGGTGACTGTAATCCCAGCTACTTGGGAGGCTGAGGCAGGAAAATCATTTGAACACGGGAAGCAGAGGTTGCAGTGAGCTGAGATTGTACCCCTGCACTCCAGCCTGGGCAACAGAGAGAGACTCTGTCTCAAACAAATAAACAAACAAAAAACCTTAAATAAGAAGGAATCCTTGGCCAGGTACAGTGGCTCACATCTGTAATCCCAGCACTTTGGGAGGCCGAGGCAGGTGGATTGCATGAGCCCAGGAGCTCGAGACCAGCCTGGGCAACATGATGAAACGCTGTCTCTACAAAAAATACAAAAAATTAGCTGGGTGTGGTGGTGCATGCCTATAATCCCAGCTACTCAGGAGGCTGAGAAAGGAGGATCGCTTGAGCCTGGGAGTTCGAGACTGCAGTGAGCTATGATCACACCACTGTACCACAGCCTGGGTGACAGAGTGAGACCCTGTCTTGAGGCGTGGGGAGGCAGAAGGAAAAAAGAGAGAGAGAGAAAGAGAGAGACCCTTGTGCTCATGCCTGGTAGCTCTGGCTGGACTGATCAGAGCTGAAGACTTCAGAGACCAAAAATGTCAAGGTGTGGCCGGGCGCTGTGGCTCATGCCTGTGATCCCAGCGCTTTGGGAGGCCCAGGTAGGCATATCACCTGAGGTCAGGAGCTCGAGACCAGCCTGGCTAACATGGTGAAACCCCATCTCTACTAAAAATACAAAAAATTAGCCGGGCATAATGGCGGGCACCTGTAATCCCAGCTACTTGGGAAGCTGAGGCGGGAGAATCGCTGGAACCCAGGAGGCAGAGGTTGCAGTGAGCCAAGATCACGCCATTACACTCCAGCCTGGGTGACAGAGCGAGACTCCGTCTCAAAAAAAAAAGAAAGAAAAAAAAGTTAAAGTGTACGGCTGGGTCTTCATAACATCTTTCACCTTGCCCAGGCTGACTCAGAGCTGTCTGCCTTGGTGGATAGAATCCCTTCCACCATGGGCTAGCAGCCTACCCTGGCCACTGACACCACACCATGTAGGAAAGAATCGCCACCACCAAGAAGGGGCCTCTGATGTCTGTACAGGCTGTGTGCTGGCTGATGACTTGGCTGCCCTGTCCTGTCTGCTGCTGGCACTGAGCCGGACATCTCCAGGCTCTACCTCTTGAACCATGGATCCCAGCGTTGTCAGCAATGAGTACTATGATGTTGCCCATGGATGCACAAGATCCAGTGGGACCCCACTTCCCTGCAGGACATCACTGCTGTCCTGGGTACGGAAGCATATACTGAGGAAGACAAATCAATAGTGTCCCATGCACAGAAAAGCCAGCATTCTTGGTTCAGCCATTCCAGGTGGCTGAGGTCTCCACAGGTCACATGGGGAAGCTGGGACCTCCGAATAAGACCATCCAAGGGGCTGGGCGTGGTGACTCACGCCTATAATCCCGGCATTTTGGGAGGCCGAGGCCGGCAGATCATGAGGTCAGGAGATCAAGACCATCCTGGCTAACACGGTGAAACCCCGTCTCTACTGAAAATACAAAAAATTAGCCGGGCATGGTGGCGGGCGCCTGTAGTCCCAGCTACTCAGGAGGCTGAGGCAGGAGAATGGTGTGAACTTGGGAGGTGGAGCTTGCAGTGAGCTGAGATCCGGCCACTGCACTCCAGCCTGGGCGACAGAGCGAGACTCTGTCTCAAAAAAAAAAAAAAGACCATCCAAGCACTCCAGCAGTTTCTGCCAGGTGAACCCAGCCATCTCCCAGAACAGACCTTCTATGGGGTGGGATTCTAAGTTGCTGGAAGGACATGCATGGGGCATAATTTTAGCAAACTTAGTCCCCCTCCTCCATCTCTCCCTCTCCTCTCTCTGAATCCAGGGAGCTCTAGTTTTGTGAGAGCCTTGGTTGAAACCATTGTGTTCTGTCTGAAGAATATTTAAAGTTTCCAATCAAGTGTACATCCCTCAAAAAAACAAAGTGGGCTTGGCGTGGTGACTCACACCTGTAATCCCAGCTCTTTGAGAGGCCAAGGCAGAAGGACCACTTGAAGCCTGGAGTTCCAGACCAGTCTCGGCAACACAGCGAGACCCCAAACTCTCTATGTATCTATACATAAAATAAAATTTAAAAAACAAGGTGTAGGGACAGGGTAGGCACTCGGTAAATGTTGGCGGGGACCCTCTTTGCCCCTCACCCATGGCAGCTCCTTGAAGAGAGGTCCTGCCTTCTCTCACCCCTAGCCTCCCACTGCAAGGAGGTGGTGGCCTGGGGCGTCATCTGTGCTCCTTGCACTTTCTGGGGCTGGGGTCCCAGCACTCCACCAGAGGACCTTTCCTGAGCAGGCAGCTCCCTCTCCAGTCTCACTGCGCCACCCAGGGTGCCTGGCCAAACCATGCGACTTTCAGGCTTGCAGGATCAGGATGTGGCCACCAGGAGGCAGCAGAGCCTCTGCTGTGAGTATCCGAGGGAGTGTTGGGGAGGGGGATTCCAGGCTCGGATGTGAGCTCTAACTCCCAGAGCTGGGAAGCTCCCTATATTTCCTGCCATATTTTCTGCTGCATTCCCAGAGGACAGGCCGTGGGAGGTGATTCCAGGGGGACCTGAGCTCTCCTCCCAAGGCCGTCTATGGGGCGTCTATGTACCGGGTGCCTGCTTGTGGGCTGCTCCAGTCACTCTTCCTCTAGGGCAGGGGAGCCAGAGCTGCAGATTCTGGCCTCTGAGTGCTCATCGGCACCGGCTGGTGTTTATTTGCCAGGGATTGATATTCTTGAGGGATGATCCATTTCACTAGGGCCAGGAAAACAACAGCTTGCAGGACTGTGGTTTCCCAGCACCGGCTGCAGGCAGCCTGGTCTGGCTGCTCCCAGGGCATGCCCCACCCTGTGCACGACTGCCTGCCACCCTGCCCCTGGGGGCAGCCTCCACCTCCCGCACCATGATCACTGCAGGACTGACCCTGTATACCTGGTCCCCTGGGCCTCTTGGGATCATAGCCCTGTCTGTGGCAGCCTCAACCCTCCTACCTGGCACGAGTCCCCCAACTCCTCGCAGAGGTGCTCTTCTCTCTTCCCTCCCAGTCTGGATGCTCAGGGTCAGCACCCCGAGTCCTTCTGCCTGTCCCCAAAGTCCTCAGCCTCAGGATGTGACCCCAGCTGAGCCCAGGCCAGCTCACAGAGTGCCCTGGGGCGGGAGGCAGCCCCCCAGAACCCCCATCCTGCCTCTTCTCCTCACTTCCTGCTCCCCCAGGCGTAGACAGACCTGTGAACCTCACGCCACCCTCAGCTCGTCTCTCCTGAAGCTGAAGCACCTGCCCAGCCCGACCCCTTCTCCTGCCTGCACGCCTTAGAGGACCCTGGTTTGCTCCACCAGCATCTACCCTCGCTCTTTCCCCGGTGCCTCCGCCCACCGATTCCTTCCTCCTCCTTCCCCCGCCCCACCCCCCTTCACTAATAGGCTCCGTGTCTCGGGAAGGATCCTGGGGCAAACAACCACTTGGAGAGCCAAGGGGTGAGAGGTGCAGCTGGCGATGCTGACAGAGAGCTGCGGGGACCCTCAGGAAAAGCCACAGGTGACCCAGGACTCAGGGCCCCAGAGCATGGGGCTTGAGGGACGAGAGACAGGTAAGGCATCTTGAAGTACGGTGTGCTGAGGGCAATCAGGTGGGAAGGCAGAAGGGAACAGGAGGCAGGTTAGGGACCTAGAGGGTGGAGTAGGGGCCGAAGCTGAGAGTGAGTGAGCAGTGAGCCCCCGGGCTGCAGCAGGAAACGAAAAGCTGGAGTTCTACCTGAAAGAGACGTGCAGTGTGGTTTCAGGGGAACAGGGGCCAGAGTGGACGGTGCTCATCCTAGACCAGCCACCTTACCCCTGTGGACTCAGTTTCCCCATCTGTGGACCTGGGCCATTCCAGCTTTAGTGGTGCTCACCTCTGAAGAGGGCCTCTTTAGCTTAGAAAAGAGGGGGTCCTAGCAACAGCCTCTCTTTAGAGGGGGACAGCTGTTGAGTGGAGCTGTGCAGCCCTGGGGCCTCCACTGTGGGACTCCCAGAGAGGTCCCTGTGTGTGGCCGGCATCACCTGGGTCAGAATCGCCCAGATGCTGATGACAAGCACAGCTGCTGTGACCCCGCTTCAGACCCTCTGGCCCAGCCCGCCCAGAGGAGGCCCAGGAGCCTGCATCTCCACAAGTGCCCCCGTGATCCTGTTTCAGAGCCCCTGCTAGGCAGGGTGAGGACCCATGGGGAGCAGTGGTCTCTATGGCAGCAGACCGTGCTGCCACGGACTTCCCATCAGTGGGGGAGCCGGGCCACTGAGGCAGTGGGGTGAGGTGGGGTGGGGGTGAGGGTGGTCTTGGCAAGAATTCTCACAGCAACAGACAGTGCACTCAGCTGGGTCTGACTAGAGCGTCTGCACAGAGCAGGGTGACTAGAAAGACCCCAGGTCAGGGCGGGGCTGCTGCCCAGCCAGGTTAGAAATAGACCAGAGGCTCTGACTCTGCCCGTCCTCCCCTTCTAGCTGGCCAGCCACGAGTGACCCTGCTGCCCACACCCAACAGCAGCGGGCTGAGCCAGGAGTTTGAAAGCCACTGGCCAGAGATCCCGGAGAGGTCCCCGTGTGTAGCTGGCGTCATCCCTGTCATCTACTACAGTGTCCTGCTGGGGCTGGGGCTGCCTGGTGAGTGGGGAGCTAGGGTCTGGGGACTTGGGCTTGGCCAGAAATGGGGATCCTTCTTCAATGGGTGCCAGTCCTCTGTGTTGACTCCTGAGGCCCTGGATCATAGACCCCTGGTCTTTCCTTGCCATTGTCAGGGTGTTCTGGGTCACTGGGGAGTAAAAGTAAGGGGCTAGGATTTGGGGGTGCTCACGGCTAAACCCAAGTTTTCCCCAGCAGTGAGCACCCTCTTAGGATAGCAGAATTCACATAGGAACTGGCTGAGCTCAGTACCAAGCTCCCTGTGCTGCCCATGCCTTCAGAGAGCAGAGCTGGGGGCAGAGGTAGGTGCACGGATATGGGAAGAATGGGTGGTCGTCTCGGCCCTGGGGCTTTCTCCAAGTCTGATAGCTAAACCCATGTCTGTGTCCAGGGACGCCTCCACTCTGGAGGATACAGAAAACCTAAAAAGGACTTGAAGGACAATGCCATAGGACAGGTGGCTTCTCTTTTATTTATTTATTTATTTATTTATTTATTTATTTATTTATTTATTTGAGATGGAGTCTCGCTCTGTCACCCAGGCTGGAGTGCAGTGGTGTGATCTCAGCTCACTGCAGCCTCCGCTTCCCAGGTTCAAGTGATTCTCCTGCTTCAGCCTCCCAAGTAGCTGGGATCATAGGCATGCACCACCATGCCTGGCTAATTTTTAATAGAGATGGGGTTTCTCCATGTTGGTCAGGCTGGTCTGGAACTCCTGACCTCAGGTGATCTGCTCACCTTGGCCTCCCAAAGTGCTGGGATTACAGGCGTGAGCCAGCACGCCCAGCCAGGACAGGTGGCTTCTGAGGACACCCTGCCATGTGCACTTACCTGTGTATAACTGGGGTACAGCCAGTGGCTTGCAGTGGATGGACAGGGCAGAGGTGGCCTGGGTTGCCTTCTGGGCAAAGTGGGGTTTCAGAAGGATATGGAAGGAGGAAAAACAGAAGCCAGCACAGCCTCTGTACATGCAGATGGGGAGGGGCGATGGCGACACCTTGGAAAGCAGAGTCTGAACTCTCTTCTGATGCCTCTGCCTCTCCCCTCCCTGACCTTGGCTGCCACCAGTCAGCCTCCTGACCGCAGTGGCCCTGGGCCGCCTTGCCACGAGGACCAGGAAGCCCTCCTACTACTACCTTCTGGCACTCACGGCCTCGGATATCATCATCCAGGTGGTCATCGTGTTCGCGGGCTTCCTCCTGCAGGGAGCCTTGCTGGCCCGCCAGGTGCCCCAGGTTGTGGTGCGCATGGCCAATATCCTGGAGTTTGCTGCCAACCACGCCTCAGTCTGGATCGCCATCCTGCTCACAGTTGACCGCTACACTGCCCTGTGCCACCCCCTGCACCATCGGGCCGCCTCGTCCCCAGGTCGGACCCGCCGGGCCATTGCTGCTGTCCTGAGTGCTGCCCTGTTGACCGGCATCCCCTTCTACTGGTGGCTGGACGTGTGGAGAGATGCCGACTCACCCAGCACTCTGGACGAGGTCCTCAAGTGGGTTCACTGTCTCACTGTCTATTTCATCCCTTGTGGTGTGTTCCTGGTCACCAACTCGGCCATCATCCACCGTCTACGGAGGAGGGGCCAGAGTGGGCTGCAGGCCCGGGTGGGCAAGAGCACAGCCATCCTCTTGGGCATCACCACACTGTTCACCCTCCTGTGGGCACCCCGGGTCTTTGTCATGCTCTACCACATGTATGTGGCCCCTGTCCACCGGGACTGGAGGGTCCACCTGGCCTTGGATGTGGCCAACATGGTGGCCATGCTCAACACGGCAGTCAACTTTGGCCTCTACTGCTTTGTCAGCAAGACTTTCCGGGCCACTGTCCGACAGGTCATCCACGATGCCTACCTGCCCTGCACTTTGGCATCACAGCCAGAGGGCATGGTGGCAAAGCCTGTGATAGAGCCTCCGGGAC
The DNA here is from genome assembly GCF_000951045.1 of Mandrillus leucophaeus. Classification (NCBI taxonomy): domain Eukaryota; kingdom Metazoa; phylum Chordata; class Mammalia; order Primates; family Cercopithecidae; genus Mandrillus; species Mandrillus leucophaeus. The sequence continues at coordinate 7,188,852 of NW_012098097.1, forward strand.
TCCCCAAAGGGGCAGAAGTGTAGAGAAAGGGGCCCAGCTGGGGAGCTCAGGGTGGCTCATGGCCACATGTACTGAGACCTTTGAGGTTGTGCTCAAAAAACGTTTATCAACACCTTACTTTCCTTGGGTGGGGGTGAGGCTCCTCGTTTGGGTGTGGATCCCAGGTAGAGAGGAGGACAATTTAACCAACTCTCACATTTGCTTCACCAGCAATCCCTATTTCCTGGGAAGATGAAAGGGCACTGCCAGGAACAGGCTAATAACAGTGCTGTGGGCATTCCTTTGAGGGGGGCATTTTGCCTGGCTCATCATGAATGCAGATACATGTTGGTTGAACAGATAGAAAAATGGACAGAAGGATGGATGGATGGATAGATGGATGGATGTGAATTGTCTCCAGCCCACCCCCGTTTCCTGGTGCCTGCCTCTCATTCCCTGAATGGATCACCTCTCCAGCTCCCAGTGGCAATGCCGAGTTTGAAAAGGAAGATATCTTCAGGACTTAAAGCATTTCTTAGGCTGGGGGAATCAAAGAGGTTGAGCTGAGCAATGGGAGGGGACTGCTTGGGGGACAAAAGCCCCCAGGGCCAGCCAGAAAGGGGTGATCTTAAATCAGATGTGAGGTGCCCAGGCCCATATCTGTCCAGCCACAGGAGACACAGCCCCATAGGTCTCAAACACGCTGGTTCGATTCCACATTACTCCCTGCCCTAAGCCAGAACAGATTCATGGGCCCAGAACCAGCACTGGGGCTGTAGTTTTTGTTGTTGCCAATGAGGAGAAAGAAAATGGTCTCTTAACCCAGGGTCCTAGGAGAACAGGAAAGGAGGACCTAGCTGGAGATGACCCTGAGATTCTGCTGAGCGACCCGAGTCCACACCCCTTGGGGAAAGGTCTTTTCCTCCACCAATGGGAAGCGGGAGTTGGCAGAGCCGATCAGAGCCATGAGGAGCTCTGCTCAGCACCTCCAGCCTCTCCAGGGAACCTCTCCAGGGCCCCTCTCTCGTCTCAGCACCACCATCCCAGAGAGGCAGCTGGGAGGCATTAGCAGATGGAACTCCCACCTGCTCAGGCTGTGGGTAAACACATTAGCGCTCAGCCAGTACCACTTTCTGCTTCCTGGTCAGGCTGAGCTGACCTTTGTCCTGAATGGGAGGTTCAGACCTGCCCCCACCCTCTTAGTGGGATGACATCAGTGAAAGAGCTGTTTGTGCTCCCAGCACACAGTCAATGCAGAATCAGTGCTCCCAGCACACAGTCAATGCAGAATCAATGCATGGCTTTCCACTTTGCCTCTCTGCTTCTCCCCAGAGCAGGGATGTCCAGATGGGGAGGTTCAGCTAACCCAGAAAGAGGATAATGTGGGTCTCCCATGATTCTCAACTCCAAAAAGCTCTGAAAACCAAAACATGTTTCCAAACTTTGCCACAAACACATTTAGTGGCACAATGTGACCTGAACTGATGTGAGGTGATTTTTGGTCCTGATGTTGTCCTGTGATTGTGAATCCTGCCAGCCGCACCCGGGACTGCTAGTGGAGTGATCATGCACTGCTGTCCACACCCCACAGATTGTGATCGAACACACACCACTAGATCCACACAGCACCTTCCTCTGCTCTGATGTATTCTGAATTCCAAGACACATGTGGTGCCGAGTTCAGAGAAAGGATTGAGGACCTGTAAACCCAACATTTCTGCTCCAGGATGGTCTACACTGACCCTGAGCAGTTGCTGAAGATGGAGGACTCCCCCGCTGCCCGCACCTCCATGTGCACACACAGATGTGTCCCCAGGCAGGGGACAATGTTGGCCCCAGCCCAGCCTGAGCCTGCCCTACAGAAGCGGACACGAGAAGAAAGCACAAAGTTCCATGGATGAAGAACTAAATAGAACAACTTGCAGGGACCCTGCAGGAGAGAACCCAGTATCAGGGAAGAGCATCTGTGTCTCCATGGGTGGCAACAGCAGCTGGGTCTAGGCCAGAGACAGGATGCCTTCCTCAGCTGTCTTGGGGGGCTGTCTTCCAGGAGGCCACCTGCAAGATTGGCTCACCTGTCTCTGAGCACCAGTGAAACCAGGAACTTCCAGAAACTGTTGGGGAGGCTCTTTCAAGACACAGTTTTGTTTTGTTTTGTTTTGTTGACATGAAGTCTCACTCTGTCACCCAGTCGCTCAGGCTGGAGTGCAGTGGCGCGATCTCAGCTCACTGCAACCTCCGCCTCCTGGGTTCAAGTGATTCTCCTGCCTCAGCCTCCCGAGTAGCTGGGACTACAGGCGCCCACCACCACATCCAGCTAATTTTTGTATTTTTAGTAGAGACGGGGTTCCACCACGTTGGCCAGGCTGGTTGAGAAAATTTTGCATTGAGCCACCATAACCCTGGTGTTAATATTCCTATAACTTCACTTATACCAACAGGCTAGGGCAATATCCGTGTTTTCAAACACCCCTGCATCCGGAGTATTGGAACTGTTTTACAAACTTAGGAAATTGAGACATAGAGAGATTAAACGGTATGCCCCTAGCCCAGAGCTGCTCAAGAGCAACGCGGAGACTCAAACCCAAGTCTGCTGGTTCCTGGTCCATTGTCTGTTCCACCCCACACCTTGCAGGTGCTCTCAGATGTAGAAGATTAGAGGCAGATCACTCTCGGGGATCTTTTGCATTGCTTAGAACTTTCTAGTGCTGGGCTTATCAGATTTGAGAATCAGTATCACATTTTCCTAATAAAATGCATTAGGTGATCAGGCACAGTGGCTCATGCCTGTAATCTCAGCACTTTGGAAGGCAGAGGTGGGCGGATCACTCGAGGTTGAGGAATTCGAGACTAGCCTGGCCAACATAGTGAAACCCCATCTCTACTAAAAAGTCCAAAAACTAACTGGGCGTGGTGGTGGGTACCTGTAATTCCAAGTACTCGGAGACTGAGGCAGGAGAATCACTTGAATCCAGGAGACGGAGGTTGCAGTGAGCCAAGATTGCACCATGGAAGCACCATGGAACTCCAATCTGGGCAACAAGAGTGAAACTTCAACTCAAAACACACACACACACACACACACACACACACACCCCACACACACACAGTAACAGTTTCTTTTTAGCATTTGTGTAACCTTTAATAAAATGAAGTGATAATCGCCTTGGTAAGCATGTCACTGAAATGTAAATGAAAAGTATTATTAAATCTGCCACTCTCTCGACTGGTTTCTAGAGGAGAGAAAGACTTAAATGGTTTCAGTTTATTGTTCTTCCCTTCTCCCTCCATACCCTACCCACCCATCTGCTGAAATATCTTAGCTAAAGAAAATCCTTTTTGAGATTCTGAGTTTCTTTCCTAACAATTCCCTCCACACGTTTGATGTGCTGGTTGATCTTACTGTCTATCAATCATCCTTTGTTAATATCTGAGGATAGTTATTGCTCACGTGTCTTTCATTTCTTCCCGAGCCTATGTATGATTTTTGCTGTTTGGAAGTTGGTTGACAAATTGTTTCCTGGACTCTATTAGTTTTCAAGCGTTGCCATAACAAAACACCACAGACTGGGTGGCTTAAACAACACCCGTGTTTTTGTTTGTTTGTTTTTGGGATGGAGTCTCGCTCTGTCGCCCAGGCTGGAGTGCAGTGGCACAATCTCGGCTCACTGCAACCTCCACCTCCTTTGTTCAAGTGATCCTGCTGCCTCAGTTTCCCAAGTAGCGAGGACTACAGGCGCACATTACCACGCCTGGTTAATTTTTGTATTTTTAGTAGAGACAAGGCTTTCACATGTTGGCCAGGCTGGTCTCGAACTCCTGACCTCAAGTAATTCACCTGCCTCAGCCTCCCAAAGTGCTGGGATTATAGGCGTGAGCCACCATGCCTGGCGAGAAATGTGTTTTCTTACAATTCTGGAGGCTGGAAGTTCAAAACAATGTATCAACCAAATGCAGAGGCTCACACCTATCATCTCAGCAATTTTGAAGGCTGAGGCAGGGGGATCACTTGAGCCCAGGAGTTCAATACCAGGCTAAACAGCATAGCAAGACCCTGTCTCTACAAAAAATACAAAAATAGCTGGATGTAGTGGAGGATCACCTGAGCCTAGGAGGTCAAGGCTGCAGTGAGCCAAGACCACGCCACTGCACCCCAACCTGGGCGACAGAGTAAAGGGTGACCTTGTCTAAAAAGAGAAAGAAGAAGGTGTTAGCAGCTTGGGTTGCTTCTGAGGCCCTCTCCTTGCCCTGCAGAAGGCCACCTTCTTCTCCCTGTGTCCCCACATGGCCTTCCCTCCATGCACACCTCCAGTGTCCCTGTATGTCCTAATCTTTTCCTATAAAGATGGCAGTCAGGTTGGATGAGAGCACATTCTAACAGCCTCATTCGAACTTCATCACCTCTTTCAAGGCCCTATCTCCAAATGCAGTCCCATTTTGAGGTACTGGGGATTAGGTCTTCAACATATGAATTTGGTTCGGGGGAAACTATGGGTATTTTAAAGACAAATGTTCCTTGGCTGTGGATCCAGGCTTTAATAAAAGTCACTTTTCTCTTGGCTGTATACAAACTGTCCCCACCTTTCTCTTCTCCTTGGCTGGCATAACGGGACTCAAAGCCAGTCTCGTATCTTTAAACATGATCTCTCCTTTCTTCCTGGAAGATCTTGAAGTTTTTGAAGATTCAACCTTGTTGAACAGGTACCTGGAGGCGGGCCTGTTAATTTCCACACGGAGAGTATCTTTTCATTCAGAAAAGGTTCTTTTCTTTCTTTTCTCTTTCTCTTCCTCCCTCCCTCCCTCCCTCCCGCTCTCCCTCCCTTCCTTTCTCTCTCTCTCTCTCTCTCTCTTTCTTTCTGAAGGGGGGTTGCACCATGTTGCCCAGGCTGCTCCTGAATTCCTGGGCTCAAGCGATGTGTCTGCCTCGGCCTCCCAAAGTGCTGAAATTACAGGCCTCTTTTCCTTTTTTGAGACAGGGTCTCCTCTGCCACCCAGGCTAGAGTGCAGTGGCACGACCACAGCTCCCTGCAGCCTCAACCTCCCAGGCTCAAGCAATTCTCTGGCCTCAGCCTCCCAAGTAGCTGGGACCACAGGCATGCATCACCCACCATGCCTGGCTAATTTTTTTTTTTTTTTTTTGTAGAGACGAGGTCTCCCTATGTTATCCATGCTGGTCTCCAACTCGTCAGCTCAAGCAATCCTCCTGCATCAGCCTCCCAAAGTGCTGGGATTACAGGCATGAGCCACGGCACTGGCCTTCTTGATTTTCTCAGTCACAATTGGGTTTCGGGCCCCCTTTTCCCTCGGCCACCAGCAGGATCTCTGGTGGGGTGTCCTGCTGCTGCTGGCACCTTTTCTGTGTTCCTCATTGCTCAGACCTCAAGCAGCTGTTTCCCTCTGTTGGGTTTCCCAGTTGCTCCGGTTTGCAGTGCTATCACTGCACGCTCCCCCTTAACAGCATGTTTCTTTCTTTTTCTTTCTTCTTTTTTTTTTTTAATGAGATGGAGTCTTGCTCAGTCGCCAAGGCTGGAGTGCAGTGGCGTGGTCTCGATCTTGGCTCACTGCGACCTCCGCCTCCTGGGTTCAAGCTATTGTCCTGCCTCAGCCTCCCAAGTAGCTGGGATTACAGGTGTGTGCCAGCACACCCACACACACACACACACACACACACACACATTTTTGTATTTTTAGTAGAGATGGGATTTCACCACGTTGGTCAGGCTGGTATCGAACTCCCGACCTCAGGTGATCTGCCCACCTCAGCCTCCCAAAGTGCTGGGATTATAGGCGTGAGCCACCATGCCTGGCCTTAGCAGCATGTTTCTTTTTGTCTCTGGAATGGATATCAACACACCCAGGTTGCTTCCGGGGCATGGTCTCAGGCCCCACTGCGCACGCAGCCTCCGCCCATCTCGCTGACTCCCATGCTCACTTTAGTCCTCCCCCATGAGTGCTCTGCTCCTCTACCCCTTCCCCTCTTTCTTTCAGTCTGAAAAAGGAGGCATGTTGGCTGAATAAAAGGGAGCCACATCTGTCGCTTCTGCTCTGGGATCTTTCATAGGAGCTCAAGTCCACAGACATGAGTGTCCCTTGAGTCTGACAAGGCGACAAGACTCCCTTCCTCTCGCCATGCCCGGGCCTAGGAGATGGCTTACCAGTGGTGGGGTGGGTGACATGATGGGGACAGGGAGACAAGCTTCCAGAGGGATCATGCAGAATCCGTTCAGCACCCTGGCCCAGAGAGCAAGATCATATTTTCCAAATTAAGCATTGAGCCAGCTGGGCACAGTGGTTCAGGCCTATAACCCTAGCACTTTGGAGGCAAGGCAGGAGAATGACTTGAGACCAGGTGTTTGAGACCAGCCTGGGGAACGTGGTGAAACCCTGTCTCCACCAAAAATACAAAAAAGAAAACAAAAATTAGCCGGGCATGGTGGTGGGCACCTGTAATCCCAGCTGCTTGGGAGGCTGAGGTGGGAGGATCACTTGAGCCCAGGAGTCTGAGGCTGCAGCGAGCTGAGATCACACCACTGCACTCCAGCCTGAACGACAGAGCCAGACCGTCTCAAAAAAAGAAGAAAACATTGAGCCCTTTGGTTGGCCAGATGACAGAGGTGCTGGCTGGCAGGGACCAAGGGACAGCCCTTGGCATGGAGGTGTCTTGGAAATCGTTCCTCCCTGGCCTTCTTGTCGGTGGGGGTGGCCTGAGCTCCCTGGCTGGTTTTCTGCCCATCTTCCCTTTTTGCATGTCCCTGTCAGCTCAGACAGCAGGGGGCGCTGCAGGACTGGCTGGACGATCAGGCCACGGAGTGGGAGGGCAGGCCTTGAAGCCAGGTTCAAAGGAAGATCCGAGTTACTGCAAAGAAACAGCCGTCCCCGGGCCAGCAGCCAGCACCAACTAGTTAGGTGGGAAGGCTTTGTACCCTCTGTCAGTCTCCTCCACCCTAAAGCCACGTCTGCCAAGCTGGGGTTGGCCAGCCCCGGGGCTACAGGGCCCTGCAATTTTCTCAGATGACTTTGGTGGTTTCCTGTGCACAGTGGTGTGAAGGGCCTCTCTCATCATTCATCCTCCTCCTCTCTCCACTCTCCTCGGCAGGGTCCCGCCAGCCCCTCCTGCTGGCCTCGGGTTCTGCTCCCCTGCCCTCCCCACTCTGGGGAGCTTGGCCTGCCAGGCTGCAGAGCCCCAGGGCTTCAGTCAGAGTTTCTGGGGTCTGGCTGGCCCCACCCAGTAGTTCCACCTGGATCCACCCAGGTCAGTGGTTCCTGTGCACGGCAGCTTTAGGCATCCTGCCCTCCAAGAGTGTTTGGGCCTTGGCAGGAGTCCCACCCAACAGGGTAGAGAAAGGGTCAGGAAGGTGAGGAGAGGGCGATGGCCGAAGCCCGGGGTGGGTCATGAGCAGTGGCGGACAGGGAACCCTGGGGGGCTGTTCCTGGAGATGGCCTAGAGCTGACACCCTCCCTCTGTCACCAGGCAGAAGCGGGAGAGTCTTTTCCCCTCCCTGCTTCCCCCCACCCCAACCCTCTCCAGTCCGCCACCCCCCAAACCTAGACAGCAGGGCCTGGTGAACCCCTGGGGTGCCTTTCAGGGGGCACACAGGCAGCTCTCAGTGAGGGGCCATGCTGGGTGCTGCCACTCGGGAAAGAGGGCAAGGTGAGGGGTAACCCAGAGCCCTGCCTTGAGTCACCCACCTCCTCCATCTGAGGCCTGCACACCTCACTTCAGGGGCCTGGGAAGAGGCCCACCTGGGGGAAGTTGGTTCCCTGCCTGGCCTCCCTCACGTTCTCTTGAAAAGAGCGTTGAGGTCTTCTTTCAGTTCTTACTGGAGAAAGTGGGTCAGGGCCTGACTTTGCCAGATGATTGCCATGAGATTTGAGCTTTCCTGACTCAGTTTCCTCCTTCTGAACAGTGGAGGTGGCCTGGGTGGGTGGGGACAGTAAGGGCACTCGGGGTCTCTTTCCCACAGACCAGCCCCCTCCCAGAATCCCAGGACCCCTTCCTCCTAGCCTGGTGTGAGGGGCCGAGTTCTCCCATCCCCCAGCTGATCCTGGGCGGGGGCTCCTCTAGTCTGGACTTGGGTACCCCCACTTCCCACTGCCCCTTCCAGCCTGCCCTGTCTCCACAGTGCTGGAGGTGAAAGAGTTAATCACATCTGTGGTGGCTCCTTCCTGGACTCCTCCAAGATATATATTTAGCAGGCGGGGCGGGGTAGGGCGGGAAGGGCATGCCAAAATGCCCTGGCACCGCAGCCCCTGCCTTACCACACTGCTCTTCAGAGGGAGGGGTACGCAGGCAGTGCCACGGGAGCCGGGTAGGATGGAGGAGGGGACCCATCTAAATGGAGGGAAGGGGCAGGTATGTGAGTTGGCTTTAAGTGGCTTTAACCGCAGCCTAGGGAAGGCTGTGGTGTCAGAGAGGACTTTGAGGCCCTGCGTGTGGGGTTGGGGGAGGAGGTTGCTCCGTATCCATGAAAGAAGGGTCCAATGACTCTGTCTCCTAGGGAGGTAGAAGGATTGTTATAAAGGGCTGGAAACAGCTTAACGGGGAAGGTGATGGGGCAGGGCTGGCTGGAAGAGCTCCTACCACCTATTGAAATGGCTGGGACCCCTGACCAGGGAGCACCGTAGGAGCACAGCCCTACGTTCATTCTGGGACAGCAGCTCTGGTGTGGCCAGTGGAGACAGGGACAGACAGGTTTTCTACATTCTCCTTGGAGAGTATTTCCAAGGACTCCGCCCTCGGGGAGAGCAATGTATTCAGTAGGTAACCGCTAGGCGGGACTGGTTGCTAAGGGCTGTATTTTGACTTTAAGTAGGGAAACCTGTGAATCACCTTATTCCAGTTCCTCCAAGTACCTGGGACCTCTGGAGGTTCAGTTCACAGGGAAGATGTTTGGTTTGCTTGCTTGTTTTTTCAACAGGAGTGCCTGTACCCTTGCCTAGGACTGAAGGATAACTCTGCAGATCTTGACTTTCCAGCCCCAGGATTGTCCCCAGGGGCCAGGACAAAGGGCTTGGCCCTATTGGCTTATCTCCACGGCTCCTCCTTTCTTCTTCTTCCCAGGTGAATGGATCAGCTCAGTTAGACCCAAGAGAGCCTCCTGCTTGTCCTAGACCTCATTTTCCCGACCCAGTGGCATTCCAGCCACACCTGCTAAGGCCCTGGGTACCTGCACACCAGAGTAGCAGCTCCTCCGGCCGGCAGAGAAACACTTCATTTGCCACAGTCAGCAGCAGCCCACTCGGGAAGCAACCCAGGGTCCGCTTGCCACCCAGCCATGCCAGCTGATCCTGTTTTGATTCCCCTAACCAGGGGGCGTCACTTTTCTAGAACTTTCTGTGTCATGAACCCTCAAGGAGGCAGCTAATGCAACCCTTTCCCAAAGGGCCCTCTCCTAGTACCTGCAAATTATAAGGACACTATTTGACTTGATATTATTTCCAGAGGAAAATAAAAGTAAGTTAATAAAGGCACGTAAGCTGCTCTGTGATTTGAAGCAAAGCACGTACAAAAGCCCAGGATTCCAGGCCCTTCCGCCACACCCACTCACCATGTGATCTTGAGAGAGTTCTTTCTAATCTCAGAGTCTCAGTTATCTGACTTGCAAAATGAAAGCTGAGCTAGATGAAATCTGTGGTCACTTATGTTACCCAACTTCATGAAGGCACGGTGGTTCATGCCTGTAATCCCAGCACTTTGGGAGGCCTAGGCAAGCGGATCACCGGAGGTCAGCAGTTCAAGACCAGCCAGGTCAACATGGTGAAACGCCATCTCTACTAAAAATACAAAAATTAGCTGGGCGTGGTGGCGGGTGCCTGTAATCCCAGATGCTGGTCGGGGAACTGGGGGTGTGGTGCTAAGATGGGAGAATCGCTTGAACCCGTGAGGCAGAGGTTGCAGTGAGCCCAGATCTTACCACTGCACTGCAGTCTGGGTGACAGAGGGAGACTCCGTCTTTAAGCAATAATTTAGTTAATTAGTTAAATGTTGCCAAACTTCAATTCTCCGTGAAGCACCTAAGCCTCAGTTCAGAGTAGAAGTAGGAGAAACAGAGCTCGCTGTTGGAGGCACCTAGCAGAATACAGACAGCCCGTGAGCGTCTCCATGTGCCAGGCACTGGGTTCTGTGTTTTTTGTCTGTTTTTCTTTATTTAGAGGTGGAGTCTCGCTGTATTGCCCAGGCTAGTCTTGAACTCCTGGCCTCAAGCAATCCTTCGGCTTCTGCCCCAAAAAGTGCCGAGATTATAGGCATAGGCCACCACACCCACCCCCCGGGCTCAGTTTCTTTCTTCCTTTCTTTTTGTTTTTTGAGATGGAGTTTCACTCTTGTCACCCAAGCTGCAGGGCAATGGCACCATCTCGGCTCACTGCAACCTTCGCCTCCCGGGTTCATGTGATTCTCCTGCCTCAGCCTCTCAAGTAGCGGAATTACGGGTGCCCGCCACCACGACCAGCTAATATTTGTATTTTTAGTAGAGACGAGGTTTCACCACGTTGGCCAGGCTGGTCTCGAACTCCTGATCTCAGGTGATCTGCCCGCCTTGGCCTCCCAAAGTGCTGGGATTACAGCCACGAGCCAGTGCGCCCGGCCAGGCCTAGTTTCTTATATGCACTGCCTCATTCCATTCGCACAATAACCCTACGAGGCAGGAATTCTTGTCATGTCCATTTTATACGTGGACATACTGAGGGCCAGAGAGTTTAAGCAATTTGTCCAAAGAACACTAGTTAGTCGGGGAAGCAGGATTTGAATCGGCCTGTTGCTCTCTGGCTTCTGTACATCTAGCCATTGTGTGCAAGGCACAGGGAGATGCTAGTGTTAGCAGAGCCTGGATCTAGAAGGCAGGTTCAAGGTGAAGTCAATCAGTCTTTTGTGCGTCTGAGCACACAGGAGCACATACCCCTTAACTCTAATGCCGGGAGTTAGATACAAACGGTGAGTAGTTTGGTGTGGCCGGGACCCAGTGGGTAGAAAGGGGGTGATGGAAGATAACGTTGGAATGGTGGGCTGGTGCTGACACTGAAGGTCTTCATACAGCACACTGAGCTCCTGATGGTTCTTAGGGGCATGTTCTAGAAAGATCCTGCTGGTGGTATTAGGGAGGATGAACTGATATGTCAGGAGGCCAGAGACCCCTTAGGAGGCCAGAGGGATAGCCCAGGCAAGAGAGAGGGAGGCCAGGGAGGAGCTGGAGGGGCGCCAGATGACTCTGCAGGGTACACTGGGTT
>NW_012098097.1:7203996-7204618 GCF_000951045.1 Mandrillus leucophaeus
AAAAGAAAAGAAAAGAAAAGAAAAACGGTACCCCAAGGAAACCGCAGTGACTGGGAGGTCCTGTGGACCTGGGGGGCCAGGTGTCCAGGCTGCCTGTGCCACCATGTCCTGGACTGGCCTCATGGCCCTAGGCCCCTCCCTAAGCCCCAGTTTCTACATCTGTGAAGTGAGGCACTGGCCCAAGTAATCGAACCCTACCTATTGTGATCCAGATTCTTTTGAGCCCCAGGGAAGCCAGGATTAAGGCCGGCTCCCCTGGGTTCCTGCTGGTCAGGTGAGTGTGAGTGGTTTCTTGGGCCTATGGAAGGAAAGAAGCCAAAGAAATCACTCCTGAAAAGTGGCCGCCGTAGGAGCGGGCTGGCTGGGTGATCCCTGCGGCATCCGGGTCCCTCTCCCTGTGCCTCAGTTCCTCTGTGACCTCAAGATGGAAAAGCCACACCTACGAGGAAAAAAAGACTATCTGTGAGAAACAGGTGTGGCTGTTGATTTTTCCAAGGGCTTGGCAGTTTTGGGCTGAAAATCCCCAGGCCATCCACAAGGGGTGTGGTCACAACCCAATAAAGACTTCAGTCCCAGAGCCCGGGACCATCCCACCAACCACAAAATATTACACAGGAGGAGC
>NW_012098097.1:7207203-7209715 GCF_000951045.1 Mandrillus leucophaeus
CAACCTCTGCTTCCTGGGTTCAAGCGATTCTCCTGCCTCAGCCTCCTGTGTAGCTGGGACTATAGATGCCCACCACCACGCCCAACTAATTTTTGTATTTTTAGTAGAGACAGGGTTTCACCATGTCTGGCCAGGCTCATCTCAAACTCCTGATCTCTCGTGATCCTCACACCTTGGCCTCCCAAAGTGCTGGGATTACAGGCATGAGCCACTGCACCCGGCCTATTTATTTATTTATTATTTATTTGAGACTGAGTCTGGCTCTATGGCACAAGTTGGAGTGCTGTGGCGCAATCTCGCCTCCCTGCAAACTCCATCTCCTGGGTTCAAGTGATTCTCCTGCCTTAGCCTCCTGTGTAGCTGGGACTACAGGTGCCCACCACCACGCCTGGCTAATTTTTTCTATTTTTAGTACAGACAGGGTTTTGCCATGTTGGCCAGACTGGTCTTGAACTCCTGACCTCAAGTGATCTGCCCATCTCAGCCTCTCAAAGTGCTAGAATTATAAGCATGAGCCACTGTGCCTGGACTCCCTTTGCCCCACTTCTGATGCCAAGGGGCGCAGGGGCCTGTCCTTACAGGGCTTGCATGGCTGCGTGTGAGGAGGCTGCCCCAAACCAGTGTCCACGCCAGAGCTCAGGTCAGTGGCCTGGAGGAAGCTCCCACGGTGATGTGGAGGCTCCAGCTGCTCTCCTGCCCACGGGCCTCCCACCTCACATTTCTGGAGTTCTGGCCTCACCAGCTCTTCCACACTCCCTCCCTCCTCTACTCCGACATAGAAATAAGCAGAGAACATGAATGAGAAGGTGCAAAGGCCGTGATTCAGGGCTTGCTGTATAACAAGGGGGCAGCCACCGCCACTTGTGTTTGAGAGGGACTCAAAGGCAGGCGGGGTAGGGAAGCTTTTGGGTGGCATAAGCCAAAAAGTGTCCGTGACAGAACTCGATTGATTTAGAGGATTATTTGCCAAGGTCGAGGACGCAGCAGAGAAAGAGAAACACAAGTTGCAGTAGGATCTGTGGCCTGTGCTTTTTCCAAAGAGTTTTGAGGACTTCAACATTTAAAGAGGGGACCGGGCGTGATGGCTCACACCTACAATCCCAGCACTTTGGGAGGCTGAAGCGGGAGGATCACCTGAAGTCAGAGACCAGCCTGGCCAACATGGTGAAACCCCGTCTCTACTAAAAATACAAAAACTAGCTGGGTGTGGTGGCGGGTACCTGTAATCCCAGCTACCTGGAAGGCTGAGGCAGGAGAATCGCTTGAACCCAGTAGGCAGAGGTTGCAGTGAGCTGAGATCATGCTACTGCACTCCAGCCTGGGCGACAAGAGCAAGACTCCGTCTCAAAAAAAAATAATAAGTAAATAAAATAAAATAAATAAATTTAAAGAGGGAAGAGTAGGCCGGAGGGGAAGGAAGAAAGGAAAAAAGGAGGGCGAGCAGGCAGGAGGGGAAGGAAGAAAGGAAAAGGGAGGACGAGCAGGCAATGAGGGAAGTGGTTATATTCTTGTGAGGCTTTGATTAGTACTCAGTGAATCCACATTTTACACATGAAAAGAGGTGTGCTTAATAAATCTGTGTTTTACATAAGATAAAGTAAACATGTGAAATGACAGCTGTCTGTTTAGGAACAAAAGGAAGATAGGTTTTTTTTGTTTGTTTTTGTGTAACTCAGCCAGGCATGGGGGCTCCCACCTGTTATCCCAGCACTTTGGGAGGCCGAGGCAGGGGGCTCACTTGAGCCTAAGAGTTCAAGACTAGCCTGGGCAACATGGCAAAACCCCATCCCTACAAAAAATACAAAATATTAGCCGAGTGTGGTGGCATGCACCTGTAGTCCTACCTACTTGGGAGGCTTGAGGTGGGAGGATCACCTGAGCCAGGAGTTCAAGGATGCAGTGAGCTGTGATCCTTGAACTCCAATTGACTCCACTTGGCCAGGACTTGATTTGTAATTGACAGTTTCCCAAATTCTCATCCCCACTTCCAATTTGTCCCCATTTCCAAGAAAAAGTCAAATATAGGCTGGATGCAGGGGCTCACACCTATGATCCCAGCACTTTGGGAGGCTAATGTGGGTAGATCTCTTGAGCCCAGGAATTTGAGACCAGCCTGGGCAACACAGTGAGACCCCATCTCTACAAAAAATATAAAAATTATTCAGGCGTGATGATACACACCTGTAGTCCCAGCTACCTGGGAGGCTGAGGTGGGAGAATTGCTTAAGCCCATGAAGTCGAGGCTGCAGTGAGCCCAGATGGCACCACTGTACTCCAGCCTGAGCAACAGAGTGAGACACTGTCTCACACACACACAAAAAAAGTAAAACCAAATATGCCCCTCTAACCAATCCCATAGGATGCCCTGTCCTCTTCTAGTGAGCTGCTTCCAGTTTCCTAGGCCCACAGCTTCCATCAAGGCAAACCTGAAGCTTCCCTTTCCTTTCCCCCTCCTCTCCCCTCCCCTCCCCTCCCCTCCCCTAGCCTCTCCTTCCTCTCCTTTCCTCCTTCC
>NW_012098097.1:7211292-7216256 GCF_000951045.1 Mandrillus leucophaeus
GCCATCCACAAGGGGTGTGGTCACAACCCAATAAAGACTTCAGTCCCAGAGCCCGGGACCATCCCACCAACCACAAAATATTACACAGGAGGAGCGTGAGTCAGGGAGGGGAGGTGGCCCCTCACTGCCCCCACCTCAGTAGGTGGCCCTTCCGACTATGCTGCTGCTGCGGGAGATGGTAACACAAGGGTCTCCGCGTATAGCCTGCAGGCGTCTCAGCTTCATGTCCTCAGCCTCCTCTCATCCTTCTTTTCTCCAGAAAGGGGTCTAGCAGAAGGCTTGGGCCCTGAAAGCTAAAGAGAAGGGAATGCAACATGGGCTGGGCAGGAGCAGAAGGAGAGAGGAAAACAGTAGGGTTTTTCTGTTTTGTTTTGTTTTTGAAACTGAATCTCGAATTGTCAGCCGGGCTGGAGTGCAATGGCGCGATCTCGGCTCAGTGCAACCTCCTCTTCCCAGGTTCAAGCGATTCTACTGCCTCAGCCTCCCAAGTAGCTGGAATTACAGGCACCCGCCACCACCCCTGGCTAATTTTTTTGTATTTTTAGTAGAGATGGGGTTTCACTCTGTTGACCAGGCTGGTTTCAAACGCCTGACCTCGTGATCCACCCGCCTCAGCCTCCCAAAGTGCTGGGATTACAGGGGTGAGCCACTGCACCTTGTCAACAGTAGAAGTTTGAAGATGTGACGATGGAGTCCCTGGGAGAAAGGAGAGCCTTAGTGGTTTAGAAACCAGAGGTTTAGAGGAGACAGGATGAAAAAATGCAAAAACAAAGGAGTTGCAAGACAAAACGCTTCCCTGACAGAGCTGCTTGGTTGGTAACAACTCAAATTTGGCAAAAGGCACTCTTGGTTTCATCCTAGAATCTACAGTGGCTTATGGTCCTTACTGGGAGGAGAGGGAGCCTGGTTCAGAACCCTCTGTTACCTCTCTGAGGTTCCAGCAGCAGTTCCCAGCCTCTCTCCTCCAGGCTTATCTCCTCTGGTCAATCGGATACCTTCCTTTTGGTCTCGAAAGGGCAGACACATCCAGCCACACCAGTCTCACTGCCCTTGCTGTGCTAAATCCTGTCCAGCTGCCACTGCAGTTTCTGGGCCCCACGGAATCTTGGCTCCCCGCGCTCTCTGACCAACCACACCCCTTGTTCTGCAGACAATCCTGCCATGCCTCTTGCTATCCCAGAGGGAAGGAAAGGCCACAAGACCAGGCAGATGACTGTGCATGGGAGTTTCGAATTAAGTTGTTTAACTGCAGAGAGGAGGCCCCTTTTCAAATCTTCCAGGACCTGAAACTTGACGAGGAAGGGGAAGGCCAGGGTTGAGTCTCAGACATCAGCTCATGAGCTGGAATAAGGTAGCTGCTCAAAGGGTTGTTCTGCTCAGTGGGGCCCCAGCACGAGGCCCTGCACCTAAGAAAACGCTTTTGGTGGTTTTCCCTGCAGGTGCCTACATTCTTGTGTAACTGTAGGGGAGAGGGGCCTGGGTGAGGGGAGAGGAGGCTCCCGCATGGCCTTGCTAATAATAGCATTGAAGGGAGCTAGAAGCACGTTAAGCAAAGCCCTGGAAGTGCGTTAAGGGCAGACTCTCAAGGAATCTGGGTGCCCACAGCCAGGCAAGCGGCCGGGTTGAGAAATGGTTGTGGGATGCCCCGTGAGCAGGGTCCTCCCCCTCCTCTTTCCCCTGCCCTACCCTGCCCAATATCAGGCTATCTGCAGGGCACAGGCCAGGAGCTGCCTCTCTGGGTTGAACACCATCTGGGTGGCCAGGAGGTGGGCCAGGGAATGCCCAGGAAGAGCCAAGTCCTGAAGTCACTGTGCCCAGGCCTGCCCTTCCCTAAGAGGGGGTGTAGAGGGAGTGGGGAGGCAAGCAGGTGGGAGATTGGAAAACTCTGAGGTTCTCTTCAGGGCATGAGACCAGAGTTTGAGGGTGGGGATCAGGGAGGCAGGTTGGGGCCATTAGTGGGTGAGATCCCTGGTAGTGGGACGAGGCAGGCTGTCCTCCTTCCTTCCTTCCTTCCTTCTGTCCTTCCTTCCTTCCTTTCTCTTTCTCTCTCCCTCCCCCTTCCTTACCTCCTTCCTCCCTTTCTGTCTCTCTTCCTTCCTTCTTTCCCTCCTTCCCTTCTTTTTTTCTTCCCTTCTTCCCTTTTTTCTTTTCTTTCTTTCTTCTTTCTTTTTCTCTTCCTTTCTTTCTCTTTCTTTTGTTTTTCTCCTTCTTTCCTTCTCCCTTTCTTTCTTTCTCTCTCTCTTTCTTTCTATTTTTCTTTTTTTCTTTCTTTCTTTTCTTTCTCTCCTTCCTTCCTTCTCTCTTTCCTCCTTCTTTTCTTCTTTCCTTCCCTCCCTCCCTCTCTTTCTTTCTTTCTTTCTTTCTTTCCTTCTTTCTTTTTCTCCTTCTTTCTTTCTTTCTTTCTCTCTCTTCCTTTCTTTCTTGTTTTTATTTTTATTTTTATTTTTTGAGCTAGGGTCTCACTTTGTCACCCAGGCTGGATGGAGTGCAGTGACACGACCACAGCTCACTGCAGCCTTAACCTCCCACCTCAGCCTCCTGAATACCTGGGACTCCAGGCACACGCCACCACACCTGGCTAGTTTTTAAATTTTGGTAGCAACTGCGGGTCTCACTATGTTGCCCAGGCTGGCCTCGAACTCCTGGGCTCCTAAAGTACTGGGATTCCAGGCATGAGCCGCCGCACTGGCCATCAGGCTGTGTTTCTTTTGGGTTCAGAGTGCTCCGCACAGTCTTGAGCCTCTCGTCAGG
Organism: Mandrillus leucophaeus; assembly: GCF_000951045.1. Taxonomy (NCBI): domain Eukaryota; kingdom Metazoa; phylum Chordata; class Mammalia; order Primates; family Cercopithecidae; genus Mandrillus; species Mandrillus leucophaeus. Next base: position 7,214,044 of record NW_012098097.1, read on the forward strand.
ATGTGCGGTCTCCATGAGACTCTGAGGGTGTTCAATGAAATGTACAGGAAGCCACTGGCTTGGGCTGAGCTCCTGCACGAGGCCCAGCAGACCAAACCGAAATGGAGTCACTCATGCTGAAGTTCCGCGTCGCCCAGTTGACACTATGTTGTTTATCTGACATTCCAAGTGATCAGGAGAGCGAGGGATAATAACCAGATCCCCAAACAGGCCAGTTTTAGCTGGCATGGTAAGGAAGTCCCCTCTGCTTTAATCTTACAAGGAAAATAACTTTGAAATCTGATGTTTGTTCTGTTTCTGCTTTCAAAGCCAACCTCTGCTGCTCAGCTCAATCCGAACACTCATTCTATTGTATAAGGTGAGGTGTTGCCCAATTCTAGAATCTGAGTAAAAGCCAATTAAGATCTTTAAATTTTTGTAATTTTGTCTTTTGACAAGAGAAAGGAGCCTGCAGGGGGAGGGGCCATTTCCTCTCTGTCTCTAGATCTCCTGTGTGTATGGGAAGAGCTGGGACCAGGCCCAGCGATCACCCCACCACAGTTGGGTGCAACCAAGTGGGGCAACTCTTTGGCCAGAAAGCAAAAGTCTTTTTAGCCTTAATGTAGGCCATTCTGGGTCCCAGACCCACAGCTTCAGGCACTATGGGAATCAGAATTCTTAGACGGCTTCATGATCTCTGTCCCTGGGTGTGTTACTCCCTTGCTGATATTATATTATATGGCAGAAGGGATCTGCAGTGTAATTAACATTACCAATCAGTTGATCTCCAAGTAGGTCAGTTATCTGAGTGGGCTGGATCTAATCCCACGAGCTTATTAAAAGCAGAGAGTTTCTCCAATAGCAGAAGGGAAGTCAGAGAGATTCTAAGCACAAGAAGAATTGGATGCACGTTTCCTGGTTTTAAAGATGCAGGAAGCACTACATGGAAAGGACTTGTGAAAGTCCCTAGGAGCTCAGAGATACCCCCAGCCAACGGCCAGCAAGAGAACAGGAACCTCAGTCCTGCAACCACAAGGAAGTGGGTTCTGTCAACAACTTAAGTGAACCTGGAAGTCGATTCCTCCCTAGAGCCTCTGGATGAGAGCCCAGACTGACCAACACCTTGATTGTGGCTTCCTGACATCCTAGGCAGAGACCCAGTGAAGCCTGCCCCAGATGTCTAACCTACAGAACCGTGAGCAAATACATGACTGCTAAATCTGTGGCAATTTGTTATGCAGAAGTAATACCTAATACAGGTGCCTGCACAGTGAAGGTTCCAGGGCAGGGATGTTGATCCCAGGGGAGGAGGCAAAGGAGGCCTTCTGATTTCTCCCACAGCCTTGAAGTTGCAGCGTCACCCCACACTCTGGCTGTGCCCCTCCTCCACAAAGAACCATCCACATCTTTGTTCGCACAGCTTCTGCCAGAGGCCCAAGCTTCTGTGCTCAGGCTGGGAAGTTTGGGCACGAACTATGTACAGATAAACCAATTGCAGGAATCGCACAGCTTCTTATTATCATTATCCAGGTTTCTTATTAGTTTTCTTCTCTGTTAATTTGCCCTTGTATTTCTGCCCAGTTCTGATGCTGTTGGATCTTCCAATCCTTCGCAAAAGCAAAATCCTTTCTAGCAAGTTACTCAGGCAGGACTCCCTAATTAAAGACCCAGAGTGGCCAGGCGCGGTGGCTCATGCGTGTAATCCCAGCATTTTGGGATGCCAAGGCGGGTAGGTAGCTCGAGCCTTGGAGTTTGAGACCAACCTGGGCAACTTAGGGAGACCCTGTCTCTACAAAATGTAAAAATAAATTAGCTGGTCCTGGTGGCATGCACTTGTAGTCCCAGCTCTTGGGAGGCTGAGGTGGAAGGATTGCTTGAGTCCGGGAAGTTGAGGCTACCGTGCACTATGATTGCACCAATGTACTCCAACTTGGACACAGAGCAAGACCCTGTCTCCAAAAAAAAAAAAAAAGGCCAGGCGCAGTGGCTCACACCTGTAATATCAGCACTCCGGGAGGCCAAGGTGGGCAGATTCCTTGAATCCAGAAATTTCAGACCAGCCTGGGCAGCAGAGTGAAACCCCATCTCTACAAAAAATACAGAAAATTAGCTGGACATGGTGGTACACACCTGTGGTCCCAGCCACTTGGGAGGGTGAGGTGGGAGGATTCCTTGAGCCCAGAAAGCCAAGGCCACAGTGCACTATGATCATGCCACTGCACTCCTGCCTGGGT
>NW_012098097.1:7216696-7219086 GCF_000951045.1 Mandrillus leucophaeus
GCTCGTCTTGGTCTGTTATGTGAGTAAGAAATAAATTCCTAAGGTATTTGAGCTATTATACATTTGGTAGTCTATTTGTGACTGCTTTTTAGCCTACCCTTCATAATACACATCCCTCTTTGGCCCCCAGTGTAAATCAAGTTGCACAAGGTGCTGACTAAACTCCCAGGATGAAAACCTTCAAATATCCCTGTACCTTACTTTCCTTGGTTGGCTCCCATCCCTGTCTTGGTTCACACTGCTTGCTCCAAAGTCTGGCTGACTCAGCTGGCCTGGGCCATCATCCATCTGCTGTCAAATAGTGCCTGGCTCACAGCAAAAAGCACATTTATTCCCCCAAAACATAGAGTTCTTTTTTTTTCCAGCAAAGGTGGTGCAGCAATATGGGAAGTAATATGACTCGCAGTCGCAGAAGCGGACTGAGAGTCAGCATATGCTCCAGGTTCCCTTGGGACACAGTCAGGGAGCTCATGTCTTCAGCCCCAGCTCCCCCAGCAAGAGCCTCCAGTGGTGGGGTAGAGGTGGAGAAGGGCAATAGAGAGGTGGAGGAAAGCAGAAAGAGGTGACAATTCTCTCAGAAAGCAATTAAGCATTTCGTGGTGGCCCCAGGGACAACCTCAACTTTTTGTGTTTTTCCCCGAGAGAGGCTGAAGAGCTGGGGGAGGAGAGCATCCCTAGCTACAATTCTTGAAAACTCTGCTTGGTAATGTGGCATTGAGAGACTCTGAGAAGGTGGCTTCAGGAAGGTGGCCCCACCCTGCCTGCCCGCCACGCAGGATGCCACCTGCCGCAACAGCGTCGGTCTCCGGTCAGGACTGGGGTAAAGATCAGCGGTGGCTCATCTTCCCTCTGACACAGCAGCATGGGTCACCTGGATGGAACTGAAATGGGGTCCCAGATACTGCAAACCTCTCTCCCTGTCCACTTCTGTAGTCTGGCTCGGGATTGCCGGCCCCAGCAGAGCAGGCAGGAGAGCTCTGACTGTGGATGGTGGTTGAGCCTAGACTAGGCCTGGGGGTCTCCACTGAAGCTCACAGGTGGAAAAGCCCAGCTGCCAGGGGTCAGAGGCCTTGGAGGTTAGAAAATTACAAGTCCCCATCCTTCAAGGAGCTCCAGGATGACTCTGCCTCAGCAATTTCCAGTGCAAATTTACTTTTTGTTTGTGTCAGGAAATAACAGGCTGCAGACTCCCCAGGGGCCCAGGAATCCAGCCACCGGCTTCTCCTGGCTTCTCTCAACCTTCCGTGAGCAAGACTCAGCCAGACGTACAGGGCGGCCCTGAGCTTAAATTACAACCACCTGACCATAGCTGCCCTGCAGATGCCCAGACCCTGCTTAGAGAGGGTCCCTGTGGAGAGAGGGGCTTCTCCAGGCCTCTGGCTGGTTGCATGCGTGGCCTGAATTCTCCGTGCACGGGCAAGAGGCTGTCTCTACTTCCCACCCAAGGCAGCTCTTAGCACTAACCCTGAAGTGATCATGAGCCACGGAGCCAGGGTGGAAGCTACAGTGCGTCTCACGTGACTTCCAGTGAGAGCTGTTCCCAAGTTTACCATCCCTCGGCGGTGGCTCACCACCCTCTCTGCCCAAAGTCCTCTCAACAACTTAAATCTCTTCCCTCCATTCAGCCTCATTCCTCTCATTTTGTCACTTAGAGCTTAGGGCTTTGCTCGTTGGTTTCTTCCAAATCTTCCTTCTTCCAGTCTAGCTGGGTCCTCTGATGCCTGGTTTACAAAGATGTCTGGCCTAATCCCTATCTGCCAGCCCCTATCCCTCCCAGGGGGACCAGGAAGCCTGGGTTTGACAGGTGCAGCGCACAGGTGCTGGGCGCCCACAGGGAGTGCAGGAGGCCAAGGTCTTCCCAGGACTGGCAGCTCAGATGGCCCGGGCAGAAATAACCTGAGCCTGCTGCCCTTTCCTTCTTGGGAGTGACTCAGCGAGAAGCCGGAAGATAGAAACACAAATCCAGTCCTGGATCTTGCAGAGCCAATCATAAGGCTGTGTACGGAGAGGACCTGGAGCCAGCCATAGGGCTGGACGCTGAAAAGACGCTCAACCTCACTTAGCAGGAGAAAAGTGCAAATGAAAACTATACCCAGGCCCCATTTTCCACCGAGCAGATTGGCGGAAATGCAAGCTTTTGGGACACACTCGCTTGGCAAGAAGGCGAAGCCACTATCCCGCTTTGCTAGCAGGCTGTAAAATGATACAGTCTCCTCGGAAGGCAAGTTGGCAATATCTATCTACTAAATGCACAAATTCTTTGACCCAGCGATTCTACTTGTAGAAATGGAACACCCAGCCGGGCGCGGTGGCTCAAGCCTGTAATCCCAGCACTTTGGGAGGCTGAGACGGGCGGATCATGAGGTCAGGAGATCAAGACCATCCTGGCT
>NW_012098097.1:7221171-7222848 GCF_000951045.1 Mandrillus leucophaeus
ACCACACCTGGCTAATTTTTGTATTTTTAGTACAGACAGGGTTTCACCATGTTGGCCAGGCTGGTCTCAAACTCCTGACCTCAGGTGGTCCATCAGCCTCAGCCTCCCAAAGTGCTGGAATTACAGGCATGAGCCACCACACCCAGCGGCATCCAGGTTTTCGGGCTCCCCATCACATGCTTTTTTCTACCTCACCCTATAGCAGCCAAGACCTGGGGTCTTGGGTCACTGCTATCCTCATTTCCACTCTAGACCAAAGTACATATGGGCTCAGGCACCAGCTATCAGAGGATGGCTTCAGATTCTAGCTCAGCTGCATCCTACCTGAGTGACTGTTGGGGGAGTTACTTTTTGGACTGTGGTCTGTTTGTGCACCACCTAAATTCATATGTTGAAACTTTCTCTCCAATGCGATGGTATTAAGAGGCAGAGCATTCGGGAGCTGATTAAATTATAAAAGAGGCTGGAGTTCCGGGCGCTGTGGCTCATGCCTGTAATCCCAGCACTTTGGGAGGCTGAGGCAGGTGGATCACCTGAGGTTGGGAGTTCGAGACCAGCCTGACCAACATGGAAAAACCCCGTCTCTACTAAAAATACAAAATTAGCCAGGCATGGTGGCGCATGCCTGTAATCCGAACTACTCAGGAGGCTGAGGCGGGAGAATCGCTTGAACTCGGGAGGCAGAGGTTGCAGTGAACCGAGATTGTGCCATTGCACTATAGCCTGGACAACAAGACAATATTCTGTCTCAAAAGAAAAAAAAAATTCCTTTTCTTAATTCACCTCCCCTTCCTTGTTTCTATTTACTTCCAAAAATTAATATATAGTAAAACTGGCCCAGGCACAGTGGCTCACACCTGTAATCCCAACACTTTGAGAGGCCAAGGAGGGCAGATCATTTGAGGTCAGGAGTTTGAGACCAGCCTGGGCAACATGGTAAAACCCTGTCTCTACTAAAAATACAGAAATTAGCCTAGATGTGGTGGTGGGTGCCTGTAATCCCAGCTACTCTGGAGGCTGAGGCAGGAGAATCACTTGAACCTGAGAGATGGAGGTTGCAGCAGGCCGAGATCACACCACTGCACTCCAGCCTGGACCCTGGGTGACAGAGTGAGACACAGTCTCAGAAAATAAAAAAATATAAATATAAATAAATAAATAAATAAAATTAACATATAGTAAAGTTAATTATTGTTGTTGTTGTTGTTGTTTCGATTTGCATAATCACCATCACAATCAGGATACAGACAATTCCATCGTCCCAAGAAACCTCCTCAAGAGTCCCCTTCGGGGAGCCACATTCTTTCCCCACCCCAGCCTCTGCCTAGAAATCACTTATATGTTCTCTGTCCCTGTGATTTTGTCTTCTTGAGAACGTCATAGAAATGGAATTTTATGACTGGGCACGGTGGCTCACGCCTTTAATTCCAGCACTTTGGGAGGCCGAGGAGGGTGGATCACGAAGTCAGGAGATCAAGACCATCCTGGCTAATGCAGTGAAACCCCATCTCTACTAAAAATACAAAAAATTAGCCAGGCGTGGTGGTGGGCGCCTGTAGTCCCAGCTATTCGGGAGGCTGAGGCAGGAGAACGGCATGAACCCGGGAGGCGGAGCTTACAGTGAGCCGAGATTGTGCCACTGCACTCCAGCCTGGTCAACAGAGCGAGACTCCATCT
>NW_012098097.1:7225283-7226293 GCF_000951045.1 Mandrillus leucophaeus
AAAAAAAAAAAAAAAAAAAAGGGAAATGGAACACCCAGCTATGCGTGCACATTTATGACATGACCCAGGCAGCATTATTTGTAATAATGACAAAGAATTGGAGGTCCCTACATAGGTGACTGGTTCCACACTTGCGGTGTTCCCATGCAATGGGTCACAGTAGGCCGAACAGATAACTGGAATCATTGATGGACGAATATGGAACCGTGTCCTAGATACATTGGAAAGCGGAAAAACAACACAAAAGAAATCAAGGAGCAGAACAGGCTGTGGGGCCGGCTGGTTTCAATTCTCGATGAGTGGACGAAATGGCACGTTCCCGTTTGGGTAAAGGAGGGTAACAGAGAAGCAATGTCTATGCCAGTCTAATGTGTGTGCTAAGGAATATCTCTGGATGGATCCCCCAAAATTGGTTTCATTGGCTTTACAGAGGCAAGCATATACCTTTTTGTAACTTGAGCATTTTGAAATATGTTAGCTGGGCCAGGTGGCACATGTCTGTAGTCCCAGCTACTTGGAAGGCTGAGGCAGAAGAATCACCTGAGGCCTGGAGTTCAAGGCTGCAGTGAACCATGATGGGGTCTATGAATAGCCACTGTATTCCAGCCTAGGCAACACAGTGAGACCCTCATCTCTAAAAGCAATACAAATTCAAAAATATTGTTTTGAACTAGGCAAACATGTTACTTACTTTTAAAAAACAGTTTAAAAGGTGAGGCCAGGCATGGTGGCTCATGCCTATAATCCCAGTACTTTGGAAGGCCGAGGCAAGCAGATCATGAGATCAAGAGATTGAGACCATCCTGGATAACATGGTGAAACCCCGTCTCTACTAAAAATACAAAAATTAGCTGGGCATGGTGGTGCTTGTCTGTAGTCCCAGCTACTTGGGAGGCTAAGGCAGGAGAATCACTTGAACCTGGGAGGCGGAGGTTGCAGTGAGCCCAGATCGCGCCACTGCACTCCAGCCTGGCGACAGGGTGAGGCTCTGTCTCAAAAAAAAAAAAAAA
>NW_012098097.1:7228378-7230617 GCF_000951045.1 Mandrillus leucophaeus
TCTTCTTGAGAACGTCATAGAAATGGAATTTTATGACTGGGCACGGTGGCTCACGCCTTTAATTCCAGCACTTTGGGAGGCCGAGGAGGGTGGATCACGAAGTCAGGAGATCAAGACCATCCTGGCTAATGCAGTGAAACCCCATCTCTACTAAAAATACAAAAAATTAGCCAGGCGTGGTGGTGGGCGCCTGTAGTCCCAGCTATTCGGGAGGCTGAGGCAGGAGAACGGCATGAACCCGGGAGGCGGAGCTTACAGTGAGCCGAGATTGTGCCACTGCACTCCAGCCTGGTCAACAGAGCGAGACTCCATCTCAGAAAAAAAAAAAGAAATGGAATTTTACATGATATAACCTTTGGACTGGCTCTTTTCTCTAGAATAATGCCTTTGAGGTTCATCACAGGTGTTGTATATATCAATAGTTCATTTGGTTTAATTACTGTGTAGTATTCCATTGTGTGGGGATACCATAGTTTGTTTATCCATTCATTCATTGAAGGACATTTGGGTTGTTTCCAGTTTTCGGTGATTATGAATAGAGCTGCTGTGGATACTTGTGCAAAGATTTTTGTGTGAACAAAAGTTTTCATTTCTCTAGGCAGTAATTCTCAACTGGAGGCAATTTTGCCTCCCATGGGACATTCGGCAATGACTCTGACATTTATGATTGTCAAGGTGAAGTGCTGCTGGCATCTGGTTGGCAGAGGTCAGGGATGCTGCGAAACAACCTATAATACATAGGACAGTCCCCACAACAAGGAATGATCTGGTCCAAAATATCAATAGCACTGAGGCTGAGAAACCCTGGTCTTGGGAATACACAGAACTGAAATTGTTGGTCATGTGGTATGACATGATTTGCCTGTGTCCCCACCCAAATCTCATCTTGAATTGTAGTTCCCATAATCCCCATGTGTCATGGGAGGGACCTGGTGGGAAGTAATTGAATCATGGGAGCGGTTACCCCATGCTGCTGTTCTCATGATAGTGAGTGAGTTCTCACGAGATCTGATTGTTTTTAAGGGGCTTTCCCCCTCCTTCACTCTGCACTTCTCCTTGCTGCTGTCATGTGAAGAAGGATATGTTTGTTTCCCCTTCTGCCATGATTTTAAGTTTCCTGAGGCCTCGCCAGCTGTGCAGAACTGTGAGTCAATTAAACCTTTTCCCTTTATAAATTACCCAGTCTTGGGTATGTCTTTATTAGCAGCATGAGAGCAGAATAATACATGATACGTGTATGTTTCAGTCTATAAAAAGTTGCCAAACTGTTTTCCATAGTGACTTTACCATTTTGCATTTCTACCAACAGTGTTGAAGGTTTTAGGTGCTTTACATCTTTGGCAGTGTTTGACATTGTCAATCTTTTTAATTTTATCCATTATACTAGGCATGTGGTGGTATCTCATCATGCCTTTAATTTAATTTAATTTCCTTAACGGCTAATAATGTTAAATATTTTTTCATGAGCTTATTTGCCATCTGTGTATCCTCTTTGGTAAAATGTCTATTCAAATCTTTTGCCCCTTTTAAAGTTGGATTTATTTATTTCTTGTTGTTGAATTTTAAGGGTTCTTTATATATTATGGATACAAGTTTCTTTGTGGAATATGTGATTTGCATCTTCTCTCATTCTATTGTTTGTTTTTCCATTCTCTTAACAGTGTCTTTCACACAGCAAAATTTTTAATTTTGGTGAAGTTCAATGTCTTCCTCCATTTTGTGCTCCTACAAATACTACAGACTGGCTGGGCATGGTGTCTCACGCCTCTAATCCGAGCACTTTGGAAGGCCGAGGTGGGAAGATCACTTGAAGTCAGGAGTTCAAGACCAGCCTGGCCAACATGGTGAAACCCCATCTCTACTAAAAATACAAAACTTAGCTGGGCACGGTGGTGGGTGCCTGTAATTCCAGCTGCTCGGGAGGCTGAGGCAGGAGAATTGCTTGAACCTGGGAGGCAGAGGTTACAGTGAGCTGAGATGGCACCACTGCTCTCCAGCCTGGGCAACAGAGCGAGACTCCGTCTCAAAATAATAATAAAAGTTAACATTTGAGGAAGGTACGAGGTTTAGGTTGAGGTTCCCCCCTTTTTAAAAATATGGATGTCAATCATTGCAACCATGTGTTGAAAAGATTGCTCTCCTTCGTTAAATTACGTCTTGTCAAAACCGATGGAATTGACATCTTTGTCAAAAATCAGTTGGGTTTACTTGTGTTTGGTCTATTTCTTTTTTTTTTTTT
>NW_012098097.1:7231935-7232442 GCF_000951045.1 Mandrillus leucophaeus
AAAAAAAAAAAAAAAGGTGAGCCCCAGCTCAGTAATGGAATAAAATAAAATGACACCAGTACTTGAGGGGCAAGCAAGTTCCAGGACAGAACGAGGTGGTGAATAGACGAGATCATTCCATTTTACATTCATATTTTGCAAACGGTTTCATTTCTGTTGCTGCTTTCAATCCAGAGTGCAGTCCTTTCTTTTTGGATGAAGAAATGGAGGCTCAGAGGGGGGAGATGATTTCATGTAAGTCGCACAGCAAGTGGCTGAACCAAAACTCACATCCAGGTATTTTTGTTTTGTTTTGTTTTGTTTTTTGAGACAGAGTTTTGCTCTTGTTGCCCAGGCTGGAGTGCAGTGGCACGATCTCAGCTAACTGCAACCTCCACCTCCTGGATTCAAGCAATTCTCCTGCCTCAGTCTCCCGAATAGCTGGGATTACAGGCACCCACCACCACATCAGTCTAATTTTTGTATTTTTAGTAGAGACAGGGTTTCACCATGTTGGCCAGGCTGGTC
>NW_012098097.1:7239732-7246542 GCF_000951045.1 Mandrillus leucophaeus
TGGTCTCGATCTCCTGACCTCGTGATCTGCCTGTCTCGGCCTCCCAAAGTGCTGGGATTACAGGCTTGAGCCACCACGCCCGGCCGTGTTTGGTCTATTTCTGTGTTCTCTACTCTCTCTCATTGACTGCTGGCCTCTACCCATTTGCCAATACCACATTGTTTTGACGATTGCCACTTTATCATAAGTCTTCAAGCAGAGTAGTGTGATTGTAAGTCCTATTGCTTTATTATTCTTCTTTATCAAAATTGTTTGGCTTTTCCAATTCTTTTGCCCTTCCATAGACATTTTAGAATCATCTGTCTGTATCTACAACCTTTCCTTGTTTTTAACTTATTTTTACAAGGCATAGGCTTATGATGACCCAGTTTTACTCTTTGTTCTAGGTAGGATTTTGACACTCAGAGTTCTAGGTAGAACCTTTGGGTAGGTTCCAAGGAAGGGAGAAATGCTGATTTTATAGAAAACTCAAAAAAAAAAAACAGCCATTCTCCTGCTTCTTGGGAGAACAGATTGCCTTTTGCCTAAGGAATATGAAGTGTGCAGATTTGCTTTCTTTTCTCACTGTGGAGTTGGTCTGTGCATTTTGTTCTCCACTAGTTTGCAAGACCAAGTTATATTCACTTTTTTGACAGCAAAATGGTAAGAACACTTCTGACTCGTCCTGGAAGATATTACTTATCCTTTTGAAACATGTTTTTCATCAGGTCAAATAGCTTGCCCGAAACTGCACATACCGTTTCTTCTAACGGTGGAGCGAGAGTTCATCTTGTCTTGTTCTGGGATTGTCAGATCTGAACACACTGCCCTCCACTTCTCTGGTTTCTAGAATAGACGAGGCTGCCACTCAACACCAAAGCTAAGAGAAGGATTGAAGTGAGTGGGAATCACTAAGAGAATCCTACTGGCCTTCTTCCTGGGACTGGGGAGCCAGCTGTCCTTTGCCCTTCCACTCCCAGCTCCCCGGTCCTGGACCTGGGAAGACTCCCCTGCTCCGGCCCTCCCTGCATCCCTGAGAGGCCTGGAGAGCAGAGGCCTCTAGAGCTGGTTGCTGTCTTGTTTACTACCTGAAACAAGGCCTCTGAGTTTTCTGTTTGTGGAACAAGATGATCTGCTTGGGGAAGAGAAGTCATGGGCCACTCATGAGGACAGCCAGTCCCAGGGGAAAGAGAGATGGGTGAGGCCTGGGATGCAGGAGCTCCTTCTGGTTCTGTGGCTGGCTTGCTGCTATACCTGGGACAAAGAATGACTTCCTCAAGCCCCTTGTGCTCACCTATAAACTGGCGGCTATGCAATCTGACCTGCTCATCTCACAGAATTGTTGCAAGACTCAAATAATCAAGCAAGTTTTCCAGAAAACTTCTGGAAAGAGGCAGCCCAAACTGTTCAGGATGGCTTCTCTAGGGAAGAGGATAGGGGGGCGAATGGAGGGAACTGCGGTTATTCTGTGTTTGTCTTCAATTCATTCTGATCTTGTTTCGAAATGGTTTAACAAATATGGATTCCTTTTGTGATTGAAACAGTTTGTAGGCCAGGCATGGTGGCTCACATTTGTAATCCCAGCACTTTGGGAGGCGAAGTAGGAGGATTGTTTGAGTCTAGGAGTTTGAGACTAGCCTGGGCAACATAGCGGGACCCCATCTCTACTTTGAATAATAAAAAATAGGCCAGCACGGTGGCTAATACCTGTAATTCCAACCCTTTGGGAGGCCAAGGTGAGAGGATCCCTTGAGCCCAGTAGTCTGAGAACAGCCTGGGCAACAGAGTGGAACCCATGTCTATACGTAATTTTAAAAATTAGCTGGGCATGGTGGTGCACACCTATAGTCCCAGCTACTTGGGAAGCTGAAGTGGGAGGATTGCCTGAGTTCCAGAGGTCAAGACTGCAGTGAGCCATGATTGTATCCCTGCACTCCAGCCTGGGCAGCAGAGCAAGACCCTGTCTCAAAAAAAAAAAAAAAAAAAAAGTTTGTAAATGTTCACATGTATGGTAATGTAATAATGTGTTTTATGGTCTTCAAAAGTCTCCAGCCCTGCTAAGCTACCAGTTACCCTTCTTAGCCTGTGTTGTGAGTTGCTTAGCTCAGAGTCACTCACATTGGTTTCACAGCATGACAGGCTGAGCCCAGGGATATTTGAAACCTGAGGGTGTTGATGAAATCAGCTAGGATGGGGACCTGCGTTGAGGTCCCCTCCATGGCTTCCTGTTGACTGCGAGTCTGGCTCCTGCCTCCTCTCTCTGAGCCTCCCAGGGATGGGGCATGTGTTTCTCCCTGGCTATCTGGCCAGCCCAGCCTGCAGGCAGGCACTGTGGTGCCAGAAAGAGCACTGCTGCTGAACAGAATAGAGTCAGCACAAAACACATCAAAAAATCAATCGCTGGGGCAGCAGCCCACCGGAGTAAGGGACCTGGGCGCAGAGGCCATCCTCCCAAGGAGCTGGTGCAGCTGGGGGCTCAGGGCATGCCAACGGCTCAGCAGGTGCAGTGGCCAGCCTGGCCAGTATTCCAAGCACAAAGACACAGCCAGGGGTTGGCACAACTTCACCGGGCAGCAAGGGGCAATGGGGTCGTGTGCCTCTCTACGTGCTTAGTTGCTGTTTGGAAGCCACTCGTGGGTGGAATGCGTGTTCTGATCCCCCCATGTGGCTGAGATCTGTCCAGGGCAGGCCTTCCTTTCCCCAGAGCCCCTCCCACATCTGAGAAAAGAGCTGCAGATGCCAGGATACCCCAGGAGTAAGGAAAGGCACCCAAGAAAGAGACCACCGCTGTTCCTAATGGGGCAATCCTGACTGTCACTCTGACCAATGACAGAGGGCAGGACCCCTAGGACCTCTCTCTGTGGAGTGGGGAGAGAGGGCAGGGAAGGCAGGGAGCCCAGCCTCTCCAGCCAGCCACACCAATCAGGTCGCATTCACAGATGAGCTCGGTAGGGGCTCACTCAGGAATTCACCTCCTGGCCCCAGGCTCTGCAGACATTTTTGGGTATGGTGGGGCTGGGATTCCTTGTGCGCTGAAAACAAGTTCTGTCCTGTCCTCCTGCCGCTACCTGGACCTGCAGGGGAGGGGGTACCAGTTGTCCTGCGCTAGTGGCTGTCCTGAGCCTGAGGGGGGCTGCAGCTGCTCAGTGAGCAGGGTGGCCCCTGAGAATCAGTGAGGAGGACCCAGTCCTGAGTCAGCACCACTCCAACCCCCACCCCGCTCCCCTCCTGAACAAGTCCAGCGCGCAGGGTTGGGACACAGACACGGATACCGCATCCAGTGAACTGTCTCTGATTGGAAACACAAATCTCTCCCCTCTTCTATCAGGAGCCCAGACAGAAACCATCTCATGCAGAGAACATCCTGAGGCCCCACCGCCTCCCCAGTTCAGGGCTCAGCAAACTTTTTCTATAAAGAGTCAAATAGCAAACATTTTCAACTTCGTTCATGACCACATGGTCCCTATCACTATTCAACTCTGCCAGTACAGCATGAAAGCAGACAGACAACAAGGCAACGAATGGGGATGGCCGTGTTCCAATAAAACTTTATTTATACAAACAGGTGGCAGGCTGGATTTGGTTTGTGGACTGTAGTTTGCTGACCCAGCTGTAATTCGCCAGGCACCTCCTAGGGCAGGTCTGAGCACTCTTTAGGATCAGCTGTCCTCCCGAGTAGCTGGGACTATAGGTGCCTGCCATCATGCCTGGCTAAGTTTTGTATTTTTGGTAGAGATGGGGTTTCAGCATGTTGGTCAGGCTGGTCTCGAACTCCTGACCTCAAGTGATCTGACCGCCTCAACCTCCCAAAGTGCTGGGATTACAGGCGTGAGCCACCGCTCCTGGCTCCGTAGTTTCCTTTTGACTACAGCTAAATCTATGTGCCCTTGGGCAAGTTGTTTCTCTGAGCCTCAGTTTCCTCATCTGTAAAATGGAGATAAAAAGAGCAAACTCAGGCAGGGCCTTATGGGTCATGCCTATAATCCCAGCCCTTTCGGAGGTTGAGACAGGCAGATAGCTTGAGCTCAGGAGTTTTAGACCAGCCTGGGCAACATGGTAAAACCCTGTCTCTACAAAAAATACAAAAATTAGCCAGGTTTGGTGCCACGTGCCTGTGGTCCCAGCTACTCGGCAGACTGAGGCAGGAGAATTGCTTGAGCCTGGGAAGTTGAGGCTGCAGTGAGCAGGGATCATGTCACTGCACTGTAGCTGGGTGACAAAGAAAGACCCTGTCTCAAAAAATAAATAAATAAATAGATAAAACTAAAAAAATGAGGCAGGAGAATTGCTTGAATCTGGGAGGCGGAGGTTGCAGTGAGCCGAGATCGCGCCACTGCACTCCAGTTTAGGCCACAGAGCTAGACTGTATCTCAAAAACAAACAAACAAACAAACAAGGGAAAATATGAAAGCCAATATACAAGAAGAAAAGGACAGGAGTGGGTAAGGAGCCTTGGGAACCTCCACAGACAAAAGGCAGGTAAGAAGCTTTATTGGGATAACTATGGTTTCATGTTTTGCAGAGGAAGAGGGCAGTGCCTCTGAGCCACCATGGACTCAGCTGGGGGCCTGTCTCTGGTACACCTGCCGGTCTTTCCTGGGAAGCTAATGGCCCTTGGTGGAAAGGCTCCTCGGGAGTTTATGGGATGAGCATCCCAGTGGCTGCACAAGGGGTTGAGTAGCATCCCTCACTATTTAATAGTCTACCTGGAATCTCAGAATGTGACCGATTTGGAAATAGGGTCTTTACAGATAGAATTAAGGTAAGGACCAGGTGCAGTGCCTCACACCTATAATCCTAGCACTTTGGGAGGCCTAGGTGGGCAGATAGCTCGAGCCCAGGAGTTTGAGACCAGCCTGAGCAACATGGCAAAAGCTTGTCTCTACAAAAAATACAAAAATTAGGCAAGTGTGGTGGTGCACACCTGTAGTCCCAGCTACTCAGGAGGCTGAGGCAGGAGCATCACTTGACACCAGGAGGTGGAGGCTGCAGTGAGCTGTGACTGTGTCACTGCACTCCAGACTGGGCAACAGAGTGAGACCCTGTCTCAAAAAAAAAAAAAAAAAAAAAAGGAAGAAGGTGGTAAGGACCTAGATAAGATCATACAAGACTAGGATGGGCCCAAAATTCAATGAAAATGTCCCTATAGGAACCAAAAAAGGACATACTGAGACTTATAGGAGAAGGCCCTGTGACAGTGGGGCAGAGATTGGAATGCTGAGGATTGCTGGGAGTCCCCAAAGCTAGAGGAATGGAACAGGTTCTTCCTCAGAACCTCCAGAAGGAAGCCGCCCTGCCCACACCTTGATCTTGGACATCTGGCCTGAGAACTGTGAGAGGATAAATATCTCTGAAGTCACCCAGTTTATAGGAATTTCTTTCATCAGTGACAGGAAATGAATATTTTATGTGTGAACTTTGGTTTTGTTTTGTTTTGTTTTTCTTTTTGAGACAGGGTCTTGCTCTGTCACGCAGGCTGGAGTGCAGCCTCCTGAGTAGCTGGGATTACAGGTGTGGGCCACCACATCCAGCTAAGTTTTGTACTTTTAGTGAAGACAATGTTTCGCCATGTTGGCCAGGCTGGTCTCAAACTCCTGACCTCAGGTGATCCACCCGCCTCGGCCTCGCAAAGTGCTGGGATTACAGGCGTGAGCCACCGCGCCCAGCATTTATGTGTGAACTCTGGAGGGTGGTTCCCAATGTCCCTGGTTCCCAGACACTCTGAGGTCCCCAATGATGATTGTAGAATGAGCGAATGGGCAGATAAAGGGACAAAGAAAGACAGAAATCAGCTGGTGAGGCAGGGGATGGCTTGGAAAGCCAGGGAGCAGTGCCAGTTTAAGGGAAGCCACTGCAGGGGGCCAGGAGGAGGGGCGAGGCCAGAAAACACACAGGAGAGGCGAGGCTGGCTGCGCATGGCACCGGCTCCTCTAGGCCTGAGAAATGCAAACAGGCGGAGCTGTGGCCAGTTCTTTACCCAAGAGATAGCCAGTTCAATGAAAAGTTTGTTCGGTCGGCTTTGGCGCCTGTGCCTACACAGCTGCCCACTGGACAATCAGAAGCCACCCCCCATGTAGCCACGCAACTGCCTGGTCAGAGCTGTGGTCAGGATGTGGGAGGGAGGCCAGGCTGGATGGTGGCCAGGGACAGGCCTCTGTATCTTGGCCCTGACCTTGGCGGCCCAGGGCTCTAATTCCCATTGCACCGGGCAACCCAGCAGCACCTGGACAGCTGGGGAGGGGCTAAGGCTGCTCAGCGGCTTTTCTTTTCAGGGGTCTCTGCTGCTCCCCACACTCTCCAGCCAAAGCCAGGGCCCCTACATTGTCACAGTGACAAACCTTCTAACCTGGGCAGCTGAGGAGGCTTAGAATTAGGACTGGCCCTCATTCTGGGTGATAGTGGGCATCACTTCCTTTCCTCCCTGTCATTGTCCCATTGATGGGTAGAGTCCCTTTCTCCACCACCCCATTTAATCTGGGGTGTCTTGACCAAAAGAATATGGTGGTATCAGCATGTGACTCTGTGCCAGGTATGCCTGGAGCCCTGGAGAGAACTGGCAATGTCTACCTGCTCTCGAAGCCAGGAGCTTACATTTAAGAAGCCTGGGGCTGGGTGCAGTGGCTCATACCTGTAATCCTACCATTTTGGGAGGCCAAGGCAGGAGGATCATTTGAGTCCAGGAGTTGGAGACCAGTCTGGGCAACAGTGACGCCTCATCTCTACAAAATATAAAATTAGCTGGCCGGGCGCGGTGGCTCAAGCCTGTAATCCCAGCACTTTGGGAGGCCGAGACGGGTGGATCACGAGGTCAGGAGATCGAGACCATCCTGG
>NW_012098097.1:7246949-7254728 GCF_000951045.1 Mandrillus leucophaeus
AAAAAAAAAAAAAAAAAAAAAAGAAGCAGTAGCAGCCAGGCTGTACTGCTGGAGAGGCCACATGGAGGAGCCCTGAGTCACCATCTTGGACATCCAGCCCGGCTGAGCCTTCAGATGACCACAGCCCCTGCGGCTATCTGCTTGCAGCTACACAGAGATCCCTGAGGAAGAACTGGCCAGTTGAGCCCCATCAACCCACACAACCATGAGAGAGAAAAATAAATTGTTGTGTTAAGCCACTAAGTTTTGGGGTAGTGTGTTCACACAGCCGTCTCCTTTCCCAACCTCATTCACTGGCTACTTGGGGGCCACAAGGACCCCCAAGCCCCAAAATCCACAGCCCCTCATGAATGATTTGACCTAGTGGTATCCCTGGTGAGACCAGCCCGGGTGACAGGGTAGAGTTGCTGGGTGGCACCTCTTCTGGGGTTGATAGGAAATCTTTACATTAAAATCCACAAATATTTGTAAAACAGCTGGATGTTTGCAGCACTCTGAGGAGTAAAACAGCACACAATACCTTTTATTTAAAGAGCAGTAACGAGTGTTCCAAGCACTCTAATATATTTCATCACATTTCACCCATGATAACCATGAAAGGCAGCTGGGCAGGCATCCTCCCTTTTGTGATTGAGCAGGAAACTACATTAAGGCCACACAAATAGAAATGGCAAAGCCAGGGCTGGAAGCCAGGTTGTCTGGCTACCGCTCCACAGGCCTCCTTTCATTGCATCCCTGTTGTCTTCGAACCATCTGGAGAGCAGTTTTCTTTTTTTATTTTTATTTATTTTTCTTTCTTTCTTTTTTCTTTTTCTTTTCTTTTTTCTTTCTTTTCTTTTTTTTTTTGAGACGGAATCTCGCTCTGTCACCCAGGCTGGAGTGCAGTGGCATGATCTCGGCTCACTGCAACCTCCACCTCCAGGGTTCAAGCGATTCTCCTGCCTCAGCCTCCTGAGTAGCTGGGATTACAGGCAGGTGTGCCACCACGCCCGGCTAATTTTTTTTGTAATTTTAGTAGAGACGGGGTTTCACCATGTTGGTCAAGCTGGTCACGAACTCCTGACCTCAGGTAATCCATCCACCTTGGCCTCCCAAAGTGCTGGGATTACAGGCGTGAGCCAGCACACCCAGCCTATTTATTTTGAGACAAGGTCTCACTCTGTTGCCCAGGCTGGAGTGCAGTGGCACGATCTTGGCTCACTGCAACCTCTGCCTCCCAGATTCAAGTGATTCTCCTGCCTCAGCCTCCTGAGTAGCTGGGATTACAGGTGTGCACCTCCATGCCCAGCTAATTTTTTGGATTTTTAGTAGAGATGAGGTTTCACCATGTTAGCCAGGCTGGTCTCAAACTCCTAGCCTCAAGCGATCCGCCCACCTCAGCCTCCCAAAGTTCTGGGTTTACAGGCATGAGCCACCACACCTGACCTTATTTTATATTTTAGAGAACGGGGTCTGGCTATATTGCTCAGGCAGGCCTTGAACTCTTGGGCTTAAGCTATCCTCCTGCTTCTGCCTCCCTAACAGCTGGGATCACAAGCGTGAGCCACCACGCCCAGCTGGAGAGCAGTTTTCGACTCGGACAGGCGCCCTTTCCCAGGCTGGAGGAAGGACAGGCAGTAGCCATGAGCCCTGGAGTCGGCTTCCTGGATCCAGCTGTGGCTCTGCCCTTAGGATAACTTGGCAGCTAGTTACTGAAGCTGTAAAGGGAGATGTCATTTCTCCAGCTGTAAACGGAGACTTGCTGCTGGAGAGAGCTCTACTGCTGAGACTTGGTGAAAACCCTAGGGGAGGACAGGCTTTGGGGGCTGTCTCAACTGACAGAGCACAGCGGAAGTGACCCTCTGTGACGCTGAAAGCCAGATGAAAGAATGCGTGCTGTCTGCCTCGCTCTCCGGGAAGCAGTCGGACTTCCCTAAGGCTGCCCCGCTGAGGAAGCCCTAACTACCCACAGGGAGAGGCCCTGAGGCCACATGAAGGAAGGAGGAGACACAGATGCCTGCCAGTCCCCTGTTACCTCAGCCCCATGCTGTCCCAGCAGCGTGCACTGCCTGACTGCACCTGTCTGAAAGACCCAGAGCTAGAACCTGGTCTCTACAAAATACAAACAAAATTAGCTGGGAGTGGTGGTGCACACCTGTAGTCTCAGCTACTCGGGAGGCTGAGACAGGAGGATCATTTAGGCCTGGGAGGAGGCTGCAGGGAGCTACGATCGTGCCCAGCCAGGCCCTGCTTGGACTTCTAGCCCAAAGAAAGCATGGGAGGTAATAAGATGGTTGTTGCTGTTTGAAGCCTCTATGTCTGGATGTTATTTGTTCCACAGCAACGTCACACAACGGGGACAAGGTGGCTGGGGCAGAGTGGGTTGAAATGTGTCCCACCTGCTCCCCTAAAAGAAAAAAGAGGGAAAGAGAGAGATGTTCACCTGAAACCTCGGAAAGTGACCTTGGTTGGAATAAGTGTCTTCACAAATGTAATTAAAATGTGGATCTTGAGATCAGATCATTCTAGTTTAGGATAGGGCCTAAATTCAGTGACCAGTGTTCTTATGAGACAGAAAAGGAGAAGACACGCGGAGACACAGAGATGTGGGAAGCACAGAGATGAGTCCACGGGAGCACAGAGGCAGAGACTGGAGTGATGCAGCCACAAGCCAAGAAACACCTGGAGCCCCCAGCAGCTGGAGGAGGCAAGGAATGATCCTCCTCTCGAGCCTTCAGAGGGAGAGTGGCCTGGCTGACACCTTAATTTCAGATTTCTGGCCCCCAGAACGGTGAGAATGAAATTTCTGTTGTTTTCACGACAATTTGAGTTTTTTTGGGTTTTTTTTTTGTTTGGTTTTTTTTTTTTTGGACAGGGTCTCGCTCTGTTGCCCAAGCTGGGGTGCAGTGGCATGATCTTGGTTCACTACAATCTCTGCCACCTGGGTTCAAGCAATTCTCCTGCCTTAGCCTCCCAAGTAGCTGGGATTACAAGTGCCCACCACCACACCCAGCTAATTTTTGTATTTGTAGTAGAGATGGGGCTTCATCATGTTGGCCAGGCTGGTCTCAAACTGCTGACCTCAGGTGATCCACCTGCCTCAGCCTCCCGAAGTGCTGGGATTACAGGCATAAGCCACCACACCTGGCCAGTTCATGGTAATTTGTTATGGCAGCCCAGGGGAGTTAGCACAGGGGGCTAGAGGTTTCCAGGCTGCTGTCATCACAGTGACTGTGTTTTACAACTCCTAAGTCAGACGCAGAACTGCAGAACAGGATGCTCCTCAGAGAAATAAGAGGACAGCAGCTTTGTAATCAGGTCTCCTAGGATAATGGAAGATGCCTACTGGCCACAGCTAGAGTGAGGCCCAGAGGGCCAGAAGGTCCAGGGCAAGAAAGAGACAGGAGCGACTCGCCATCAGGATGCAGTCTCTCTCACAGCTCCTTACAGAACAGCTCGAATGAAACAAAAATAAGCAAAAACATGATTGACCCATGGTGGGGCTTCAGTTTCTTCATCCTAGAGTTTAGATCATCTCTCTCCAATACCCACAGTGCATCTTTCTGGCAGAATGTAGGTAGCCAAAAACTCTTCCCCCAAATATCTTGTGTGGATTTGGGATTAAATCCCCACCTGGATGGAGTTGGGTTTTTTGTTTTGTTTTGTTTTAGAGATGGGAGTTTCCCTTTGCTGACCAGGCTGGAGTGCAGTGGCACGATGATAGCTCACTGAAGCCTTGAATTCCTGAGCTCAAGCTATCCTCCTGCCTAAGCCTTCTGAGTAGCTGGGACTGCAGGTGTGCACCACTGCACCTGGCTAATTTTTAAATTTTTTTGTAGAGACGGGGTCTTGCCATCTTGCCCAGGCCATTCTCAAATTCATGGGCTCAAGCGATCCTCTCACCTGGGCCTCCCAAAGTGTTGGAATTACAGGAGTGAGTGAGCCACCGCACCCGGCACTGTGGAGTTGGTTTAACCAAAATACAGTTCGTCACAGAAGTATGGACCTCTGCAGTAGCAACAGGTCTTGGAAAAGGAGCTGCACACTTCAGTGCTGACAGGGGCCGGGCAGGCCGCACACATGAAGGAAGAAGGCTGCATGAGACACACTAGGGAATGATGAGGAGTGTGGCGAACTAGACAGCCCCAGCTGACGGCTGTTATGTAGGAGCATGGCCTTGGAGCTGCCACATGTTCTGGTTTTCCACAGGAAGCTAGAAGTCTAGATTTTTGTGTAAAATCTTATTATTAAATTCTAGCAACCAATTCAAATTTAAAACATTGGGTTGATAAAATAAAATGTATATGTAAGCTGGATTGGGCCCCATGCTGTTGTTTGTGATGTCCACATTTGCGATCATCCAAACCAGCCTGGAGCTTGTAGAGGCCTTGCCTGTCTCTCTTCATAGCCTTTGCAGGGGTTCAGCCTCCAATTCTGGAGGTTCCGAGTCTGCCTTGCAGAGAGGTCTTGTATCTGACTTTTCCTCTCCACCCTGAGTGCCACTACAGTCTAGCCTTCCCCTCCACTTTCACCTCGACCACCAACCCCAGATCCTAAGAGGCGTCCGCTTCAAGGGCAAGTCAAGGCCTCCATGGCCCCACCCCACCCTCATTGCCAGCCTGCGGTCTTCCTCTCTCCCTCCTTGGTCCCTTTCTGAAGCCACACTGGGTTCCTCACCACTTTCTGAACCGAGACCTTGCAGCCTCCATGTCCTTTTCACGCCGTTCCCTCTGCTAAGACTTTCTTTCCCTCCCGCCTAGGAATTCCTACTCAGGGACCAAGCCCAGCTCAAATCTCACTTCTCTGACTCTATTCCCCCATTCCAGGCTCACATGGGTCCCCACCCTCTTGTCTTTGTTCCCATGCACTTTGTGTACAGGAGGTCCCTGACTTAATGATTATTCAACTTAGAATTTTTTTTTTTTTTTTTTTTTGAGACAGTGTCTCGCTGGAGTGCAGTGGGGCAACCTCAGCTCACTGCAACCTCCGCCTCCCGGGTTCAAGGGATCCTCCTGCCTCAGCCTCCCCAGTAGCTGGGATTACAGGTGCCCACCACCACACTCGGCTAATTTTTGTATTTTTAGTAGAGATTGAGTTTCACCATGTTGACCACGCTGGTCTCGAACTCCTGAGCTAAAGGGAGCTGCCCACCTTGGCTTCCCAAAGTGCTGGGATTACAGGCGTGAGCCACAGCACCCGGCCTTGACTTAGAATTTTTCAGCTTTACGATGACGTGAAAGCAATGTGCATTCAGTAGAAACTGTCCTTCAAGAATCCATACCACCGTTCTGTTTTTCACTCTCAGTACAGTACTCAGTAAATTATGTGAACTATTCGACACTTCATTATAAAATAGGCCTTGTGTTAGATGACTGTGCTCAACTACAGGCTAAAGTTAAGTGTTTGGAGCATGTTTAAGGTACGCTAGGCTAAGCTATGATGATTGCTAGGTTAGGTTTAACAAACGCATTTTTTTAGAGACAGGGTCACCCAGGCTGGAGTGCAGTGGCACAATCATAGCCCACTGTAACCTTGAACTCCTGGGCTCAGGCGATCCCTGGGCTCAGGCGATCCCCCGCCTCAGGCTTCAGGGTAGCTGGGACTACAAGTGCGCTCCACCACACCCAGCTAATTTATTTTTAAGTCTGTATAGAGATGGAGTGTCTTTTTTTTTTTTTTTTGAGACAGAGTGTTGCTCTGTCACCCAGGCTGGAATGCAGTGGCACGATCTGGGCTCACTGCAACCTCTGCCTCCCGGGTTCAAGCAATTCTCCTGCCTCAGCCTCCTGAGTACCTGGGATTACAGGAGCACACCACCACATCTGGCTAATTTTTTCTATTTTTGATAGAGACGGGATTTCATCATGTTGACCAGGCTGGTCTCAAACTCCTGACCTCAAGTGATCTATTCACCTCAGCCTCCCAAAGTGCTGGGATTATAGGCATGAGCCATCGCGCCTGGCTAGGTGTCTCTGTCTTGCTCAGGCTGGTCTCAAATTCCTGGCCTCAGGTGATCCTCCTGCCTTGGCCTCCCAAAGTGCTGGGCTATAGGTGTGAGCACCATAAATACATTTTTGACTTAAAGATATTTTCAACTTACGATGGGTTCATTGGGCTGTAACCTCTTTGTGAGTTGAGGAGCATCTGTTCTTCCCCTGAAACTACAATCCTGTATATATCTTAATGACTGGTTGACATTTCTGTCTCACTGATTAGATGAGTGTCTAGGGGGCAGAGATGGTGACTCAGTTTCCCTTGTAACTTGTGCCTGGCTTGCTGGGAGTATTCATTTAGTATCTGTAGAAATGGGTCTGACACGTCGGGAAGCTACAGTATGAAGGGCCAAAGGGACTTATCTGAGCTCACCTAGCTCACTGGAGGCAGAGCTGGGACTAGCAACCAATCCCCAGTGCAGTCTTTTCCTGGCATGCACGGCCAAGTACCTGGTTTGGCGGAGGAGTCAGTGAGCACCAGGAATGAGGGGCGGGGTGGTGTTCCTTGGAGGTATGCCAAGACTCTGCCTAGAAACAGAGATTTCAGAGAAATGGTGACTTCTGAAACATAGAGGAAGGCATGGGGCATAGAGATGTTTGGGATAGTCAGGTGGGAAAGTTCTGGAGCCGAATCGGCCTTAGGAGGATAAAACATCCAAGGAAGAAATCAATGGAGACAAATTCTGTGGGCAGAATCCAGAATCCACTGAAAGCCACGAGGACCCTCCAGCGAGAGAGGGCATCTGCAGCTTGGAAAAATGGCCTAGGTATGAAGGACTTTCAAAGTGACTTAAGGAGCTGGGTGTGGTGGCTGGCGTGTTCCTGTGGTCCCAGCTACTCAGGAGGCTGAGGCGGGAGGATTACCTGAGTCCAGGAGTTCAAGTCTGCAGTAAGCTATGATCATGCCATTGCACTCCAGCCTGTGTGACAAAGTGACACCCTGTCTCAAAAAATAAAAATAAAGGCCAGGCGCGGTGGCTCATGCCTGAAAACCCAACACTTTGGGAGGTCGAGGCGGGTGGGTCACTTGAGGTCAGGAGTTTGAGACCAGCCCGGCCAACATGGTGAAACCGCGTTTCTACTGAAAATACAAAAATTAGCCGGGTGTGGTGGCAGGCGACTGTAATCCCAGCTACTCAGGAGGCTGAGGCATGAGAATCGCTTGAACTCAGGAGGCAGAGGTTGCAGTGAGCCAAGGTCGCACCACTGTTCTCCAGCCTTGATGACAGAGTGAGACGCTATCTCAAAAAAATAAAATAAAATAAAAACAAATAAATAAATACACAAAGTGACTTAAAAGAATTGCCTGCCTATGCTGCTATCTGCTGATTATGTCATTGATAAGGCAGGCCAGTCTAATCATCACTTTTCCCTCAGCTTCCATGATCGTGATTTCTCCCAGCACCGCAGTAATGAAGGTGACACTGACTTATACGTACACAGGGCTTTTCATATCATAAAGCCTGGGCTGTAGGTTAAATTGTGCTCCTCACCGCCCCTGCCCAAAGATACGTGAAGTTCTAACCCCCTGAAACTGTGAATGTTATCTTATTTGGAAATAGGGTCTTTGCAGATAAAATCAAGTGACAATAAGGTCATAGTCGATTAGGACTGGTGTTCTTATAAGAAGGCCAAGGGCCGGGCGCGGTGGCTCAAGCCTGTAATCCCAGCACTTTGGGAGGCCGAGACGGGCGGATCACGAGGTCAGGAGTTCGAGACCATCCTGGCTAACATGGTGAAACCCTGTCTCTACTAAAAAATACAAAAAACTAGCTGGGCGAGGTGGCGGGCGCCTGTAGTCCCGGCT
>NW_012098097.1:7259638-7262729 GCF_000951045.1 Mandrillus leucophaeus
AGGATCGCTGGAGGCCAGGAGTTCAGCCTGGGCAACATGGCAAGACCCTATCTCTATAAAAAAATTAAAAATAAAAAATTTAGCCAGGCATGGCTTGCCTGTGGTTCCAGATACCCAGGAGGATCACCTGAGCCCAGGAGGTCGAGATTGCAATGAGCCACGTTTGCGCCACTGAGCTCCAGCCTGGGTGACAGAGCAAAACCCTGTCTCAAATATTGGCTGGGCATAGCGGACACCAGTAATCCCAGCACTGTGGGATGCTGACGCAGGAGGATCACCGGAGGCCAGGAGTTCAAGACCAGGCTGAGCAATACAGTGAAATCTCATTTTTACAAAAGAAAAATCAACTATCACTTACTAGCTATTGACCTTGAGTAAGTTGCTTCAGCCTTCTCTGAGTCTCCTCATGTGAAAGCAGGTAACATAACTGTATCTGCCTTATAAAACTGCTGGAAGGCCAGGTGTGGCAGCTTATGCCTGTAATTCCAGAACTTTGGGAGGCCGAGGTGGGTGGATCGCTTGAGGCAAGGAGTTGGAGATCAGCTTGGCCAACATGGCAAAACCCTGTCTCTAATAAAAATACAAAAATTAGCCAGGCCTGGTGGTGCACACCTGTAATCCAGCTACTTGAGAGGCTAAGGCAGGAGAATCACTTGAACCCAGGAGATGGAGGTTGAGTGAGCCACTGCACTCCAGCCTGGGCAACACAATGAGACTCTGTCTCAAAACAACAACAACAACAACAACAAAAAGACTGCTGGGAGGACCAAAGGAGTTAATATTTAACTTCTGATGGTCCCTGTGGCGTAGTAAATGTTAGTCATTATGATTTGCATGGGTGACTAAGGAGATCAAAAGAGGTGAAAAGACAACTCCAGGGCAACACAGCCCGTGACTCATTGGTCAGGCTGAGTCCTGAACCTGGGTCTCCTGGCTCCCTGTACAGAGCTCATGGTTTAACTGAAACCTGG
Source organism: Mandrillus leucophaeus (assembly GCF_000951045.1). Taxonomy (NCBI): domain Eukaryota; kingdom Metazoa; phylum Chordata; class Mammalia; order Primates; family Cercopithecidae; genus Mandrillus; species Mandrillus leucophaeus. The sequence goes on from NW_012098097.1 coordinate 7,260,610, forward strand.
AAGTAGAATGGCCAGTGAAATCCGATGCTCTGCGCGACTGTAACTTCTGTTATTCCCTCCTGTGTGGCAGGCTGTTTCAGCAGCCGTGTACTGTCTCCCATCTAAGTACTAATCAGGCCCAACCCTGCTTAGCTTCCTAGATGAGATGCGATCAGGCGCGTTCAGGGTAGTATGGCCGTAGACGCAGCCATGCACTGTCAACAGCTGGCTATACACCTGTGCTGCGGTGGGGAGGGCAGCCAGTTGGGTCAGACTGTGGCTCTGGGCCTGACCCTGGGAAGAGAGAGCCCCTTGGCCCCTGTAGGAGGGGTGTTAGGAAGGTGTGCCAGGGCAGGCAGACAGCAGGCTGCATAGCCTCTGAGAGGGGCTTTTCTGGATCACATTTCATTGTCAGAGCAGGTCCAAGGACAGGGAAGGAGCCGAGCTGCTGCTTGTAGCCCTGGTTAGGAAATGGCTAACCAGGACATTGTTGACAACTGTTTTGAAGAGCAATACAACATTAGGGCGAAAGGGCTGCTGGGAGTAAATCCCTGTGGCACAGGCTGCTTTAGTTTAAGCCAACCAAAATGACCTAGGACAGGCCGGGCATGGGCGCTCATGCGTGTAATCCCAGCACTTTGGGAGGCCGAGGTGGGCGGATCACCTGAAGTCAGGAGTTCAAGACCAGCCTGGCTAACATGGCAAAACCCTGTCTCTACTAAAAATACAAAACTTAGCTGTCCATGGTGGCGGGCACCTGGAATTTCAGCTACTTGGGAGGCTGAGGCAGGAGAATCACTTGAACCTGGGAGGCAGATGTTGTAGTGAGCTGAGATCCCGCCACTGCACTCCAGCCTGGACAACAGAGTGAGACTTCATCTCGAAAACAAAAAACAAAAAACCCCAAAATGACTTATGACAAGCGGAGGCCCAGGAGCCACAGTTCCCCTGGAAGTATCTACTCCTTTCTTCTAAGTCTGTGGCACCTGCCCCACATCTGAGAGCAAAAAGCAGTGAATGGCCAGAGTGATCCAAAGAAAAAAGAGCAGAAACAAGAAAAGCTAGTGGCCTGTGCAATTCACCTTTGAACGGGCAATAATCTCTATGAAAATTGGATGCAAAGAACCTCCAGGTGTGCTTGTAGCTTTCTAAAGACTCCTCACGGCTAGGTTTTCCTTAACGCAAAACATCAAGGAAGGTTACTGAGTGTGGTTTTTCTGAAATTGCCATCAGGACCTAAAATGTCCCATACTGAGGAGCTCAGATCATTTAGGCTGATTTACTTTTTCTCCGGAGCCTTACCATTTTCTAGAAAGAGGAAGTTAGGAGTGATGGGGCAAGACTAGACAACAGCAGATGATCATTCCATGATAATTGCCTTTGATGTACGGGAAGAGACAACGTGCAAAGAGTCAGCTCCCAAAATATCTTGATAAGATCTTGCCTTTGGGGTTGGCTCATTTTCTCTGTGCACGCTGCCCCTCCCTCCCTAGGGCCTTCTCTGTGTGTGCAGCTAACCAAGGCTTCTCACAGCAAGCCTCCCCACTAAGGATTCCATGCTCTCTGACTCTCACTGCTTCTCTCCCCATCAAACCTCCCTTCCCAGGAGTTGGTTTAATTGGATTGCCATCCTACCACACACCATCCAATCACAGCTACAGCTCCTCAGCCCCCAGACTCCACTTTAACCCTCCTGGGAAGCATTTGCTTGTTTTGAAAATTGATTTGGGCCAGGTGCGGTGGCTTGGGCCTGTAATCCCAGCACTTTGGGAGGCCGAGGTGGGTGGATCACCTGAGGTTGGGAGTTCGAGATCAGCCTCACCAACATGGAGAAATCCCATCTCTACTAAAAATACAAAATTAGCCGGGCGTGGTGGCGCATGCCTGTAATCCCAGCTACTTGGGAGGCTAAAGCAGGAGAATTGCTTGAACCCGGGAGGCAGAGGTTGCAGTGAGCTGAGATCATGCTCTTGCACACCAGCCTGGGCAACAAGAGTGAAACTCCATCTCAAAAAAAAAAGAAAAGAAAATGGATTTGTATTTCATTGGCTCTCAAACTTTATTAGACGTAACAGTCACCTGGAGAACTTGTTAAAATATAAATTATAAATTCTGGCTGGGCGCGGTGGCTCAAGCCTGTA
>NW_012098097.1:7263690-7266436 GCF_000951045.1 Mandrillus leucophaeus
CCGTCTCAAAAAAAAAAAAAAAAAAAAAGAAGGCCAAGTGAGGAGACACAGGGCATAGGAAGGCCGTGTAAAAACAGAAGCAAGCAAGCATGGTGGCTCATGCCTGTAATCCCAGGACTTTGGGAGGCTGAGGCAGGAGGATTGCTTTAGCCCAGGAGTTCGAGAGCAGCCTGGGCAACATGGTGAAATCTCATCTCTATGAAAAAGATAAAAAGCAGCTGGGTGTGGTGGTGTGTGCCTGTGGTACCAGCCACTCGGAAGGCTAAGGCAGGAGGATCACTTGAGCCAGGAGCCTGAGGCTGCAGTGAGCTGTGATTGTACCACTGCACTCCAGCCTGAGCAACAGGGCAAGACTCTGTTTCAAAAAACAATAGCAAGCTGGGCGCGGTGGCTCACGCCTGTAATCCCAGCACTTTGGGAGGCCAAGGCGGGCGGATCATAAGGTCAGGAGATCGAGACCATCCTGACTAACACAGTGAAACCCCGTCTCTACTAAAAATACAAAAAATTAGCCAGGTGTGGTGGCGAGGGCCTGTAGTCCCAGCTACTCGGGAGGCTGAGGCAGGAGAATGGCGTGAACCCAGGAGATGGAGCTGCAGTAAGCCGAGATTGCGCCACTGCACTCCAGCCTGGGCAACACAGTGAGACGCAGTCTCAGAAAAGAAAAACAACAACAACAAAAAGAAACCAGAGTGATGCTACTGCAAGCCAAGAAGTGCCAACCAATTGCCTGCGGCTACCAGAAGCTGGAAGGGACAAGGAAAGATTCTTCCTGAGAGACTTCAGAGGGAACATGGCTTTGCTGACACCTTGATTACTGGAGTTAGCCACCATGCCTGGCCAATAGTTGACTTCTGTTTCTCCTTTTCATTTATTTTTTTGAGGCGGAGTCTTGCTCTGTCGCCCAGGCTGGAGTGTAGTGGTACAAACATGGCTCACTGCAGCCTTGACCTCTTGGGTTCAGGTGACTCTCCCAAATAGCTGGAACCACAGGCACATCATGCCTGGCTAATTTTTGTATTTTTAGCAGAGACGGAGTCTCACCATGTTGCCCAGGCTAGTCTTGAACTCCTGAGCTGCTGACATGCGTTAGCCACTGCACCTGGCCAGTTGACATCTTGACTACAGCTTCATGACACCTTCATCCAGAACCCTCACTTAAGCCACTCCCTCATTCCTGATCCACAGAAACTGCATGTTATCCTACATGTTTATTGCTTCACACCACTACACTTTGTGGTAGGTAGCTAATACATTTGTCCTATCCCATCAGACACAGCATGCATAGTGGTTAAAAGTCAACTACTGGCCGGGCGCGGTGGCTCACGCCTGTAATCCCAGCACTTTGGGAGGCCAAGGTGGGTGGAAAGGTGGGTGGATCACCTGAGGTCAGGAGCTGATCTGAGACCAGCCTGGCTAACATGGTGAAATCCTGTGTCTACTAAAAATACAAAAAATTAGCCGCGTGTGGTGGCATGCGCCTGTAGTCCCAGCTCCTCGAGAGGTTGAGGCGGGAGAATCACTTGAACCTGGGAGGAGGAGGTTGCAGTGAGTGGAGATTGTGCCATTGCACTACAGCTTGGGCAACAAGAGAGAAACTCCATCTCAAAAAAACCAAAGTCAACTATTGGCTGGATGCAGTGGCTCATGTCTGTAATCTTAGCATTTTGGGAGGCTGGGAGGCAGGAGGATCGCTGGAGGCCAGGAGTTCAGCCTGGGCAACATGGCAAGACCCTATCTCTATAAAAAAATTAAAAATAAAAAATTTAGCCAGGCATGGCTTGCCTGTGGTTCCAGATACCCAGGAGGATCACCTGAGCCCAGGAGGTCGAGATTGCAATGAGCCACGTTTGCGCCACTGAGCTCCAGCCTGGGTGACAGAGCAAAACCCTGTCTCAAATATTGGCTGGGCATAGCGGACACCAGTAATCCCAGCACTGTGGGATGCTGACGCAGGAGGATCACCGGAGGCCAGGAGTTCAAGACCAGGCTGAGCAATACAGTGAAATCTCATTTTTACAAAAGAAAAATCAACTATCACTTACTAGCTATTGACCTTGAGTAAGTTGCTTCAGCCTTCTCTGAGTCTCCTCATGTGAAAGCAGGTAACATAACTGTATCTGCCTTATAAAACTGCTGGAAGGCCAGGTGTGGCAGCTTATGCCTGTAATTCCAGAACTTTGGGAGGCCGAGGTGGGTGGATCGCTTGAGGCAAGGAGTTGGAGATCAGCTTGGCCAACATGGCAAAACCCTGTCTCTAATAAAAATACAAAAATTAGCCAGGCCTGGTGGTGCACACCTGTAATCCAGCTACTTGAGAGGCTAAGGCAGGAGAATCACTTGAACCCAGGAGATGGAGGTTGAGTGAGCCACTGCACTCCAGCCTGGGCAACACAATGAGACTCTGTCTCAAAACAACAACAACAACAACAACAAAAAGACTGCTGGGAGGACCAAAGGAGTTAATATTTAACTTCTGATGGTCCCTGTGGCGTAGTAAATGTTAGTCATTATGATTTGCATGGGTGACTAAGGAGATCAAAAGAGGTGAAAAGACAACTCCAGGGCAACACAGCCCGTGACTCATTGGTCAGGCTGAGTCCTGAACCTGGGTCTCCTGGCTCCCTGTACAGAGCTCATGGTTTAACTGAAACCTGGAAGTAGAATGGCCAGTGAAATCCGATGCTCTGCGCGACTGTAACTTCTGTTATTCCCTCCTGTGTGGCAGGCTGTTTCAGCAGCCGTG
>NW_012098097.1:7271646-7275114 GCF_000951045.1 Mandrillus leucophaeus
AAATATATATACATATATATATATATATATATAAATTCTGATAGACAGGTTTGGGTGAGTGTCAAGAACAGTGCAAGGTTAGAGATAACCAAGTACACACGGGCTTATGTCTTTCCACAATGTCAGGCTTTTACTGATGCCATTTCAATTACAAAAGCCATGGGCTACATGGAGTTCCCAAGGAGGCAATTCTCCTTAGTACTTCCTGTTCAGTTCTCCTTAGTACTTCCTGTTCAGTTCTCCTTAGTACTTCCTGCTCACCTGTACTCAGAGCTGCACATAGGCTCAAGCCACTCCACAGTCTATCAATACTGCAAACCATACGTAATAATATACTTAAGCAATATATACATGTTATACATTAACCATTCCACAACAAACAAAGTAGCACTTAACATCCAGAGGAGAGAGATGGGAGAAAGAGTTAACAAACCAGTCCAGCAGGAGCGAAGAAGACAAAAGCAGTCCTGGTCTGGGCCCTGCTCTTCAGTCTTTCAAGGAAGAGTCTTTGATGTGGTAGAGCCTTCGAAGGCAGAGACTGGGTTCTTATTATGAGGCAGTGCAAGGCTGTGCTAGAACCACTAGAAGGTCTGTTTTTTTTTTTTTTTTTTTTTTTTTTGAGATGGAGGTTTCACTTTTGTTGCCCAGGCTGGAGTACAATGGCGCGATCTCGGCTCACTGCAACCTCCACCTCCCAAGTTCAAGCAATTCTCCTGCCTCAGCCTCCCGAGGAGCTGGGATTACAGGCATGCACCACCACACTCAGCTAGTTTTTGTATATTTAGTCGAGACAGGGTTTCTCCATGTTGGTCAGGCTGGTCTCGAACTCCTGACCTCAGGTGATCCACCCACCTCAGCCTCCCAAAGCGCTGGGATTACAGGCGTGAGCCACTGCACCCGGCGGAAGGCCTGCTCTTTTAATGGTTACAGAATCATTTGGTGAGAAGTGATGGTGAGTGTGCTTGTTTGTCCATCCTTATCTGGTTGGATGCAGCCGTTGTTTGTTGATTTATTAAGCAAAACTTTTCTAGGGGTTGGGGGACAGGGTCTCACCCTGTTGCCCAGGCTGGAGAGCAGTGGTGGATCTTGGTTCATTGCAACCTCTGCCTCCTACGCTAAAGCAATCCTCCTGCGTCAGCCTGCCGAGTAGCTGGGGCTACAGGCACACGCCATCACACCCAGCTAATTTTTGTATTTTTGGTAGAGACGGGGTTTCGCCATGTTGCCCAGGCTGGTCTTAAACTCCCAGGCTCAAGCAATCCATTCTCTGAGGCCTCCCAAAGTGCTGGAATTACAGGCATGAGACACGGCACCTGGCCAAGCAAAACATCTTATTCTCGTTGGGAAAGCACTCTATGAAATATAAAATGAAATGTTTGTCTAAGGTGGAGTTACTTATATTAAAGGTGTTTTATACAGTGGGTAATAGGCTTTTTAAAATTCATTCATTTTTTGTTTTTTTTGAGACAAGGTCTTGCTCTGTCACCCAGGCTGGAGTGCAGTGGCAGGATCTCGGCTCATTGCAACCTTGACCTCCTGGGCTCAGGCGATCCTCCCCTCTCAGTCTCCCAAGTGACTGGAAACACAGGCATGCACCATTATATCCAGCTTATTTTTGTATTTTTTTTAGAAATGGGGTCTTGCTATTTCACTGAGTCTATTCTCAAACTCCTGAGCTCAAGCAATCTTCCTGGCTTGGCCTCCCAAAGTGCTGGGATTATAGGCATGAGCCACTGCACTGGGCCCGGTTATGGTCTTAATAAAGCTCGCAGGAGATTGCAAAGGAGGGGAACCTATAACTCCCAGGAACCATGCCCTCATGGGGATGACTTCAGACAGGCATGGGAAGTATTTGGGGAAGGGGGAAAGAGGGCACAAGAAAGGAGGAGATGCCTAATCCTTTAATTATCTTTCAACAGAGGTAGGGCAAAACACAGGGAAGAATAGAGAAAAAGAAATGTAAGACTCTCGTTTTCTTTTCTTTTCTTTTTTAGATGGAGTCCCACTCACTCACCCAGGCTGGAGTGCAATAGTATGATCTCGGCTCACTGTCACCTCTGCCTCCTGGATTCAAGCGATTCTCCTGCCTCAGCTTCCTAAGTAGCTGGGATTACAGTCACCTGCCACTACACCCAGCCAATTTTTATATTCTTAGTAGAGACGGGGTTTCACCATGTTGACCAGGCTGGTCTTGAACTCCTGGCCTCAAGCAATCCACCTGCCTTAGCCTCCCAAAGTTCTGGGATTACAAGCGTGAGCCACCATGCCCGGCCAAGGCTCTAATTTTCTTTTTTTTTTTTTTGAGACAGAGTTTCACTCTGTTGCCCAGGCTGCAGTGCAATGGTTTGACCTCAGTGCACTGTGACCTCCACCTCCCAGGTTCAAGCGATTCTCCTGCCTCAGCCTCCTGAGTAGCTGGGAATTACAGGCATGCACCACCATGCCTGGCTAATTTTGTATTTTTAGTAGAGATGGGATTTCTCCATGTTGGTCAGGCTGGTCTCCAACTCCTGACCTCAGGTGATTCGCCCTCCTCAGCCTCCCAAATTGCTAGGATTACAGGCGGGAGCCACTGCACCTGGCCAAGGCTCTAATTTTCTAGGTTTCATTGTGGACCCCTCTGGGCCACCTCACCTTGGCCCTACCCTATGCTGATTCCTCTTTCTCCAAGCAGCAGCTGACCTGAATTATTCTTTATGGGGCATCCACACTGTTTGTATTGTGGCTGTTTCTCCTTTCATTTCTCATAGTTAACATCCACAATTCTTAAACTTGCCTCCCTCATTCCCAAGGCCAGTGTGCATCACCGCATTAGTCTGTTTTCACGCTGCTGATAAAGACATATCCGAGACTGGGCAATTCACAAAAGAAAGAGGTTTAATGGACTTACAGTTCCACATGGCTGGGGAGACCTCACGATCATGGTGGAAGGCAAGGAGAAGCAAGTCACACCTTACATGGATGGCAGCAGGCAAAGAAAGAGAGCTTGTGCAGGGAAACTCTGCCTTATAGAGCCATCAGATCTCGTGAGACTTATTCACTATCATGAGAACAGCATGGGAAAAACCTGCCCCTATGATTCAATTACCTCCCTCCAGTTCCCTCCAGCAACACTTGGGAATTCAAGATGAGATTTGGGTGGGGACACGGCCAAACCATATCAATCACTAACCACATTTGGGGGATGGGGATGTGAAACAGGCTTGGAGGCTCGTCAGCTAGATTCAGATTCAATGGTCCAGAAAGGGGCCCAGGAATCTGCTGTCTAAACAAACAGTGTAACTGGTTCTGAAGCTGCGCACTGATGCTGGAGGAAGTCGAGGGGCCAGTTTCATTACCATTTTTGCCAGCTGCTTTCCCCCACCACAGAATTGTAGAGCAGAGGATAATGAGCCCAGAGCTAGCAGCACCCAATCACTGAGCTCCGCTACCAGGGGCTCTGGGATCTGTGGTTTCACTTAAGCTCCA
>NW_012098097.1:7275677-7283031 GCF_000951045.1 Mandrillus leucophaeus
ATCTCTACTAAAAATACAAAAATTAGCTGGGCATGGTGGCAGGCACCTGTAATTCCAGCTACTCGGGAGGCTGAGGCAGGAGAATCGCTTGAGCCTAGGAGGCGGAGGTTGCAGTGAGCTGAGATCACGCCACTGCACTCCAGCCTGGGTGACAGAGCAAAACTCCCTCTCAAAACAAACAAACAAAAACCCAGGCTTAAGCTTTATGTCCATCGCCAGGTGACCTTGGTAGGCTCCTCCCATCCTCCCACCCTGGCCTCCAGCTTCCCCAAGAGGATAACGAAGTCAGTCCCATTGTCTGGATGGGGGCGAGGAGGGCTTCTCAGAGGCCAAGCCTGGGGCACTTTGCTTTGCTGGAAGTTGAGATGGATTACACCTCAAATCATTTGTCCTCCAAACTCAACTTTCTTTTATTGCTTACACTGCAGAATCATCCAGTCACAATTAAAAAAAGAGATCCCACATAGTCTAGTGGTTAAAAAAAAAAATTTTTTTTTTAATAGGAAAAAAGACCCTCAGAGGCAATTGGTCACTGGGTTTAACTGGGAGGGATTGTTTCGTGCCTGTGAATGGGTTAATGTACCAGGGTGGGCATGAGGACAAATTATAAAACTAAAGGAAAATGCCGAAAGGCCATGTGAGTGACAGCAAGAATGAAGCCCTTTGCATCTGAGGGTTGAAGTATAGACCCAGGTCCCACTTTAGCATAACCACAGCTGCTATTAAGACCCTCAAACGCACCATCAGTGGTTCTGAATTTTGCATAATGATTGAACTCTGCCGTATCATCAGAGGGGAGGAGAACGGTGTGGAAACCAAAGGGCTGAAATTTCAGCCTCTGCCAAGCCTTCTGGGGCTCCATCACACTCCCAGAATAGTGCGGCTAGGTTCCCGGCAGCCTCCGGCTGAGTCAAGCCCCAAGCACTGCCGGGGACAGCTGGGGCTGGACACCGCCCAGAAGCCAGCTGGCTGGCCCTGCCCTGCCCTGCTGGAAGCGCCATCTCTGGTGAGTGGGAGCATCTCTGGCTCCCCTGCGGCTCTCCCACCATTACCTGGGGCCCCAGCTGAATCCAGTTAAGTCTGGGGTGGCCTCAAATCCCAGGCAAGAGGGTGGCATTGGTGAGTGGGTCTCCTGAAGTCTTTGGTGGCAGTGGCTGGAGAAGGTGTTAAAGGGCTGAATGGTCCTGCAGGCAGGGGAGGCTGCAGTGTGTGCCAGGCAGATGTGACCTTAGGAGGCCAGTGGCCACCAGCAGAACAGGGATGGGAAATGAAGATGGGCGGGCAGGGAGACACAGCCCTGCCTCAGGCCAGGCCATTGCCCCGTGCAGCACGGTCTTGAGGCTGGCTTCTGAAGGTGAAGGGATTGTTGGGAGAAGGGAGGGTGGCCAAGCCCATTTCTGACTTGACAACAGTTATGTGTTTTCCAGTGGCCTCCTTCATTCATTTATTCCCTTGCAAGTATTAACCGAGGCAGGGCCCAAGGGTAACACAAAGATGGGTCAAGCACACATCTTCCCTTCCCAAGAGCTTATACCTTGGTTGGGGACATAAAGCATGACAGAAATAACCATCAATAAGGTAGAAAATGTCAGGGCTATATAAGAGATAAGAGAAGTGTACTGGGGAGCACACGATAGAGAGGTGCAAGTCCAGTGGGCTAAAGGAAGATAGTTCTAATCCACAGCTAGCCACTGAGCCTCTATGAACCTCAGTCTTTAAATATAGAAGATGGAGACAATAACATCTGCCTTATGGTGGCTTATAAGGTTGTAAGCATCAAATATATATAAAAGGTGCTTGAAATTGTACAGCACTATACAGAGGTAAGCTATTATGGCTATTGTATTATCCAACTAGCCAGCATCTCTCTGAACTTCTCCGCCTGGAATTCTGGGAGCCACAGGAAGCCCAGGATCTGAGTACTGGTTTCTCATCAGCAGCAAAGCAAAGTCGAGACCCTGAGCCCTTCTTTCCCCTTACAGAAGGCTAACAGCCCCTCTCAGCTCTTGGCCAATCAATCCAATCAACCCACAGATATGTGGTGCCCATTTTTTGGATGTATAAAGCACTATGCTAGGGATTTCATGGAGAGGCATGAAATCCAGAGTCCATTCCCTACGGACCTATCATGAGCGGTAAGATCCTGTTTATAAGATACACGGGGCCGGGCGCCGTGGCTCAAGCCTGTAATCCCAGCACTTTGGGAGGCCGAGACGGGCGGATCACGAGGTCAGGAGATCGAGACCATCCTGGCTAACACCGTGAAACCCCGTCTCTACTAAAAAAAATACAAAAAACTAGCCGGGCGAGGTGGCAGGCGCCTGTAGTCCCAGCTACTCGGGAGGCTGAGGCAGGAGAATGGCTTGAGCCTGGGAGGCGGAGGTTGCAGTGAGCTGAGATCCGGCCACTGCACTCCAGCCCGGGCGACAGAGCAAGACTCCGTCCCAAAAAAAAAAGATACACGGGGCCGTGCACGGTGGCTCATGCCTGTAATTCCAGCACTTCGGGAGGCCAACATGGGCAGATCACCAGAGGTGAGGAGTTCGAGACCAGCCTGGCCAACATAATGAAACCCTGTCTCTACTAAAAATACAAATAAATAAATAAATAAATAAATAAATAAATAAATAAATAAATATAAATTAGCTGGGTGTGGTGGCGGGCGCCTGTAATCCCAGCAACTCGGGAGGCTGAGGCAGGAGAATCACCTGAACCCAGGAGGCAGAGGTTGCAGTGAGCCAAGATCAAACCACTGTACTCTAGCCTGGGCAACAGAGTAAGACTCCATCTCAAAAAAAATAAAATAAAATAAAAGGCAGAGCCATGTAAGAGTAACAAATGCACGCCAGTGGTGGGATCCCAGGAGAGCAGAGGGAGGAAGAGGACTACGGGGTGGCGGGCACCAGCAAAAGCTTCTGGGAGGAGCCAAGGGTTTTAACGGGGGATGGAATCAAGGGGTGGAGAGGAGGAGAGAGGCATCCTGGATTGAGAATACAGGACATGTGAGCGAAGTCACAGGAAGGCAAGTGCGGGGGCGAGGCAGACTCACAGCAGGCTTCTCAGGCTGGAGTGACAATTTCCCGTGGGGGAACAGGAAGGAGAGGAGGCTGGAGCCAAGGTTAGGGTACCTACAGGTTGCAGAGGCCTTGAATGCCGGGCAAGGGAGCCTGGACTTTCACATAAAGGCACCAGGAGCCAGTGAAGGTGTTAGGAGTGAAAGGTGTTGGGGTGAAGTCAGTGAAGGTCCTGCCCTGGATGGGGGTTTGCAGGGTGACTGGAGGAAGACTGCCACCAGAGGCCATCAGTCTGGGGGCTGCTGTAGCCACTGCAGCAAGGCAGAAGGAATGCTTCCCCCTGACCTGCTCACAGATTGGGGTGAGATGCTTCCTGAAGGCAGGGGAACGAATTGCAGGGCTGGCTACACGTTTCCGTTTTGATTTTGATAGAGGTGGGCAGACTGAGTGGCCTGGATCCCTGGACCCTTGGCCTTGAGGTCTGGCTCTCAGGATTGGCTCAGTCTGAGGGTGGAGGCTGACCAGATCAAAGCAGCTCAGGAGCCCCTGTTCTCTCCTTCCACAGGGAGTTGGTTAGTGGCTACTGAGCCCTGGGCAGGGAGGGGGATGAGGGAGGAGCAGATTTTGCAGCCATGGGGGAGGGTTCAGCATCAGGTGACATTCCGGTGGCCTCTGCCCAAGGCCTGCTTCCGGGTGCACTTCCAGAGCGATCACCCATGGGCAGCCGGTTGTGGTGAGTGACTGTTTCACTCGCCTGCTCCCTGGCCCTGGTTTTCTGCTTCTTAACGGGCCCCGATGGGACCAAAGTCTTTAAAAAAACTGGGTAGTTCCCGCTGCTCCACACACAAAGTCCTATGAGCCTACGAGAAAAAGAGATTTGGCCAGACACTGCAGTCGGGGCAGTAACCAGTTAATATGAGCCTGGGAGCAAGGAGAGGTGAAATGCTAACTGTTTACCAGCAGCCGGCTGTGGGTTGCAGGGCACCCAGCCACCTAGCACAGGATTCCAGGCCCCAACTTGTCAGGAAGCAGGAGCCCCACCCTCAGCTCCGCGAGGGACTATTCCTCCCCCACTGGGGCCTGGCTGTTCGACCTGGGGCCCTCCACTCCCCGGGCAGAGGGAGCAGGCCTTCGACTCTGTGGAGGAGGAAATGGCTCCTGTTGGAGATTCTGCAGGCTGAGACTGCAATCCAGAATTCCTGCTGCCCAGGCAAACTGGGAAGTCCCTCGAAACAACACAACTGACCTTTGGCTCTCTCTGGATAGGCCCCTCCATGCCCCAAGCCGGGGTGCCAGAGCCTCCTACCCTCACCTCTGATGCAGGGCATTGCAGCCCCAGGGGAGGCGACTTCTCCAGTAGGCACTGGGGCTTGCCTGCTTCCCAGAAAGTGGGGTACGGGAGGCAGGGTAGGGGTGGTGCTGTTTGCAAGGCTGCTGGTATGAGGGGAAGATCAGCCGTGGCCAGCCACAGAATAACGGATATTCTACAAGCATTTACTGAAAACATTTACCCACACCCGTCTGAGTGCCAGATGCCAGGGAAAACAAGATGAGTGAGACGTGTCCCTGGCTCTCTAGAAGGGCACAGTGTAATTGGAGAAAAAACCAATTTAGAAGGCTAATTATGATACACTAGGATAAATGATAAATAAATGAATGCGTAACAGGCTGTGGGTAAAAAGGGCAACTCACAATGGGTCTTTCGTGGGAAGGTGTGGATTGTTTCGCAAAGGAAGGAACACTGGAGCTAAGCTTTGGGGCAGGGGAGATTTTTAAAAACTTTTTATTCACACAGAAAAAGGAGGGTGAGAGGCATAAAATGTTCGAGGTGGAAGGAACATCACAGGTGAAGCCTCAGAGCATGGCATGGCAAAGCTATTCCAATCACGGTGAAACAGAACAGAAAGAATGCCAGCTTCTGCAAGAGTTGGGGTTAAAAACCATTAGGCCAGGCGCGGTGGCTCATGCCTGTAATCCCAGCACTTTGGGAGGTGAGGGAGGGAGGATTGCTTGAGCCCAGGAGTTCCAGACCAGCCTGGGCAACATAGTGAGACCCCATCTCTACAAAAAATACAAAAATTAGCCATGCATGACGATGCACTCCTATAGTCCCAGCTACTCGAGAGGCTGAGGCAGGAGGGTTACTTGGGCCTGGGAAGTTGAGGCTGCCCTGAGCCGAGATCGCAATACTGCACTCCAGCCGGGGTGACAGAGTGAGATCCTGTTTCAAAAATAATTAATTAATTAATTAAAATTTAAATTATAAATAAAAACTGGTAGACCTGTCAAGGCTTAGAGGGAATGACAATCACACCAGGAAAGCGGAGGCTGATCGCTGGCTCCCTGTGAGCACCTGGCTTGTGTGAGGAACATTCCAGACACAGCTTCATTCTGGGGGTGATATCATCCAGTTTTACAGTTGAGGAAAGCAGGGCTCAGAGAAATAAGACCACTCACCCAAGTCACACAGCCGGCAGGTGGCACAGGTGTTCTCACCCCTGGACCTTGTCAAGACCTCAGACATCTCTGAAGGAAGCTTTCCAACGAACAAAGGTGGTTTCTCACTCTGCCAGTAGGAACCCAACTCAGGTGGGGGTGGAGGTAGTTGGGTGGTGGACACAGACATGCTTATCCGCAATCCAGAATCTTTTTCTTCCCTTTTATTTCATATATTAAAAAAAAAATTAAATAGGCTGAGCACAGTGGCTCATACCTGTAATCCCAGCACTTTGGGAGGCCAAGGCAGAAAGATCGCTTGAGCTCAAGAGTTCGAGACCAGCCTGAGCAACACAGTGAGACCCCATATCATTTTCTTTTTTGTTTGTTTGTTTCAATAGAGATGAAGTCTTTGTTGCCCAGGCTGGTCTCCAACTCCTGGGCTCAAGCGATCCTCCCACCCAGGACTCCCAAAACGCTGGGTTTACAGGCGTGAGTCACTGTGCTGGGCCCCGAGATCTCTTTGAACAGTAGCACTCTTTGAACACTTCTCAGAGTGTAGTTTTTTGGTGAAAACGGAGTTCGCAATGGGTTCTACATCTACTGGAGTATTAAATTAAGGTGAAGGACATTTGGGGGCACAGAGCACCCTGTGGCTGGAGTTTTTCCGAAAGCAAAGCCACCTCCCACGAAACTTTCCTTCTAGCGTCACAGGTTCGCTGTGTCCACAGCCCCCACCAGGGTCCGACTCATGGTGGAGGGGTCTCATGCCTTCTCCAACTCTTGCCTCCCTACTCTGAACCAGCACAGGCCCGTGGGATTAGAGCAGAGGCCAACAGGGACCCTGAAGGCTGAAGCCCATGTCATCTGCCCCAAAGGACTTGCTTTGTCCTTTAAAGGCAGATCTTGCCCCAGAAGTGAGATGGATTGAACACAAAAAGAGAAACAGCTCTCAGGAAACCTCCCTACGTTTCCACTGCCATCTACTATGCAGGGCTGGCGGTGGGAGGGCTCCACTGCTGGGGTGCCCAGGCCTCACATGCCCCAGCCTTTTCCCTGCCTGGGTGGGGAGGGAGGGACGAAGAGTTGCCTTTTTGGAGAATCTAGGTACGGAAAAGCGAGTCCCCAAGCTTGAAAATAAATTGAAACACACCTGTCAGATGCACAATTCATCTTTGGCTTCTTAAGGTCACAAGCAGTCTCGGAGACTATTTCCTTTCCACCTTCCTCTAGCTCTTATCTGGCTTTTCACATATGCTAATGAGCAGCCCCTCCCCACACACTGTGTTCAGCACTGGTCGCCTGGTTCATGAGAACTAGTCCCAGCCCAGAGTCATGGATGCCCCTCGCTTAGGTCTGACCCGCCGTTTGCCTTTCTAGCGTGGGCACCCAACTGCTTGGACCCTACAAGCGTTTGCCTCCCTGGTATGGGGGCCTCTGAATCTTAGGGTGGGGGGGTGGAGCTACGGGAGGGAGCCCAAGAGTGAGGAACAAATCAGCAGCAGCACTGCGCCCCTCTTCTTGAAGAGACGTGAAACAATTCAGTCTCCGCCACCGCAGACCAGCCCGTGAAGGCAAGGCCAGGAAGGGATACAGGGTTCTAGAGAACCAGGGCCTCTCCGCCAGCTCCAGCCGCTAAGCAAACATTCCCTCCTGGAGTCAGAGAAGCCGGTGTGCGAGGGGAGGAACCAGCCTGAGGTTTATCGCTCCAGCAACTCCGGGTGATTCATAGAGTTTAGGCTCCCAGTTGTCTTACACCGGGGCAGGCACGCAAACAAGCAGCTCGAGAGATACCCACCCTTTTCCCTGCCCCCGCTCCTCCACCTTGCTACCCCCTAGCCCGCGACCAGCTACCTCCCCTCCCCCTCGCGGGCGCTCGGGGTTGAGCAAACACCGGCCGCCCG
>NW_012098097.1:7283261-7284468 GCF_000951045.1 Mandrillus leucophaeus
TGGGACGGCGCACCCCACCCGCCGCGAGGCCAGCAGCCCCGGGGGAAGGCGGCCGGAAAATCTCCTCTTGTTTACTGGGCTGGAGAAGTCCCAGCCTGGATTCGCTTCCCAATTTCTGCGGTCCACCTTCAGCAGATTCCTGGGGCCGGAGGGGAAAGGGTGGCAACCCACAGATCCACCCCGGGACAGGGAGTGGGGGTGGGGCTGGTGGGAACCTGACCTCTTGGAAAGATCCCCCGGCTGCTGCAGGGGACGGACTCGGAGTCAGAGCCGACGTGTCCCGGAGCGCAGAGACCGAGGGGGCCGCGCTAAACACTGTACCTCGGGGAACAAAACCGTGAAGACTAATTAGGACAAGTCGGAGCAGGGAACCGGGACGCTGGGAGGGGAGCGCGCGCTCCGAATTGGGCAGAACCTGGAACGGTCGCAGGAAATCCGGGCGCGGGATAGTCGGGCCCAGGGCGACCTTTGCCCACGGTGCGGAGTGGCTCTGGACTCGGCCCACGCGTGAGAGGAGCACTTGGTAACCATCCCACGTACGCTTTGTGACCGGTGGGGGGGTCCCAGAGAAGGACCGCGTGTGCAAAAGGCGAACCTCGGTGTGTCCACGTGTGCAAGCTGGGGAGGGGAGGGGACGCAGAAGGCGTGACAAAAAGACGGACTCTGTGTCTTAAGTGTGCGCCTCGCTCCGGCCCGCTCCCAGCGAACTGTGCCCTAAGTGTGTCTCACGGGAGGGCCAGGACGAAGGTGACAAAAGCTAGGTGTCCCCCACGGAGACGCGTCAAGGTAGCCCCACGCGTGTCCGTACGCGCGCTCTCTGGGAGACGCGGTCGGGTGTGCGCAGGGCTGCACCCCCACACCGCTTGCCCCGGAGAAGGCCGAGCCCAGAAAGTGAGTGCGCGTGAGTGTGCGCGCGCCCGCGTGCGGGGGCGTGGCAGTCAACAGCAACAAACCACACGCCGGCAGGGCCAGAAACTCCCATCTCCCTCCCTAGCCGGAAAGTGCGAGTCGGCCCAGCCTGGAGGTGAGTCGGGGCGGGGAGGCCCGGGCAGGCTTTGTTCCTGTGTAAACGGAGCGCACGTACCTGGAGCGCGACGGGCGCCCGATAAGCGCCCTGAATGGAGGTGATGTAACGGTGATGCAGGCGCCAGCCCACCCTCGCCGACAGCAAGGAGTCCTGCCTGGGGACAGGCCCGCGCGAGAGCGA
>NW_012098097.1:7284879-7289910 GCF_000951045.1 Mandrillus leucophaeus
CTGTGTAGCGAGACTGGGGCTGGGGAATGGGGGATGGGAGAGCCCGGCGCTGCGGCTCAGGCTGGAGGGAGGGGAAAGGACTCCACGATCGGGGTCTCCAATGGGAGCCCCTCCACCGCCTGCCTCTCGGTGGGAGTCCGCGGTCACCCTCTCTTGTGGGTCGGCGTCCTCTCCGCCGCCTGCTACTGTGGATGGGGAGGGCAGGTTTCTGTAGCCCTAAGAATGGGAGAGAGAGACTGGTTCCCTTGCTCCCCATTCCAGCCATCCGGGGAGCGCAGGTGTAGACCCCAGTACCGTCGACCCAAGTAGGGACGAGAGGGCTCAGAATCTCCCTGAGGGAAGTTTGGAAATTCAGACTATCAAAGCGCCTCTCCTTCTGGCAGCCTGGCCCCTAGATCCCGAACCCCCATTCCCGGCTGGTTTTTCTAGCGTCCTTTGCACCTCCATCCTCAGGCCCGCAGTGTTACACGCAGGAAGACCCAATCTCTTACAAACTCCACGACCAAGATCCTAAAGTCCAGGGGAGGAGACTGTGTTGAAGTAGGGTTTTGTGCTCTTGGAGCGCCGTCCCCCCACCCCTGTGCCTTCAACTGTGACTAGGGGAGGGAGTGCCTTGGGGGCCGGGGCGCATTCCAGAGTGACATTCCAGGGCAGACCCTTGAGGATTTCCAAGTCTCAGAGTGCTCAGGGCATTTTGGCCCAAATGCCTGGTCTTGGTGCGGGGCAGGGATAGGAGGATAGAGGTGGGGTGTCTAGGCTGAGGTTCGAGCAACCCCTACCCTCCCCCCGCCGCCCACCAACCTACACACTGAGCCCACTCCTTCCAGGCATAGGCTTCTCCCGTGCGCCTTCTTATTGATGGGGTAAACGCCTGAGCGCCCTGGACAGAGGGGTGAGACAATGGGACCTAACCAGGGACTGGGAGAGAGGGATGGAAATGGAGGTAGGAAGGCTGTCAGTGAGGCCATCCTCTTTCCCGATAGGCTGTACAGTGTGTGGGATGGGAGGAAGGCAGGTGCTCTGTGGTATACCTGGGTGAACCTCCCTGGAGAGTGCCCTGGTCACAGCACCCTTGAAGACAGCCATTGGCCATGGGTCAGTGTTGAGCTTGGTTGGCCCTGTGACACGCTGGAGCTCTCTTTGCAGGGTGGTATCCTTTGCCCTGGTGGGTAGAGGGGGTCTCAGGCTTGTGTGTGGATGATGCTGGAGCCAGGAAGGGGGTTTTGCTCTGGAGAAGTGAGAAGGCCTGGCTGTCTCCCCTGTTGCTGGATGAAGCCACTTGTTGCTGGGGGAAACCAGTCAGGGCTGCTTGGGCCTCAGCCTCTGAGCCCACCAGGCCTCTGCGCCCCCTGCAGAGAGAAGGAGGGAGGAGGGAGATTCAGCAACTGGACTGGACTGATTCAGAGGAGAGCTGGGGGCCGGGTGGCTGAACCTGGGGAAAGGCCGATTTCAGAGGCGATTAAAAATATTTGTACAACTGATTCCAGGGAAGTGAAGCAAAAGGCCCTTTTGTCCAGAAAATAATCTGAGGCTGGGGCTGGGCTTCAGCTGTGGGATCGGGGAGACTCAGGGCAGAAGGAGGTTCCTCTCCTACCCCACTCATTGTACCCTCTGAGAATCTTTAAGCAGAAGATGCAACTCCAAAATGGAGGGGGCAGCCCTGGGTATGGATCAATGCACCTGAGACCATCCAGAGGTGACTTCCAAATGCCCAGTGTGTTCAGGCACAGCACCCGCTGTGGCAGTGAATTCTAGAATTCTTGTTCACCAGCTTCAAAGACCTTCCAGCCCTGGAAGGGAGACACAGATATGATTTGAATGTTCAGGGATCAGAAGGCTCAGTCTTAGTGCGGGATCTAGGGACCCACAGGAAGCAGAAGGTTCCTCCAGGGTCCTGAGGAAAAGCCTCTGACCAGAACTGAGTCCATCTTGTCAGTCCCTTAGCCACCATGTTAAAAGTGGCATTGGGCCAGGCACGGTGGCTCATACCTGTAATCCCAGCAGTTTGAGAGGCTGAAGTAGGCACATCACCTTAGGTCGGGAGTTCGAGACCAGCCTGGCCAACATAGTGAAACCCTGTCTTTATTAAAAATACAAAAAATTAGCCGGGTGTGGTGGCGGGCGCCTGTAATCCCAGCTACTTGGGAGGCTGAGGACAGGGAATTGCTTGAATTTGGCAGTTGGAGGTTGCAGTGAGCCGAGGTCACCGCCATTGTACTCCAGCCTGGGCGACAAGAGTGAAACTTTGTCTTAAAAAAAACAAAAAAAAAAGGTGGCATTGGCTGAATGTGCACTCCCGGCATCAGAGGGCTGGAGCTGTGCTCTTCTGAGCTTCTCTTAACTCTCTGAGGGTCCTTGTCCTAGGCAGTAGATGAGAGCCACGCCCAGAAGGCCCAGCTTTCTCACCTGAGTCCATGCATTTCTGTCTTCCCACCTGCTCTTCCATTTCTGGGGGTACCAGAGAAATAAGGTCTTTCAGGATGGGACCAGGTTGTGTCCTCTGAGGCTATTAAGTTGCTCAGCAACTTCCTAAAAGCAGCAGCCTGGTACCCGGATGCGGTAAGGGGCAGATACAGGTTCCTCTCTCATTCCCTGGAAGTTTCTATATTGAGGGGGTTGGCAGGAGAAGCAAGACTTGAAGGGTCAGGTGCAGAAGGAAGTTGCTGGTCACCAACCACAAAGTCAGGGGGAAATGGGAGGTGGGGGCTTGGGGACAGGGAGCTGTGATGCTTTCCTGACCCTGGCCCAAGTGCCTGTGGGCTTCTGGGAGCTGGCAGGGTACACGCAAGTATTTCTAGGGCAAGATGGATCAAGAAGAATAAGTGACATTGGTCCCTGGCTTGGTTTTCTGTAATGACATGCCTGTTAGATTTGAACTTGTAGTGTGGGCTTTAGCATCCTTTTCCCCCACCTCTGCCCGCCAACAAGTCCTTCGATTGTGTTTTGGAAACGATCTCTCAGAGCTGGCCATTATGGCTTTACCTTTGGCCTTGACCTTTAACTGAGATGAATGTGCGCCCCCCCTCCAACAAACCGATTGCCTGTGCATTTTTCCCAGACTCATTTATTAAAAGTACAACCCTGGCTATGCCCCCATCATGCTGAAACCAGCCTTCGGTGGCTGACTGTTACCTTTAGAATAATGCCCCCAGCCCCACCCCTGTAGCATTTCCAGTGTGTCAGCCAGCAGCTGCAGCCTCCCTTTGCAAACTCAGCTGATACTTAGCAAACTGAATTCTTTTTTCACTTGCTCTGGACTTGGGCTCAAAGGGCTTTGATTCACACCGTCTTTTCTGCCTTACACGTCCCTCTCCTTGTTCCCTTCACCTGCTCAGCCGTTCCTCACATTCTTCAGGGCTTAGCTTCTGGGTGTCCCTGTCTCTTGGCGGTGTCTGGGACCTGGTATGTTTTTTATGAGATTCTGAGTAAAACTCTTTGGAACAGTCTTTCTCTGCTCTGCCTGTTTCTCTTCTGTCTTCCTGTAGCCCCTGTCTCTCTCCTACAGGTAAATTCCATTGTGTGGCCCTTAATCATATTCTTCCTTGTGTAATTTTTGTGAGTACCTACCTTATCTCTCCTGATAGATTTTAAATGCCATCAAGTCAGGGACTATGTTCATGTTTGTATTTTCCACAGCTCTGGGAACAACAGGGCCTTTCCTTCCCAGGCACACAGTCAATATTTGCTGATTTGGAGTAATTGCCTGCTCTAAACTGGGCCCTGGCCGAGGGAGGTGGGGTGAAAAGCCCTTGAAAGTACAGGTGCCCGGAGGCTAAGTGGCAGTTCTGAGGGCTCTCTTCCCTATGTCCAGCTTCAGGCCCAAGTTCTGGTTGATTGGCTGTGGAGCCCAAGATGAAGTTGAACATTTAGGACCCCACAGAATGTTGTTATCCATAAATTATGTCCCGGGAGTGGCTCCATATTACTCCTTACCTTTTTTTTTGTTGTTGTTTTGTTTTGTTGAGACAGAGTCTCGCTCTGTCACCCAGACTGAGTGCAGTGGCGTAATCTTGGCTCTCTGCAATCTTCTGCCTCCCGGGTTCAAGTGATTCTTCTGCCTCAGCCTCCTAAGTAGCTGGGATTACAGGCACGTGCCACCACGCCCGGATAATTTTTGTATTTTTAGTAGAGACGAGGTTTCAGCATGTTGGTCAGGCTGGTCTGGAACTCCTGACCTCGTGATCTGTCCGCCAAAAGTTCTGGGATTACAGGTGTGAGCCACTGTGCCCGGCCTACTCCTTACCTCTTAGCCCTCTCTTACTCCTCTTTCCTCTTTCCAGCACTTGTAAATAAAATACAGTTGGTGCTTTATTGATTTCCAAAGTCCCCTACAGAAGCTTATTTAAGTCCTGCATTAGAAGTGAAGACAAACTACCTGTTATAATGCCAGTTATTTAGGAAAACAACAGTACATTTGCATGAGATGGTTAATTTTAAGAGTTACTCTTAAGCAAGCTTAATTGAAAGATGAGGTAGCTGAGATGACTAAGACGACCTAAATATTTTCAAGTGGCCTGCAGACTATTTGAAGGGACTTTGACAATGGATCCTCTTTATTGTGTCCATTTCACTGAATTTTATGAGTTTCATTGCCCCTGATTTAGTAAGTGTTCTTTCACATATCAGTTATGGACAGAATTTTTTTTTTTTTTTTTTTTTGCTTCTGTGCTGAAAAGAGGGACAATTTCTATCAACTGTGGGATTTAGGCCTTTTGTTTGCCTATTAGAAATTAAGTAGCCAGGAATGGTAGAAAAAGTAAGGAGGTAAACCGTGTATAAACAACCTCACAATCCCCCTAAGAAAGGAAGAAGGGTAGCAGCCTTACAGAATACAGTTAGATAATGCCATTCCCCTACCAGCCACTAGTGGTCACTGTCAGACCAGGAAAGCTTGGTTGCCGTTTTCCCAGAGAGTTCCTGATGAAGCGGGGTTACAACTAGTTATTTCAACACGGGGTGACTTAAATGTGGACTACCTGCATTCATAGAATTTTGAAATGTATAACCTGCTTCTTAAAGCATTTAATATTT
>NW_012098097.1:7290116-7293102 GCF_000951045.1 Mandrillus leucophaeus
CATACTATTTATTTATATGTTTTGTTTTGTTTTGTTTTTATATGGAGTTTCACTCTATTGACCAGGTTGGAGTGCAATGGCACAATCTTGGCTCACTGCAACTTCCACCTCCCGGGCTCAAGTGATTCTCCTGCCTTAGCCTCCTGAATAGCTGGTATTATAGGCGTGCACCTCCACGCCCGGCTAATTTTTATATTTTTAGTAGAGACGGGGTTTCACCATTTTGGCCATGCTGGTCTCGACCTCCTGACCTCAAATGATCCACCCATCTTGGCCTCCCAAAGTGCTGGGATTACAGGCATGAGCCACTGCGCCCGGCTGCTAATTTTTGTATTTTTTATAGAGACGGGGTTTCACCATGTTGCCCAGACTGGTCTCAAACTCCTGAACTCAAGCAATCTGTTCACTTTGACCTCCCAAAGTTCTGAGATTATAGGCATGAACCACCGTGCTCAGCAGCATTTAGATTTTCAGTGTTAGGTTCCTGCAACTACATTTAAAACTTTTGATTGGAAAAAACTCATTGATTTGGTCTTTAATGTCTCTTAACCGGTTAAATCCATTACCTCCACTTCACGTGGGAAAATCCAATCGGTATTGGGAGCAGGGGTTTGGTGTTCTTCT
Source organism: Mandrillus leucophaeus (assembly GCF_000951045.1). Classification (NCBI taxonomy): domain Eukaryota; kingdom Metazoa; phylum Chordata; class Mammalia; order Primates; family Cercopithecidae; genus Mandrillus; species Mandrillus leucophaeus. The sequence goes on from NW_012098097.1 coordinate 7,290,741, forward strand.
CTGACACAGATCTGTGGCATTTGGTAGGGTGGCAGTGAGTAGATGGAGTGAAAATTACCTTGCTGGTGTTAATAAAAGCTAACTTTCTTGCCTTCTAGCTACGACGTCTTTTTTTTTTTCTTTTTTTTTTTTTTTTTGAGACAGAGTCTTGCTCTGTCGCCCAGGCTGGAGTGCAGTGGCACAATCTTGGCTCACTGCAACCTCCGCCTCCTGGATTCATGCCATTCTCCTGCCTCAGCCTCCGGAGTAGCTGTAGCTCCGGAGGGACTGTAGGCGCTTGCCACTACGCCCAGCTAATTTTTTGTATTCTTTAGTAGAGACGAGATTTCACTGTGTTAGCCAGGATGGTCTCGATCTCCTGACCTCGTAATCCGCGCGCCTCGGCCTCCTAAAGTGCTGGGATTATAGGCGTGAGCCACCATGCCCGGCCACTATGACATCTTAAAGTCTTCTATTAAAGATTAATTCCTTTGGGTTTTGCATTGCCCTTGCCTGGTTCTTGCTTTTAAAATGTTAATGCTCCGAAGGAAAATTTTGGCATTAAGTCATTAACTCCTTAGCTGTGGACTTTGTTTATTTTATCCTTGACTTCCGCTTCTGAGTTAGGCAAAAAATGTAGGATTCTGAAGTGGAGACTTGGCACTAAAAGTGGGAAAATGACTATCTCTTCATTTTTCCTGGCTGTCGGTTATGCCTGATGCAGGTGCTTGTTAAGGCCTTACTGAATGAATGAATGAATGAATGAATGAATGAGTGAATGAATGCATGCATAGCTGACTGGCTATGGATTTAGGCCTTACAGGAATGGAGTTTAGGGACATAGCAGCTGACCTCCTGAAGCCTGGAAGTCCCAGGGCAGAGAGGAAGTGCTGGGTGGGTGGTATGCTTAGTCTTGACTTGTTCACAAAGCCCCTTCATCTTCCACCCTAGCCGCCAGAGCTCAGGGAATATCTGAACCCAGGTTATGGTTGGCGGGAGGGAGGGAACTGAAAATTCAATGACAGGTTTTTCCTTTGCCATGGCTAGGAATAGGGCTGAAAAATGGGCTTCATCTCATTTGCCTCTCTGGCCAGTTGAAATGCCTCTCAGGAGTTCTGTGTTAAGAAGGATTCTGAGGTCCAGAGAGCCTCATGGTCAGCTGGCACTGTCTGCCTGGGTTTGGGGTGGGGAAAGCAGCACCATGTATATTGGAGTCTGACCTTGGAGGACTAATTTTGTTCCTTTTCCCTCTGTCTCTAGGGACCCAACCAGAGCCTGGCCTGGGAGCCAGGATGGCCATCCACAAAGCCTTGGTGATGTGCCTGGGACTGCCTCTCTTCCTGTTCCCAGGGGCCCGGGCCCAGAGCCATGTCCCACCCGGCTGCAGCCAAGGCCTCAACCCCCTCTACTACAATCTGTGTGACCGCTCTGGGGCGTGGGGCATCGTCCTGGAGGCCGTGGCTGGGGCGGGCGTCGTCACCACGTTTGTGCTCACCATCATCCTGGTGGCCAGCCTCCCCTTTGTGCAGGACACCAAGAAACGCAGCCTGCTGGGGACCCAGGTGTTCTTCCTTCTGGGGACCCTGGGCCTCTTCTGCCTCGTGTTTGCCTGCGTGGTGAAGCCCGACTTCTCCACCTGTGCCTCTCGGCGCTTCCTCTTTGGGGTTCTGTTCGCCATCTGCTTCTCCTGTCTGGCGGCTCACGTCTTCGCCCTCAACTTCCTGGCCCGGAAGAACCATGGGCCCCGGGGCTGGGTGATCTTCACTGTGGCTCTGCTGCTGACCCTGGTGGAGGTCATCATCAATACAGAGTGGCTGATAATCACACTGGTTCGGGGCAGTGGCGACGGCGGCCCTCAGGGCAACAGCAGTGCCCGCTGGGCCGTGGCCTCCCCCTGCGCCATCGCCAACATGGACTTTGTCATGGCGCTCATCTACGTTATGTTGCTGCTGCTGGGTGCCTTCCTGGGGGCCTGGCCTGCCCTGTGTGGCCACTTCAAGCGCTGGCGTAAGCACGGGGTCTTCGTGCTGCTCACCACGGCCACCTCCATTGCCATATGGGTGGTGTGGATCGTCATGTATACCTACGGCAACGAGCAGCGCAACAGCCCCACCTGGGATGACCCCACGCTGGCCATCGCCCTTGCCGCCAATGCCTGGGCCTTTGTCCTCTTCTACGTCATCCCCGAGGTCTCTCAGGTGACCAAGGCCAGCCCAGAGCAAAGCTACCAGGGGGACATGTACCCCACCCGGGGCGTGGGCTATGAGACCATCCTGAAAGAGCAGAAGGGTCAGAGCATGTTCGTGGAGAACAAGGCCTTTTCCATGGATGAGCCGGCTGCAGGTGGGTCTCTGTGGATGCCCCCAGTGGCCCCTTTCTCCAT
>NW_012098097.1:7293587-7313124 GCF_000951045.1 Mandrillus leucophaeus
AAAAAAAAAAAAAAAAAAGATTTTTTTCCTATATTCATATAATTCATGCATATATTCTCACCTTAAAATTTCAAACATTACAGATAAAATGAAAATTTCCCCAGCTGCCTCCCCAGTCCTACCCATCCCATCCTGTTCCATCCTCCAAAGTGAGCGCTATTGACCGATATAATATCTATGTGCCTCCGTTTCTCCATTTGTAAAATGGGGATAATGATAGTGTCTATTTCATAGGGTTCTTGTGAAGATTAAATTCATTAGTGCCGGCTGGGCGCTGTGGCTTATGCCTGTAATCCCAGCACTTTGGGAGGCTGAGGTGAGTGGAGCTTGAGCCCAGGAGTTTGAGACCAGCCTGGACATAGTGAGACCCCGTCTGTACAGATAATTTTAAAAATTAGCCAGGTGTGGTGGTGCACTCCTGTGGTCCCAGCCCCTCAGGAGGCTGAGGCAGGAGGATTGCCTGAGCCCAGGATGTTGAGGCTTCAGTGAACCGTGATTGCACCACCACATACCAGCCTGGATGATCTCAAAAAAAAAAAATTACTGAGTGCCTTGCCCACGAAAAGCACTCTTGAAGAATTAGCTATTTGCTGTGTGTGCGTGACTATTATTTTACATATTTTACTAATACCATCTTTCCAGACTTGTTTTTCTATTATGTATATATCCATAATCACCTTAGTTTTCTTTAAAAGGAAGTATTTTTCAGATAATTTTTTTTCTCTTTTCATTTCTATTTTTATTTTTTGAGACGGAGTCTTGCTCTGTCACTCAGGCTGGAGTGCGGTGGTGCGATCTTGGCTCACTGCAATCTCGGCCTCCCAGGCTCAAGAGATTCTCCTGCCTCAGCCTCCCAAGCAGCTGGGATTACAGGCATGTACCACCGCACCCGGCTAATTTTTGTATTTTTAGTAGAGACGGGGTTTCATTATGTTAGCCAGGCTGGTCTGGAACTCCTAACCTCAAGTGATCCATCTGCCTGGGCCTCCCAAAGTGCTGGGATTACAGGTTTGAGCCACTGCACCTGGCTTTTTTCTCTTTTTAATAAAAGTACTTGGGGTGCCGTGTAGTGGTCTCAGCAGCGCCCTTGTTAGCTGTGCAGCCCACTAGCATTTCCTCAGCACCTGCTCTGTGCCAGCTCCAGTGCTAATCCCCTTACCTATGTGGCCCGTTGTGCGCTTCCCACCCGCTCTTCCTCAACCTGCTGGCTGCAGCCCCTCATCTGAAAATGACCTGGAAATCTGGGAGTACCATCTCAAAGGCGTTACCCTGTCCCCAGACTGTGCTGATCTGGAGGCCTGGGGGCTTCAGACTTTCTTAACTGCCCGGTTAACAAGCACCGGCTCTGGGGTCTCTGCCGGGAGGTCAGAGTCAGGCAGTGGAAGTTCCAGAATTAGAGACATTCCTTTCTCTTCTACAAACTCTGAAATCCTCATAATCCCTGCTTTGGGGAAAGAAATGACCGTTGTCCTGCCGGGCACTTGATCTTTGATCTGCCCACCTGGGCTGAGGTGCTGGCCACAGCCCTAGGTGGTCCCTGTCACACGCACAGTATGCATGGAGGGGGCGGAATCGGCAAAACCCACCGGAGAGGCGGGGCTTATGGACAAGTGCTGGGAGGAACCTCAGGCCCCGCCCCCACACCGAATGCCTGTCAGGGCCAAATGGTTCTCAACCTTCCGGCTGAGTTTTTATTTCCTATTTTCTTTTTTTTTCTAAATGGAAAAATCAATAGAGTGAGCCCAGCCTCAGCACTTAGGAAACCCTATATAGGTTGCGGTCCCTCAGAGCTGCGGGACCGTCAGCCTTGCTGGAGCCAGACATCCGCTGTGCCGTCCTCACAGCAGGGCCTGCTCCGAGGCCCCGGGGTGGGTCAGCAGCCCTCCTCAAACACCCTGGGAGTGCCCAGCAGGGCGGAACACATCGGGAAACCAACACCCCGAAGGCACAGGGAAGTATCCCTGGAGCTAAAAATAGTTCTGGAAATTTGCCAGGGGGCTATAGGATGGGACGTGCGTTAAGGCTCCCTGGCCAGGCTCTGGGTTGGTGTAGTGGGGAAGGGGCGCCCAGGTCGGCCCTGGGAGGACATGAAGAGGATTAGGCCGTGGGGTCTCAGACGTATTTACCCCTGCGCCTGGCAGCTGGCCTGTGGTGACAGGCAGAGCTGGAGGCTAGCCATCTTGGAAGGTGGCCGAAGGTCCATGTGTCCTCTTGGCCCCTGGCCCTGGAGGGCGGATGGGGATGTGGAGGTTGCTGACAGAGCATTTTCTGAGGTGTTGGGTCAGGGGCTGGGGGGTCTACAGTGCAGGAAAGCCCAGCAGTGTTGTTCACTCCCATGCATCTGTACAAAGGGGTGCTAGGTTTGGGAGGGGGCGCCTGTGTTCACAACCTCATCCCCAACTTGGCCACTCCTGGGTTAGAGACTATGCCAGGGTTGGCCTGCCCCCTGTACCTCTTCCCTGCCCCCAGAGAGCCTTGCTTGGCTTGTGGGAGGTGGGGAAGGGAGCTGAGAGCCCTGGGATCTTCAAACTGTTCCTGCTTTTCCTTGCAGCTAAGAGGCCGGTGTCACCATACAGCGGGTACAACGGGCAGCTGCTGACCAGTGTGTACCAGCCCACCGAGATGGCCCTGATGCACAAAGTCCCAGTAAGTGGGTTCCCCAGGTCCCCATGATGCAGCTGGCCTACAGACACCAGTCTCAGCAGGCCAGCGGGAGAGGGCCATGTGGCCAGAGCTGGGTTGGGTGGAGATGGTAGGGGGAAGGCAAGCTTCTCCATCTGGTGCTTCTACCTGGGGAATCCAGAGCCCCAGTTCTTAACTTCCTTGTCCTGGAGTCAGCGTACCCACCACCTCCAGCTGCACTGCAGTGGGACCCGCCCTGTGTCACTGGGGCATTGCACACAGGCTCTGTCAGGATGCTACAGGGAATGCTCGGTGAGCTCTCCCTGGTGGGAGCTGCCAGCTTTACCCTGGAGAGCTTGTGGAGGGACAAAGGAGGGTCTCAGCCAGGTGTTACCAAAATGGACCAGGATCCAAATGTTGCAGGTCTGGATAGGTGTTTCCTTCTCAACCACAGCTGTGCCCAGGGGGCCCACGACTCCCCTCCCGCTCCGGCAGGGAGCAAGTCTCGACCTTACACCTCCCCTGGGTTCTGGAAACTAGATGCTCCATTAGCCAGGGGAGGGGATGGGAGCAGGAAGACAGTGGGTTGGATTCTACTTGCTCCTGTATGTGTTCCTCCTCCCGGCTGGCAGAGGCTGTGGGGAGAGGTCAGTGACCCGTCTTGGCAAGACACTGGGAACAGGAAGCGAGGAGGTCAGCCGGGTGGCGTTCTCATCCCCCTCCCCGCCCTCTCTGTGAGAGCCGCAGGGCAGGGGGAGGCGAGTGTGGCTGAAGCTTCCAGTCCCAGTGCCTCCCCTCTCCCTGAACCTGAACCTGAGCCTGGGCAGAGGAGAGTTTCCGGAGGACCAGGAGTGGAAGCTGCGGGCCGCCAGCTCTGGTGGGGAGTGGGCAGCCACAGAAGCTTTTCCTGAGTAGCTTCCCTCACTGTTGTTGTGCCTCACTCCCCAGCACCTTTGGAGTCCGCTTCCTGGGGGATGATCTGGATGAGCAGGGATATTTTATCTGACCAGTTCTCAAAACATGGTACCCGGACCACCAGCATTAGCCTCACCTGGGAGCCTGCTAAAAGTGCAAAGGGGGCCAGGTGCAGTGGTTCACATCTGTAATCCCAGCACTTTGGGAGGCTGAGCAGGTGGATCACCTGAGGTCAGGAGTTTGAGACCAGGCTGGCCAACATGCTGAAACCTCATCTCTACTAAAAACACAAAAATTAGCCAGGCATAGTGGCACATGCCTGTGGTCCTAGCTACTGGGGAAGCTGAGGCCAGAGGATCCCTTGAACCCGGGAGGCGGAGGTTGCTGTGAGCCGAGATTGTACCACTGCACTCCAGCCTGGACAACACAGTGAGACTCTGTCTCAAAAAATAAATAAATAAGAAATAAAAAAAATAAAAGTGCAAATGGGACGGGGCCAGAGCTGGGATGGAGCTGACTGTTAGCATCCCTTCAGGGCATTGGCACCATGGGGGCACTACTAAGCGCAGATCCGCAAGCCCTGCTTTCAGCACTCCCTCCCCCAGCCCCAGTTGTTGCCAGCTGTGTGGGGCCCGCTGTGTAGGGTCCGGCTGTGAGTCGGTGAGGCTTATCAAGCAGTGTAGGTGATTCCAGTGCATACTCATGCGTGGATTGGGGCCACAGACGTAGATGTTCCAGGGGCCACGTGGACAGGGGCCATTGCAGACAGGGCTGAGGACCTCCTGAGCCTGATTGACTTGAAGGCTGGTTTGGGGCCTGGGAGCTACAGAGATTTGGTGGCAGCTCTTTCCCATAGGGCTAAGACAGATGGGGCCAGGAATTCACCTTCCCTCCAGCATGGGAGCCAGAACAGGTACCTCAGGACCCTCTTCACCTCACAGCTGGTGTCTCTCACCCACATGGGAGCAAGACCCAGCGCCAGGCAGAGAATTCAGGTTTCAAGACTCTAAATCAGGGCTGGATGCAGTAGCTCAGGCCTTTAATCCCAGTGCTTTGGGAGAGTGACATGGGAGAATTGCTTGAGGCAAGGGGTTCGAGAGCAGCCCTGGCAACGTAGTGAGACCCCCTCAATCTCTACAAAAAAAAAAAAAAGACTAAATCAGACTGGCCAGCCTAGATGCCTAGAGAGATGTGTGGGCACACCCAGCGCCATGTCCTCGGCCAGGGGAGCCAGCAGCTGTGATGCTGGGGGTATGGTAGTGACAGGCGGTAGCCTCGGGGTAAGATTCTTGGAGGAAGGGGCCTGGGAGCTATACCAGACAGGTAATAGCAGCTCTATGTGGCTGACCCTCCACTGGCCCTAGCATTTCCCTAAACAATTAGAAGCGGGAGGGGGCTTGAGAAGAAGACCCCCCTCTGTGAAGCCCCAGCACCATCCAGGGTCACCAGGGGCCTTGTTCCCATGCCCAGAGGCAGGGCAAGATAAGGGGCTCAGGTCTGGCTGTCCCAGGCCGCCCCTGGGGCCCAGCCAGAGGGGGCAGAGGGGCCAAGGGGGGAGTCGGGGGGGATCTGGCAGGCCCAGCCCTGCAGGAAGTGAGTGAGTGTGCATCCGCCCCGGCGGAACCTGGCTCCCGATCCCCGACTGTGAGACCGCCTGTTCTTCCTTCCAGTCCGAAGGAGCTTACGACGTCATCCTCCCACGGGCCACCGCCAACAGCCAGGTGATGGGCAGTGCCAACTCGACCCTGCGGGCTGAAGACATGTACTCGGCCCAGAGCCACCAGGCGGCCACACCGCTGAAAGACGGCAAGAACTCTCAGGTCTTTAGAAACCCCTATGTGTGGGACTGAGTCAGCAGTGGCCAGGAGAGGCGGGCGGATTTGGGGAGGGCCCTGAGGACCTGGCCCCAGGCAAGGGACTCTCCAGGCTCTTCCTCCCACTGGCAGGCTCAGCAACATGTGCCCCAGAGCTAGAAGGGCCTCCCTCTCTGCCAGTGTTCCGGTGGGTGTCCTGGATGTCCTCGCCCACTCCTCAGTGTTTGTGGAGTCGAGGAGCCAACCCTGGCCTCCTGCCAGGGTCACCTCCGCGGTCACACTCCAGCCAAATAGTGTTCTCGGGGTGGTGGCCGGGCAGCGCCTATGTTTCTCTGGAGATTCCTGCAACCTCAAGAGACTTCTCAGGCGCTCAGGCCTGGATCTTGCTCCTCTGTGAGGAACAAGGGTGCCTAATAAAAACATTTCTGCTTTATTAACTCTCGCTTTGGGATTGTGGTTTCTGAGCTGGGCTCCTGGTTTCTGATGAACCTCTCCTCCTCCATGGCCTGTGGGTGACTTCTCTTTCTTCCCTCCAAATCCAGCTCATATTTAAAGCTGCTGCAGATTTTTCCCGTGCAATGGAGTAGCTGATGCCTCTCCCCAGTGAGGGGTTCTTTAGCAGGTCCTCTGTCTGTATTGTGTGCAATCAGAATGAACACCCAGGCTCAGTGCGTGCCTAGGATGCAGTCCTACACCCGGGCTTGTCTGAGGTCAGGCAGCTTTCCTCTGGGAACCCCACTTCAGTGGCTGCAGGGACAGGACTGGGAAGGTGGGCCTTGAGCAGGTGGCTCTGTGTATAAGGGGAGATGAACTGATTTCAGCTTCTCCTGGGATGAATAACGGTGAAGATCCCATAGCGGACAAAGTAGAGACTCATTCTGCTCCATGCTTTGAGATCACACCGTGCGATACGTGCAAAGGAATGGCCTAGAGAGGGTCAGGAATTGTTTACAAATGGGTTGACAAAAGTGCAAAGGGTTGAGCCAGGTCCTGGTTGGGTTCGTTCCTGAGCGGTCATTAAAATGTCCATTTGTGCAGGGCGCGATGGCTCAAGCCTGTAATTCCAGCACTTTGGGAGGCCAAGGTGGGAGGATCACTTGAGCCCAGGAGTTCCAGACTAGCCTGGGTAACATAGTGAGACCCTGTTTCTACCAAAAAAAAAAAAAAAAAAGAAAAAAAGTGTTTTAATTAGCCAGGCATTAGTCCCAGCTACTCATGGGGCTGAGGTGGGAGGATCTCCTAAGCCCAGGAGGTCGAGGTTGTAGTGAGCTGTGATTGCACCATTGCACTCCTGCCTGGGCAACAGAGCGAGACTCTGTCTCAAAAAGAGAAAGTCAGTTTTCTCAGTACTTTATACTAAGCAAAAGCCTTTCCTCAGCAGCTCATTTTTTTTTATTTAATTTAATTTTTTTTTTTTTTTTTTGAGACAGAGTCTTGGTCTGTTGCCAGGCTGGAGTGCAGTGGCGCAATCTCAGCTCACTGCAACCTCCACCTCCCAGGTTCAAGTGATTCTCCTGCCTCAGCCTCTTGAGTAGTTGGGATTACAGACGTGTGCCACCACACCTGGCTAACTTTTTGTATTTTTAGTAGAGACAGGGTTTCACCATATTGCCCAGGCTGGTCTTGAATTCCTGGCCTCAAGTGACCTGCCCACCTCAGCCTCCCGAAGTGCTAGGGTTACAGGCACGAGCCACTTCACCCGGCCCATCAGCTCATTTTAATCCCCAAGGCTGCCCTGGAAGGTGGGCAGGACTAGTATGCTCTCCCTTTTCCCGACTCAAAATCGCAGAACTGTACCATTTTGGGGTGAGACAGGGCCTCAGAGTGGTCACACCGCCTCCTTTTACAGATAAGCGAACTGACCCAGAGAGGTCAGGCCAACCCCAACCAGGTTTTCCTCAGACTCTGACGTCCAGCAGCCTTTCTCCGTGGCCCACCTGGGTAAGCCAGTCCAGTGGGTGGCACTTCCAGCCGTCAGGATGAGACAGCAGGGTCCTGACCTTTGGATGCTGCTCAAGGCTTTGCCGGGGGCTGCCAGGCCTGCCCCGGGGAGCCTGCTCTTCCCAGGCTTGGGAATGTTTCTCCCCAACTAGTCAGAAGCTATTTTCTGATACCGGTTGTAGGGGAAAAACTGTTTTTGTTGAAAGGGACAGAAAAGTTGCTGGGGAGAAAAAAAAAAAAACTTGAAAGGGAGAGAAAGGTTGCTGGAAAAAAAAATAAACTTCTCCCAAACTTCTCCTTCTGTGCGCAGATTGCATCAGCCTCCTGGGGACTGAAACACTATTTTTAAGTAAAAACTAGTGCTTGGGCCCTGCGCGGTAGAGTCCCCTTTGACTCTTGTTCTTTCTGGTCACTTTAGGCTCAGTCCCCGCAAAGTAAAACGAGATGGTAGAAGCCCTCTTCCCGGGACCGCACGGCATCCTGATCCTCATTCCTCTGTACCCAGGCTGGGCTGGGCCCAGCACCTGTCCTGTCCTTGTCATTGAAGCTGGGAGGGGCCGGAGGCCACCGACCTGAAGCAGTGGACCGAGTGGGCCCTCATGAAGCCCTGAGTGTGTGACTGGAGCACCTAGGGCCACCTCCCTTTCCTGCCCAGCCCATCTTCCTGGTTCCCAGGTGGCTGCAGCTGCAAGGAGCTGTCCGCAGGCCCCCAGGCTGCCTCCAACTCCCCTCTTGACACCCTCCACCCCTCACCAAATCATAGCCCCTATGTCCCCAGGCTGTGGTTCTTCAGATTGCCATCCTCCCCTCTGTGAACAGCAGGCCTCAGTGCGCCATCTTGACTCTGGACCTTCCTGGCCCTGCCATCTTGGTGTCTGGCACTGGCTTGTCCCGCCCTCTGCCTAGATGGATCTCCTCCATGAGTCTTTGAGGCCAAGCCAGGGCAGCAGTTGGCCCTTGCCCTTCTCACCAGGGCCTCCTGCCACCACCTGGACTGTGGAAGGCCACTGAGATGGGGGCAGAGCTCAGCCCGAGGCTTGGGCACACTGCTTCTCTCCACGGCCTATGGGTCCCGGATCTGAACCCACTTGAGAGCCACTTGAGAGCCCCTGAGCCGTCCCCATCTTCCACGAAGCGGGTCCCACCAGCAAGCCAGGGCCAGCCCTGCCTGAGCTCTGCCCCCAGTGCCCCTCACCGTCTGGGATGAGGATGAGCATGCTGGGATGAGGGCTCTCTTTATCCAGCAGTGCCTCACGGACAGCTCACTAAGGAGTTGGGAATGGCAGGCCACCCTGGCATCTGGGGTTCAATGTGGCTCCTGTGGCAGGAACAGGTGTCCGTGACCCTGATTACCTGGATCTCACAGGTTCTGGGAATGCAGTAGGGGCCTGCTGTGGCTATTCCAACATCTCTGGTCAGGGCCTGGAAGTACCCTTAGGACACGTGGGGTTGGGGTTCGGACTGCATTCTCAGGGACCAGTGGAGAGCCCTGGACCCGATGAACTGGAGTCTAGGCCTCTCTCGTGACTGGGACTTGTGGGACGTGGGAGGCCTGTGAGACCGAGGACTAAAGATGATGCTATTTCCTGATGGGCAGATATGTAAGTGGGTAAGTGGGATCCTCAGGTAAGTGGGATCCAGGACTAAACACTGCTATTTCCTGATGGGCAGATGTGTTGAGTTTCTACCTCATCTTGAGCAGCACCTGGATGTGCTGGCGCCGGTTCATCACTGGAGGAGCCTCTTGTGTTCTGAGCCCTCAGACATGCTCCAGAGGATCCTGACGGTCACCCAGTGAAGAGGGTGCCTTCTCAGGACCTCCATGGTACTGGCACCGAGGACAGAGATGGGCACAGCTCCAGGCTTGTGGAAATGAGCTCTCTATAGCATTGTCTTCCTGGGGTTTTTCCTGCCCTTATCCAAGGTGGGCCCTAGAGCTCAGTCCCCAGCCCAGCAGCACCTCTGGGTGCCAGAGTGGAGGGTGACGACCAGAGCAGCTCTCTGGGGGGGGGTGCCCTGTAGTCAGTCCCACAGCCCTCCGGTGCTACTCCCATCCCCAGCAGCCTGTGCCTTTGTCACTGGCTTACTTTTCCAGAGCTAAATTGGGCGAGCAATCCCTGCAGAGTAGGACTGCAGCCCTGACTGTGGCCCCTGGCCTGTCTTTGTTGCTTGCTGAAGTCCATGAACAGAGTGTTGTTTCCCTCCAGTGGAAGGGAAGCAGGGAGCTCTGTGGACTTCACGCTGCGCTTGGTCTAGCTTAGCAGCCCCAAGATCCCTTAGTGAATCGAGGCGCTGCGTTGCTTTCCTATGTGATAATTTCAAAGGAGTCCCTGGCAGTGCCTGTTGCCCAGAGGCTGCGGTCTCCAGTGGACGCGGGTTTGTGTATAGCCTGAGTCCTCTGGGGGCTCAGCGCGTGAGGCTCAGGGTGGGATGGGCTCCTAAAAGATGCAGGCCTGCCTGTATTCAGGAGTACCCACCGGCCCTGCTTACTCCTGCCCGGGCCAAGTGGAGAAGAAGTTAGATGAGTTCTTAAGAGGAGACAGGTGGCTTCTTTGAGGTGGTCGAGTGGCATCACAAACAAGCATTGAATGGAAGAAAACTAGAAGAGGCAGAGCCTGTCGCAGGTTCACCATCATCCAGCCAACACCGTGGGAAATCTCACACCCACCACTGTCAAACCGAGGACTTTGGACTTCATAACTGCTCAGAATTAAATGACCTTACCCTCCGTGGGTGAGGGCTTACTGCCATTGAATTCCTGTGTGCTCATAAATTCTGGGAGTGACTAGTTTTTTTAAAATTATTATTATTTTATTTTTAGAGATAGGGTCTTGCTACGTTGCCCAGGCTGGTCTCAAATTCCTGACCTCAAGCAATTCTCCATTTCAGCCTTCCGTGTAGCTGGGATTCCAGGTGCCTGCTCCCCCACCCCCCACCCTGCCTCTGGGATTTTTTTCATGTGTATTTCCCTGCTAGTCCTCTTGCTTTTTATACCAACAAAGGCTGTTTGATTCCAACTAACCTTTTTCTCTGTTGGGGAAAACCAGGCCTCCAAAAACCACGGAGCTCTCAACCAGTCAAGGCCAGAGAACTCTGACACCTACACAAGATGTGAGTGGGGAGGGGGACAACCCCAATAGTATCCCTGTTGCTGCCTGGCATGGCTGGAAGAGGCAGCCAGGACACTTATTGGGTGAAATTCTCAGTGCACAGAAAGGCATACCAGAACCAGGGATGGCTGATAAATCCCCCGGGCCATGAAGACCTGCCGAGTGCCATGCCTGACTTTCCAGTTTACTCATGGCCCTGCACTTGTTCGTCAGCCCCTCGCAGCTCGTAGAAGAGAGCAAGCAACGGAGGGAAGTGCCTGTCCCGTGGGGGTGCTGCTCGGAAGGGTCTGTCGGCCCTCCAAGCCATTCTCGCCAAGGCCAGCATTTTCACTAGCCCCAGAGGATGCGCCAAGGTCAGGCACAGGTGCCAGGGACCAGAATGTGTTTCCTGTCTGCTATCTCCACTCTGGGCCCTCCAGGAAGCTGCAGCCCCTGTTCACAGCAGCTGCATGAATTATTTAGCACCTGCACCAGACCAGGAGTGCTCTGACCTCATCCTCCTTGGGCTCAGGGTGCGGCTCTGACCTCATCCTCCTTGAGAAAAGGTTGCTGATGGGCAGAGGCTGGAGCGGCGCGTCCCTCTGGGGTGCGGGGGATTGAAAGGGAGACATCAGTACCCTCAGAGAAGGAGGTGGGGAGCAGGGACCCATGCCCCTGTAGCAGGAGACAATTCTGCAGCACGGAGAAAATATGACTTTGGAATCAGAGGCTGTGGGTTCAGATCCTGGCTGTTAGTAGTTCTGTGACCTTCAGCAGCTCCCTTAGCCCTTCCTCAGTCTTCTCATCTGAAAAATGGGGGTACCAGCCTCCTAAGTTTGTGTTTGGCGTTCTGTCCCCTCCAGGTAACCCCCATGAAAGTCACAGCCAAGGCAGAGCATCCAGGCACCATCTGCCCAGTGTTTCCTGCCCAGACAAGCAGGTCTTCCAGCCAGATTTCAGTTTGGCACCTCCTGGTGCCACATCCTCCCTTCCCTCTGCGCTGCCTCATGCCCTGGGTCCCCAGAGTGGGTGGCTTGGCAGGTTGCCGCGATTGGAAGAGGATGCTAAGGAGAGAGACCCTTGGCAGTGCCCGCGCCCTGACTGGCAGGGGAGAAGGGCTCTCAGAGGCGTTAGGAGGGTCACCAGGTGCACAGGAAGTCTAGGAAGCTAGGCTGAAGAGCTGGGACAGAACTGCTTTCTGACAGCAAAGTCCACTGTCTACTGGGTGGACGGGAGGCAGTGGAGATGAGCGATCTGGTCCCTGCCCTCCTTTGCCAGGTCAGGCCTTAGGGCTGAAGTGGGAGTGGCCATGTGAGTTCCAGCAAATGCGTTTTGAGATTAAGCAGGCAGGTGCCTTCAGCAAGCTTCCCCGGGCATCCCCTCCTCAAGCGGCACCTTCGTGGCGGGCAAGGCATCTCGGACAGGTCCTGGCTCCAGCTAGCTCTGTGGCCTTCAACAGCTCCCTTGACCCCCTCCCCACCCCCACAAGGGTTTCCTCATCTGTAAAATGCACCCTGATGTCTCCAGCTCTGTCTAAGCCCTGGAGTTGGTGTCCCCAGCAGTGGAGAGGGGACCTAAAGCCCCAGGGCTGTGCCACAGATACACCCCTAGGGGTTCCGACTCAAAGTCTGGAGCAGAACCGGGCGGACACAGGGTCACCGCCTGGCTGTGCTTTGGACAGAGAAGCTGGGTCCCGTCGGGGGTGAGTGGGGCCTGTCCCAGCCGGTTGTCCGCCCCATCCCCCCACCTCTCACCCCCGCAGACTCCTCCAAGCCAGGGGCCTGGAAGTGGCTCCTTCTGATTCACCCAAAGGCGACAGTGGCTTGCCTCATCCCCAACTCCACCGACGGCATGAGAGGGCCATGGAGGCCCGGGCCCAGGGAAGGTTTTACGCTCAGTCCTTAACCCAGCGTCATAATCTGACCGGGTTGTGAGAGGGCTCGGGGCGCCGGAACCCCAGCCGCAGACAGCTCACTCCTCCGCACGCACCTGGGTCGGGGGAGGCGGGGGTGGGCCCGAGCAACAGGCGCGCCCACGTGCCTCTCCCGCGAGGGCCCGGCACCCCAGCTCCAGCCAACCCGAGGCCGCCTCTCGTGCCCCACCTCAAGCCCCGCCCCGGCCCCTGCAACCCGATCTTCGCCGCCGGGCGGCGGCCGGAGCCAGCTGTCCCAGCGCCTGCTGTAGCCTGGGGCCGGGCCGCCGCGCTCCGCCCCTCCCCGCCCTCAGAGCCGGGCCTCGCAGCCGCCGGGGATTGCGGGGGCCGCATTCATCCACTTGTCTCTCAGGCCAGAGCAGAGACGGGGATGGGGTGGGTTAAGCCAGGGAAGCAGGCCCCTTTTCCCAAGGGAAGAATCCCCTCCCGGAGGCCCGCCGGGTCGTGGAGTTTCCACGGGTGGACGTAGTGGGGCCGAGGGCACGGGGACCCCTGCCGCTGCCTTATGTCTGGCTCTAGACCGGGGTTCCTCGGCTCCACCAGCGACATTTGGGGCCGGATCGCTGCGTAGTGGAGCTGGCCTGGGCACTGCAGGATATTATCCCTGACACCCTCCACTGGATGCCAGGAGCACAGTCAGCCCCCTAACCGTACAAACACAAACGTCTCTGAACACAGCTAAATGTCCCCTGGGGGCAAACTCTCCGGGTAGAGACCCACTCCCCGAGGGTTTTACGGTGGGCATTTGAGGCAGCCACACGGCCTGGGGGCCTGGAGCCCGAGGTCCCTGCAGCCAGGACGCTGGTGCTGGCCTCCCCTTCTCCCCGCCGCTGCCAGCTGCTTCAGGCCGGCCTAGGGACTGTGACCCTTGACCTGACAGTATTTCGGCAGCATGTGACCTGCCAGGCTTTCTCACCATAGGGTGCCCCCCACCCTGATGTGGGTGCTGGGACAGGGAATGCTGGGGACAAGCCCGTCACTAGCAGTCAGGCCAGCTGGGGCACCAGAAAGAGATTCAGGCACTGGGTGTCCATGGGCAGCCTGAGTTTCCCCAGGAGAGGCTGGGCTGAGGCTACTGTGTGAGCCCAGGGGCTGTCAGGACTGAAGGTCAGAGGGCATCCTGGCCCACAGGGTCCACCCCTTACACACACACACACACACACACACACACACACAGGGTGGGGCGTGGGAAAGACAAAAGGAGTCGGTCCCAGCCGGGGAGGATCCCGCCCTGTCCCTTCACCAGGCCCATTTGGGGGCGGTCATCAGAGCCAGGAGGGCCGTGAGAGGGCTGGGGCAGGGCACTGTTGGCCCCAACCCCCATCTGCATGCCACCCTGCCATGCAAAGCAGAATTTTCAGAAGAATCCAATTCCAGACTTCACAGGGGAGGTTTTAGTAGTCCCCCTCCCCCTGTGTATTCACAATTGGCTGTATTTGCATAGGAAATCTGGAAAGAGACAAAAGGCACCATAGCAGATGTTAAAGTGGACCATTGGTGGGGTTGGCCAGGGGCGGCGGAGGGGGCAAAGGGACTGGGTGTGGGGGTGGAAATCCACAGGTACCAAGCAGATGAAGGACAAGAAGATTTTTTGTCTTGTTTTGCTTTTTCTGTCTCTCTTTCCTTTCTCTCTTTTCCATAAAAATAAATTATGTAATTAAAAAAAGTTCATCTGAAAGAAAGAAAAAGGGCCAGAGGTAGCAGTGGCCCTCCATCAGCAGCTGCAGTGGCCTGCGACGTCCCTGCCCTAGCCCACACAAAGACCAGAGTGAGCAACTCTCAGCCACACTCCCCTTCCTCATCTCTCCCCCTGAGAAAGATGGGCCAACTTTTACCCTGCCTGAATTTTCAGCTCATTCTCTCCTTGGGAGGGTTTTCAAGGAGGCTGGGGTGGGGAGTGTGTGTTCATTGCATGTATGTGGCCTGGGGCGCCCACCCTCCACCCAGCCTTGCTAAATGATTCTTCGAAGGCGGAATTAGATTTACATCCGTGGAGTAGATTGGTGTGCTGTTTCTCCGCGTGTAGCTCATCGTTATAAAACACGCCTTGTCCCACAGGGCAGACAGCAACAGACATGGGAATAGCATTTGGCTCATTAATTCATTCGTTCATCAGGTTTTCATCCATATTTATCAAAGGCTGCTCCGTGCCATCATTCTAATTAACATCGATTCCCACACTGATCTCTCTCCTAGTATCCCAGTCTGTGTGGCACACAATTCTTTCACCTCCTCAAATCTGAGGCTTCTATCTCCCCAGCTCACTGCAGCCCGGTGTGTTGGGTCTCTGAGGGGAACCTCTCACTGTGTGTGACAATTCCTCAGCTACTTGACGGTGTCCATAGCTGCTGACCTGCTCTGAGGTCTACAAGGGCAAAGACACCCCCATCCGTGCGTCTATGTTCATGTCCCTGTGTTGGGGATGAGGGTTCACTGATGGGGACTTTGGTCACCTGGGGACAGCTGTGTCCCGGCTCTGAAAGTGAGGCTGGTTGGCCAGGCATGATGGCTCACACCTATAATCCCAGCATTTTGGAAGGCCAAGGCAGGGGGATTGTTTGAGGTCGGGAGTTCAAGACCAGCCTGGCCAACATGGTGAAACCCTGTCTCTACTAAAAATACAAAAATGAGCCGGGTGTGGTGGTGCTCACCTGTAATCCCAGCTACTTGGGAGGCTGAGGCAGGAGAATCGCTTGAACCCAGGAGGTGGAGGTTGCAGTGGGCAGAGACTGTGTCACTGCACTCCAACCTGGGTGACACATTGAGACTCTGTCTAAAAAAAAAGAAAGAAAAAAGAAAGTAGGCCAGGGAGATGGCCTGGGTTGAGGTGGGGGACTCTCTCCTTTGGTCATAGAAAGATTAAGAGGGTGCTCTCCTGGGCACCAGTGAAGTGCCAGGTATTCTCATAACCCCTATGCACTCCAGTTCCTAAACTTGTCTGATTCTAGAAATCATCTGGCAGCGTTTGTTAAATGACAGATTCCCAGTCCCCACTGGAGAGATTCTTGATTCAGCTGGTCCGAGGCAGGCCCCAGAGTCTGCATTCTCAGCCAGTACCCCAGGTGTTTGTTACATCAGCCAAACTTGGGCCCCACTACTGTAGGGGAGGCTGAGATGGGTTAATGCTGCCTCCACCACTGCCTAGGGGTGTCGGGAGAAGGAGCTGGGTGATTGAGTGACCGGGAGGCCTTTCAAGCCATCACCTTCTCACTTTTTCAGTGGTGGAGGTGGGACCCTGTGGAGGGACTGTGGTGCGGGGTTGGGGTAGGAGAGGGAAGAGTCAAGAGATCTAAGGCTGTGGTTCCCCAGCTTCCCCCACGACTGAGGACCCATTTGAGGACAGGCTGGATGTTTTTCTGTATTTTTCAAGGGTTCTGTTCACCCTCCTTCCAGAATTCCTCAAGGGGGAGAGTGAGCAAGTGGGCTGAGAAGGAGGCACGGGGCTGGTGTCCAGGACCCCTGGGCCACTTGTCTCCTGCCATTTCCCTGCGTCTGATAGAAGGGGGCCTTCCTACCTAGGCCCCTGGGATTTCTGCCTCTCACCTTTTAAGGCAATCCTTTGTTTTCCCGTCTTTGTTTACATGTTTTCCACGAAACCATGAGCTCCTGAAAAGGAGATATTGCGGTATTTTTAGCTTCATGTCCCCATCTTTAGACCCAGTGCCTGGCTCAATGGGGACAGCCATTAATGTTTGGTGAACAAATTGACAGTGCCTGGGCACCGAGCGCCACCTGGCGGCATCAGCGGGCATGGTGGTGCTTAGATCTCAGTTGGAGCAGCAGACCTTGGGGGATGCGTCCTGGTCCCCTGGTTTGGGGCGGCCCATCCAAGTGTGACGTCATGTAGGGGTGAGGTAGGGGTCCCTGAACAAGGTCTGGTGGGGAGGTGAGGAGTGGGCCTTTGAAAGATGTGACTCTCTCAGGATAACAAGGGGCAGGTGGGAAAGGGAGCCAGGGACACTCAGGGCATGGAAAAAGAAGAGGGAAAGGAGGCTGTGTGATGGACGGGGTGAGGCCAAGGAGGCTCTTGTGCTCCTTCTGGATAGGGAAGAAGAGGCACAGGCCGCAGCACCATGCATTCCCCGTGAGCATGGAGGGTGGTGGTGATATAATAAAGACTGCAGATAACAACAATCCCAACATTTATGGATTGTGGACACTGTGGAGTGGTGTGATTTTTTTCCCATTTTGCAGGTGGAGAAGCTGAGGCTCAGAGAGGTTAGTAACTCAGCCAAGGTCACACAGCTTATCAGAGGCAGGGCTGGGATTCAAACCAGGCAGTGAAACCCAGAGTTCATGCTCCTCATCACTCTCGGCATCCATCCATGCATCCATCCATCCATCCATCCATCCATCCATTCATGTATTCACTTTCAGAACCAACTTTATGGGCAGGATTCAGCAGGAGGCTGGGACTTGTCAATTCAGCAGGAGGCTGGAACTTGTCATGCTGAGTCCTCCCTGAAGAGACCCCCTCCTTGTCTGTGGCGAGCTTAGGTAGTCCCAGGATTGGAGAATATCTCCCTGAGTTGGAATGGCCAGCCGACTTCTGCACTTCCTCCACCCCCTCCTATGCACTGTCTGGTGTCTGAAACCTCTTTCCTCCCACTGCAGTGCCCTCCCACCCTCCCTCTTCCTCCGGGTGTGGAATCTCTGCCGGCTCCACTCATGGACTCAGGCATGGATGTTTTTATGATTCTGCTTTAGAGACAGGGTCTCCATATGTTGCCCGGCCGGTCTAGGACTCCTGGGCTCAAGCCATCATCCTACCTCAGCCTCCTGACTGGCTGGGATTGCAGGTGTGGGCCACCATGCCCGCCCCCGAAGGTCCCCGAAGAATTTTCGTGTGCACCTAGGCTTGAGACTTCCGCCAGAATCTGTGTAAGCAAATGTGGTCAGCGGGACCGGGAAGCTGCATTGGCGTTATGTCTCTTTCTGCTTCACCCCACAGAGCTCTCTCCAGGTCGCTGCTGTTTTTGCTACACTCTGAGTTCCCACCCCAACACATACACTCCGACCTCCTGTGATGGTTGATACTGAGTGTCAACTTGATTGGATGGAAGGGTGCGAAGTATTGTTTCTGAGTGTGTCTATGAGGGTGTTGCCAAAGGAGATGAACATTTGGGTCAGTGGACTGGGAGAGGCAGACCCACCCTCAATCTGGGTGAGCACCATAAAAGCAGGTATGAAAAGAGCAGACCGGCTGAGTCTTCCAGCCTCCATCTTTCTCCCGTGCTGGATGCTTGCTGCCCTCAAACATTGGACTCCAAGTTCTTCAGATTTTGGTCTCTTTGACCTACACCAGTGGTTTGCCAGGGGCGTTGGGCCTGTGGCCACAGACTGAAGGCTACAGCATCAGCTTCCCTGCTTTTGAGGTACTGGAACTTGGACTGGCTTCCTGGCTCCTGTGCTTGCAGATGGCCTGTTGTGGGGCCTCACCTTGTGATTGTGTGAGTCCATACTCCTTAAAAAACTCCCACTTTATATCTACATCTATGTTAGTCCTGTCCCTCTAGAGAACCCTGACTAATACACCCCCAAAACCGCCCACGATAAAAGTTGACTCTCCTATTCTCTAGAAGCTAGAGATCTCAGCAGTATTTATTTATTTGTTTTTTATTTTTTGAGATGGAGTCTTGCTCTGTCACCCAGGCTGGAGTGCAGTGGCATGATCTAGGCTCTCTGCAACCTCTGCCTCTTGGTTTCAAGCAATTCTCCTGCCTCAGCCTCCCAAGTACCTGGGATTACAGGCACCCGCCAACACATCCGGATAATTTTTTGGAGTTTTTAATAAAGACAGGGTTTCACCATGTTGTCCAGGCTGGTTTCGAACTCCTGACCTCAAGTGATCCACCTGCCTCAGCCTCCCAAAGTGCTAGGATTGCAGGTGTGAGTCACCACACTCGGGCCCTCAGCAGTATTTAAAGTCACAACGCTGGGTTCCTGCACCTATGGCCAAAACACATGTTCACAAAGGGGTCACTGCCAGCTGGGAGCCCTGGGGCAGTGTCCCTTGACCCCAGAACCTTAAGGTAAAGCATGTAACCTTACTCAGGGGAGGGGAGGGAGGCGTGAAACACAGGTCCCTGCCTTTGTCCTCTCAGTCCTAGAGGCAACTCCCCACCTGCAGCCTAGCCCCTCCCCTCTCCTGGAACAGTCCATCAGAGGCAGGCAGTGGAGCCACAGTGCTGCAGCCTGCTTACGCTACTAGGGCAGCTAGACAGTCCCAGTTTGGCCTCAGGGCTACAGGCCTTCTTGGGCATTGAGAGTCCCCTGGGTCTCCTCGATTGCCAACCAGGAGCCCAAGAGACCACAGAGGCCAAGCCACGGCACCCGTGGACCCTCCTGGGTGGCCTGGTCTGAAGGCTGGGCATTGTGCCATTTCCTCCTCTGTGACATCTGTTTAAAACATTTTCATTATTTTTTTAGAGGCAGGGTTTCTCTCTGTCTCCCAGGCTGGAGTGCAGTGACACGATCATAGCTGTCTGCCGCTTCCACCTCCTAGGCTTAAGTGATCTCATGCCTCCATCTCCCAAGGTGTTGGGATTACAGGCTTGAGCCACTGTGCCCAGGCCTCCCCTGTGACTTCTGCCTCTCCCTCTCTTTTCATCCACTCCTCCTCTCCCTTGGGGGGCTTCACCCTCTGGAGCCTTCAGATTCTCCTCCAAAGGGGCTGGAGCCTTCCCCTGTTCCTGGTCTACTGGCTGGGGAGTCTGGAAGGATCCGCATACAGACGCCTCTCCACTTCCAGACCTGCAGAGATAAGAACTGATTTGCCTGTTCAAGAAAGTGAGCAGCTCTAGCAGCCACCATCAGATGGCGACAGGGGCTGCTTGTGACTAGCCAGTTCAGACTTCACCAGGGTTCCAAGGAGAGCAGCTTCTTCAGGGGGCTGCAGACTGCACCCCTTCCTGGCTGCTGGGTCCCACTGCCTGATTGGCATCCCCTGGCTCCAGCCACTTTGGGAGTTAGGAGCAGGACTGTAGGACCCCCCTCAAGCACCTCCCCACAACCTGCCTGTTCCAGGGCTAAGTTTCACCATCTAGCCCACCCCAGCTCCACTCTGTCCAGTCTCCGCTCACTCCCCTCCCTGTCACCGTAAGTTTTTAGGGTCATAATGTGTCCCCTTGGGGCCAACCAGTTATGGGACAGACAACCAGGGATGGTTGGGGGGTGGCGACAGAGCCAAGGTGGAGCCAGTGTTCTTTTTTTTTTTTTTTTTT
>NW_012098097.1:7315594-7316487 GCF_000951045.1 Mandrillus leucophaeus
GCCCGGCTAGTTTTTTTGTATTTTTTAGTAGAGACGGGGTTTCACCGTGTTAGCCAGGATGGTCTCGATCTCCTGACCTCGTGATCCGCCTGTCTCGGCCTCCCAAAGTGCTAGGATTACAGGCTTGAGCCACCGCGCCCGGCCGTGTCTTGGATCTTAATGAGCTTTAGTTAATCTATGACTGCATCATCATGGAAATTTCCACAATGTCCCCCAGGCTCTGTCCTTGAATCTTCCAGCAGCAGAGCCCACAGGTCTCCTTGGCTTCCTGACAGCTTCCTGGGCAAGGTGCTCCTAGGGCTGGAAGGAAGATGATAGTGAAAAATTCCAAAAGGAGCAAAAAGGGCTTTCTTGGGATCCCATAGCTGGCACAGGGCTCCGTGTGGATGGACACTCTGAGCTTGGGGACTGCAAGCTCCCAGGTGACGCATTACACATTAGGAGTGGCATTTCCTGTGCCCACCTGGTCATTCTGTGCAAGCTGGGGCACCTACTCAAGGCACGTGTGTGAGACTGTGTGTGTGAGTTTGCAAGTGTATGTGACTGTGTGTGAATGTGTCAGTGTGTGTGTGAGAGTTTGTGTGTGTGAATGTATATGTGAGTGTATTTCAGTTGTATATGTGTGTAAATGCGTTGTGTGAATGTGTGTTTCAGTGTGTGTGAATGTGTGTTTGTGTGTATCAGTGTGTGTGAATGTGTGTTTGTGTGTGTGTGAATGTGAGATTGTGAATGTGTGTGGGTGAGAGGGCCTGTGTGTGTGTGTGTGTGTGTATATCAGCATGTGTGTGAGTGTATGAATGTGTGTGTGTGAGTTTGTGAATGTGTTTCTGTGTGTGTGTGTGTGAATATGTATGTGAGTGTGTGTTTGTGTGTGTGTGTGAGTTTGTGAATGT
>NW_012098097.1:7319277-7321290 GCF_000951045.1 Mandrillus leucophaeus
TCACTCTGTCACCCCAGGCTGGAGTACAGTGGCGCGATCTCGGCTCACTGCAATCTCCGCCTTCCAGGTTCAAGCGATTCTCCTGCCTCAGCCTCCTGAGTAGCCGGGACTACAGGCGTGCTTGGGTTTGGGGTCTGCATGGAGCACTGGCATCGTGGACAGGAAACCTTGTGGGACGCTGAGGCTCCCAGGCCTCTGACTATGATCACCACACATCTGTCTACGGCTTCCTCTTCCTCTTCATCTTGACCACAATACACTCAGGACCAACCAGGAGAGCAGGTAACCAGTCATCGTGACCAGCTGATGTGGACTATGTATGGCCTGGGGACCGCGGGACATGCCAAGGCATGAGTTGCTGAAGCTGCCTGAGCCTCTGGGGGCTGCAGGAGGGGTGGGGAAGCTTCTCCAGAGATGGGCAGGAGGGCAGGGCGTGGGCTGTCCCCAGGTAGCATCAGGTTCTTGCAGTTGGTCTCACCCAGGCTCCTGGGGAAAGAAAGGAAGCGAGATCTTCCTAGTCCCCAGTCTCTGTCCTTCCCTAATGCCCCTCCCCCTGCAAATTTCATTCAGACCCTGAGTACACAACTCAAAGTACACATAGCAAGAGCACCAAGCGGCAGCAGGTTCCCCCGAGAGGTCAGGAGGTCAGCCTCCCCCCACCTTTCCATCCTGTGCTCAGCAGCTGTCAAGCTGTTCGTCCCAATGGGGGGCCACAGTCACGCCGCCCTGATCCCGCTTCTCAGCTCTGGGTGCCCAGCCTCTGGGCCGCCCTTGAGTGGCACCCGTGGGGCTGAGGCCCTCCCAGCTTCAAGCTCAGGGGAGGAAGGAACAGAGTGGATGGGGAACAGCCAGGCTGCCCCGGCAGGAGGGTGGCTCTCAGACTGGGCTGCTTTCAAAAGGGAAGTTCTGCTGGGAAGTGCCATAGCCCATCCACTCCGCAAATCTTTTCTGAGGACCCTGTGGGTTCGCAGGGCTCAATGCTGCTGCAGGTCTTCCCAGAAAGCTCCCAACTCCACATCACCACTAGCACCCCTCACTGGCCTCTGGGCATGTGTGTCCACACCAGGAAGAGACTCCAGAGCTGATCAGAAGTTTTGTGGCTGCTGTGGGACCACCCCCCACCCCCACCCCTGGGAAATGGGCCTCAGCCCTGTGGCCTCAGCTCATCCTCCCCCTGAGTCATGTCACCTGACGGCTATCGGGACATAGCCAGAATGTGCAACTTCCTGAATTCTCTCATGTTTTGTGGTTATTTTGCACCATTTTGTTTCTTCCTTTCGGTTTGTGGACAGGGTAGGGTGAGCAGGATGGGCGTGGCACGGTCTAAGGGATTCCCCAATCCCTTTCCTTTGCAGTAAGTCAGGTTTTTCTCTATGTGCCTAAGGAGAATTGCATCTCATCGATTATCTGTGAAGCACACTTCCTGTTGAATCCAATTTTCCTATTACCTTTCACCAAAAGTAGAGATGTATTCCCTCAGAAAAACTGACCTGAGGATGTTAACGAACACCGACATTTCAGTATTTGTATAATCATTATAATATTTATTCCCACAGAGAAGCCATCATTATTGACGTTTTACAGAAGCCACAGGCTTTGCTCAAGGTAACATTCAGTGGTAAGTGGACAAGCCACACCAGAACTTAGCTTTCCGCTTCTCTGTCTGGCCTGGATGTTTAAGACTGCAGCAGCTCCTTTTTGGTCATGGTTGAATCAAAAAATAATTTTTGAGAAACTTTGCAACGATCAGGCCACAAAAACCACCGAATATGACGCATCTCCTGCATTTTTATGTTCAACTCAACAGTGTCATGATCCAAAGTGTCTTGAATCTTTTTTCTTTTTTTTTCAAGATGGAGTCTTGCTCTTGTTGCCCAGGCTGGAGGGCAATGGCAAGATCTTGGCTCACTGCAACCTTTGCCTGCTGGGTTCAAGCAGTTCTCCTGTCTCAGCCTCCCGAGTAGCTGGGATTGCAGGCGCCCACCACATTTTTGTATTTTTAGTAGAGACAGG
>NW_012098097.1:7322670-7324106 GCF_000951045.1 Mandrillus leucophaeus
TCTGTGTGTGTGTGTGTGAATATGTATGTGAGTGTGTGTTTGTGTGTGTGTGTGAGTTTGTGAATGTGTTTCTGTGTGTGTGTGTGTGAATATGTGTGTGAGTGTGTGTGTGTGTGTATGTGAGTTTGTGAATGTGTGTGGGTGTGAGTGTATGTGTGAATGTGTGTGTTTGTGTGAGTGTGTATGTGAGTGGGAGTGTGTGAGTGTGTGTGTTTTGAGTCTGAACTCCGTGTGAATCAGGAAAGAAAGGGGTCCTTACAGGCTCACTGAGTCCCTGCTCTGTGCCCAGCCCTGAGCTGGCTCCAGTGGGGCTATATAGAAAGGAAGGCATGGCTGGAGGACCTCCGTGTCAAGTTGAATACATTTCCAAGACTAGGAACCATTCAGGGACTCTGGGGCCACAGTGACAACTCCCCTTCCCTAAGCCCTGAAGCCCAGGCCTGGACCCCCAAGGGACTCAGGGAAGGGACTCAGGAAAGGGGAGTTCCCCCGGGCAGCACCACCGAGGGTGAGAGGAGCCGGCTCAGTGGGCCCCTCCCCCAGGGTTGCCCATCTTGACTACAAGGAAAGGAGGGAGGAGTTACTGGGCCTTCCACTAGGAGACCCGGGGAGGTGAGAGTCGGGGAGCAGTCCTGCAAGCTACGGAGTCGCTACAGGGAGAGGTCTCATCACTAGAAATAGCCGAGGAACCTGCAACCTCAACCTGGGTTAAGGAGGACGCGCCGTTCCCAGGGGAGACTTAGCCGGGGCTCCCCAACTTCCTCCATTTTCTGGCCGGCTCCAGGAATAGAACCAAAAGAAGCTGAACAAGGAAGCAGTGCGGCACCAAGAAAAGCAGAAGTCAGGGCCTTGGAGTCGTGACTGTCCCCTCGGGTCCGGGTCTGGCTGGGACCCGGCGCTGCAAGTGCCGCCTGTGCTGGGGAAGGGACCATGTGGCTGCCTTGGGCTCTGCTGCTTCTCTGGGTCCCAGGTAAGAGGCTCCCTGCCCGGGAAAGTCTGCATCAGGGAGGGAGGGTGTGAGGGGCAGGGCCGCAGGGCAGGTGTCACACGAGACACCCCGAGTCTGGACTCCGTGCAGAACGCAGAACGGGTTGCGCTCTGTCCACCATGTAAGATGGACAGATGAAGGGCCACGCCCCTGGGAGAGGAAGGAGCCAGAGCCTCTCCCCGCTCTACGCTCGCGTACCTTGGCTGAACCACAGTGGGGCGAGTGATAAGGGGTTGGTGCAGAAAAAGAACCTTTTAGGTTTTCAGCTGAATTCTTACAGGAAGAGGGACGAGAGGCAGGATGGGTGGAGAGTGGCAGCCACTGACTGCGAGGCGCAT
This sequence comes from Mandrillus leucophaeus, assembly GCF_000951045.1. NCBI lineage: Eukaryota > Metazoa > Chordata > Mammalia > Primates > Cercopithecidae > Mandrillus > Mandrillus leucophaeus. The sequence goes on from NW_012098097.1 coordinate 7,323,997, forward strand.
GTGGGGAGGGTGGGTGAGATGCCCGGCTCACTGGGTGCAGGGTGTGGAGGAGGGGCTGTGGGGAGGGTGGGGGAGATGCCCGGCTCACTGGGTGCAGGGTGTGGAGGAGG
>NW_012098097.1:7324249-7338029 GCF_000951045.1 Mandrillus leucophaeus
GGGGTGGGGCGGTGGGGGAGGTAGGGTGGGAGTGGGGAGCGGGTCAATAGTCTCTGGAATGTGGAGATTTAACCAGGGCAGTCCAGCGGCTGGAGCCTGAGCAGAGGAAGTCCCGAGGCAGGCCTGGCTACGGTTAGCCGTTGCGTGGGCCTGAGAACCAGGGGTCAGTCCTCTCCAAGAAGGGCATATGGGACAGAGGGGACAGAAAAGGTGGTAGGGAGGGCAAGGAGGGAAAAGGCCGGGCAGAGAAGCGTGGGGTTGAGCCTTCCCTGTCCAAGCGCAGGGCTTCCTCCCGTAGAGTCACCCACTGTGCCTTCAGTCACATCCACTGCTCTTCTCAGACGGGTCCTGTGCAGACTCCTCAGGCCTACTTCTAGGATATTTTACATCTTTTTGGTTGCTTTCCTTACAGATCAGAGGTTTTCTGCAATTATATTTGCTAACTACTTGTCTGTGGGAAGGTTATTACTTTTGGTGTCTTGACTTGGAAACGGGTCATCCTCCCATGACTGGTGCTCCTGCGATTCTCTTGGTTGTTCTTCTGTTTCCATAGGATCGGTGTGCATGGGGAGTTTTCAGTTCCTGTCTGATATCTGTTTCTCTTTCTCCCATTGACTCATTGGCTGGTACAGCCAGAATGAGGCCCAGCAGACGCAGTGGTGGTGGCTGTCCCTGCCCTGTCGCTGACTCGGGGGAAAAGGACCAGAGCTTCTCATTAGTAGGAAGAAGGGATCCACTCACAACTATCCACAAAGCATTTTCACTTTTATTTATTAATTTTTTTTTCTTTTTTGAGATGGAGTTTTGTTCTTATTGCCCAGGCTGGAGTGCAAGGGCGCGATCTCGGCTCACTGCAAACTCCACCTCCCGGGTTCAAGTGATTCTCCTGCCTCAGCCTCCTGAGTAGCTGAGATTACAGGCATGCACCACCATGTCTGGCTAATTTTGTATTTTTAGTAGAGATGGGGTTACTCCATGTTGGTCAGGCTGGTCTCAAACTCCCGACCTCATGTGATCCACCCACCTTGGCCTCCCAAAGTGCTGGGATTGCAGGCGTGAGCCACCAAGCCTGGCCAGCATTTTTATGTTTTGAGAAAGGGTCTCCCACCATCACCCAAACTGGAGTGCAGTGGTGCAGTCACGGTTCACTGCAGCCTCTAACTTCCAGGCTCAAGTGATCCTTCCACCTCAACCTCCCCAGTAGCTGAAACTACAGGTGTGTGCCACCACACCCAGCTGGATTCTTAATTTTTTTTAGGGACAGGGTCTTACCATGTTGCCCAGGCTGGCCTCCACCTCCTGGGATCAAGGGATCCTCCACCTTGTCCTCCCAAAATGCTGGGATTACAGGCATGAACCACCACACCTGGCTCCTACAAAACATTTTTTATTTTATTTTTATTTATTTATTTTTTTGGAGACAGAATCTCACTCTGTCACCCAGGCTGGAGTGCAGTGGCTTGATCTCTACTCACTGCAACCTCCACCTCCCAGGTTCAAACAATTCTCCTGCCTCAGTCTCTTGAGTAGCTGGGATTACAGGCACTTGCCACCACTGCTGGCTAATTTTTTCTATTTTAGTAGAGACGGGGTTTCACCGTGTTGCCCAAGGTGGTCTTGAACTCCTAAGCTCAGTCAATCTGCCAGCCTTGGCCTCCCAAAGTGGTAGGATTATAGGCGTGAACCACTGCTCCAGGCCCCCACAAAATACCATTTTTATTACCTATAGAAATTCTTATTATTTTTATCCTTTCAGCTATGAAGGAGGTGAATTACATTAGGAGATCTGGTCAGATGTTTGTCTTGATATATTATGCTGACTTCATGAAAAGAATTAGGGAGAGCTCCCTGTTTCTGTGTTCTCTGCAAATGTTTAAATAAAACTGAAATTATTTGTTCCTTGAAGTTTTGAAAGAACTAACTTGTAAAACTGTCTGAGTTTTGCTTCTTTTCTTTTGATGGAAGGGAAATAATTTCTTAATAACAGTCATAATAACTAGCTGGTCTTAATAACTAGCTGGGTGCAGTGGCTCACCTCTGTAATCCCAGAATTTTGGGAGGTTGAGGTAGGAGGATAGCTTGAGCCCAGGAGTCTGAGACTGGCCTGGGCAATATAGCAAGACCCTGTCTCTTAAAAAAAAAAAAAAAGTATATTCTTGGCCTACACTGATAATTTATATTTTCCTAAAAAATCATCGGTGTCGTCCAGATTTACAGACTTACTTGTAGAGAATTGCAAATTAAACTGTTATTTTTCTTTTGAATTTTATGTCTGTGTCTTTTTTTTTTTGGTCTGGCTACCCACTAGTCCAATTAATTGTTTAAGGCCAGGCACGTTGGCTCACGCCTGTTATCCCAACACTTTGGGAGACCAAGGCGGGTGGATCACTTGAGGTCAGGAGTTTGAGACCAGCCTGGCCAACATGGTGAAACCCCGTGTCTCCTAAAAACACAAAATTAGCCAGGCATGGTAGCACCCACCCTGTAGTCCCAGCCACTCGGGAGGCTGAGACATGAGAGTCACTTGAACCCAGGAGGCCAAGGTTGCAGTGAGCCGAGATACCACTGCCCTCCAGCCTGGGCGACAAGAGTGAAACTCTGTCTCAAAAAAATAAAATAAAATAGTTAATCATTTACCCCTTACAAAAAAAATCCATTTATTAATGTATATACTAACTCCACTGTTTTTCTGTTTCTTAATTCACTGATTTCTGTGAATTCACCAATTCGTGAAAGATGACCTTGTTCTTTCTGTTGTGTGTGTGTGTGTGTATTCTGTGTTGTGTATGTGCGTGTGTGTGTTCCTCTTCTGACCTCTTGAGTTGGACAGTTCAGTCATTTATCTGAGAGTTAATGGGTCAAGACTCTGTGATCTTAAAGGAAAACATTAAGATGACAGAGGAATATCCTAGTAGAGGACCCTGGCCCCAAGGTGGTCCCCAGTCTCCTGTTTATGATTGGAGGGGTTGGGGGTGGTGATTCGGGTTGGAGGAGAGAAAGCACACAAACACAAGCGTGGGAGCACTGGGGATCCGTGTGGTCGTTCCAGGTAAATGGGGAAGCAAACGGAGGGTTTTCTGACACTTCGCAATCTCTAAATTATAATGACACCTTCATTGGGTGTCACTGGGGCAGAGCTCTCATTGGGTGACAGATGGGGCAGAGCTTTGGGGAGATTGGGTGACAGTTTTTTATCCAAGATTTCAGAGGAAAGAAGTTAATCAGGAGAAAGAGAAAGAGAGAGAGTGGGGGAGAGAGACTAAATCCAAAGGGAAGTCAGACACTGGAGATAGGACGAGAGACAGGATTGGGTGCTGTGGGCAGAGGTGGTGGAGTCACTGAGGTCAGGAGAGAAGCCAAAACGTGGACAAAGAAAGATGACGATTCGCAGCCCAGGAGAGGCAGGGAATCGGGTCAGGACAGGGAGCAGGAACAGTATCTTGGGTGAAGGTGGGCTGGGAACTGACAGTATTTATTTATTTTTTGAGATAGGGTCTCACTCTGTCGCCCAGGCTGGAGTGCAGTGGTGTGATCACAGCTCACTGCAACCGCCACCTCCTGGACTCAAGTGATCCTCCCGCCTCAGCCTCCTGAGTAGCTGGGAATACAGGCACATGCCACCATGCCTGGCTAATTTTTTGTATTTTTGGTAGAGATAAGGGTCTCACCACATTGCCCAGGCTGGCCTCAAATGCCTAGGCTCAAGCAGTCCTCCCACTCTGGCCTCCCAAAGTGCTAGGATTACAGGCATGAGCCACAGCACCTGGCCTATTTATTTATTGGAGTCAGGGTCTCACTCTGTCACCCAGGCTGAAGCACGGTGATGCAATCATACCTCACTGCAGCCTCGACCTCCTGGGCTAAAATGATCCTCCTACCTCAGCCTCCTGAGTAACTGGGACCACACGTGTACACCAGTACACCTGGTTAATTTTTGTATTTTTTTGTAGAGATGGGACCTCACCATGTTGCCCAGGCTCCATTTACTTATTAAGCAGTTAATATGTGTCAATTTTAGTGATTTGTGTTTTTCTGGGAAATCACATTCATCCAAGTTTATGAATTTTATGTAGGGAATTTCTACAAAATAATATCTTGACTCTTCATTCTTTCTTCATCTATGGTCCTTTTCTCTTGTCATGTCTTATTTAGGCCAGCCCAAAGGTTATCTATTTTTATTAGCTCAAGTCATGTGAAATCCTGTTGTCTTGGTCAAAAGGTTGAATATCAGCCATTTCATGTGATTCAACCTAATTTTATTTACCAGGTGTTTTACACCTGTGATCTCATTTAACACCCGCAAAGGCCATATGAGTCAGGGACAATTGTCACCACTTTATAGGCGAGGTGTCTGAAGCTCTGAGAGGTTAACTACCTTGCCCCGGAACACACAGCTGATATGTAATAGGGTAGAGATGTAAACACAGATGGTTCTGAGGTTCTTTCTCTTTGTCCTGGCAATTGCCGCTGAGAAACATCACACCTGTGGCAAGAAACATCACAGGAAACATCACACCTGTGGCAAGCTTAGAAAGGCCTTCCCTGCAGGAGGATCTGTACATCCAGGCGAGGAGAGGAGAGGCACCAAGGAGCTTGTCATCATCTTTGGGCAGCCGTGGGCTGGGTGTGGAGCCAATGGGGTCGAGGAGGAGCTTGCACTGAAGTTTTTAGAGAGGGCCTACCATGTGCGAGGCACCTGTAGACATTGAAGGTATGAGAAGGAGACCCCTACCCACCTGGGGCTTTCATTAGAGCGGTCTCAAAGTCTCATGTATGTGGAGATTTAAGGATTTGAAACAGTAAGTAAAATTAAAGAGTTTTGGCCAGGTGCAGTAGCTCATGCCTGTAATCCCAGCATTTTGGGAAGCCAAGACGGGCAGATCACCTGAGGTCAGGAGTTCGAGATCAGCCTGGCCAACATGAAGCCCTGTCTCTACTAAAAACACAAAAATTATCTGGGTGTGGTGGACGCCTATAATCCTAACTACTCAGCAGGCTGAGGCAGGAGGATCACTTGAACCCAGGAGGTGGAGGTTGCAGTGAGCTGAGATCCCACCACTTCACTCCAGCCTGGGCAACAGAGCAAGACTTCACCTCAAAAAAAAGTTCTAACCTGAGGAAAGGAGAGCAAGCCCTCCTCCCGCCATCCCCGGCCAATATGGGGCCACAGAATTACAAGGGCAGTGAGACACTGCACACATAACTGCCCAGCAGGCACATGCCCATCTGCCCTGGGCAGGGGCCATGTGTCCTCTGCTTGGCGGCCGACGCTGGCTTCGAGCCATCACCTTACTCTCCCCGCTTTGCATCTGAGAATTATTTGGGAAAATGGTAGACATAATTTTCAAGGAAGCTCATTTATTTCTGAGATTTAAGTCTAGGAGAGCTGGGCAAACTAAGACACAGGATGAACTGAAGTTTTTGTCAGTGAGCCTTCTGCGTTTGTGACTCTTTTTAGAGAGGGAGTCTCTGCTCTGTCACTCAGGCTGGAGTGCAGTGGTATGATCTCAGCTCAACGTAACCTCTGCCTCCGGGATTGAAGAGATTCTCGAGCCTCAGCCTCCCCAGTAGCTGCAATTACAGGTGTGCACCACCACACCCAGCTAAATTTTGTATTCTTAGTAGAGACGGGTTTCAGCATGTTGGCCAGGCTGGTTTCGAACTCCTGGCCTCAAGTGATCCACCTGCCTTTGCCTACCGAAATGCTGGGATTACAGGCGCGACCCACTGTACCCGGCCAGTATTCTTGTCAAAATGGCTTGACAACCCCATTACTGCCCGGGTTTGCCCCCTTGGTGGGACCAGATCAGTATGAGGGCTGATCTTCCTCTTGCTAGAGCGCCCAGGGCTGGGGTGGCCCTCCCGGGAGGGCAGGTGCTGAGGCGTGAGTTCTCACGGTCCTGGCAGGTTTGGAAGCAGGGGGCCCCCGGTGGGTGAGAGGGGTGGAAGGGTAAGGGAAAGGAGGCAGGGGGCTGGAGAAAGAGGCTGCTATGAGCAAAATCTTGGGGGTTGCAGAGCAGAAAAGAGAATGCTCAAGGTATAAATCTGTCTGATGGAGCTGATACGAGGTGAAGGAGTCAGGGGCTGAGGGCTGGGGGTGCTGATGTGCGGTTGGGGAATCTTTGGAGGAGGTGACCCCAGGGCGCCCAGCCTGAGCTCTTCCAGTCTCCTTGGAAAGCCTCTGCCCCATTTCCACCTGTGCACGGAGGGAGCCTCTCAGTCCCCGCTTCTGGTTGAACAAGGTCTGTCTGCCTGCCACTACCTCCTCCACACCCCCAGGGTCCATGCGGCCCTGACCCCAGGGCACCCTTGACCAGGCTCATCTGAGGAAGAGCCAGGACTCAGGCTTGTGTTTTCCAGGCTGTTTTGCTCTGAGAGGCCCCGGAACCATGGCTGGCCCTGTGGGGGGATCCCTGAGCGTGCAGTGTTGGTATGAGGAGAAACACAAGACTCTCAACAAATACTGGTGCAGACCACCACGGGTTCTCCAATGTAACAAGATTGTGGAGACCAAAGGGCCAGCAGGAAAAATGAACAGCCGAGTGTCCATCAGGGACAGTCCTGAAAACCTCAGCTTCACAGTGACCTTGGAGAACCTCACAGAGGAGGACGCAGGCACATACTGGTGTGGGGTGGATACACCGTGGCTCCAAGACCTTCATGATCCCATAGTCCAGGTTGAGGTGTCCGTGTTCCCAGGTGAGCCCCTCCTTCCCTCAGCGCCTAAACAGGCTCAGGTTGGAATTGTTGGGGCAGGAATCAGGTCAGAGACGTGAAGCTGACTCTGTGTGTGTGTGTGTGTGTGTGTGTGTGTGTGTGTGTAAGAGAGAGGTGGGGGCCAGGGGAACATAGTCAGGGGGTCTTTCCTGGAGCAGCCGACATGTCTGCCCAGTATTGAAGAAGGGGAGGGTCCGGTGACAGGGGGGCTGAGAGAGCGTTGCCTGTGAAGGAGGCAGGAGCGCACCTGTGGCTCAGCCCCACGGAAGTGCAGCTGCGTGGGGGAAGGGTGAGGCTGCACAGAGAGGCTGGGGGGCCAGATGGGAAGCTGCTGCCCTCAGGGGGAGCCTTAGCACAAGACAGGTCAGATTTGCAGTGTAGACAGACTGCTCTGCAGCAGGGAGGCCTGCAGGAGACCTGGACCCTCATCAGCAGGATAGAAAATCAGGACCATTGGGAGTGGCACCTGCGTCCTGTTCAGAAATGCCCAGTTGGCCCAGGAGGGTCCTGGAGAGACTGTGGCCCCGGGGTCCTGCATCCTGCCCCCTTCCTGAGTGGATATTTTATGTGAAATCAAACCAAAAAGGCATCCTGAGGGTAGGAGAGCTGGAGGACGGCTCCCTGGGTCTGATAATGTGGTTTTGCCACCAGCATCAACGTCAATGACACCTACAAGCATCACTGCAGCCAAGACTTCAACAATCACAACTGTGTTTCCACCTGTATCATCCACTTCCCTGTTTGCAGTGAGTGCCACCCACAGTACCAGCAACTGGGAGGAAAATGAGGAGGTCGTGAGCTCACAGTAAGCACCCTAGCCCCTGAGACATGGAGGGGGCCCTGTGTGGGGAGGAGCCCAGGGCGGGGACCTCAGCCATGTGGGTCAGCAATAGGTGTGCATCACTCCCTTTGCCCCAGGCCCAGGTTGGAAGCCACAGTCTGTACACCCCGGCTTGGACCTGCCCTTGGCTTTGGACGGGGGCTCAGGTCGGGGAGAAGTCGGGGGGCAGATGGAAGGAAACTGATAGTTACTGAGGGCTGGTGACATCCTACGAGGCCCGTGTTAGATGCTTCACATGAGTGCTCTCGTTTGCCCTTCACTGCAGCCCTGTACTGTTGTCATTCCCAATATTAGTCTGTTTTCACACTGTTGATAAAGACATACCCGAGACTGGATAAATTATAAAGAGGAAGAGGTTTAATGGACTCACAGTTCCACATGGCTGAGGAGGCCTCACAATCAAGGCGGAAAGCAAAAGGCATGTCTTACGTGGCAGCAGGTGAGACAGAGAATGAGAACCAAGCAAAAGGGGTCTCCTCTTATAAAACCATCAGATCTCGTGAGACTTATTCACTACCACAAGAACAGTGTGGGGCAAACCACCCCCATGATTCAATTATTTCCCACCGGGTCCCTCCCACAACACATGGGAATTATATGGGAGCTACAATTCAAGACAAGATTTGGGTGGGGACACAGCCAACCCACATCAATCCCCGTTTTACAGATGAGTAAACAGAGACTCAGAGAGGTTAAGCAATTTGTCCAGTCAAGTAGCTACAAGAGGCTAAGGCTAAGCTTCCAATTCTGGTTTATGTGACTCCAAAGCCTTGAGTTCTCCTCTCTAAATAGTGGTTCTTAACCTTTTTGGGGGTCACCAACCCCACACAGAATCTGACATCTATGGACACTCCTCAGAAAAACATGTGCAGTCACAAACCATTTCTGGGATTCATGGACTCCCTATTCCAGCACAAAACCCCACAATTCAGTCCTGGTGCTAGCCACTCAGAGTTAGTGCAGACCCCACAGGTGAAGAGCTTCCATATCCTCAAGACCACCCTGATTTAGATGCCAGTTGAACTTTGGGGATCCCTAGGCCACCACACTTCTGACCAACTGGCTGCAAATTTGGGGGTTCCCAGGACCCCCTCAGGTTCAATAATTTGTTAGACTCAGAACTCTGGAAAGTATTATACTTACAGTTTTATCATAAAGGATAAAGGATAAAGATTAGGACCAGCCAATGTAGAGACACATAAGACAAGGCTTGGGAGGATCCCAAACAGTTTCTGTGCCCTCTCCAGCTAAAATCAGGGAGCATCACCTGCACCCTCCCCCCTGAACCTCAATATATTTATCAACCAGGAAGCTCCTCCAAGCTTTGGTGTCCAGAGTTTTTATTGGGGTTTCATTACATAGGTATGATGTGATTGAACTATCTCCACCTCCAATCCCTCTTTGGGAGGTTGGGCCGGCTCAGGGCTCCAAATCTCTAATTACGTAGTTGGTCTTTCTGGTGACCAGCCCCATCCTATTGTCTCGTCTCTTACCAAAGTCCAGGTGTGATTCATGAACAACAAAGACACTCCTAATTCTTGGGAAATTCCAAGGATTTAGAGCCTCCCTCCTAAGAGCTGGGGACGAAGGCCAGCCAGATTCTTTACTAGACCCCTCTACAGACTTCTGCCAACATATAAGACAAGGCAAAGTTCAGGCTTGAACTTGCCACTTCTAGAAGCTTACCCTTTAGATACACATAGGTGGCAGCGCTGGGTTCTGTGGGGCCTGAAGGTTGTGCAGTTTGCGGGGTGGGTTAGTGGGTGGGAAATCTAAGAAAAATATGACAAAATCATGAATGCAAACGTAGGCATGAAGGAAGGGGCCCAAGGAATGGAGGGGCCTGAAGGTGGGCTGCATCAGCCTCCTGGTCAATCTGCTGCTGCCTGGTCAGGTGTGAAAAGGTGGAGCTGCAAGGCAATTTATAAGCAACGTTTACCATTGCAAAGGACTGGGGGAAATGCCCATTCAGAGGGAACATTTAAATAAATCACAGTCTATACATGTGTTGGAATACCCTGTAGCTATAGGAAAGAGCTGCAGGGACTTCTTTATGCACTGACGTGCATAAAGAAACTGACGTTTCTAAGATGTGTTGTAAAGTAAAACCAGAATAGTGTTAGAGGAGGCCTCCTTTGTGTGAAAAGAGAAGGGAAATCCTGTACATTCATATTTGCTTGTATACACATGAAGAAACTCTGGAAGGTTCTTAAGAACAGCGTGTGTGTGTATGTGGGGAAATTAGGGAATGTGTAAATGGGGGGTGTGTAGAAAGGAGGCTTTATACTGTCTGTTTTTTTTTTTAATTGACCGTATCTATCTACTTAAAAAGTTAGAGAAGGAGACCAGGTATGTTGGCTCATGCCTGTCATCCCAGCACTTTGGGAGGTTGAGGCAGGAGGGTGGCTTGAGCCCAGGAGTCTGAGACCATACTGGGCAATATAGCAAGATTATGTCTCTACAGAAAATTTAAAAATTAGCCGTGGTGGCCTGTGCCTGTAGACCCAGCTACTTAGGAGGCTGAGGCAGGAGGATCATTTGAGACCAGGGGTTCAAGGCCGCAGTGAGCTATGATCACCACTGCACTCCAGCCTCCTTTGGGTAACAGAGCCAGATCCTGTCTCAAAAATAAATAAATAAAAATTAAAATTAAAAAAAAATAAATTGGAGAAGTCAAGTTCACCCCGCCCTCACCACCCTGTGCCTCCTCCAGGCTCCCGCTGCTCCTCTCCTTGTTGGCATTGTTGCTGCCTCTGTTGATAGGGGCCTCCCTGCTAGCCTGGAGGATGTTTCAGAAACGGATCAAAGGTGAGTTGGCTCCCCACACCCCTCTGCCCCACCTGGGGTGGTCAGGTCTTGACCACAGACACTCATCTTCAAAGCTATGTCCTCGTCTCACAGTATTGCTATCAAATGCGACACCCAGACCGCACACCCTGGGTGATCCTACAGGGCAGGTCCCAGAGGAGGCATCCTTGTGCGTGGTGGTCACAGGCTGTGGGAGGTGGCTCCCTAGCAGGAGGCAGTCCCATTGCCAGCCCAAGGGTGGTTGGCCCATGAAGCAATGATCCTCTTCTGTTTAAAACCCTGGCATGGTGACCTGGGTGCAGTGATGTGCATCTGTAGTTCCAGCTACTCAGGAGGCTGAGATGGGAGGATTGTTTGAGCCCAGGAATTCAAGACCAGCCTGTGTAACACAACAAGACCCACGTGTCTATACAATAAAATAAACCGTTGCATGATCTCCCCCACCATAAAAAGTCCAGGTCTCTCCAGGAGTCACGGCCCTCCACCATCTGGCCCTACCCACCTCCCTCTCCCCATCTGTGCACCCTGGAAACCAACTTCTTGTATCTCCTTTAATGAGAGCCTCAACCTCAGCATCTTCTCTCCTTCTGGGTTTGCTCTGGACACCTGGAGGGCCTCCCCTGCCCTCTCTCCCCAGCTTGCTCCCAGTGGACTCATGGTGGTCCTCAGACTTTCTTTTCTCTGGGACCTTTTCTTTGACTCCATAGAGTGACTTGGGACCCCTCCTGGCTGTACCTCTGCTGTCACAGCCTTTTGGTAACCAGACTGTCATTGCTGGTGTCCTCACCTGTCTTCCCACAGGCATGTGCTTCAAAGAGGTACAGAACCAATATTCATCAAATTAATGTGTTATTCAATATCTCCAGCCACAATGGGCACCCTAGGGGGCTCCAGGCAACCTCTAGTCCAGCTGCCCTCCTCTGAGCTCAGATTAAAAGAGAGAACAGGAACTCTTGGCACTCAGTAAGTAGGTGCTCAATAAATACCTGATAGGCGAATTGAATAAGCACAGGAACGGAGGAACAAGTGGAGGTGTGACCACCAGTCCTCTAGGAGAGCAGATTCCTGGCCAAGGTTAAGTGTAAGCCTGAAACTTCCTCCCTGTTTGGAGAGTTCAGGATTCCATGGGCAGAAGATTCTCGGGGGAATCTTTGTCCAAAGCCTTTCAAGGCTACAGTGAGACTGGGGTGGGAAGAGATGGGGTTATCCTGTCCCATAGCTGCAGGATAGGTAGGTGCATACTTGGTGGGGGCACTGCTCACACACACCCCCAGTGCCTCCCATGGGGCCCAGGCTTTTGGGGGAGAAATCAGCTATAGTAGATCTGTACAGGGTGTATGGGAAGAAAATCACTTCCTCTTTCCCGTCTGCTTTGCTTGTGTCATTTTCTCGCAACCCCAGTCTAAACTTTAGCACTCACGTGGACGCCACTGGGTTGTTTGAGTTCTGAGTCCCTTTCGGTTTCCTTTGTGCCCTTTCACCCAGAAAGGCTCTCACTCCTCCCTTAAGAAGGATATATGTGATTATTGTAGGAAATTTGAAAAATGAGTAAAAGCACAAAGAAGGAAATAAATCCCCCATCATCAATGATAACTAAAAACCCCACCACCTAGAGAAAACCAGGCACTGGCACCTGAGGTATGTCTTTCCAGTCTTTTTTTCTATGCCTTTATAAATGCATCTATGATTTCTTGTTTTCTTTTTCTCTTTTTTTTAATTTTGAGACAGAGTCTTACTCAACAAACTCTTGAGTTCCTACCATGCTTCAGGCCTGAAGGGATAGGTCCCCAGGGCTGAGGTCTCTAGGGAAAGGCCTTTTCCCAGAAGGCTTGTAGGACCTTCCATCCTGGCCCTTGCTCCAGGATTCAACCTCCTTCCTGTCCTCTTATCTCTAGCTGGTAAGCATTCAGAGCTGTCCCAGAACCCCAAGCAGGTAAGGGGGGCTTCAGCAGGAGGTGTATCAGGTGGCTGGGTGGAGGGTACAGAGGATGCTGGGGAGTTGGACAGTCCCATCGGCCAATGGAGGATGGATGGTGGATGCATGGAGCGGGGAGCTTGCCCAGAGCAGGACGAACGATGCTGGGAGATGTGGTCACTGGGTCTTGTTCTGAGTCCTGGCCAGCCTGTCCCCTCCCAAACAGGGCAAATGGAATGAAGGGAGGCCCTCCCAGCGAAGCTGACCTGGGGAACTACTGGACGGAGTGGGGTGGAGGCAGGAAGGGGAAGTGGGGGCTGAGGCGCTCAGAGCATAGAGGAGGGGGAGACACGTGCAGAGATGCAGGGACAGAGGCTGCAGGGCTCCGTGGACACCCACCTGGGACCTCCCGCCCACCCAGGCTGCCGAGCAGAGTGAGCTGCACTACGCGAATCTGGAGCTACTGTCGTGGCCTCTGCAGGAAGAGCCAGCACCACCAAGAGAGGTGCAGGTGGAATACAGCACCGTGGTAAGTGCAGGAGCCCGGCTTCTGGGCATGTGGCCCCTGGGCTGTGCCAGGGCACCTCTAGGAGGGTGGGCAGAAGGGGAAGGAAGGGGTGAGCTTGGTGATCTTGTGCCTGTCAGGGGTGGAAGACGGAGATGGAACAAGTGTTGATTTTGCCAGAGTAGAGGTCCTTAGAAGGGCTTGGTGTCATTGCGGCTGGGCAGTTAGGGGGGTGGCCAGCAGCTATGGCTCTGAGAGTCCGTGAAGTCCAGCATGGGTTAAGCACCTGCTGTGTATCATGCACCAAGGTGAGAAACTGAGACTTCTCACTGTTTTGGTCTCATCATCTCTTTGGCATCAACTCTGCTTTCCAGGTTTTTGTCTGTGACCCGCTGTGGGTCAACCCTTGGGCGCAGCCACCTTCAACTGGGATAACGGGATGGGGGCTGCCTCCCTGGGTCATGACTCACCTACTAGTGGGAGAGTTCAAGCAGAAGCTGGGGGTCACTTGGCAGAGAGGATCGGGAGAGATGTAAGCATCAGACAGGGATGCGTAAAGAACTCCCCAGGCCTGGGAGCTGAAGGGGCCCCTCAGACATGCTGTGTGGTGCCATGGAGGGCTGGCACCAGGGTGACAGGGGACGCTGTTGCTGGTCTGCCTAGAAAAGTGGCCCAACTCCCTGGGGTATCTCCAGCCTGGTACCATTCTCCCCAGGCCGCCGTTTTGCACCGGACAGGGGAAGAGGGGATCCAGTCCTGCAACTTCTGGGTCCTCTGATAGCCACACCCCTCCCTAACCTCCCGCCAGCTGTCAGAATGAGGATAAGGATGGTCATCTGGGGACCCAGGGTCCTGGATGGCTCCTGGCCAACTTTCTTTCTTTCTTTCTTTCTTTCTTTCTTTCCTTTCTTTCTTCCTTTCCTTTCTTTCTTCCTTTCCTTTCTTTCTTCCTTTCCTTTCTTTCTTCCTTTCCTTTCTTTCTTCCTTTCCTTTC
>NW_012098097.1:7341159-7343270 GCF_000951045.1 Mandrillus leucophaeus
GATCACAGCTCACTGCAGCCTGGAACTCTTGGGCTCAAGTGATCCTCCTGTCTCAGCCTCCTGAGTAGCTGGGACTACAAACATGTGCCGCCATGCCTGACTTTTTTATTTTTTGTAAAGATGGGGTCTCGCCATGTTGCCCAGGCTGGTCTTGAACTCTTGGGCTCAAGCGATTCTTTTGCCTTGGCCTCCTTGAGTGCTGGGATTACAGCATGAGCCACCATGCCGGGCAGTTTCCATGCTGGAAAACACAGCAGTTTTCTTGTTGGGAGATTTGAAATTTGATGCAGAGTTATCCAGGCTGTCTTGAGTCTGTGGCAGCTGCCAACAGCTTTATGTTTTTATTTTTTCGTTTTAATTTTTCTTTTTTAGAGGCAGGGTCTCACTGTGTTGCTCAGCCTTGAACTCCTGGAGTTGTGCAACGTGGACTCCTGGATCTGAAAGGTGAGGCTGCCATGAAGCCTATAATGTGGGTTGGGGCTTAGACACGCACCTGGTACGGAGAGGAACTCAGAAATAGTTGTTGACTTCGCTTGAATTGAGCCCGGTCACGTTCCAGTCCCGACCTGCAGTAACCCTTCTTGGGGTCCTGTTTGCAGAGACGGAGTTCTGCAGGGTGGTTTAAAACACAAAGGCGCGTGGCACCAGACTCACTCTAAGACTCAAGGTGTTGTTTGAAGGACCCCTTCTCCTCAATGGGAGTGAACTTCAATTCTCTGAAATAGTATTTTCTCTTTAATTCAGTCTGAATTTCTATCAATTAGAAGTAAGTCCTCTGTAAAATGCAAATGTCTAGGCTATCAGTTGGTTATCAATGCCAGCTGCTATAACAACCACGACCTCCACAATAAAACTGAGTGGAGTGGCCAGGGGAGGCTGGGACAGGAGGGTATTGCAGCCACAGCCACACAGTGGCCCCAGCCCCCTGCCCCGTCAATCTCTACAGCTTGGTGGAGGAATAAGTTCCCTGGTATAAACCACTTGCCTTTTGGAAGGTGGCAGCCCCTTGGGAGTCCTTCATGTCACTTCCTGCCAGAGAGTCTCAGTTGGTACCACCCCAATTCTCCAAGGAGGCCTCATAGCAGGAGGGAGCGGGCTGGCTCGCAGTAGTCTTCCAGAAGTCTTACTGGCCAATTCCCTTCCAGGAAGCTCTGCATACCAAAGGATACTGGGAAAGACCATCTTTGTCAAACCAGAGACAGGGTCTTCCTCTGTTGCCCAGGCTAGAGTGCAATGGCACAATTATGGCTCACTGCAGTTCTCCTGCCTCAGCCTCCTGAGTAGCTGGAACTACAGGCGTGCGCCACCACACCCAGCTAATTTTTTTGTAGAGACGGGGTTTCGTCGTGTGACCCAGGCTGCTCTTGAACTCCTGAGCTCTAGCAGTCCACCTACTTCAGCCTCCCAAAGTGCTGGGATTCTAGGCATGAGCTACCATGCCCTGGCCAAACTCAAAATTTACGGAGAATATACAGTGAAAAGTCAGTCCCTTTATTATTTCTGTCACCGGGAATCCAGAGATAAATAAGGTTAATAGTTTCTTATGTTTCTCCCCTGAGATAGTTAATCATCTTGCACATATATACATGTATATACAGCCTACATGTATATGCTCCTCCCCATTCCCATATATGGGGATATCCTCCCCATTCCCACCATTCCTGCACAGTAGTATTTTCATGTCACAACCATCTTGGAGATTATTTTACCTTCTTCTGTAAATGCTGCAGAACATCCCATAACATTCCATTGTTTGTGCCATGACATATGCATGCCATTTTGCACGTTTTCATAGAGAGCTGAAGGGTAAAGTTGGAGAAATTCAAAGTCTGTGCACTTGCAATTTTGATAGATATTGCCAAGTGTACGGCATCTTTAAATGGCAATCTTTGGCCGGGCATGGTGGCTCACACCTGTAATCCCAGCACTTTGGGAGGCCGAGGCAGGTGGGTCATTCGAGGTCAAGAGTTCGAGACCAGCCTGGCCAACATGGTGAAACCCTATCTCTACTAAAAACACAAAAATTAGCTGGGTGCAGTGGCATGCATCTGTAATCTCAGGTACTCGGGAGGCTGAAGCAGGAGAATTGCTTGAACCTGTGAGGTGGAGGT
>NW_012098097.1:7344610-7346971 GCF_000951045.1 Mandrillus leucophaeus
TTCTTTCTTTCTTTCTTTCTTTCTTTCTGAATCTTGCTGTGTCCCCCAGGCTAGAATGCAGTGGCACAGTCTTGGCTCACTGCAATCTCTGCCTCCCAGGTTCAAGCAATTCTCTTGCCTCAGCCTCAGCCTCCAGAGTAGCTGGGACTACAGGCACATGCCACTGCACTGGCTGATTTTTGTATTTTTAGTAGAGACAGGGTTTCACCATGTTGGCCAGGCTGGTCGCAGACTCCTGACCTCAAGTGATCTGCCTGCCCTGGGCTGGTCTCAGACTCCTGACCTCAAGTGATCCACCCGCCCTGGCTTCCCAAAGTGCTGGGATTACAGGATTGAGACACCACACTCGGCTAGCTCCTGGCCAAGTTTCTGAGCACCCCTGCGATGGTTAAGCCTGACTCCTTCCTTGCGTGACATGATCTTGTGTCCACAAAGCTGCATGGCCTGGAACCAGCAACATCCTTGTTGTTCTAACTTGTTGTCTCATGATCTAAAGTGGATGGGGCATGGTCTTACTCTTCTCCCAGCCCCCATGGTACAAGTTGGGACTCATGCCCACAGCACAGCAAGTTAATCAGAGCTGCAGGGCCAATGTGGTACCCCTGTACTGGCTTCACCTCTACCTAGAGAACTAGGGGTCCTCTGCAGAAAGGGACCTCAGAAAGGGACCCATGGCTGCTTCATTGTGAGAACTTTTCTGTTCTGTTCTTTTCTTTTCTTTTTTTTATTTTTTTTGATACAGAGTCTTACTCTGTCACTAGGCTGGAGTGCAGTGGTGCAATCTTGGCTATTGCAACCTCTGCCTCTCCGGTTTAAGTGATTCTTCTGCCTCAGCCTCCCAAGTAGCATGGATTACAGGTGCCCACCACCACGCCCAGCTAATTTTTGTATTTTTAGTAGAGACTGGGTTTCACTATGTTGCCAGGCTGGTCTCAAACTCCTGACCTCAAGTGATCCGCCCGCTTGGCCTCCCACAGTGCTGGGATTAGAGGTGTGAGCCACCGCGCCTGGCCGCAAGAATATTTCATTAAGAGAAGCACAGAGGTGTCTCAGGGGAGCCCAGCCAACTCTCAGGGCCTCAGTTTCTTCTCTGTAGAATGGACCAGGCTGGGTCAGCCCCAAGGAGTCCAGGGAGCCTCCTGCCTCTGATGCTGGGGATGTTGTGGTGTGGCTTGCGCAGGTGGGGAGGAGCAGCTGGGTGGACAGGATCATAAAGAGAAAGAGGCCAGGACAGTAGAGCCTCTGCAGTGAGGCCTCCCCAAGGCCCCTCAGGTGTGCTCCCTCCTCTGTCCTATGCTGGGGGTCCTTCCTTCCCCTGCTTCTCCCGAGCCTCCAGTTTCTCGGTTTCTCTCTGCAGGCCGCCCCCAGGGAAGAACTTCACTATGCCTCGGTGGTGTTTGATTCTAACACCAACAGGATAGCTGCTCAGAGTTCCGGGGAGAAGAAACCAGATTCACATTACAGTGTGATAAAGAAGACATAGGCCTTTGTCCTGCCTCACTGTCCAGAGGTCTCATGGGCCCCAGGAAGTCCAGGGATGGCTCCCTTATCCCTGGCCCACGTCCTCCTCAGCCTGCTCTCGACATCAGTGACCAACAGACAGGCAGCTGGGTTTCCCAGGCTGTCCCTCTGTTGCCATCAGCTCGACTGGCTTCCCTGAGGGCCAGCAGGGCTGGGGACTCCGGGGAGCAGCAGGAAGCACTCCCAGTCACCAGCACCTGTCGCCCCTTTCTCCTTTGCCCCTGCTTCATCCCGGCTCTGTGTGTGGAGGACAAAGATGCTTCACGTGGCTCCAGGAAAAGATGTGGCTCACGTAGGCGGCACCTGCCAATAACTTTGTCAATCACAGTTCCACAGGAATGTCTGGAATTGCTTGGGAGCTGGGGAGAACTGTCAAGAAGAGCCAAGAGAGTGCCAAAGCGGAGATCTATTCACATGGGGGCCATGGCGGGGGGACCCACTAAAGATCAAGATCCAAGATCCTCCCCACCTCACAGACAAGGAAACTGAGGCCAGAGGGAGGAGAGAATTGCTCATGGCTCCAGGACTGGTGGCAAGTTTCTCTGGACTCCTAGATTTATTTTTAATATGAGATATAAAAACAGTTTCAAATATCTTATTAAGGGAGAAGTAAAAAGTTATTTAAACAATGCCTGCTATGTGTCTGCAATCCTCTGCTAAAGAAAGCTCCCAGTAGGCCAGGTGCGGTGGCTCAAGCCTGTAATCCCAGCACTTTGGGAGGCCAAGACGGGCGGATCACGAGGTCAAGAGATCGAGACCATCCTGGCTAACACAGTGAAACCCCGTCTCTACTAAAAAATACAAAAAACTAGCCAGGCGAGGTGGCGAGCGCCTGTAGTC
>NW_012098097.1:7348221-7357774 GCF_000951045.1 Mandrillus leucophaeus
TGGCCCCAGCCCCCTGCCCCGTCAATCTCTACAGCTTGGTGGAGGAATAAGTTCCCTGGTATAAACCACTTGCCTTTTGGAAGGTGGCAGCCCCTTGGGAGTCCTTCATGTCACTTCCTGCCAGAGAGTCTCAGTTGGTACCACCCCCATTCTCCAAGGAGGCCTCATAGCAGGAGGGAGCGGGCTGGCTCGCAGTAGTCTTCCAGAAGTCTTACTGGCCAATTCCCTTCCAGGAAGCTCTGCATACCAAAGGATACTGGGAAAGACCATCTTTGTCAAACCAGAGACAGGGTCTTCCTCTGTTGCCCAGGCTAGAGTGCAATGGCACAATTATGGCTCACTGCAGTTCTCCTGCCTCAGCCTCCTGAGTAGCTGGAACTACAGGCGTGCGCCACCACACCCAGCTAATTTTTTTGTAGAGACGGGGTTTCGTCGTGTGACCCAGGCTGCTCTTGAACTCCTGAGCTCTAGCAGTCCACCTACTTCAGCCTCCCAAAGTGCTGGGATTCTAGGCATGAGCTACCATGCCCTGGCCAAACTCAAAATTTACGGAGAATATACAGTGAAAAGTCAGTCCCTTTATTATTTCTGTCACCGGGAATCCAGAGATAAATAAGGTTAATAGTTTCTTATGTTTCTCCCCTGAGATAGTTAATCATCTTGCACATATATACATGTATATACAGCCTACATGTATATGCTCCTCCCCATTCCCATATATGGGGATATCCTCCCCATTCCCACCATTCCTGCACAGTAGTATTTTCATGTCACAACCATCTTGGAGATTATTTTACCTTCTTCTGTAAATGCTGCAGAACATCCCATAACATTCCATTGTTTGTGCCATGACATATGCATGCCATTTTGCACGTTTTCATAGAGAGCTGAAGGGTAAAGTTGGAGAAATTCAAAGTCTGTGCACTTGCAATTTTGATAGATATTGCCAAGTGTACGGCATCTTTAAATGGCAATCTTTGGCCGGGCATGGTGGCTCACACCTGTAATCCCAGCACTTTGGGAGGCCGAGGCAGGTGGGTCATTCGAGGTCAAGAGTTCGAGACCAGCCTGGCCAACATGGTGAAACCCTATCTCTACTAAAAACACAAAAATTAGCTGGGTGCAGTGGCATGCATCTGTAATCTCAGGTACTCGGGAGGCTGAAGCAGGAGAATTGCTTGAACCTGTGAGGTGGAGGTAGTGGTGAGCCGAGATCATGCCACTGCACTCCAGCCTGGGCAACAGAGCAAGACTCCGTCTCAAAAAAAAGAAAAAAGAAAGAAAAAGAAAAAGAAAAAGAAAAAAAATAGCAATCATTTTATTTATGTATTTATTTTTTGAGACAGATCTTGCTCTGTCACTCAGGCAGAGTACATTGACAGAGTGCAGTGGCTTGGATATGGCTCACTGTAGCCTCCACCTCCTAGGCTCAAGCAATTCTCCCACCTCAGCCTCTGGAGCAGCTAGGACTACAGGCTCACGCCACCATGACTGGCTAACTTTGTTTATTTTTTTGTAGAGATGAGGTCTCACTAGGTTGCCTGTTTGGTCTTGAACTCCTGGGCTCAAGTGATCCTCCTGCCTCAGCCTCCCAAAGTGTGGGGATTACAGGTGTGAGGTACCAAGTCCAGCTTGAAATAGCAATCTTTAATTTCCACCTTACCATCCCTCTACACCCAAAACTGACATATTAATTTTTACCAAGTGTATTAGTCTGTTTTCACGCTGCTGATAAAGACATACCCAAGACTGGGCAATTTACAAAAGAAAGATGTTTAATTGGACTCTCAGTTCCACATGGCTGGGGAGGCCTCACAATCATGGCAGAAGACAAGAAGGAGCAAGTCACATCTTACATCAATGGTGGCAGGCAAAGAGAGAGCTTCTGCAGAGAAACTTCCATTTTTAAAATCATGAGATCTCATGAGACCCATTCACTATCACAAGAACAGCAAGGGAAAGACCCGCCCCTGTGATTCAATCATCTCCCACCAGGTCCCTCCCACAACACATAGGAATTTTGAGCTATAAGATGAGATATGGGTGGGGACACAGAGCCAAACCATATCATTTCGCCCCTGACCTCTCCCAAATCTCCTATCTTCACATTTCAAAACCAATCATACCTTCCCAACAGTTGCCCAAAGCCTTAACTCATTTCAGTATTAACTCAAAAGTCCACAGTCCAACATCTCTTCTGAGACTACGCAAGTCCCTTTCACCTATGAGCCTGTAAAATCAAAAGAAGTTTAGTTACTTCCTAGATACAATGGGGGTATAGGCATTAAGTAAATACAGCCATTCCAAATGGGATAAATTGGCCAAAACAAAGGGGCTACAAGTCCCATGGAAGTCTAAAATCCAGCAGGGCAGTCAAATCTTAAATTTCCAAAATGATCTCCTTTGACTCCATGTCTCACATCCCAGTCACATTGATGCAACAGGTGGGTTCCCATGGTCTTGGACAGCTCTGCCCCTGTGGCTTTGCAGGGTACAGCCTCCTTCCCAGCTGTTTTTATGGGCTAGCGTTGAGTGTCTGCAGCTTTTCCAGGTGCACGGTGCAAGCTGTCAGTGGATTTACCATTCTGGGGTCTGGAGGACAGTGGCCCTCTACTCACAGCTCTACTAGGCAGTGCCTCAGTAAGGACTCTGTGTGGGGGCTCTAACCCCATGTTTCCCTTCCACACTGCCCTAGCAGAGGTTCTCCATGAGGGCCCTGCCGCTGCAGCAAGCTTCTGCCTAGACATCCAGGTGTTTCCATACATCCTCTGAAATCTAGGTGGAGGTTCCCAAACCCCAATTCTTGACTTCTGTGTACTTGTACTGTGTACTTTTTTTTTTTTTTTGAGACAGAGTCTCACTCTGTCGCCCAGGCTGGAGTGCAGTGGCACGATCTTGGCTCACTGCAAGCTCCGCCTCCCGGGTTCACACCATTCTCCTGCCTCAGCCTCACAAGGAAGCTGCCACAAGGAAGCTGCCAAGGTTTGGGGCTGGCACCCTCTGAAGCCATGGCCCGAGCTCTACATTGGCCCCTTTCAGCCATGGCTGGAGTGGCTGGGATGCAGAGCACCAAGTCCCTAGGCTGCACAGAGCAGGGGAACCCTGGGCCTGGCCCACGAAACCACTTTTTCCTCCTGGGCCTCTGAGCCTGTGATGGGAGGGACTGCCGTGAAGACCTCTGACATGCCCTGGAGACATTTTCCCCATTGTCTTGGGGATTAACATTTGGCTCCTTGTTACTTACACAAATATCTGCAGCCAGCTTGAATTTCTCCTCAGAAAATGGGATTTTCTTTTCTATCACATTGTCAGGCTGCAAATTTTCTAAACTTTTATGCTCTGCTTCCCTTATAAAACCGAATGCCTTTAACAGCACCCAAGTCACCTCTTGAATGCTTTGCTGCTTAGAAATTTCTTCTGCCAGATATGCTAAATCATCTCTCTCAAGTTCAAAGCTCCACAAATCTCTAGGGCAGGGGCAAAATGCCACCAGTCTCTTTGCTAAAACATAACAGTCACCTTTACTACAGTTCCCAACAAGCTCTTCATCTCAGTCTGAGACCACCTCAGCCTGAATTTATTGCCCATATCATTATCAGCATTTTAATCAAAGCCATTCAACAAGTCTCTAGGAAGTTCCAAACTTACCCACATTTTCCTGTCTCCTTCTGAGCCCTCCAAACTGTTCCAATCCCTGCCTGTGGCCCAATTCCAAAGTCACTTCCACATTTTCGGATATCTACAGCAGCGCCCCACTCTACTGGTACCAATTTACTGTATTGGTTCATTTTCACGATGCTGATAAATACATAGCTGGGACCGGGCAATTTACAAAAGAAAGAGTTTTAACAGACTTACAGTTCCACGTGGCTGGGGAGGCCCCACAATCATGGCAAAAGGCAAAGGAGGAGCAAGTCACGTCTTGCGTGGATGGCAGCGGGCAAAGAGAGAGCTTGTGCAGAGAAACTCCCATTTTTAAAACCATCAGATCTCATGAGACCCATTCGCCATCGCAGGAACAGCACAGGAAAGACCCACCCCCATGATTCAATCATCTCCCACCAGGTCCCTCCCACAACACGTGGGAATTATGGGAGCTACAAGATGAGATTTGGGTGGGGACACAGAGCCAAACCATATCACCGAGACTATATGAGACCTTATGGAGAGAACAATAAAATTCCAATAAGGGTTACAGAAGATGATCTGAATAAATAGAGAGGTCTTTTAGGCTCTTACTTCAGGTGACTTAATGACACAAAGATGTCGAGTCTTCCCAAATTAATCAGTACATTCAATACACTCCCAATAAAAAGTCCAGCTGAAATTTTTTTGAGGAACATAATAAACTTATTTTAAAATGCATTCAGTGGAATAAAGGTCTACAAATAGCTAATTCAACCTTTCAAAACAGTTAAAAAGAAGGAAATTGTCCTGCTAGATGCTAAGACACACCACAAGGACAAAGACGTAGGAATAAAAACGATGTGGTATCACTGGCACGAGATCAAACAGACAGATCAGTGGCAAACAGAAAGATCAAGGACAGATCATTGCATTCCATTTAGTTCAACCAGTGTATGAGCAAACCATACGGTTCATGCTGTTACAGGTCAGAGAAACATGTTACAGGAAAGGGCTCCCAATCCAGACCCCAAGAGAGGGTTCTTGGATCTTGCACAAGAAAATTCGGGGTGAGTCCACAGTGCAAAGTGAAAGCAAGTTTATTAAGAAAGTAAAGGAATAGGCCGGGCATGGTGGCTCATGCCTGTAATCTCAGCACTTTGGGAGGTCAAGGCGGGTGGATCATGAGGTCAGGAGTTCGAGACCATCCTGGCTAACATGGTGAAACCCCATCTCTACTAAAAAAAAAAAAAAAAAAAAAAAAAAAAAAAGCCGGGTGTGGTGGCAGGCACCTGTAGTCCCAGCTACTTGGGAGGCTGATGCAGGAGAATGGCATGAATCTGGGAGGTGGAGCTTGCAGTGAGCCGAGATTGTGCCACGCACTCCAGCCTGGGCGACAGAGGGAGACTCTGTCTCCAAAAAAAAGGAAGTAAAGGAATAAAAGAATGGCTACTCCGGAGACAGAGCAGCCCCGAGGGCTGCTGGTTGCCCATTTTTATGGTTATTTCTTGATGATATGCTAAACAAGGGATGGATTATTCAAGCCTCCCCTGTTTAGACCATATAGGGTAACTGCCTGACATTGCCATGGCATTTGTAAACTGTCATGGCGCTGGTGGGAGTGTAGCAGTGAGGACAACCAGAGGTCACTCTCGTCACCATTTTAGTTTTGGTGGGTCTTGGCCAGCTCCTTTACTACAACATGTTTTATTAGCAAGGGCTTTATGGCCTGTGTTTTGTGCCGACCTCCTATTTCATCCTGTGACTTAGAATGCCTTAACTGTCTGGGAACGCAGCCCAGTAGGTTTTAGCCTCATTTTATCCAGATCCTATTTAAGATGGAGTTGTTCTGGTTCACATGCCACTGACAATACCGTATACGAACTGCATTTCATTTAGGTCATATGTGGGAACGTAAAGTATAATAATAAAGGTAATCCCACAGGTCATCAGAGAGAGGATAGATTGCTTAGTGGATGAAGCTGGGAAAACCAGCTTCCTCTGTGCAGAAAAACAACCTGAATCTCTACCTAACTGCGTATATAGAGGTAGATTCTAGTGGATTAAAGACTTAGATGTGAAACACAAAACGATCTGTGTCAGCCGGATGTGGTGGCTCACACCTGTAATCCCAGCACTGTGGGAGGCTGAGGTGGGCAGATTTGAGGTCAAGAGTTTTGAGACCAGCCTGGCCAACATGGTGAAACCCCATCTCTACTAAAAATACAAAAAAAAAAAAAAAAAATAGCCGGGAGTGGTGATGCATGCTTGTAATCTGAGCTACTTGGGAGGCTGAGGCAGGAGAATCACTTGAACCCGGGAGGCGGAGGTTGTGGTGAGCCAAGATCATGCCACTGCACTCCAGCCTGGGCAACAGAGCGAGAGTCTGCTTCAGAAAGAAAAAAGAAAAAAAGGAAAAGATCTGTGACTTAGAGGCAGAGGACTAAAAAAAAGACACGTTATGTGCACAATGTCAGTTCACAGAAACGAGCATACGAAATAAATATGATTTTATGAAGTGGCTCCACTTGGCACGTTGTCATTTTCTAAAAACTTGCTCTGTTTGTGTGTGTGTGTGTGGGGGGGGGTGTGTGTACATACATAAAAACACATACACACAAGAAAAAAGACATATGAGAACATGTAAACAGGATTTCATTTTCTTACTTTAAATTCTTAAATGCAGGAAGCCATGGGCCAGGCGCTGTGGGAGGTGGGACTGGGGATTTCAGGACAGTTGGGATCAGTCCCACCTGCACGCAGTTTCTTTGCAACGTGAGCAGAAGCCTTTTCCTTGGTTTCTCGGGAGGCACTTTTGGGATCTCGCTCTGTTGCCCAGGCTGGAGTGCAGTGGTGCAATCTCAACTCATTGCAACCTCTGCCTCCCAGGCTCAATAGATCCTTCCACCTCAGCCTCCTGAGGAGCTGGGACTATAGATGTGCGCCACCACACCTGGCTAAGTTTTGTATTTTTTGTAGAGACTGGGTTTCACCATGTTGCCCAGGCTGGCTGGTCTCAAAGTCCTGGGCTCAAGCAATCCTCCCGCCTCAGCCTCCCAAAATGTTGGGATTACAGGTGTTAGCCACAACACCTGACTTTGATTTTCTGCTTTTTATGAATGAAAGGAAACAGAGCTAGTCACAGGTTACCTGACCTTCAGGTTTTTTTTTTTCTTTCTACAAAATGGAAAAATAACTCTCTAATTCTTTCTATGTTTGTGGTGAGGATAAAATCATAGCAAAGTACTACAAGTACATAACACAAGAATGAACATAGTTGTTATAAAATTCGACCCCTGCCCACCGAGAAGGCACAGCCTGTTTCCCTGTTGCTCTGTCCTCCTATCAAAACCGCCATCTCCTGAGCTGGCCTCTGCTCACTGCTCTTACACTAAAGCACTGAAGAGGAAGACGTTGCATAATCTGAGTCCTCACCTGAAGAAAGGAATCAGCCAGCCCCGGATTCTTGCCTACGGGGGGATGTAGGGGTTGGGGGTGTCCTTTCTCCATTAGTGAGCTCCCCAGCACTTCTCTTCCCCACCCCATCACGCACACACACAGCAAAAATTTTTTTAAAACCCTTTACGGTGGGAAAATAGTTTTGAAATGCTAGCTGATGCGTTTCCTTCTTTTTTTTGTTTGTTTGTTTTTTTGAGACAGAGTCTTGCTCTGTCACCCAGGCTGGAGTACAGTGGTGCAATCTCGGCTTACTGCAGCCTCCACCTCCCAGTTTCAAGCAATTCTCCCGCCTCAGCCTCCTGAGTAGCTGGGACTACAGACGGTCGCTACCATGACCAGCTAATTTGTTGTATGTTTAGTAGAGGCAGGGTTTCGCCATATTGGCCAGGCTGGTCTCAAACTCCTGACCTCAGGTGATCCACCTGCCTTGGCCTCCCAAAGTGCTGGGATTACAAGCATGAGCCACTGCGCCCAGCTTAGCTGATGCATTTCTGTAGTTCCCGTGGTTCTTTCTGATCTACTCCACCCCTCCATTGATTCCAGGAAAGGATGAGACAGCAGAAAGCAGAGGAGACCAGGTAGTTTCAAAACTTTCAAGTCTTTGTTGAAAGAGGTAGGAGTGTGCATAGGCCATAGATTTGAGGAAATGACGAGGAGCCAGAGGAAACTGTCCAGTCTCAGACTAGAAAAGGGGTGGGAGTGGCCTGAAGCAGAGATGGGGAGGGGAGAGAGCGCGAGCTGGTGGGACCCAGGGCTGGGCGGACCTAGAGTTGCCAAGAGAACCTGCAGGAGACAGTGCTGCCCAGCACAGCAGCCACAGGCGAGCATGGAGCCCTCGGGACTGGCCGGTCCAAACTGAGATGGGCTTTGAGTCTAAGACTTACTGCAGATGACAGGATGTCAAATATCTCATTGATAACTTAACACAATGAGTACCTGTTGGACTGATGGACTGATATGTGTGTGTGTGTGTGTGTGTGTGTGTGTGTGTGTGTGTGTGTATACATAACGTTTTTTTTTTTTTTTGAGACAGAGTCCCAGGCTGGAGTGCAGCAGCATGGTCATGGCTCACTGACCCTTTGAACTCCTAGACTGAAGTGATCCTCCTGCCTCAGCCTCCCGAGTAGCTGGGACCACAGGCATGTGCCACCATGCCTGGCTAATTTTTTTGATTTTTTGTAGCGATGGAATCTCACTTTGTTGCCCACAATGGCCTCAAGCTACTGGGCTCAAGCCATCCTCTCCCGTCGGCCTCCCAAAAGGTTAAAGATTACAGGTGTGAGCCACTGCACCCAGCCTGACAATATTTTGGGGGGAAATAAATATTAGAGTAAATAAAAAAAAATCATTTCAAATATCAGTTATCCAAATTGATTATGTGATGTTTAATCAAATTGATTATTGATTATTCAAATATCAAAGGTGACTTTGATCTTGAATTCAGTTAATTGAGCATTAGATTATGGACCCCTGTAAATCCAAGCTCCCTGTTCCCTTCTATTCACTGGCATTCTAGACTCATCCACCACACACATTAACAGACAGATGCCAACATTGTGCTTTACCTATTAAACAGCTATGAGTCTGGTTGGTACAGCCACCACCCTTACAGATGGTTCTAATACGTTATTACTGAACACTTGCTATGGCAACTTGCATAGGCAGCTGAGGTCACCTTATCATTCTGTAATCAGCCACATGTGCTGTTGGGTTTCACCAGGAAAAGAGTGACTAATTACGCTCCTCTTTTTTAATTTTAATTTTTTTCTTTTTGAGATGGAGTCTCGCTCTGCTGCCCAGGTTGGAGTGCAATGACGTGATCTCGGCTCACTGCAGCTTCTGCCTCCTGGGTTCTAGCGATTCTCCCATCTCAGCCTCCCGAATAGCTGAAATTATAGGCACGTGCCTCCATGCCCAACTAATTTTTGTATTTTTAGTAGAGATGGGGTTTCACCATGTTGGTGAGGCTGGTCTCAAACTCCTGACTCAGGTGATCCACTCGCCTCAGCCTTCCAAAGTGCTGGGATTACAGGCATGAGCCACTGTGCCCAGCCTCCTTGTATAATTTATTTAAAAGGTCACAGTGCTTTATAGAATGGCTTAACAATTACTGAGAAGAGAGAAAGAAAGAAGGAAAGAAAGAAAAAGAGAGGAAGAGAGGGAGGTAATTCATATGCAGAGAGAACATTCCACTTGATTCTTTTTGTTTTTTTCAGGGAATGGGTTTGCTGAGGGGTTTATTCACACAACAGAATGCTTTACAGCAGTGACAACAGATTACCTTTTTAATTTAATTTAATTTAATTTAATTTAATTTAATTTAATTTTATTCGAGACAGGGTATTGCTCTGTCGCCCAGGCTGGAGTCCAGTGGTGTGATCTTGGCTCACTACAACCTTTGCTTCTTGGGTTCAAGTGATTCTTCTGCCTCAGCCTCTCCAGTAACTGGGATTACAGGCACATGCCACCA
>NW_012098097.1:7357824-7360417 GCF_000951045.1 Mandrillus leucophaeus
TGTGTGTGTGTGTGTGTGTGTGTGTGTGTGTGTGTGTGTGTATACATAACGTTTTTTTTTTTTTTTGAGACAGAGTCCCAGGCTGGAGTGCAGCAGCATGGTCATGGCTCACTGACCCTTTGAACTCCTAGACTGAAGTGATCCTCCTGCCTCAGCCTCCCGAGTAGCTGGGACCACAGGCATGTGCCACCATGCCTGGCTAATTTTTTTGATTTTTTGTAGCGATGGAATCTCACTTTGTTGCCCACAATGGCCTCAAGCTACTGGGCTCAAGCCATCCTCTCCCGTCGGCCTCCCAAAAGGTTAAAGATTACAGGTGTGAGCCACTGCACCCAGCCTGACAATATTTTGGGGGGAAATAAATATTAGAGTAAATAAAAAAAAATCATTTCAAATATCAGTTATCCAAATTGATTATGTGATGTTTAATCAAATTGATTATTGATTATTCAAATATCAAAGGTGACTTTGATCTTGAATTCAGTTAATTGAGCATTAGATTATGGACCCCTGTAAATCCAAGCTCCCTGTTCCCTTCTATTCACTGGCATTCTAGACTCATCCACCACACACATTAACAGACAGATGCCAACATTGTGCTTTACCTATTAAACAGCTATGAGTCTGGTTGGTACAGCCACCACCCTTACAGATGGTTCTAATACGTTATTACTGAACACTTGCTATGGCAACTTGCATAGGCAGCTGAGGTCACCTTATCATTCTGTAATCAGCCACATGTGCTGTTGGGTTTCACCAGGAAAAGAGTGACTAATTACGCTCCTCTTTTTTAATTTTAATTTTTTTCTTTTTGAGATGGAGTCTCGCTCTGCTGCCCAGGTTGGAGTGCAATGACGTGATCTCGGCTCACTGCAGCTTCTGCCTCCTGGGTTCTAGCGATTCTCCCATCTCAGCCTCCCGAATAGCTGAAATTATAGGCACGTGCCTCCATGCCCAACTAATTTTTGTATTTTTAGTAGAGATGGGGTTTCACCATGTTGGTGAGGCTGGTCTCAAACTCCTGACTCAGGTGATCCACTCGCCTCAGCCTTCCAAAGTGCTGGGATTACAGGCATGAGCCACTGTGCCCAGCCTCCTTGTATAATTTATTTAAAAGGTCACAGTGCTTTATAGAATGGCTTAACAATTACTGAGAAGAGAGAAAGAAAGAAGGAAAGAAAGAAAAAGAGAGGAAGAGAGGGAGGTAATTCATATGCAGAGAGAACATTCCACTTGATTCTTTTTGTTTTTTTCAGGGAATGGGTTTGCTGAGGGGTTTATTCACACAACAGAATGCTTTACAGCAGTGACAACAGATTACCTTTTTAATTTAATTTAATTTAATTTAATTTAATTTAATTTAATTTTATTCGAGACAGGGTATTGCTCTGTCGCCCAGGCTGGAGTCCAGTGGTGTGATCTTGGCTCACTACAACCTTTGCTTCTTGGGTTCAAGTGATTCTTCTGCCTCAGCCTCTCCAGTAACTGGGATTACAGGCACATGCCACCACGCCTGGCTAATTT
The DNA here is from genome assembly GCF_000951045.1 of Mandrillus leucophaeus. Taxonomy (NCBI): domain Eukaryota; kingdom Metazoa; phylum Chordata; class Mammalia; order Primates; family Cercopithecidae; genus Mandrillus; species Mandrillus leucophaeus. The sequence goes on from NW_012098097.1 coordinate 7,359,349, forward strand.
TTTTGTACTTTTAGTAGAGACAGGGTTTCATCATGTTGGCTAGGCTGGTCTCGAACTTCTGGCCTCAAGTGATCCTCTTGCCTCGATCTCCCAAAGTGCTGGGATTACAGGCATGAGTCACCACGTCTGGCCACCTTCTTTATTTTACAGAAGAGCCACGGACCAGAGAGGCTACCCGAAATGGCAAATGCCACTCCATTGGGTAATAAAATCTGAACCTTGAATCCAGGACTTCTGGATCGTAGCATTAAAAACAACAACAACAACAGCAGCAGCAACAAAAACCCTTGTATTTTGAAACAAAATATTTTCAAACTTAAAGAAAAATTGTGGAAAGGTACAAAGAACTCCCATATGTCATTTTCCCAGATTTATCTTTTTTTTTTTTTAAATTTGCCACTTTTTTGTTACTGTATTTCTAGCTAAGCATTTTTCCCCAGAACCATCTGAGAACAGGTTGCCGACATGTCTCTGTTTGCATGAGCCGGGTACACAAAGGTGCCACTCCGGTGTTTTCTGAAAGTAGCTGGTAAAGCCCTCCCGTAGTTGTGCCTTGTCTTTGTTTTACAGTCCAGGTTTGCCTTCAAAATACAGCACCTCGCTTGGCACAGAATGCCAACATGATAGATATTTGGAGGATTAAATAATGTTAAGTTAATCATCAATATGTTCACATATTGGTCCAAGGAGGTGAAAGACATTTTTTAATTAGCCCAAGCCTTTTAGGGCTGAATTATCCATGGTTTAGAAAATGACCTCACGATTATGTTTCTTTGTTTCTAAAGTTTACTGTTTGGGCAAACATCAGCCCTGGTTTGCTAGACCTGACTCTGCCTGGGAACCAAAACATAGAGATTTGATAGCCACGTATCTCCACCCTGCGGCCCTGCGGGGAATCACACATCCCCGGATCCCAAGCCTGCTGAATTCGTTGGTGTTTGTCTGTCAACGCCAAAGGAATTCTGTACTTTCTGGGTCACAGCAGCTGAGAAGGGGGAGGGCTTGAAACAGGGGAACAGACAGAAAACTCCTTCATGGCTTTTCAGCCTCTCTACATGCCCAGTTCTTG